>NC_135234.1:150314888-150947888 GCF_051348905.1 Ranitomeya variabilis | reverse complement strand
CCGGAACCAACAATTTTTTTAAAAACAGCAGTTAATCAGAGCCAGAAGGTAGAAGCTCAGCTTTATTCAGTTGAGGACAACACCAGGCAGGGGCAGACACCGTTAGTAGGCCGGAACCACCAATCTTTTTAAAAACAGCACTTAATGAGAGCCAGAAGGTAGAAGCTCAGCTTTATTCAGTTGAGGACAACACCAGGGAGGGGCAGACACCGTTAGTAGGCCCTAACCACCAATTTTTAAAAACACAGCACTTAATGAGAGCCAGAAGGTTGAAGCACAGCTTTATTCAGTTGAGGACAACACCAGGCAGGGGCAGACACCGTTAGTAGGCCGGAACCACCATTTTTTTTAAAAACAGCAGTTAATCAGAGCCAGAAGGTAGAAGCTCAGCTTTATTCAGTTGAGGACAACACCAGGCAGGGGCAGACACCGTTAGTAGGCCGGAACCAACAATTTTTTTAAAACAAGCAGTTAATCAGAGCCAGAAGGTAGAAGCTCAGCTGTATTCAGTTGAGGGCAA
This sequence comes from Ranitomeya variabilis, assembly GCF_051348905.1. NCBI lineage: Eukaryota > Metazoa > Chordata > Amphibia > Anura > Dendrobatidae > Ranitomeya > Ranitomeya variabilis. The sequence continues at coordinate 150,947,368 of NC_135234.1, read as the reverse complement.
CACCAGGGAGGGGCAGACACCATTAGTAGGCCCTAACCACCAATTTTTAAAAACACAGCACTTAATGAGAGCCAGAAGGTTGAAGCACAGCTTTATTCAGTTGAGGACAACACCAGGCAGGGGCAGACACCGTTAGTAGGCCGGAACCACCAATCTTTTAAAAAACAGCACTTAATGAGAGCCAGAAGGTAGAAGCTCAGCTTTATTCAGTTGAGGACAAACACCAGGGAGCAGCAAACAGAGGTATTAGGCCCCATCCAGCAATTGAAAAAAAAAAAAGAAAAAAAAGTTTAATCAGAGCCAGAAGGTAGAAGCTCAGCTTTATTCAGTTGAGGACAACACCAGGCAGGGGCAGACACCGTTAGTAGGCCGGAACCACCAATTTTTTTAAAAACAGCAGTTAATCAGAGCCAGAAGGTAGAAGCTCAGCTTTATTCAGTTGAGGACAACACCAGGCAGGGGCAGACACCGTTAGTAAGCCGGAACCAACAATTTTTTAAAAAACAGCAGTTAATCAGAGCCAGAAGGTAGAAGCTCAGCTTTATTCAGTTGAGGACAACACCAGGCAGGGGCAGACACCGTTAGTAGGCCGGAACCACCAATCTTTTAAAAAACAGCACTTAATGAGAGCCGGAAGGTAGAAGCTCAGCTTTATTCAGTTGAGGACAAACACCAGGGAGCAGCAAACAGAGGTATTAGGCCCCATCCAGCAATTTAAAAAAAAAAAAAAAAAAAAAAGCTTAATCAGAGCCAGAAGGTAGAAGCTCAGCTTTATTCAGTTGAGGACAACACCAGGCAGGGGCAGACACCGTTAGTAGGCCGGAACCAACAATTTTTTTTAAAAACAGCAGTTAATCAGAGCCAGAAGGTAGAAGCTCAGCTTTATTCAGTTGAGGACAACACCAGGCAGGGGCAGACACCGTTAGTAGGCCGGAACCACCGATTTTTTTAAAAACAGCAGTTAATCAGAGCCAGAAGGTAGAAGCTCAGCTTTATTCAGTTGAGGACAACACCAGGCAGGGGCAGACACCGTTAGTAGGCCGGAACCAACAATTTTTTTAAAAACAGCAGTTAATCAGAGCCAGAAGGTAGAAGCTCAGCTTTATTCAGTTGAGGACAACACCAGGCAGGGGCAGACACCGTTAGTAGGCCGGAACCACCAATTTTTTTAAAAACAGCAGTTAATCAGAGCCAGAAGGTAGAAGCTCAGCTTTATTCAGTTGAGGACAACACCAGGCAGAGGCAGACACCGTTAGTAGGACGGAACCACCAATTTTTTTAAAAACAGCAGTTAATCAGAGCCAGAAGGTAGAAGCTCAGCTTTATTCAGTTGAGGACAACACCAGGCAGGGGCAGACACCGTTAGTAGGCCGGAACCAACAATTTTTTTAAAAACAGCAGTTAATCAGAGCCAGAAGGTAGAAGCTCAGCTTTATTCAGTTGAGGACAAAACCAGGCAGGGGCAGACACCGTTAGTAGGCCGGAACCACCAATTTTTTTAAAAACAGCAGTTAATCAGAGCCAGAAGGTAGAAGCTCAGCTTTATTCAGTTGAGGACAACACCAGGCAGAGGCAGACACCGTTAGTAGGACGGAACCACCAATTTTTTTAAAAACAGCAGTTAATCAGAGCCAGAAGGTAGAAGCTCAGCTTTATTCAGTTGAGGACAAACACCAGGGAGCAGCAAACAGAGGTATTAGGCCCCATCCAGCAATTAAAAAAAAAAAAAAAAAAAAAAAAAGCTTAATCAGAGCCAGAAGGTAGAAGCTCAGCTTTATTCAGTTGAGGACAACACCAGGCAGGGGCAGACACCGTTAGTAGGCCGGAACCACCAATCTTTTAAAAAACAGCACTTAATGAGAGCCAGAAGGTAGAAGCTCAGCTTTATTCAGTTGAGGACAAACACCAGGGAGCAGCAAACAGAGGTATTAGGCCCCATCCAGCAATTTAAAAAAAAAAAAAAAAAAAAAGCTTAATCAGAGCCAGAAGGTAGAAGCTCAGCTTTATTCAGTTGAGGACAACACCAGGCAGGGGCAGACACCGTTAGTAGGCCGGAACCAACAATTTTTTTAAAAACAGCAGTTAATCAGAGCCAGAAGGTAGAAGCTCAGCTTTATTCAGTTGAGGACAACACCAGGCAGGGGCAGACACCGTTAGTAGGCCGGAACCAACAATTTTTTTAAAACAAGCAGTTAATCAGAGCCAGAAGGTAGAAGCTCAGCTGTATTCAGTTGAGGGCAACACCAGGGAGGGGCAGACACCATTAGTAGGCCCTAACCACCAATTTTTAAAAACACAGCACTTAATGAGAGCCAGAAGGTTGAAGCACAGCTTTATTCAGTTGAGGACAACACCAGGCAGGGGCAGACACCGTTAGTAGGCCGGAACCACCAATCTTTTAAAAAACAGCACTTAATGAGAGCCAGAAGGTAGAAGCTCAGCTTTATTCAGTTGAGGACAAACACCAGGGAGCAGCAAACAGAGGTATTAGGCCCCATCCAGCAATTGAAAAAAAAAAAAAAAAAAAAAGCTTAATCAGAGCCAGAAGGTAGAAGCTCAGCTTTATTCAGTTGAGGACAACACCAGGCAGGGGCAGACACCGTTAGTAGGCCGGAACCACCAATTTTTTTAAAAGCAGCAGTTAATCAGAGCCAGAAGGTAGAAGCTCAGCTTTATTCAGTTGAGGACAACACCAGGCAGGGGCAGACACCGTTAGTAGGCCGGAACCAACAATTTTTTTAAAACAAGCAGTTAATCAGAGCCAGAAGGTAGAAGCTCAGCTGTATTCAGTTGAGGGCAACACCAGGGAGGGGCAGACACCGTTAGTAGGCCCTAACCACCAATTTTTAAAAACACAGCACTTAATGAGAGCCAGAAGGTTGAAGCACAGCTTTTTTCAGTTGAGGACAACACCAGGCAGGGGCAGACACCGTTAGTAGGCCGGAACCACCAATTTTTTTAAAAACAGCAGTTAATCAGAGCCAGAAGGTAGAAGCTCAGCTTTATTCAGTTGAGGACAACACCAGGCAGGGGCAGACACCGTTAGTAGGCCGGAACCAACAATTTTTTTAAAAACAGCAGTTAATCAGAGCCAGAAGGTAGAAGCTCAGCTTTATTCAGTTGAGGACAACACCAGGCAGGGGCAGACACCGTTAGTAGGCCGGAACCACCAATCTTTTTAAAAACAGCACTTAATGAGAGCCAGAAGGTAGAAGCTCAGCTTTATTCAGTTGAGGACAAACACCAGGGAGCAGCAAACAGAGGTATTATGCCCCATCCAACAATTAAAAAAAAAAATAAAAAAAAAGCTTAATCAGAGCCAGAAGGTAGAAGCTCAGCTTTATTCAGTTGAGGACAACTCCAGGCAGGGGCAGACACCGTTAGTAGGCCGGAACCAACAATTTTTTTAAAACAAGCAGTTAATCAGAGCCAGAAGGTAGAAGCTCAGCTGTATTCAGTTGAGGGCAACACCAGGGAGGGGCAGACACCGTTAGTAGGCCCTAACCACCAATTTTTAAAAACACAGCACTTAATGAGAGCCAGAAGGTTGAAGCACAGCTTTATTCAGTTGAGGACAACACCAGGCAGGGGCAGACACCGTTAGTAGGCCGGAACCACCAATCTTTTAAAAAACAGCACTTAATGAGAGCCAGAAGGTAGAAGCTCAGCTTTATTCAGTTGAGGACAAACACCAGGGAGCAGCAAACAGAGGTATTAAGCCTCATCCAGCAATTGAAAAAAAAAAAAAAAAAAAAGCTTAATCAGAGCCAGAAGGTAGAAGCTCAGCTTTATTCAGTTGAGGACAACACCAGGCAGGGGCAGACACCGTTAGTAGGCCGGAACCACCAATTTTTTTAAAAACAGCAGTTAATCAGAGCCAGAAGGTAGAAGCTCAGCTTTATTCAGTTGAGGACAACACCAGGCAGGGGCAGACACCGTTAGGCCGGAACCAACAATTTTTTTAAAAACAGCAGTTAATCAGAGCCAGAAGGTAGAAGCTCAGCTTTATTCAGTTGAGGACAACACCAGGAAGGGGCAGACACCGTTAGTAGGCCCTAACCACCAATTTTTAAAAACACAGCACTTAATGAGAGCCAGAAGGTTGAAGCACAGCTTTATTCAGTTGAGGACAACACCAGGCAGGGGCAGACACCGTTAGTAGGCCGGAACCAACAATTTTTTTTAAAAACAGCAGTTAATCAGAGCCAGAAGGTAGAAGCTCAGCTTTATTCAGTTGAGGACAACACCAGGGAGGGGCAGACACCGTTAGTAGGCCCTAACCACCAATTTTTTAAAACACAGCACTTATTGAGAGCCAGAAGGTTGAAGCACAGCTTTATTCAGTTGAGGACAACACCAGGCAGGGGCAGACACCGTTAGTAGGCCGGAACCACCAATCTTTTAAAAAACAGCACTTAATGAGAGCCAGAAGGTAGAAGCTCAGCTTTATTCAGTTGAGGACAAACACCAGGGAGCAGCAAACAGAGGTATTAGGCCCCATCCAGAAATTGAAAAAAAAAAAAGAAAAAAAAGTTTAATCAGAGCCAGAAGGTAGAAGCTCAGCTTTATTCAGTTGAGGACAACACCAGGCAGGGGCAGACACCGTTAGTAGGCCGGAACCACCAATTTTTTTAAAAACAGCAGTTAATCAGAGCCAGCAGGTAGAAGCTCAGCTTTATTCAGTTGAGGACAACACCAGGCAGGGGCAGACACCGTTAGTAAGCCGGAACCAACAATTTTTTTAAAAACAGCAGTTAATCAGAGCCAGAAGGTAGAAGCTCAGCTTTATTCAGTTGAGGACAACACCAGGCAGGGGCAGACACCGTTAGTAGGCCGGAACCACCAATCTTTTAAAAAACAGCACTTAATGAGAGCCGGAAGGTAGAAGCTCAGCTTTATTCAGTTGAGGACAAACACCAGGGAGCAGCAAACAGAGGTATTAGGCCCCATCCAGCAATTGAAAAAAAAAAAAAAAAAAGCTTAATCAGAGCCAGAAGGTAGAAGCTCAGCTTTATTCAGTTGAGGACAACACCAGGCAGGGGCAGACACCGTTAGTAGGCCGGAACCACCAATTTTTTTAAAAACAGCAGTTAATCAGAGCCAGAAGGTAGAAGCTCAGCTTTATTCAGTTGAGGACAACACCAGGCAGGGGCAGACACCGTTAGTAGGCCGGAACCAACAATTTTTTTAAAACAAGCAGTTAATCAGAGCCAGAAGGTAGAAGCTCAGCTGTATTCAGTTGAGGGCAACACCAGGGAGGGGCAGACACCGTTAGTAGGCCCTAACCACCAATTTTTAAAAACACAGCACTTAATGAGAGCCAGAAGGTTGAAGCACAGCTTTATTCAGTTGAGGACAACACCAGGCAGGGGCAGACACCGTTAGTAGGCCGGAACCACCAATCTTTTAAAAAACAGCACTTAATGAGAGCCAGAAGGTAGAAGCTCAGCTTTATTCAGTTGAGGACAAACACCAGGGAGCAGCAAACAGAGGTATTAGGCCCCATCCAGCAATTGAAAAAAAAAAAAGAAAAAAAAGTTTAATCAGAGCCAGAAGGTAGAAGCTCAGCTTTATTCAGTTGAGGACAACACCAGGCAGGGGCAGACACCGTTAGTAGGCCGTAACCACCAATTTTTTTAAAAACAGCAGTTAATCAGAGCCAGAAGGTAGAAGCTCAGCTTTATTCAGTTGAGGACAACACCAGGCAGGGGCAGACACCGTTAGTAGGCCGGAACCAACAATTTTTTTAAAAACAGCAGTTAATCAGAGCCAGAAGGTAGAAGCTCAGCTTTATTCAGTTGAGGACAAAACCAGGCAGGGGCAGACACCGTTAGTAGGCCGGAACCACCAATTTTTTTAAAAACAGCAGTTAATCAGAGCCAGAAGGTAGAAGCTCAGCTTTATTCAGTTGAGGACAACACCAGGCAGAGGCAGACACCGTTAGTAGGACGGAACCACCAATTTTTTTAAAAACAGCAGTTAATCAGAGCCAGAAGGTAGAAGCTCAGCTTTATTCAGTTGAGGACAAACACCAGGGAGCAGCAAACAGAGGTATTAGGCCCCATCCAGCAATTAAAAAAAAAAAAAAAAAAAAAAAGCTTAATCAGAGCCAGAAGGTAGAAGCTCAGCTTTATTCAGTTGAGGACAACACCAGGCAGGGGCAGACACCGTTAGTAGGCCGGAACCACCAATCTTTTAAAAAACAGCACTTAATGAGAGCCAGAAAGTAGAAGCTCAGCTTTATTCAGTTGAGGACAAACACCAGGGAGCAGCAAACAGAGGTATTAGGCCCCATCCAGCAATTTAAAAAAAAAAAAAAAAAAAAAGCTTAATCAGAGCCAGAAGGTAGAAGCTCAGCTTTATTCAGTTGAGGACAACACCAGGCAGGGGCAGACACCGTTAGTAGGCCGGAACCAACAATTTTTTTAAAAACAGCAGTTAATCAGAGCCAGAAGGTAGAAGCTCAGCTTTATTCAGTTGAGGACAACACCAGGCAGGGGCAGACACCGTTAGTAGGCCGGAACCAACAATTTTTTTAAAACAAGCAGTTAATCAGAGCCAGAAGGTAGAAGCTCAGCTGTATTCAGTTGAGGGCAACACCAGGGAGGGGCAGACACCGTTAGTAGGCCCTAACCACCAATTTTTAAAAACACAGCACTTAATGAGAGCCAGAAGGTTGAAGCACAGCTTTATTCAGTTGAGGACAACACCAGGCAGGGGCAGACACCGTTAGTAGGCCGGAACCACCAATCTTTTAAAAAACAGCACTTAATGAGAGCCAGAAGGTAGAAGCTCAGCTTTATTCAGTTGAGGACAAACACCAGGGAGCAGCAAACAGAGGTATTAGGCCCCATCCAGCAATTGAAAAAAAAAAAAAAAAAAAAAGCTTAATCAGAGCCAGAAGGTAGAAGCTCAGCTTTATTCAGTTGAGGACAACACCAGGCAGGGGCAGACACCGTTAGTAGGCCGGAACCACCAATTTTTTTAAAAGCAGCAGTTAATCAGAGCCAGAAGGTAGAAGCTCAGCTTTATTCAGTTGAGGACAACACCAGGCAGGGGCAGACACCGTTAGTAGGCCGGAACCAACAATTTTTTTAAAACAAGCAGTTAATCAGAGCCAGAAGGTAGAAGCTCAGCTGTATTCAGTTGAGGGCAACACCAGGGAGGGGCAGACACCGTTAGTAGGCCCTAACCACCAATTTTTAAAAACACAGCACTTAATGAGAGCCAGAAGGTTGAAGCACAGCTTTATTCAGTTGAGGACAACACCAGGCAGGGGCAGACACCGTTAGTAGGCCGGAACCACCAATCTTTTAAAAAACAGCACTTAATGAGAGCCAGAAGGTAGAAGCTCAGCTTTATTCAGTTGAGGACAAACACCAGGGAGCAGCAAACAGAGGTATTAGGCCCCATCCAGCAATTGAAAAAAAAAAAAAAAAAAAGCTTAATCAGAGCCAGAAGGTAGAAGCTCAGCTTTATTCAGTTGAGGACAACACCAGGCAGGGGCAGACACCGTTAGTAGGCCGGAACCAACAATTTTTTTAAAAACAGCAGTTAATCAGAGCCAGAAGGTAGAAGCTCAGCTTTATTCAGTTGAGGACAACACCAGGCAGGGGCAGACACCGTTAGTAGGCCGGAACCAACAATTTTTTTAAAAACAGCAGTTAATCAGAGCCAGAAGGTAGAAGCTCAGCTTTATTCAGTTGAGGACAACACCAGGCAGGGGCAGACACCGTTAGTAGGCCGGAACCACCAATCTTTTTAAAAACAGCACTTAATGAGAGCCAGAAGGTAGAAGCTCAGCTTTATTCAGTTGAGGACAACACCAGGGAGGGGCAGACACCGTTAGTAGGCCCTAACCACCAATTTTTAAAAACACAGCACTTAATGAGAGCCAGAAGGTTGAAGCACAGCTTTATTCAGTTGAGGACAACACCAGGCAGGGGCAGACACCGTTAGTAGGCCGGAACCACCATTTTTTTTAAAAACAGCAGTTAATCAGAGCCAGAAGGTAGAAGCTCAGCTTTATTCAGTTGAGGACAACACCAGGCAGGGGCAGACACCGTTAGTAGGCCGGAACCAACAATTTTTTTAAAACAAGCAGTTAATCAGAGCCAGAAGGTAGAAGCTCAGCTGTATTCAGTTGAGGACAAACACCAGGGAGCAGCAAACAGAGGTATTAGGCCCCATCCAGCAATTAAAAAAAAAAAAAAAAAAAAAAAGCTTAATCAGAGCCAGAAGGTAGAAGCTCAGCTTTATTCAGTTGAGGACAACACCAGGCAGGGGCAGACACCGTTAGTAGGCCGGAACCACCAATCTTTTAAAAAACAGCACTTAATGAGAGCCAGAAAGTAGAAGCTCAGCTTTATTCAGTTGAGGACAAACACCAGGGAGCAGCAAACAGAGGTATTAGGCCCCATCCAGCAATTTAAAAAAAAAAAAAAAAAAAAAGCTTAATCAGAGCCAGAAGGTAGAAGCTCAGCTTTATTCAGTTGAGGACAACACCAGGCAGGGGCAGACACCGTTAGTAGGCCGGAACCAACAATTTTTTTAAAAACAGCAGTTAATCAGAGCCAGAAGGTAGAAGCTCAGCTTTATTCAGTTGAGGACAACACCAGGCAGGGGCAGACACCGTTAGTAGGCCGGAACCAACAATTTTTTTAAAACAAGCAGTTAATCAGAGCCAGAAGGTAGAAGCTCAGCTGTATTCAGTTGAGGGCAACACCAGGGAGGGGCAGACACCGTTAGTAGGCCCTAACCACCAATTTTTAAAAACACAGCACTTAATGAGAGCCAGAAGGTTGAAGCACAGCTTTATTCAGTTGAGGACAACACCAGGCAGGGGCAGACACCGTTAGTAGGCCGGAACCACCAATCTTTTAAAAAACAGCACTTAATGAGAGCCAGAAGGTAGAAGCTCAGCTTTATTCAGTTGAGGACAAACACCAGGGAGCAGCAAACAGAGGTATTAGGCCCCATCCAGCAATTGAAAAAAAAAAAAAAAAAAAAAGCTTAATCAGAGCCAGAAGGTAGAAGCTCAGCTTTATTCAGTTGAGGACAACACCAGGCAGGGGCAGACACCGTTAGTAGGCCGGAACCACCAATTTTTTTAAAAGCAGCAGTTAATCAGAGCCAGAAGGTAGAAGCTCAGCTTTATTCAGTTGAGGACAACACCAGGCAGGGGCAGACACCGTTAGTAGGCCGGAACCAACAATTTTTTTAAAACAAGCAGTTAATCAGAGCCAGAAGGTAGAAGCTCAGCTGTATTCAGTTGAGGGCAACACCAGGGAGGGGCAGACACCGTTAGTAGGCCCTAACCACCAATTTTTAAAAACACAGCACTTAATGAGAGCCAGAAGGTTGAAGCACAGCTTTATTCAGTTGAGGACAACACCAGGCAGGGGCAGACACCGTTAGTAGGCCGGAACCACCAATCTTTTAAAAAACAGCACTTAATGAGAGCCAGAAGGTAGAAGCTCAGCTTTATTCAGTTGAGGACAAACACCAGGGAGCAGCAAACAGAGGTATTAGGCCCCATCCAGCAATTGAAAAAAAAAAAAAAAAAAAGCTTAATCAGAGCCAGAAGGTAGAAGCTCAGCTTTATTCAGTTGAGGACAACACCAGGCAGGGGCAGACACCGTTAGTAGGCCGGAACCAACAATTTTTTTAAAAACAGCAGTTAATCAGAGCCAGAAGGTAGAAGCTCAGCTTTATTCAGTTGAGGACAACACCAGGCAGGGGCAGACACCGTTAGTAGGCCGGAACCAACAATTTTTTTAAAAACAGCAGTTAATCAGAGCCAGAAGGTAGACGCTCAGCTTTATTCAGTTGAGGACAACACCAGGCAGGGGCAGACACCGTTAGTAGGCCGGAACCACCAATCTTTTTAAAAACAGCACTTAATGAGAGCCAGAAGGTAGAAGCTCAGCTTTATTCAGTTGAGGACAACACCAGGGAGGGGCAGACACCGTTAGTAGGCCCTAACCACCAATTTTTAAAAACACAGCACTTAATGAGAGCCAGAAGGTTGAAGCACAGCTTTATTCAGTTGAGGACAACACCAGGCAGGGGCAGACACCGTTAGTAGGCCGGAACCACCATTTTTTTTAAAAACAGCAGTTAATCAGAGCCAGAAGGTAGAAGCTCAGCTTTATTCAGTTGAGGACAACACCAGGCAGGGGCAGACACCGTTAGTAGGCCGGAACCAACAATTTTTTTAAAACAAGCAGTTAATCAGAGCCAGAAGGTAGAAGCTCAGCTGTATTCAGTTGAGGGCAACACCAGGGAGGGGCAGACACCATTAGTAGGCCCTAACCACCAATTTTTAAAAACACAGCACTTAATGAGAGCCAGAAGGTTGAAGCACAGCTTTATTCAGTTGAGGACAACACCAGGCAGGGGCAGACACCGTTAGTAGGCCGGAACCACCAATCTTTTAAAAAACAGCACTTAATGAGAGCCAGAAGGTAGAAGCTCAGCTTTATTCAGTTGAGGACAAACACCAGGGAGCAGCAAACAGAGGTATTAGGCCCCATCCAGCAATTGAAAAAAAAAAAAGAAAAAAAAGTTTAATCAGAGCCAGAAGGTAGAAGCTCAGCTTTATTCAGTTGAGGACAACACCAGGCAGGGGCAGACACCGTTAGTAGGCCGGAACCACCAATTTTTTTAAAAACAGCAGTTAATCAGAGCCAGAAGGTAGAAGCTCAGCTTTATTCAGTTGAGGACAACACCAGGCAGGGGCAGACACCGTTAGTAAGCCGGAACCAACAATTTTTTAAAAAACAGCAGTTAATCAGAGCCAGAAGGTAGAAGCTCAGCTTTATTCAGTTGAGGACAACACCAGGCAGGGGCAGACACCGTTAGTAGGCCGGAACCACCAATCTTTTAAAAAACAGCACTTAATGAGAGCCGGAAGGTAGAAGCTCAGCTTTATTCAGTTGAGGACAAACACCAGGGAGCAGCAAACAGAGGTATTAGGCCCCATCCAGCAATTTAAAAAAAAAAAAAAAAAAAAAAGCTTAATCAGAGCCAGAAGGTAGAAGCTCAGCTTTATTCAGTTGAGGACAACACCAGGCAGGGGCAGACACCGTTAGTAGGCCGGAACCAACAATTTTTTTTAAAAACAGCAGTTAATCAGAGCCAGAAGGTAGAAGCTCAGCTTTATTCAGTTGAGGACAACACCAGGCAGGGGCAGACACCGTTAGTAGGCCGGAACCACCGATTTTTTTAAAAACAGCAGTTAATCAGAGCCAGAAGGTAGAAGCTCAGCTTTATTCAGTTGAGGACAACACCAGGCAGGGGCAGACACCGTTAGTAGGCCGGAACCAACAATTTTTTTAAAAACAGCAGTTAATCAGAGCCAGAAGGTAGAAGCTCAGCTTTATTCAGTTGAGGACAACACCAGGCAGGGGCAGACACCGTTAGTAGGCCGGAACCACCAATTTTTTTAAAAACAGCAGTTAATCAGAGCCAGAAGGTAGAAGCTCAGCTTTATTCAGTTGAGGACAACACCAGGCAGAGGCAGACACCGTTAGTAGGACGGAACCACCAATTTTTTTAAAAACAGCAGTTAATCAGAGCCAGAAGGTAGAAGCTCAGCTTTATTCAGTTGAGGACAACACCAGGCAGGGGCAGACACCGTTAGTAGGCCGGAACCAACAATTTTTTTAAAAACAGCAGTTAATCAGAGCCAGAAGGTAGAAGCTCAGCTTTATTCAGTTGAGGACAAAACCAGGCAGGGGCAGACACCGTTAGTAGGCCGGAACCACCAATTTTTTTAAAAACAGCAGTTAATCAGAGCCAGAAGGTAGAAGCTCAGCTTTATTCAGTTGAGGACAACACCAGGCAGAGGCAGACACCGTTAGTAGGACGGAACCACCAATTTTTTTAAAAACAGCAGTTAATCAGAGCCAGAAGGTAGAAGCTCAGCTTTATTCAGTTGAGGACAAACACCAGGGAGCAGCAAACAGAGGTATTAGGCCCCATCCAGCAATTAAAAAAAAAAAAAAAAAAAAAAAAAGCTTAATCAGAGCCAGAAGGTAGAAGCTCAGCTTTATTCAGTTGAGGACAACACCAGGCAGGGGCAGACACCGTTAGTAGGCCGGAACCACCAATCTTTTAAAAAACAGCACTTAATGAGAGCCAGAAGGTAGAAGCTCAGCTTTATTCAGTTGAGGACAAACACCAGGGAGCAGCAAACAGAGGTATTAGGCCCCATCCAGCAATTTAAAAAAAAAAAAAAAAAAAAAGCTTAATCAGAGCCAGAAGGTAGAAGCTCAGCTTTATTCAGTTGAGGACAACACCAGGCAGGGGCAGACACCGTTAGTAGGCCGGAACCAACAATTTTTTTAAAAACAGCAGTTAATCAGAGCCAGAAGGTAGAAGCTCAGCTTTATTCAGTTGAGGACAACACCAGGCAGGGGCAGACACCGTTAGTAGGCCGGAACCAACAATTTTTTTAAAACAAGCAGTTAATCAGAGCCAGAAGGTAGAAGCTCAGCTGTATTCAGTTGAGGGCAACACCAGGGAGGGGCAGACACCATTAGTAGGCCCTAACCACCAATTTTTAAAAACACAGCACTTAATGAGAGCCAGAAGGTTGAAGCACAGCTTTATTCAGTTGAGGACAACACCAGGCAGGGGCAGACACCGTTAGTAGGCCGGAACCACCAATCTTTTAAAAAACAGCACTTAATGAGAGCCAGAAGGTAGAAGCTCAGCTTTATTCAGTTGAGGACAAACACCAGGGAGCAGCAAACAGAGGTATTAGGCCCCATCCAGCAATTGAAAAAAAAAAAAAAAAAAAAAGCTTAATCAGAGCCAGAAGGTAGAAGCTCAGCTTTATTCAGTTGAGGACAACACCAGGCAGGGGCAGACACCGTTAGTAGGCCGGAACCACCAATTTTTTTAAAAACAGCAGTTAATCAGAGCCAGAAGGTAGAAGCTCAGCTTTATTCAGTTGAGGACAACACCAGGCAGGGGCAGACACCGTTAGTAAGCCGGAACCAACAATTTTTTAAAAAACAGCAGTTAATCAGAGCCAGAAGGTAGAAGCTCAGCTTTATTCAGTTGAGGACAACACCAGGCAGGGGCAGACACCGTTAGTAGGCCGGAACCACCAATCTTTTAAAAAACAGCACTTAATGAGAGCCGGAAGGTAGAAGCTCAGCTTTATTCAGTTGAGGACAAACACCAGGGAGCAGCAAACAGAGGTATTAGGCCCCATCCAGCAATTTAAAAAAAAAAAAAAAAAAAAAAGCTTAATCAGAGCCAGAAGGTAGAAGCTCAGCTTTATTCAGTTGAGGACAACACCAGGCAGGGGCAGACACCGTTAGTAGGCCGGAACCAACAATTTTTTTTAAAAACAGCAGTTAATCAGAGCCAGAAGGTAGAAGCTCAGCTTTATTCAGTTGAGGACAACACCAGGCAGGGGCAGACACCGTTAGTAGGCCGGAACCACCGATTTTTTTAAAAACAGCAGTTAATCAGAGCCAGAAGGTAGAAGCTCAGCTTTATTCAGTTGAGGACAACACCAGGCAGGGGCAGACACCGTTAGTAGGCCGGAACCAACAATTTTTTTAAAAACAGCAGTTAATCAGAGCCAGAAGGTAGAAGCTCAGCTTTATTCAGTTGAGGACAACACCAGGCAGGGGCAGACACCGTTAGTAGGCCGGAACCACCAATTTTTTTAAAAACAGCAGTTAATCAGAGCCAGAAGGTAGAAGCTCAGCTTTATTCAGTTGAGGACAACACCAGGCAGAGGCAGACACCGTTAGTAGGACGGAACCACCAATTTTTTTAAAAACAGCAGTTAATCAGAGCCAGAAGGTAGAAGCTCAGCTTTATTCAGTTGAGGACAACACCAGGCAGGGGCAGACACCGTTAGTAGGCCGGAACCAACAATTTTTTTAAAAACAGCAGTTAATCAGAGCCAGAAGGTAGAAGCTCAGCTTTATTCAGTTGAGGACAAAACCAGGCAGGGGCAGACACCGTTAGTAGGCCGGAACCACCAATTTTTTTAAAAACAGCAGTTAATCAGAGCCAGAAGGTAGAAGCTCAGCTTTATTCAGTTGAGGACAACACCAGGCAGAGGCAGACACCGTTAGTAGGACGGAACCACCAATTTTTTTAAAAACAGCAGTTAATCAGAGCCAGAAGGTAGAAGCTCAGCTTTATTCAGTTGAGGACAAACACCAGGGAGCAGCAAACAGAGGTATTAGGCCCCATCCAGCAATTAAAAAAAAAAAAAAAAAAAAAAAAAGCTTAATCAGAGCCAGAAGGTAGAAGCTCAGCTTTATTCAGTTGAGGACAACACCAGGCAGGGGCAGACACCGTTAGTAGGCCGGAACCACCAATCTTTTAAAAAACAGCACTTAATGAGAGCCAGAAGGTAGAAGCTCAGCTTTATTCAGTTGAGGACAAACACCAGGGAGCAGCAAACAGAGGTATTAGGCCCCATCCAGCAATTTAAAAAAAAAAAAAAAAAAAAAGCTTAATCAGAGCCAGAAGGTAGAAGCTCAGCTTTATTCAGTTGAGGACAACACCAGGCAGGGGCAGACACCGTTAGTAGGCCGGAACCAACAATTTTTTTAAAAACAGCAGTTAATCAGAGCCAGAAGGTAGAAGCTCAGCTTTATTCAGTTGAGGACAACACCAGGCAGGGGCAGACACCGTTAGTAGGCCGGAACCAACAATTTTTTTAAAACAAGCAGTTAATCAGAGCCAGAAGGTAGAAGCTCAGCTGTATTCAGTTGAGGGCAACACCAGGGAGGGGCAGACACCATTAGTAGGCCCTAACCACCAATTTTTAAAAACACAGCACTTAATGAGAGCCAGAAGGTTGAAGCACAGCTTTATTCAGTTGAGGACAACACCAGGCAGGGGCAGACACCGTTAGTAGGCCGGAACCACCAATCTTTTAAAAAACAGCACTTAATGAGAGCCAGAAGGTAGAAGCTCAGCTTTATTCAGTTGAGGACAAACACCAGGGAGCAGCAAACAGAGGTATTAGGCCCCATCCAGCAATTGAAAAAAAAAAAAAAAAAAAAAGCTTAATCAGAGCCAGAAGGTAGAAGCTCAGCTTTATTCAGTTGAGGACAACACCAGGCAGGGGCAGACACCGTTAGTAGGCCGGAACCACCAATTTTTTTAAAAGCAGCAGTTAATCAGAGCCAGAAGGTAGAAGCTCAGCTTTATTCAGTTGAGGACAACACCAGGCAGGGGCAGACACCGTTAGTAGGCCGGAACCAACAATTTTTTTAAAACAAGCAGTTAATCAGAGCCAGAAGGTAGAAGCTCAGCTGTATTCAGTTGAGGGCAACACCAGGGAGGGGCAGACACCGTTAGTAGGCCCTAACCACCAATTTTTAAAAACACAGCACTTAATGAGAGCCAGAAGGTTGAAGCACAGCTTTTTTCAGTTGAGGACAACACCAGGCAGGGGCAGACACCGTTAGTAGGCCGGAACCACCAATTTTTTTAAAAACAGCAGTTAATCAGAGCCAGAAGGTAGAAGCTCAGCTTTATTCAGTTGAGGACAACACCAGGCAGGGGCAGACACCGTTAGTAGGCCGGAACCAACAATTTTTTTAAAAACAGCAGTTAATCAGAGCCAGAAGGTAGAAGCTCAGCTTTATTCAGTTGAGGACAACACCAGGCAGGGGCAGACACCGTTAGTAGGCCGGAACCACCAATCTTTTTAAAAACAGCACTTAATGAGAGCCAGAAGGTAGAAGCTCAGCTTTATTCAGTTGAGGACAAACACCAGGGAGCAGCAAACAGAGGTATTATGCCCCATCCAACAATTAAAAAAAAAAATAAAAAAAAAGCTTAATCAGAGCCAGAAGGTAGAAGCTCAGCTTTATTCAGTTGAGGACAACTCCAGGCAGGGGCAGACACCGTTAGTAGGCCGGAACCAACAATTTTTTTAAAACAAGCAGTTAATCAGAGCCAGAAGGTAGAAGCTCAGCTGTATTCAGTTGAGGGCAACACCAGGGAGGGGCAGACACCGTTAGTAGGCCCTAACCACCAATTTTTAAAAACACAGCACTTAATGAGAGCCAGAAGGTTGAAGCACAGCTTTATTCAGTTGAGGACAACACCAGGCAGGGGCAGACACCGTTAGTAGGCCGGAACCACCAATCTTTTAAAAAACAGCACTTAATGAGAGCCAGAAGGTAGAAGCTCAGCTTTATTCAGTTGAGGACAAACACCAGGGAGCAGCAAACAGAGGTATTAAGCCTCATCCAGCAATTGAAAAAAAAAAAAAAAAAAAAGCTTAATCAGAGCCAGAAGGTAGAAGCTCAGCTTTATTCAGTTGAGGACAACACCAGGCAGGGGCAGACACCGTTAGTAGGCCGGAACCACCAATTTTTTTAAAAACAGCAGTTAATCAGAGCCAGAAGGTAGAAGCTCAGCTTTATTCAGTTGAGGACAACACCAGGCAGGGGCAGACACCGTTAGTAGGCCGGAACCAACAATTTTTTTAAAAACAGCAGTTAATCAGAGCCAGAAGGTAGAAGCTCAGCTTTATTCAGTTGAGGACAACACCAGGAAGGGGCAGACACCGTTAGTAGGCCCTAACCACCAATTTTTAAAAACACAGCACTTAATGAGAGCCAGAAGGTTGAAGCACAGCTTTATTCAGTTGAGGACAACACCAGGCAGGGGCAGACACCGTTAGTAGGCCGGAACCAACAATTTTTTTTAAAAACAGCAGTTAATCAGAGCCAGAAGGTAGAAGCTCAGCTTTATTCAGTTGAGGACAACACCAGGGAGGGGCAGACACCGTTAGTAGGCCCTAACCACCAATTTTTTAAAACACAGCACTTATTGAGAGCCAGAAGGTTGAAGCACAGCTTTATTCAGTTGAGGACAACACCAGGCAGGGGCAGACACCGTTAGTAGGCCGGAACCACCAATCTTTTAAAAAACAGCACTTAATGAGAGCCAGAAGGTAGAAGCTCAGCTTTATTCAGTTGAGGACAAACACCAGGGAGCAGCAAACAGAGGTATTAGGCCCCATCCAGAAATTGAAAAAAAAAAAAGAAAAAAAAGTTTAATCAGAGCCAGAAGGTAGAAGCTCAGCTTTATTCAGTTGAGGACAACACCAGGCAGGGGCAGACACCGTTAGTAGGCCGGAACCACCAATTTTTTTAAAAACAGCAGTTAATCAGAGCCAGCAGGTAGAAGCTCAGCTTTATTCAGTTGAGGACAACACCAGGCAGGGGCAGATACCGTTAGTAAGCCGGAACCAACAATTTTTTTAAAAACAGCAGTTAATCAGAGCCAGAAGGTAGAAGCTCAGCTTTATTCAGTTGAGGACAACACCAGGCAGGGGCAGACACCGTTAGTAGGCCGGAACCACCAATCTTTTAAAAAACAGCACTTAATGAGAGCCGGAAGGTAGAAGCTCAGCTTTATTCAGTTGAGGACAAACACCAGGGAGCAGCAAACAGAGGTATTAGGCCCCATCCAGCAATTGAAAAAAAAAAAAAAAAAAGCTTAATCAGAGCCAGAAGGTAGAAGCTCAGCTTTATTCAGTTGAGGACAACACCAGGCAGGGGCAGACACCGTTAGTAGGCCGGAACCACCAATTTTTTTAAAAACAGCAGTTAATCAGAGCCAGAAGGTAGAAGCTCAGCTTTATTCAGTTGAGGACAACACCAGGCAGGGGCAGACACCGTTAGTAGGCCGGAACCAACAATTTTTTTAAAACAAGCAGTTAATCAGAGCCAGAAGGTAGAAGCTCAGCTGTATTCAGTTGAGGGCAACACCAGGGAGGGGCAGACACCGTTAGTAGGCCCTAACCACCAATTTTTAAAAACACAGCACTTAATGAGAGCCAGAAGGTTGAAGCACAGCTTTATTCAGTTGAGGACAACACCAGGCAGGGGCAGACACCGTTAGTAGGCCGGAACCACCAATCTTTTAAAAAACAGCACTTAATGAGAGCCAGAAGGTAGAAGCTCAGCTTTATTCAGTTGAGGACAAACACCAGGGAGCAGCAAACAGAGGTATTAGGCCCCATCCAGCAATTGAAAAAAAAAAAAGAAAAAAAAGTTTAATCAGAGCCAGAAGGTAGAAGCTCAGCTTTATTCAGTTGAGGACAACACCAGGCAGGGGCAGACACCGTTAGTAGGCCGTAACCACCAATTTTTTTAAAAACAGCAGTTAATCAGAGCCAGAAGGTAGAAGCTCAGCTTTATTCAGTTGAGGACAACACCAGGCAGGGGCAGACACCGTTAGTAAGCCGGAACCAACAATTTTTTTAAAAACAGCAGTTAATCAGAGCCAGAAGGTAGAAGCTCAGCTTTATTCAGTTTAGGACAACACCAGGCAGGGGCAGACACCGTTAGTAGGCCGGAACCACCAATCTTTTAAAAAACAGCACTTAATGAGAGCCGGAAGGTAGAAGCTCAGCTTTATTCAGTTGAGGACAAACACCAGGGAGCAGCAAACAGAGGTATTAGGCCCCATCCAGCAATTTAAAAAAAAAAAAAAAAAAAAAAGCTTAATCAGAGCCAGAAGGTAGAAGCTCAGCTTTATTCAGTTGAGGACAACACCAGGCAGGGGCAGACACCGTTAGTAGGCCGGAACCAACAATTTTTTTTAAAAACAGCAGTTAATCAGAGCCAGAAGGTAGAAGCTCAGCTTTATTCAGTTGAGGACAACACCAGGCAGGGGCAGACACCGTTAGTAGGCCGGAACCACCGATTTTTTTAAAAACAGCAGTTAATCAGAGCCAGAAGGTAGAAGCTCAGCTTTATTCAGTTGAGGACAACACCAGGCAGGGGCAGACACCGTTAGTAGGCCGGAACCAACAATTTTTTTAAAAACAGCAGTTAATCAGAGCCAGAAGGTAGAAGCTCAGCTTTATTCAGTTGAGGACAACACCAGGCAGGGGCAGACACCGTTAGTAGGCCGGAACCAACAATTTTTTTAAAAACAGCAGTTAATCAGAGCCAGAAGGTAGAAGCTCAGCTTTATTCAGTTGAGGACAACACCAGGCAGGGGCAGACACCGTTAGTAGGCCGGAACCACCAATCTTTTTAAAAACAGCACTTAATGAGAGCCAGAAGGTAGAAGCTCAGCTTTATTCAGTTGAGGACAAACACCAGGGAGCAGCAAACAGAGGTATTATGCCCCATCCAACAATTAAAAAAAAAAATAAAAAAAAAGCTTAATCAGAGCCAGAAGGTAGAAGCTCAGCTTTATTCAGTTGAGGACAACACCAGGCAGGGCAGACACCGTTAGTAGGCCGGAACCAACAATTTTTTTAAAAACAGCAGTTAATCAGAGCCAGAAGGTAGAAGCTCAGCTTTATTCAGTTGAGGACAACACCAGGCAGGGGCAGACACCGTTAGTAGGCCGGAACCAACAATTTTTTTAAAACAAGCAGTTAATCAGAGCCAGAAGGTAGAAGCTCAGCTGTATTCAGTTGAGGGCAACACCAGGGAGGGGCAGACACCGTTAGTAGGCCCTAACCACCAATTTTTAAAAACACAGCACTTAATGAGAGCCAGAAGGTTGAAGCACAGCTTTATTCAGTTGAGGACAACACCAGGCAGGGGCAGACACCGTTAGTAGGCCGGAACCACCAATCTTTTAAAAAACAGCACTTAATGAGAGCCAGAAGGTAGAAGCTCAGCTTTATTCAGTTGAGGACAAACACCAGGGAGCAGCAAACAGAGGTATTAAGCCTCATCCAGCAATTGAAAAAAAAAAAAAAAAAAAAGCTTAATCAGAGCCAGAAGGTAGAAGCTCAGCTTTATTCAGTTGAGGACAACACCAGGCAGGGGCAGACACCGTTAGTAGGCCGGAACCACCAATTTTTTTAAAAACAGCAGTTAATCAGAGCCAGAAGGTAGAAGCTCAGCTTTATTCAGTTGAGGACAACACCAGGCAGGGGCAGACACCGTTAGTAGGCCGGAACCAACAATTTTTTTAAAAACAGCAGTTAATCAGAGCCAGAAGGTAGAAGCTCAGCTTTATTCAGTTGAGGACAACACCAGGGAGGGGCAGACACCGTTAGTAGGCCCTAACCACCAATTTTTAAAAACACAGCACTTAATGAGAGCCAGAAGGTTGAAGCACAGCTTTATTCAGTTGAGGACAACACCAGGCAGGGGCAGACACCGTTAGTAGGCCGGAACCAACAATTTTTTTTAAAAACAGCAGTTAATCAGAGCCAGAAGGTAGAAGCTCAGCTTTATTCAGTTGAGGACAACACCAGGGAGGGGCAGACACCGTTAGTAGGCCCTAACCACCAATTTTTAAAAACACAGCACTTATTGAGAGCCAGAAGGTTGAAGCACAGCTTTATTCAGTTGAGGACAACACCAGGCAGGGGCAGACACCGTTAGTAGGCCGGAACCACCAATCTTTTAAAAAACAGCACTTAATGAGAGCCAGAAGGTAGAAGCTCAGCTTTATTCAGTTGAGGACAAACACCAGGGAGCAGCAAACAGAGGTATTAGGCCCCATCCAGAAATTGAAAAAAAAAAAAGAAAAAAAAGTTTAATCAGAGCCAGAAGGTAGAAGCTCAGCTTTATTCAGTTGAGGACAACACCAGGCAGGGGCAGACACCGTTAGTAGGCCGGAACCACCAATTTTTTTAAAAACAGCAGTTAATCAGAGCCAGCAGGTAGAAGCTCAGCTTTATTCAGTTGAGGACAACACCAGGCAGGGGCAGACACCGTTAGTAAGCCGGAACCAACAATTTTTTTAAAAACAGCAGTTAATCAGAGCCAGAAGGTAGAAGCTCAGCTTTATTCAGTTGAGGACAACACCAGGCAGGGGCAGACACCGTTAGTAGGCCGGAACCACCAATCTTTTAAAAAACAGCACTTAATGAGAGCCGGAAGGTAGAAGCTCAGCTTTATTCAGTTGAGGACAAACACCAGGGAGCAGCAAACAGAGGTATTAGGCCCCATCCAGCAATTGAAAAAAAAAAAAAAAAAAAAGCTTAATCAGAGCCAGAAGGTAGAAGCTCAGCTTTATTCAGTTGAGGACAACACCAGGCAGGGGCAGACACCGTTAGTAGGCCGGAACCACCAATTTTTTTAAAAACAGCAGTTAATCAGAGCCAGAAGGTAGAAGCTCAGCTTTATTCAGTTGAGGACAACACCAGGCAGGGGCAGACACCGTTAGTAGGCCGGAACCAACAATTTTTTTAAAACAAGCAGTTAATCAGAGCCAGAAGGTAGAAGCTCAGCTGTATTCAGTTGAGGGCAACACCAGGGAGGGGCAGACACCGTTAGTAGGCCCTAACCACCAATTTTTAAAAACACAGCACTTAATGAGAGCCAGAAGGTTGAAGCACAGCTTTATTCAGTTGAGGACAACACCAGGCAGGGGCAGACACCGTTAGTAGGCCGGAACCACCAATCTTTTAAAAAACAGCACTTAATGAGAGCCAGAAGGTAGAAGCTCAGCTTTATTCAGTTGAGGACAAACACCAGGGAGCAGCAAACAGAGGTATTAGGCCCCATCCAGCAATTGAAAAAAAAAAAAGAAAAAAAAGTTTAATCAGAGCCAGAAGGTAGAAGCTCAGCTTTATTCAGTTGAGGACAACACCAGGCAGGGGCAGACACCGTTAGTAGGCCGTAACCACCAATTTTTTTAAAAACAGCAGTTAATCAGAGCCAGAAGGTAGAAGCTCAGCTTTATTCAGTTGAGGACAACACCAGGCAGGGGCAGACACCGTTAGTAAGCCGGAACCAACAATTTTTTTAAAAACAGCAGTTAATCAGAGCCAGAAGGTAGAAGCTCAGCTTTATTCAGTTTAGGACAACACCAGGCAGGGGCAGACACCGTTAGTAGGCCGGAACCACCAATCTTTTAAAAAACAGCACTTAATGAGAGCCGGAAGGTAGAAGCTCAGCTTTATTCAGTTGAGGACAAACACCAGGGAGCAGCAAACAGAGGTATTAGGCCCCATCCAGCAATTTAAAAAAAAAAAAAAAAAAAAAAGCTTAATCAGAGCCAGAAGGTAGAAGCTCAGCTTTATTCAGTTGAGGACAACACCAGGCAGGGGCAGACACCGTTAGTAGGCCGGAACCAACAATTTTTTTTAAAAACAGCAGTTAATCAGAGCCAGAAGGTAGAAGCTCAGCTTTATTCAGTTGAGGACAACACCAGGCAGGGGCAGACACCGTTAGTAGGCCGGAACCACCGATTTTTTTAAAAACAGCAGTTAATCAGAGCCAGAAGGTAGAAGCTCAGCTTTATTCAGTTGAGGACAACACCAGGCAGGGGCAGACACCGTTAGTAGGCCGGAACCAACAATTTTTTTAAAAACAGCAGTTAATCAGAGCCAGAAGGTAGAAGCTCAGCTTTATTCAGTTGAGGACAACACCAGGCAGGGGCAGACACCGTTAGTAGGCCGGAACCACCAATTTTTTTAAAAACAGCAGTTAATCAGAGCCAGAAGGTAGAAGCTCAGCTTTATTCAGTTGAGGACAACACCAGGCAGAGGCAGACACCGTTAGTAGGACGGAACCACCAATTTTTTTAAAAACAGCAGTTAATCAGAGCCAGAAGGTAGAAGCTCAGCTTTATTCAGTTGAGGACAACACCAGGCAGGGGCAGACACCGTTAGTAGGCCGGAACCAACAATTTTTTTAAAAACAGCAGTTAATCAGAGCCAGAAGGTAGAAGCTCAGCTTTATTCAGTTGAGGACAACACCAGGCAGGGGCAGACACCGTTAGTAGGCCGGAACCACCAATTTTTTTAAAAACAGCAGTTAATCAGAGCCAGAAGGTAGAAGCTCAGCTTTATTCAGTTGAGGACAACACCAGGCAGGGGCAGACACCGTTAGTAGGCCGGAACCAACAATTTTTTTAAAACAAGCAGTTAATCAGAGCCAGAAGGTAGAAGCTCAGCTGTATTCAGTTGAGGGCAACACCAGGGAGGGGCAGACACCGTTAGTAGGCCCTAACCACCAATTTTTAAAAACACAGCACTTAATGAGAGCCAGAAGGTTGAAGCACAGCTTTATTCAGTTGAGGACAACACCAGGCAGGGGCAGACACCGTTAGTAGGCCGGAACCACCAATCTTTTAAAAAACAGCACTTAATGAGAGCCAGAAGGTAGAAGCTCAGCTTTATTCAGTTGAGGACAAACACCAGGGAGCAGCAAACAGAGGTATTAGGCCCCATCCAGAAATTGAAAAAAAAAAAAGAAAAAAAAGTTTAATCAGAGCCAGAAGGTAGAAGCTCAGCTTTATTCAGTTGAGGACAACACCAGGCAGGGGCAGACACCGTTAGTAGGCCGGAACCACCAATTTTTTTAAAAACAGCAGTTAATCAGAGCCAGCAGGTAGAAGCTCAGCTTTATTCAGTTGAGGACAACACCAGGCAGGGGCAGACACCGTTAGTAAGCCGGAACCAACAATTTTTTTAAAAACAGCAGTTAATCAGAGCCAGAAGGTAGAAGCTCAGCTTTATTCAGTTGAGGACAACACCAGGCAGGGGCAGACACCGTTAGTAGGCCGGAACCACCAATCTTTTAAAAAACAGCACTTAATGAGAGCCGGAAGGTAGAAGCTCAGCTTTATTCAGTTGAGGACAAACACCAGGGAGCAGCAAACAGAGGTATTAGGCCCCATCCAGCAATTGAAAAAAAAAAAAAAAAAAAAAAAGCTTAATCAGAGCCAGAAGGTAGAAGCTCAGCTTTATTCAGTTGAGGACAACACCAGGCAGGGGCAGACACCGTTAGTAGGCCGGAACCACCAATTTTTTTAAAAACAGCAGTTAATCAGAGCCAGAAGGTAGAAGCTCAGCTTTATTCAGTTGAGGACAACACCAGGCAGGGGCAGACACCGTTAGTAGGCCGGAACCAACAATTTTTTTAAAACAAGCAGTTAATCAGAGCCAGAAGGTAGAAGCTCAGCTGTATTCAGTTGAGGGCAACACCAGGGAGGGGCAGACACCGTTAGTAGGCCCTAACCACCAATTTTTAAAAACACAGCACTTAATGAGAGCCAGAAGGTTGAAGCACAGCTTTATTCAGTTGAGGACAACACCAGGCAGGGGCAGACACCGTTAGTAGGCCGGAACCACCAATCTTTTAAAAAACAGCACTTAATGAGAGCCAGAAGGTAGAAGCTCAGCTTTATTCAGTTGAGGACAAACACCAGGGAGCAGCAAACAGAGGTATTAGGCCCCATCCAGCAATTGAAAAAAAAAAAAAAAAAAAGCTTAATCAGAGCCAGAAGGTAGAAGCTCAGCTTTATTCAGTTGAGGACAACACCAGGCAGGGGCAGACACCGTTAGTAGGCCGGAACCACCAATTTTTTTAAAAACAGCAGTTAATCAGAGCCAGAAGGTAGAAGCTCAGCTTTATTCAGTTGAGGACAACACCAGGCAGGGGCAGACACCGTTAGTAGGCCGGAACCAACAATTTTTTTAAAAACAGCAGTTAATCAGAGCCAGAAGGTAGAAGCTCAGCTTTATTCAGTTGAGGACAACACCAGGCAGGGGCAGACACCATTAGTAGGCCGGAACCACCAATCTTTTTAAAAACAGCACTTAATGAGAGCCAGAAGGTAGAAGCTCAGCTTTATTCAGTTGAGGACAAACACCAGGGAGCAGCAAACAGAGGTATTATGCCCCATCCAACAATTAAAAAAAAAAATTAAAAAAAAGCTTAATCAGAGCCAGAAGGTAGAAGCTCAGCTTTATTCAGTTGAGGACAACACCAGGCAGGGGCAGACACCGTTAGTAGGCCGGAACCAACAATTTTTTTAAAACAAGCAGTTAATCAGAGCCAGAAGGTAGAAGCTCAGCTGTATTCAGTTGAGGGCAACACCAGGGAGGGGCAGACACCGTTAGTAGGCCCTAACCACCAATTTTTAAAAACACAGCACTTAATGAGAGCCAGAAGGTTGAAGCACAGCTTTATTCAGTTGAGGACAACACCAGGCAGGGGCAGACACCGTTAGTAGGCCGGAACCACCAATCTTTTAAAAAACAGCACTTAATGAGAGCCAGAAGGTAGAAGCTCAGCTTTATTCAGTTGAGGACAAACACCAGGGAGCAGCAAACAGAGGTATTAGGCCCCATCCAGCAATTGAAAAAAAAAAAAAAAAAAAAAGCTTAATCAGAGCCAGAAGGTAGAAGCTCAGCTTTATTCAGTTGAGGACAACACTAGGCAGGGGCAGACACCGTTAGTAGGCCGGAACCACCAATTTTTTTAAAAGCAGCAGTTAATCAGAGCCAGAAGGTAGAAGCTCAGCTTTATTCAGTTGAGGACAACACCAGGCAGGGGCAGACACCGTTAGTAGGCCGGAACCAACAATTTTTTTAAAACAAGCAGTTAATCAGAGCCAGAAGGTAGAAGCTCAGCTGTATTCAGTTGAGGGCAACACCAGGGAGGGGCAGACACCGTTAGTAGGCCCTAACCACCAATTTTTAAAAACACAGCACTTAATGAGAGCCAGAAGGTTGAAGCACAGCTTTATTCAGTTGAGGACAACACCAGGCAGGGGCAGACACCGTTAGTAGGCCGGAACCACCAATCTTTTAAAAAACAGCACTTAATGAGAGCCAGAAGGTAGAAGCTCAGCTTTATTCAGTTGAGGACAAACACCAGGGAGCAGCAAACAGAGGTATTAGGCCCCATCCAGCAATTGAAAAAAAAAAAAAAAAAAAGCTTAATCAGAGCCAGAAGGTAGAAGCTCAGCTTTATTCAGTTGAGGACAACACCAGGCAGGGGCAGACACCGTTAGTAGGCCGGAACCACCAATTTTTTTAAAAACAGCAGTTAATCAGAGCCAGAAGGTAGAAGCTCAGCTTTATTCAGTTGAGGACAACACCAGGCAGGGGCAGACACCGTTAGTAGGCCGGAACCAACAATTTTTTTAAAAACAGCAGTTAATCAGAGCCAGAAGGTAGAAGCTCAGCTTTATTCAGTTGAGGACAACACCAGGCAGGGGCAGACACCATTAGTAGGCCGGAACCACCAATCTTTTTAAAAACAGCACTTAATGAGAGCCAGAAGGTAGAAGCTCAGCTTTATTCAGTTGAGGACAAACACCAGGGAGCAGCAAACAGAGGTATTAGGCCCCATCCAGCAATTGAAAAAAAAAAAAAAAAAAGCTTAATCAGAGCCAGAAGGTAGAAGCTCAGCTTTATTCAGTTGAGGACAACACCAGGCAGGGGCAGACACCGTTAGTAGGCCGGAACCACCAATTTTTTTAAAAACAGCAGTTAATCAGAGCCAGAAGGTAGAAGCTCAGCTTTATTCAGTTGAGGACAACACCAGGCAGGGGCAGACACCGTTAGTAGGCCGGAACCAACAATTTTTTTAAAAACAGCAGTTAATCAGAGCCAGAAGGTAGAAGCTCAGCTTTATTCAGTTGAGGACAACACCAGGCAGGGGCAGACACCATTAGTAGGCCGGAACCACCAATCTTTTTAAAAACAGCACTTAATGAGAGCCAGAAGGTAGAAGCTCAGCTTTATTCAGTTGAGGACAAACACCAGGGAGCAGCAAACAGAGGTATTAGGCCCCATCCAGCAATTGAAAAAAAAAAAAAAAAAAAAAGCTTAATCAGAGCCAGAAGGTAGAAGCTCAGCTTTATTCAGTTGAGGACAACACCAGGCAGGGGCAGACACCGTTAGTAGGCCGGAACCACCAATTTTTTTAAAAGCAGCAGTTAATCAGAGCCAGAAGGTAGAAGCTCAGCTTTATTCAGTTGAGGACAACACCAGGCAGGGGCAGACACCGTTAGTAGGCCGGAACCAACAATTTTTTTAAAACAAGCAGTTAATCAGAGCCAGAAGGTAGAAGCTCAGCTGTATTCAGTTGAGGGCAACACCAGGGAGGGGCAGACACCGTTAGTAGGCCCTAACCACCAATTTTTAAAAACACAGCACTTAATGAGAGCCAGAAGGTTGAAGCACAGCTTTATTCAGTTGAGGACAACACCAGGCAGGGGCAGACACCGTTAGTAGGCCGGAACCACCAATCTTTTAAAAAACAGCACTTAATGAGAGCCAGAAGGTAGAAGCTCAGCTTTATTCAGTTGAGGACAAACACCAGGGAGCAGCAAACAGAGGTATTAGGCCCCATCCAGCAATTGAAAAAAAAAAAAAAAAAAAGCTTAATCAGAGCCAGAAGGTAGAAGCTCAGCTTTATTCAGTTGAGGACAACACCAGGCAGGGGCAGACACCGTTAGTAGGCCGGAACCACCAATTTTTTTAAAAACAGCAGTTAATCAGAGCCAGAAGGTAGAAGCTCAGCTTTATTCAGTTGAGGACAACACCAGGCAGGGGCAGACACCGTTAGTAGGCCGGAACCAACAATTTTTTTAAAAACAGCAGTTAATCAGAGCCAGAAGGTAGAAGCTCAGCTTTATTCAGTTGAGGACAACACCAGGCAGGGGCAGACACCATTAGTAGGCCGGAACCACCAATCTTTTTAAAAACAGCACTTAATGAGAGCCAGAAGGTAGAAGCTCAGCTTTATTCAGTTGAGGACAAACACCAGGGAGCAGCAAACAGAGGTATTATGCCCCATCCAACAATTAAAAAAAAAAATAAAAAAAAAGCTTAATCAGAGCCAGAAGGTAGAAGCTCAGCTTTATTCAGTTGAGGACAACACCAGGCAGGGGCAGACACCGTTGGTAGGCCGGAACCAACAATTTTTTTAAAAACAGCAGTTAATCAGAGCCAGAAGGTAGAAGCTCAGCTTTATTCAGTTGAGGACAACACCAGGCAGGGGCAGACACCGTTAGTAGGCCGGAACCAACAATTTTTTTAAAACAAGCAGTTAATCAGAGCCAGAAGGTAGAAGCTCAGCTGTATTCAGTTGAGGGCAACACCAGGGAGGGGCAGACACCGTTAGTAGGCCCTAACCACCAATTTTTAAAAACACAGCACTTAATGAGAGCCAGAAGGTTGAAGCACAGCTTTATTCAGTTGCGGACAACACCAGGCAGGGGCAGACACCGTTAGTAGGCCGGAACCACCAATCTTTTAAAAAACAGCACTTAATGAGAGCCAGAAGGTAGAAGCTCAGCTTTATTCAGTTGAGGACAAACACCAGGGAGCAGCAAACAGAGGTATTAAGCCTCATCCAGCAATTGAAAAAAAAAAAAAAAAAAAAGCTTAATCAGAGCCAGAAGGTAGAAGCTCAGCTTTATTCAGTTGAGGACAACACCAGGCAGGGGCAGACACCGTTAGTAGGCCGGAACCACCAATTTTTTTAAAAACAGCAGTTAATCAGAGCCAGAAGGTAGAAGCTCAGCTTTATTCAGTTGAGGACAACACCAGGCAGGGGCAGACACCGTTAGTAGGCCGGAACCACCAATTTTTTTAAAAACAGCAGTTAATCAGAGCCAGAAGGTAGAAGCTCAGCTTTATTCAGTTGAGGACAACACCAGGCAGGGGCAGACACCGTTAGTAGGCCGGAACCAACAATTTTTTTAAAACAAGCAGTTAATCAGAGCCAGAAGGTAGAAGCTCAGCTGTATTCAGTTGAGGGCAACACCAGGGAGGGGCAGACACCGTTAGTAGGCCCTAACCACCAATTTTTAAAAACACAGCACTTAATGAGAGCCAGAAGGTTGAAGCACAGCTTTATTCAGTTGAGGACAACACCAGGCAGGGGCAGACACCGTTAGTAGGCCGGAACCACCAATCTTTTAAAAAACAGCACTTAATGAGAGCCAGAAGGTAGAAGCTCAGCTTTATTCAGTTGAGGACAAACACCAGGGAGCAGCAAACAGAGGTATTAGGCCCCATCCAGAAATTGAAAAAAAAAAAAGAAAAAAAAGTTTAATCAGAGCCAGAAGGTAGAAGCTCAGCTTTATTCAGTTGAGGACAACACCAGGCAGGGGCAGACACCGTTAGTAGGCCGGAACCACCAATTTTTTTAAAAACAGCAGTTAATCAGAGCCAGCAGGTAGAAGCTCAGCTTTATTCAGTTGAGGACAACACCAGGCAGGGGCAGACACCGTTAGTAAGCCGGAACCAACAATTTTTTTAAAAACAGCAGTTAATCAGAGCCAGAAGGTAGAAGCTCAGCTTTATTCAGTTGAGGACAACACCAGGCAGGGGCAGACACCGTTAGTAGGCCGGAACCACCAATCTTTTAAAAAACAGCACTTAATGAGAGCCGGAAGGTAGAAGCTCAGCTTTATTCAGTTGAGGACAAACACCAGGGAGCAGCAAACAGAGGTATTAGGCCCCATCCAGCAATTGAAAAAAAAAAAAAAAAAAGCTTAATCAGAGCCAGAAGGTAGAAGCTCAGCTTTATTCAGTTGAGGACAACACCAGGCAGGGGCAGACACCGTTAGTAGGCCGGAACCACCAATTTTTTTAAAAACAGCAGTTAATCAGAGCCAGAAGGTAGAAGCTCAGCTTTATTCAGTTGAGGACAACACCAGGCAGGGGCAGACACCGTTAGTAGGCCGGAACCAACAATTTTTTTAAAACAAGCAGTTAATCAGAGCCAGAAGGTAGAAGCTCAGCTGTATTCAGTTGAGGGCAACACCAGGGAGGGGCAGACACCGTTAGTAGGCCCTAACCACCAATTTTTAAAAACACAGCACTTAATGAGAGCCAGAAGGTTGAAGCACAGCTTTATTCAGTTGAGGACAACACCAGGCAGGGGCAGACACCGTTAGTAGGCCGGAACCACCAATCTTTTAAAAAACAGCACTTAATGAGAGCCAGAAGGTAGAAGCTCAGCTTTATTCAGTTGAGGACAAACACCAGGGAGCAGCAAACAGAGGTATTAGGCCCCATCCAGCAATTGAAAAAAAAAAAAAAAAAAAGCTTAATCAGAGCCAGAAGGTAGAAGCTCAGCTTTATTCAGTTGAGGACAACACCAGGCAGGGGCAGACACCGTTAGTAGGCCGGAACCACCAATTTTTTTAAAAACAGCAGTTAATCAGAGCCAGAAGGTAGAAGCTCAGCTTTATTCAGTTGAGGACAACACCAGGCAGGGGCAGACACCGTTAGTAGGCCGGAACCAACAATTTTTTTAAAAACAGCAGTTAATCAGAGCCAGAAGGTAGAAGCTCAGCTTTATTCAGTTGAGGACAACACCAGGCAGGGGCAGACACCATTAGTAGGCCGGAACCACCAATCTTTTTAAAAACAGCACTTAATGAGAGCCAGAAGGTAGAAGCTCAGCTTTATTCAGTTGAGGACAAACACCAGGGAGCAGCAAACAGAGGTATTATGCCCCATCCAACAATTAAAAAAAAAAATTAAAAAAAAGCTTAATCAGAGCCAGAAGGTAGAAGCTCAGCTTTATTCAGTTGAGGACAACACCAGGCAGGGGCAGACACCGTTAGTAGGCCGGAACCAACAATTTTTTTAAAATAAGCAGTTAATCAGAGCCAGAAGGTAGAAGCTCAGCTGTATTCAGTTGAGGGCAACACCAGGGAGGGGCAGACACCGTTAGTAGGCCCTAACCACCAATTTTTAAAAACACAGCACTTAATGAGAGCCAGAAGGTTGAAGCACAGCTTTATTCAGTTGAGGACAACACCAGGCAGGGGCAGACACCGTTAGTAGGCCGGAACCACCAATCTTTTAAAAAACAGCACTTAATGAGAGCCAGAAGGTAGAAGCTCAGCTTTATTCAGTTGAGGACAAACACCAGGGAGCAGCAAACAGAGGTATTAGGCCCCATCCAGCAATTGAAAAAAAAAAAAAAAAAAAAAGCTTAATCAGAGCCAGAAGGTAGAAGCTCAGCTTTATTCAGTTGAGGACAACACTAGGCAGGGGCAGACACCGTTAGTAGGCCGGAACCACCAATTTTTTTAAAAGCAGCAGTTAATCAGAGCCAGAAGGTAGAAGCTCAGCTTTATTCAGTTGAGGACAACACCAGGCAGGGGCAGACACCGTTAGTAGGCCGGAACCAACAATTTTTTTAAAACAAGCAGTTAATCAGAGCCAGAAGGTAGAAGCTCAGCTGTATTCAGTTGAGGGCAACACCAGGGAGGGGCAGACACCGTTAGTAGGCCCTAACCACCAATTTTTAAAAACACAGCACTTAATGAGAGCCAGAAGGTTGAAGCACAGCTTTATTCAGTTGAGGACAACACCAGGCAGGGGCAGACACCGTTAGTAGGCCGGAACCACCAATCTTTTAAAAAACAGCACTTAATGAGAGCCAGAAGGTAGAAGCTCAGCTTTATTCAGTTGAGGACAAACACCAGGGAGCAGCAAACAGAGGTATTAGGCCCCATCCAGCAATTGAAAAAAAAAAAAAAAAAAAGCTTAATCAAAGCCAGAAGGTAGAAGCTCAGCTTTATTCAGTTGAGGACAACACCAGGCAGGGGCAGACACCGTTAGTAGGCCGGAACCACCAATTTTTTTAAAAACAGCAGTTAATCAGAGCCAGAAGGTAGAAGCTCAGCTTTATTCAGTTGAGGACAACACCAGGCAGGGGCAGACACCGTTAGTAGGCCGGAACCAACAATTTTTTTAAAAACAGCAGTTAATCAGAGCCAGAAGGTAGAAGCTCAGCTTTATTCAGTTGAGGACAACACCAGGCAGGGGCAGACACCATTAGTAGGCCGGAACCACCAATCTTTTTAAAAACAGCACTTAATGAGAGCCAGAAGGTAGAAGCTCAGCTTTATTCAGTTGAGGACAAACACCAGGGAGCAGCAAACAGAGGTATTATGCCCCATCCAACAATTAAAAAAAAAAATTAAAAAAAAGCTTAATCAGAGCCAGAAGGTAGAAGCTCAGCTTTATTCAGTTGAGGACAACACCAGGCAGGGGCAGACACCGTTAGTAGGCCGGAACCAACAATTTTTTTAAAACAAGCAGTTAATCAGAGCCAGAAGGTAGAAGCTCAGCTGTATTCAGTTGAGGGCAACACCAGGGAGGGGCAGACACCGTTAGTAGGCCCTAACCACCAATTTTTAAAAACACAGCACTTAATGAGAGCCAGAAGGTTGAAGCACAGCTTTATTCAGTTGAGGACAACACCAGGCAGGGGCAGACACCGTTAGTAGGCCGGAACCACCAATCTTTTAAAAAACAGCACTTAATGAGAGCCAGAAGGTAGAAGCTCAGCTTTATTCAGTTGAGGACAAACACCAGGGAGCAGCAAACAGAGGTATTAGGCCCCATCCAGCAATTGAAAAAAAAAAAAAAAAAAAAGCTTAATCAGAGCCAGAAGGTAGAAGCTCAGCTTTATTCAGTTGAGGACAACACCAGGCAGGGGCAGACACCGTTAGTAGGCCGGAACCACCAATTTTTTTAAAAGCAGCAGTTAATCAGAGCCAGAAGGTAGAAGCTCAGCTTTATTCAGTTGAGGACAACACCAGGCAGGGGCAGACACCGTTAGTAGGCCGGAACCAACAATTTTTTTAAAACAAGCAGTTAATCAGAGCCAGAAGGTAGAAGCTCAGCTGTATTCAGTTGAGGGCAACACCAGGGAGGGGCAGACACCGTTAGTAGGCCCTAACCACCAATTTTTAAAAACACAGCACTTAATGAGAGCCAGAAGGTTGAAGCACAGCTTTATTCAGTTGAGGACAACACCAGGCAGGGGCAGACACCGTTAGTAGGCCGGAACCACCAATCTTTTAAAAAACAGCACTTAATGAGAGCCAGAAGGTAGAAGCTCAGCTTTATTCAGTTGAGGACAAACACCAGGGAGCAGCAAACAGAGGTATTAGGCCCCATCCAGCAATTGAAAAGAAAAAAAAAAAAAAGCTTAATCAGAGCCAGAAGGTAGAAGCTCAGCTTTATTCAGTTGAGGACAACACCAGGCAGGGGCAGACACCGTTAGTAGGCCGGAACCACCAATTTTTTTAAAAACAGCAGTTAATCAGAGCCAGAAGGTAGAAGCTCAGCTTTATTCAGTTGAGGACAACACCAGGCAGGGGCAGACACCGTTAGTAGGCCGGAACCAACAATTTTTTTAAAAACAGCAGTTAATCAGAGCCAGAAGGTAGAAGCTCAGCTTTATTCAGTTGAGGACAACACCAGGCAGGGGCAGACACCATTAGTAGGCCGGAACCACCAATCTTTTTAAAAACAGCACTTAATGAGAGCCAGAAGGTAGAAGCTCAGCTTTATTCAGTTGAGGACAAACACCAGGGAGCAGCAAACAGAGGTATTATGCCCCATCCAACAATTAAAAAAAAAAATAAAAAAAAAGCTTAATCAGAGCCAGAAGGTAGAAGCTCAGCTTTATTCAGTTGAGGACAACACCAGGCAGGGGCAGACACCGTTGGTAGGCCGGAACCAACAATTTTTTTAAAAACAGCAGTTAATCAGAGCCAGAAGGTAGAAGCTCAGCTTTATTCAGTTGAGGACAACACCAGGCAGGGGCAGACACCGTTAGTAGGCCGGAACCAACAATTTTTTTAAAACAAGCAGTTAATCAGAGCCAGAAGGTAGAAGCTCAGCTGTATTCAGTTGAGGGCAACACCAGGGAGGGGCAGACACCGTTAGTAGGCCCTAACCACCAATTTTTAAAAACACAGCACTTAATGAGAGCCAGAAGGTTGAAGCACAGCTTTATTCAGTTGCGGACAACACCAGGCAGGGGCAGACACCGTTAGTAGGCCGGAACCACCAATCTTTTAAAAAACAGCACTTAATGAGAGCCAGAAGGTAGAAGCTCAGCTTTATTCAGTTGAGGACAAACACCAGGGAGCAGCAAACAGAGGTATTAAGCCTCATCCAGCAATTGAAAAAAAAAAAAAAAAAAAAAGCTTAATCAGAGCCAGAAGGTAGAAGCTCAGCTTTATTCAGTTGAGGACAACACCAGGCAGGGGCAGACACCGTTAGTAGGCCGGAACCACCAATTTTTTTAAAAACAGCAGTTAATCAGAGCCAGAAGGTAGAAGCTCAGCTTTATTCAGTTGAGGACAACACCAGGCAGGGGCAGACACCGTTAGTAGGCCGGAACCAACAATTTTTTTAAAAACAGCAGTTAATCAGAGCCAGAAGGTAGAAGCTCAGCTTTATTCAGTTGAGGACAACACCAGGGAGGGGCAGACACCGTTAGTAGGCCCTAACCACCAATTTTTAAAAACACAGCACTTAATGAGAGCCAGAAGGTTGAAGCACAGCTTTATTCAGTTGAGGACAACACCAGGCAGGGGCAGACACCGTTAGTAGGCCGGAACCACCAATCTTTTAAAAAACAGCACTTAATGAGAGCCAGAAGGTAGAAGCTCAGCTTTATTCAGTTGAGGACAAACACCAGGGAGCAGCAAACAGAGGTATTAGGCCCCATCCAGAAATTGAAAAAAAAAAAAGAAAAAAAAGTTTAATCAGAGCCAGAAGGTAGAAGCTCAGCTTTATTCAGTTGAGGACAACACCAGGCAGGGGCAGACACCGTTAGTAGGCCGGAACCACCAATTTTTTTAAAAACAGCAGTTAATCAGAGCCAGCAGGTAGAAGCTCAGCTTTATTCAGTTGAGGACAACACCAGGCAGGGGCAGACACCGTTAGTAAGCCGGAACCAACAATTTTTTTAAAAACAGCAGTTAATCAGAGCCAGAAGGTAGAAGCTCAGCTTTATTCAGTT
This sequence comes from Ranitomeya variabilis, assembly GCF_051348905.1. NCBI lineage: Eukaryota > Metazoa > Chordata > Amphibia > Anura > Dendrobatidae > Ranitomeya > Ranitomeya variabilis. The sequence continues at coordinate 150,912,848 of NC_135234.1, read as the reverse complement.
GAGGACAACACCAGGCAGGGGCAGACACCGTTAGTAGGCCGGAACCACCAATCTTTTAAAAAACAGCACTTAATGAGAGCCGGAAGGTAGAAGCTCAGCTTTATTCAGTTGAGGACAAACACCAGGGAGCAGCAAACAGAGGTATTAGGCCCCATCCAGCAATTTAAAAAAAAAAAAAAAAAAAAGCTTAATCAGAGCCAGAAGGTAGAAGCTCAGCTTTATTCAGTTGAGGACAACACCAGGCAGGGGCAGACACCGTTAGTAGGCCGGAACCAACATTTTTTTTTAAAACAGCAGTTAATCAGAGCCAGAAGGTAGAAGCTCAGCTTTATTCAGTTGAGGACAACACCAGGCAGGGGCAGACACCGTTAGTAGGCCGGAACCAACAATTTTTTTTAAAAACAGCAGTTAATCAGAGCCAGAAGGTAGAAGCTCAGCTTTATTCAGTTGAGGACAACACCAGGCAGGGGCAGACACTGTTAGTAGGCCGGAACCACCAATTTTTTAAAAAACAGCAGTTAATCAGAGCCAGAAGGTAGAACCTCAGCTTTATTCAGTTGAGGACAACACCAGGCAGGGGCAGACACCGTTAGTAGGCCAGAACCAACAATTTTTTTAAAAACAGCAGTTAATCAGAGCCAGAAGGTAGAAGCTCAGCTTTATTCAGTTGAGGACAACACCAGGCAGGGGCAGACACCGTTAGTAGGCCGGAACCACCAATTTTTTTAAAAACAGCAGTTAATCAGAGCCAGAAGGTAGAAGCTCAGCTTTATTCAGTTGCGGACAACACCAGGCAGAGGCAGACACCGTTAGTAGGACGGAACCACCAATTTTTTTAAAAACAGCAGTTAATCAGAGCCAGAAGGTAGAAGCTCAGCTTTATTCAGTTGAGGACAACACCAGGCAGGGGCAGACACCGTTAGTAGGCCGGAACCAACAATTTTTTTAAAACAAGCAGTTAATCAGAGCCAGAAGGTAGAAGCTCAGCTGTATTCAGTTGAGGGCAACACCAGGGAGGGGCAGACACCGTTAGTAGGCCCTAACCACCAATTTTTAAAAACACAGCACTTAATGAGAGCCAGAAGGTTGAAGCACAGCTTTATTCAGTTGAGGACAACACCAGGCAGGGGCAGACACCGTTAGTAGGCCGGAACCACCAATCTTTTAAAAAACAGCACTTAATGAGAGCCAGAAGGTAGAAGCTCAGCTTTATTCAGTTGAGGACAAACACCAGGGAGCAGCAAACAGAGGTATTAGGCCCCATCCAGCAATTGAAAAAAAAAAAAGAAAAAAAGTTTAATCAGAGCCAGAAGGTAGAAGCTCAGCTTTATTCAGTTGAGGACAACACCAGGCAGGGGCAGACACCGTTAGTAGGCCGGAACCAACAATTTTTTTAAAAACAGCAGTTAATCAGAGCCAGAAGGTAGAAGCTCAGCTTTATTCAGTTGAGGACAACACCAGGCAGGGGCAGACACCGTTAGTAGGCCGGAACCAACAATTTTTTTAAAACAAGCAGTTAATCAGAGCCAGAAGGTAGAAGCTCAGCTGTATTCAGTTGAGGGCAACACCAGGGAGGGGCAGACACCGTTAGTAGGCCCTAACCACCAATTTTTAAAAACACAGCACTTAATGAGAGCCAGAAGGTTGAAGCACAGCTTTATTCAGTTGAGGACAACACCAGGCAGGGGCAGACACCGTTAGTAGGCCGGAACCACCAATCTTTTAAAAAACAGCACTTAATGAGAGCCAGAAGGTAGAAGCTCAGCTTTATTCAGTTGAGGACAAACACCAGGGAGCAGCAAACAGAGGTATTAGGCCCCATCCAGCAATTGAAAAAAAAAAAAAAAAAAAAGCTTAATCAGAGCCAGAAGGTAGAAGCTCAGCTTTATTCAGTTGAGGACAACACCAGGCAGGGGCAGACACCGTTAGTAGGCCGGAACCACCAATTTTTTTAAAAACAGCAGTTAATCAGAGCCAGAAGGTAGAAGCTCAGCTTTATTCAGTTGAGGACAACACCAGGCAGGGGCAGACACCGTTAGTAGGCCGGAACCAACAATTTTTTTAAAAACAGCAGTTAATCAGAGCCAGAAGGTAGAAGCTCAGCTTTATTCAGTTGAGGACAACACCAGGCAGGGGCAGACACCATTAGTAGGCCGGAACCACCAATCTTTTTAAAAACAGCACTTAATGAGAGCCAGAAGGTAGAAGCTCAGCTTTATTCAGTTGAGGACAAACACCAGGGAGCAGCAAACAGAGGTATTATGCCCCATCCAACAATTAAAAAAAAAAATTAAAAAAAAGCTTAATCAGAGCCAGAAGGTAGAAGCTCAGCTTTATTCAGTTGAGGACAACACCAGGCAGGGGCAGACACCGTTAGTAGGCCGGAACCAACAATTTTTTTAAAACAAGCAGTTAATCAGAGCCAGAAGGTAGAAGCTCAGCTGTATTCAGTTGAGGGCAACACCAGGGAGGGGCAGACACCGTTAGTAGGCCCTAACCACCAATTTTTAAAAACACAGCACTTAATGAGAGCCAGAAGGTTGAAGCACAGCTTTATTCAGTTGAGGACAACACCAGGCAGGGGCAGACACCGTTAGTAGGCCGGAACCACCAATCTTTTAAAAAACAGCACTTAATGAGAGCCAGAAGGTAGAAGCTCAGCTTTATTCAGTTGAGGACAAACACCAGGGAGCAGCAAACAGAGGTATTAGGCCCCATCCAGCAATTGAAAAAAAAAAAAAAAAAAAAAGCTTAATCAGAGCCAGAAGGTAGAAGCTCAGCTTTATTCAGTTGAGGACAACACCAGGCAGGGGCAGACACCGTTAGTAGGCCGGAACCACCAATTTTTTTAAAAGCAGCAGTTAATCAGAGCCAGAAGGTAGAAGCTCAGCTTTATTCAGTTGAGGACAACACCAGGCAGGGGCAGACACCGTTAGTAGGCCGGAACCAACAATTTTTTTAAAACAAGCAGTTAATCAGAGCCAGAAGGTAGAAGCTCAGCTTTATTCAGTTGAGGACAACACCAGGCAGGGGCAGACACCATTAGTAGGCCGGAACCACCAATCTTTTTAAAAACAGCACTTAATGAGAGCCAGAAGGTAGAAGCTCAGCTTTATTCAGTTGAGGACAAACACCAGGGAGCAGCAAACAGAGGTATTATGCCCCATCCAACAATTAAAAAAAAAAATAAAAAAAAAGCTTAATCAGAGCCAGAAGGTAGAAGCTCAGCTTTATTCAGTTGAGGACAACACCAGGCAGGGGCAGACACCGTTAGTAGGCCGGAACCAACAATTTTTTTAAAAACAGCAGTTAATCAGAGCCAGAAGGTAGAAGCTCAGCTTTATTCAGTTGAGGACAACACCAGGCAGGGGCAGACACCGTTAGTAGGCCGGAACCAACAATTTTTTTAAAACAAGCAGTTAATCAGAGCCAGAAGGTAGAAGCTCAGCTGTATTCAGTTGAGGGCAACACCAGGGAGGGGCAGACACCGTTAGTAGGCCCTAACCACCAATTTTTAAAAACACAGCACTTAATGAGAGCCAGAAGGTTGAAGCACAGCTTTATTCAGTTGAGGACAACACCAGGCAGGGGCAGACACCGTTAGTAGGCCGGAACCACCAATCTTTTAAAAAACAGCACTTAATGAGAGCCAGAAGGTAGAAGCTCAGCTTTATTCAGTTGAGGACAAACACCAGGGAGCAGCAAACAGAGGTATTAGGCCCCATCCAGCAATTGAAAAAAAAAAAAAAAAAAAAGCTTAATCAGAGCCAGAAGGTAGAAGCTCAGCTTTATTCAGTTGAGGACAACACCAGGCAGGGGCAGACACCGTTAGTAGGCCGGAACCACCAATTTTTTTAAAAACAGCAGTTAATCAGAGCCAGAAGGTAGAAGCTCAGCTTTATTCAGTTGAGGACAACACCAGGCAGGGGCAGACACCGTTAGTAGGCCGGAACCAACAATTTTTTTAAAAACAGCAGTTAATCAGAGCCAGAAGGTAGAAGCTCAGCTTTATTCAGTTGAGGACAACACCAGGCAGGGGCAGACACCATTAGTAGGCCGGAACCACCAATCTTTTTAAAAACAGCACTTAATGAGAGCCAGAAGGTAGAAGCTCAGCTTTATTCAGTTGAGGACAAACACCAGGGAGCAGCAAACAGAGGTATTATGCCCCATCCAACAATTAAAAAAAAAAATTAAAAAAAAGCTTAATCAGAGCCAGAAGGTAGAAGCTCAGCTTTATTCAGTTGAGGACAACACCAGGCAGGGGCAGACACCGTTAGTAGGCCGGAACCAACAATTTTTTTAAAACAAGCAGTTAATCAGAGCCAGAAGGTAGAAGCTCAGCTGTATTCAGTTGAGGGCAACACCAGGGAGGGGCAGACACCGTTAGTAGGCCCTAACCACCAATTTTTAAAAACACAGCACTTAATGAGAGCCAGAAGGTTGAAGCACAGCTTTATTCAGTTGAGGACAACACCAGGCAGGGGCAGACACCGTTAGTAGGCCGGAACCACCAATCTTTTAAAAAACAGCACTTAATGAGAGCCAGAAGGTAGAAGCTCAGCTTTATTCAGTTGAGGACAAACACCAGGGAGCAGCAAACAGAGGTATTAGGCCCCATCCAGCAATTGAAAAAAAAAAAAAAAAAAAAAGCTTAATCAGAGCCAGAAGGTAGAAGCTCAGCTTTATTCAGTTGAGGACAACACCAGGCAGGGGCAGACACCGTTAGTAGGCCGGAACCACCAATTTTTTTAAAAGCAGCAGTTAATCAGAGCCAGAAGGTAGAAGCTCAGCTTTATTCAGTTGAGGACAACACCAGGCAGGGGCAGACACCGTTAGTAGGCCGGAACCAACAATTTTTTTAAAACAAGCAGTTAATCAGAGCCAGAAGGTAGAAGCTCAGCTTTATTCAGTTGAGGACAACACCAGGCAGGGGCAGACACCATTAGTAGGCCGGAACCACCAATCTTTTTAAAAACAGCACTTAATGAGAGCCAGAAGGTAGAAGCTCAGCTTTATTCAGTTGAGGACAAACACCAGGGAGCAGCAAACAGAGGTATTAGGCCCCATCCAGAAATTGAAAAAAAAAAAAGAAAAAAAAGTTTAATCAGAGCCAGAAGGTAGAAGCTCAGCTTTATTCAGTTGAGGACAACACCAGGCAGGGGCAGACACCGTTAGTAGGCCGGAACCACCAATTTTTTTAAAAACAGCAGTTAATCAGAGCCAGCAGGTAGAAGCTCAGCTTTATTCAGTTGAGGACAACACCAGGCAGGGGCAGACACCGTTAGTAAGCCGGAACCAACAATTTTTTTAAAAACAGCAGTTAATCAGAGCCAGAAGGTAGAAGCTCAGCTTTATTCAGTTGAGGACAACACCAGGCAGGGGCAGACACCGTTAGTAGGCCGGAACCACCAATCTTTTAAAAAACAGCACTTAATGAGAGCCGGAAGGTAGAAGCTCAGCTTTATTCAGTTGAGGACAAACACCAGGGAGCAGCAAACAGAGGTATTAGGCCCCATCCAGCAATTTAAAAAAAAAAAAAAAAAAAAGCTTAATCAGAGCCAGAAGGTAGAAGCTCAGCTTTATTCAGTTGAGGACAACACCAGGCAGGGGCAGACACCGTTAGTAGGCCGGAACCAACATTTTTTTTTAAAACAGCAGTTAATCAGAGCCAGAAGGTAGAAGCTCAGCTTTTTTCAGTTGAGGACAACACCAGGCAGGGGCAGACACCGTTAGTAGGCCGGAACCAACAATTTTTTTTAAAAACAGCAGTTAATCAGAGCCAGAAGGTAGAAGCTCAGCTTTATTCAGTTGAGGACAACACCAGGCAGGGGCAGACACCGTTAGTAGGCCGGAACCACCAATTTTTTTAAAAACAGCAGTTAATCAGAGCCAGAAGGTAGAACCTCAGCTTTATTCAGTTGAGGACAACACCAGGCAGGGGCAGACACCGTTAGTAGGCCAGAACCAACAATTTTTTTAAAAACAGCAGTTAATCAGAGCCAGAAGGTAGAAGCTCAGCTTTATTCAGTTGAGGACAACACCAGGCAGGGGCAGACACCGTTAGTAGGCCGGAACCACCAATTTTTTTAAAAACAGCAGTTAATCAGAGCCAGAAGGTAGAAGCTCAGCTTTATTCAGTTGCGGACAACACCAGGCAGAGGCAGACACCGTTAGTAGGACGGAACCACCAATTTTTTTAAAAACAGCAGTTAATCAGAGCCAGAAGGTAGAAGCTCAGCTGTATTCAGTTGAGGGCAACACCAGGGAGGGGCAGGCACCGTTAGTAGGCCCTAACCACCAATTTTTAAAAACACAGCACTTAATGAGAGCCAGAAGGTTGAAGCACAGCTTTATTCAGTTGAGGACAACACCAGGCAGGGGCAGACACCGTTAGTAGGCCGGAACCACCAATCTTTTAAAAAACAGCACTTAATGAGAGCCAGAAGGTAGAAGCTCAGCTTTATTCAGTTGAGGACAAACACCAGGGAGCAGCAAACAGAGGTATTAGGCCCCATCCAGCAATTGAAAAAAAAAAAAGAAAAAAAGTTTAATCAGAGCCAGAAGGTAGAAGCTCAGCTTTATTCAGTTGAGGACAACACCAGGCAGGGGCAGACACCGTTAGTAGGCCGGAACCAACAATTTTTTTAAAAACAGCAGTTAATCAGAGCCAGAAGGTAGAAGCTCAGCTTTATTCAGTTGAGGACAACACCAGGCAGGGGCAGACACCGTTAGTAGGCCGGAACCAACAATTTTTTTTAAACAAGCAGTTAATCAGAGCCAGAAGGTAGAAGCTCAGCTGTATTCAGTTGAGGGCAACACCAGGGAGGGGCAGACACCGTTAGTAGGCCCTAACCACCAATTTTTAAAAACACAGCACTTAATGAGAGCCAGAAGGTTGAAGCACAGCTTTATTCAGTTGAGGACAACACCAGGCAGGGGCAGACACCGTTAGTAGGCCGGAACCACCAATCTTTTAAAAAACAGCACTTAATGAGAGCCAGAAGGTAGAAGCTCAGCTTTATTCAGTTGAGGACAAACACCAGGGAGCAGCAAACAGAGGTATTAGGCCCCATCCAGAAATTGAAAAAAAAAAAAGAAAAAAAAGTTTAATCAGAGCCAGAAGGTAGAAGCTCAGCTTTATTCAGTTGAGGACAACACCAGGCAGGGGCAGACACCGTTAGTAGGCCGGAACCACCAATTTTTTTAAAAACAGCAGTTAATCAGAGCCAGCAGGTAGAAGCTCAGCTTTATTCAGTTGAGGACAACACCAGGCAGGGGCAGACACCGTTAGTAAGCCGGAACCAACAATTTTTTTAAAAACAGCAGTTAATCAGAGCCAGAAGGTAGAAGCTCAGCTTTATTCAGTTGAGGACAACACCAGGCAGGGGCAGACACCGTTAGTAGGCCGGAACCACCAATCTTTTAAAAAACAGCACTTAATGAGAGCCGGAAGGTAGAAGCTCAGCTTTATTCAGTTGAGGACAAACACCAGGGAGCAGCAAACAGAGGTATTAGGCCCCATCCAGCAATTTAAAAAAAAAAAAAAAAAAAAGCTTAATCAGAGCCAGAAGGTAGAAGCTCAGCTTTATTCAGTTGAGGACAACACCAGGCAGGGGCAGACACCGTTAGTAGGCCGGAACCAACATTTTTTTTTAAATCAGCAGTTAATCAGAGCCAGAAGGTAGAAGCTCAGCTTTATTCAGTTGAGGACAACACCAGGCAGGGGCAGACACCGTTAGTAGGCCGGAACCAACAATTTTTTTAAAAACAGCAGTTAATCAGAGCCAGAAGGTAGAACCTCAGCTTTATTCAGTTGAGGACAACACCAGGCAGGGGCAGACACCGTTAGTAGGCCAGAACCAACAATTTTTTTAAAAACAGCAGTTAATCAGAGCCAGAAGGTAGAAGCTCAGCTTTATTCAGTTGAGGACAACACCAGGCAGGGGCAGACACCGTTAGTAGGCCGGAACCACCAATTTTTTTAAAAACAGCAGTTAATCAGAGCCAGAAGGTAGAAGCTCAGCTTTATTCAGTTGCGGACAACACCAGGCAGAGGCAGACACCGTTAGTAGGACGGAACCACCAATTTTTTTAAAAACAGCAGTTAATCAGAGCCAGAAGGTAGAAGCTCAGCTGTATTCAGTTGAGGGCAACACCAGGGAGGGGCAGACACCGTTAGTAGGCCCTAACCACCAATTTTTAAAAACACAGCACTTAATGAGAGCCAGAAGGTTGAAGCACAGCTTTATTCAGTTGAGGACAACACCAGGCAGGGGCAGACACCGTTAGTAGGCCGGAACCACCAATCTTTTAAAAAACAGCACTTAATGAGAGCCAGAAGGTAGAAGCTCAGCTTTATTCAGTTGAGGACAAACACCAGGGAGCAGCAAACAGAGGTATTAGGCCCCATCCAGCAATTGAAAAAAAAAAAAGAAAAAAAGTTTAATCAGAGCCAGAAGGTAGAAGCTCAGCTTTATTCAGTTGAGGACAACACCAGGCAGGGGCAGACACCGTTAGTAGGCCGGAACCAACAATTTTTTTAAAAACAGCAGTTAATCAGAGCCAGAAGGTAGAAGCTCAGCTTTATTCAGTTGAGGACAACACCAGGCAGGGGCAGACACCGTTAGTAGGCCGGAACCAACAATTTTTTTAAAACAAGCAGTTAATCAGAGCCAGAAGGTAGAAGCTCAGCTGTATTCAGTTGAGGGCAACACCAGGGAGGGGCAGACACCGTTAGTAGGCCCTAACCACCAATTTTTAAAAACACAGCACTTAATGAGAGCCAGAAGGTTGAAGCACAGCTTTATTCAGTTGAGGACAACACCAGGCAGGGGCAGACACCGTTAGTAGGCCGGAACCACCAATCTTTTAAAAAACAGCACTTAATGAGAGCCAGAAGGTAGAAGCTCAGCTTTATTCAGTTGAGGACAAACACCAGGGAGCAGCAAACAGAGGTATTAGGCCCCATCCAGAAATTGAAAAAAAAAAAAGAAAAAAAAGTTTAATCAGAGCCAGCAGGTAGAAGCTCAGCTTTATTCAGTTGAGGACAACACCAGGCAGGGGCAGACACCGTTAGTAAGCCGGAACCAACAATTTTTTTTAAAAACAGCAGTTAATCAGAGCCAGAAGGTAGAAGCTCAGCTTTATTCAGTTGAGGACAACACCAGGCAGGGGCAGACACCGTTAGTAGGCCGGAACCACCAATCTTTTAAAAAACAGCACTTAATGAGAGCCGGAAGGTAGAAGCTCAGCTTTATTCAGTTGAGGACAAACACCAGGGAGCAGCAAACAGAGGTATTAGGCCCCATCCAGCAATTTAAAAAAAAGCTTAATCAGAGCCAGAAGGTAGAAGCTCAGCTTTATTCAGTTGAGGACAACACCAGGCAGGGGCAGACACCGTTAGTAGGCCGGAACCAACATTTTTTTTTAAAACAGCAGTTAATCAGAGCCAGAAGGTAGAAGCTCAGCTTTATTCAGTTGAGGACAACACCAGGCAGGGGCAGACACCGTTAGTAGGCCGGAACCAACAATTTTTTTTAAAAACAGCAGTTAATCAGAGCCAGAAGGTAGAAGCTCAGCTTTATTCAGTTGAGGACAACACCAGGCAGGGGCAGACACCGTTAGTAGGCCGGAACCACCAATTTTTTTAAAAACAGCAGTTAATCAGAGCCAGAAGGTAGAACCTCAGCTTTATTCAGTTGAGGACAACACCAGGCAGGGGCAGACACCGTTAGTAGGCCAGAACCAACAATTTTTTTAAAAACAGCAGTTAATCAGAGCCAGAAGGTAGAAGCTCAGCTTTATTCAGTTGAGGACAACACCAGGCAGGGGCAGACACCGTTAGTAGGCCGGAACCACCAATTTTTTTAAAAACAGCAGTTAATCAGAGCCAGAAGGTAGAAGCTCAGCTTTATTCAGTTGCGGACAACACCAGGCAGAGGCAGACACCGTTAGTAGGACGGAACCACCAATTTTTTTAAAAACAGCAGTTAATCAGAGCCAGAAGGTAGAAGCTCAGCTTTATTCAGTTGAGGACAACACCAGGCAGGGGCAGACACCGTTAGTAGGCCGGAACCACCAATTTTTTTAAAACAAGCAGTTAATCAGAGCCAGAAGGTAGAAGCTCAGCTGTATTCAGTTGAGGGCAACACCAGGGAGGGGCAGACACCGTTAGTAGGCCCTAACCACCAATTTTTAAAAACACAGCACTTAATGAGAGCCAGAAGGTTGAAGCACAGCTTTATTCAGTTGAGGACAACACCAGGCAGGGGCAGACACCGTTAGTAGGCCGGAACCACCAATCTTTTAAAAAACAGCACTTAATGAGAGCCAGAAGGTAGAAGCTCAGCTTTATTCAGTTGAGGACAAACACCAGGGAGCAGCAAACAGAGGTATTAGGCCCCATCCAGCAATTGAAAAAAAAAAAAGAAAAAAAGTTTAATCAGAGCCAGAAGGTAGAAGCTCAGCTTTATTCAGTTGAGGACAACACCAGGCAGGGGCAGACACCGTTAGTAGGCCGGAACCAACAATTTTTTTAAAAACAGCAGTTAATCAGAGCCAGAAGGTAGAAGCTCAGCTTTATTCAGTTGAGGACAACACCAGGCAGGGGCAGACACCGTTAGTAGGCCGGAACCAACAATTTTTTTAAAACAAGCAGTTAATCAGAGCCAGAAGGTAGAAGCTCAGCTGTATTCAGTTGAGGGCAACACCAGGGAGGGGCAGACACCGTTAGTAGGCCCTAACCACCAATTTTTAAAAACACAGCACTTAATGAGAGCCAGAAGGTTGAAGCACAGCTTTATTCAGTTGAGGACAACACCAGGCAGGGGCAGACACCGTTAGTAGGCCGGAACCACCAATCTTTTAAAAAACAGCACTTAATGAGAGCCAGAAGGTAGAAGCTCAGCTTTATTCAGTTGAGGACAAACACCAGGGAGCAGCAAACAGAGGTATTAGGCCCCATCCAGCAATTTAAAAAAAAAAAAAAAAAAAAAAAAAGCTTAATCAGAGCCAGAAGGTAGAAGCTCAGCTTTATTCAGTTGAGGACAACACCAGGCAGGGGCAGACACCGTTAGTAGGCCGGAACCACCAATTTTTTTAAAAACAGCAGTTAATCAGAGCCAGAAGGTAGAAGCTCAGCTTTATTCAGTTGAGGACAACACCAGGCAGGGGCAGACACCGTTAGTAGGCCGGAACCAACAATTTTTTTAAAACAAGCAGTTAATCAGAGCCAGAAGGTAGAAGCTCAGCTGTATTCAGTTGAGGGCAACACCAGGGAGGGGCAGACACCGTTAGTAGGCCCTAACCACCAATTTTTAAAAACACAGCACTTAATGAGAGCCAGAAGGTTGAAGCACAGCTTTATTCAGTTGAGGACAACACCAGGCAGGGGCAGACACCGTTAGTAGGCCGGAACCACCAATCTTTTAAAAAACAGCACTTAATGAGAGCCAGAAGGTAGAAGCTCAGCTTTATTCAGTTGAGGACAAACACCAGGGAGCAGCAAACAGAGGTATTAGGCCCCATCCAGCAATTGAAAAAAAAAAAAGCTTAATCAGAGCCAGAAGGTAGAAGCTCAGCTTTATTCAGTTGAGGACAACACCAGGCAGGGGCAGACACCGTTAGTAGGCCGGAACCACCAATTTTTTTAAAAACAGCAGTTAATCAGAGCCAGAAGGTAGAAGCTCAGCTTTATTCAGTTGAGGACAACACCAGGCAGGGGCAGACACCGTTAGTAGGCCGGAACCACCAATTTTTTTAAAACAAGCAGTTAATCAGAGCCAGAAGGTAGAAGCTCAGCTGTATTCAGTTGAGGGCAACACCAGGGAGGGGCAGACACCGTTAGTAGGCCCTAACCACCAATTTTTAAAAACACAGCACTTAATGAGAGCCAGAAGGTTGAAGCACAGCTTTATTCAGTTGAGGACAACACCAGGCAGGGGCAGACACCGTTAGTAGGCCGGAACCACCAATCTTTTAAAAAACAGCACTTAATGAGAGCCAGAAGGTAGAAGCTCAGCTTTATTCAGTTGAGGACAAACACCAGGGAGCAGCAAACAGAGGTATTAGGCCCCATCCAGCAATTGAAAAAAAAAAAAGAAAAAAAAGTTTAATCAGAGCCAGAAGGTAGAAGCTCAGCTTTGTTCAGTTGAGGACAACACCAGGCAGGGGCAGACACCGTTAGTAGGCCGGAACCACCAATTTTTTTGAAAACAGCAGTTAATCAGAGCCAGAAGGTAGAAGCTCAGCTTTATTCAGTTGAGGACAACACCAGGCAGGGGCAGACACCGTTAGTAAGCCGGAACCAACAATTTTTTTAAAAACAGCAGTTAATCAGAGCCAGAAGGTAGAAGCTCAGCTGTATTCAGTTGAGGGCAACACCAGGGAGGGGCAGACACCGTTAGTAGGCCCTAACCACCAATTTTTAAAAACACAGCACTTAATGAGAGCCAGAAGGTTGAAGCACAGCTTTATTCAGTTGAGGACAACACCAGGCAGGGGCAGACACCGTTAGTAGGCCGGAACCACCAATCTTTTAAAAAACAGCACTTAATGAGAGCCAGAAGGTAGAAGCTCAGCTTTATTCAGTTGAGGACAAACACCAGGGAGCAGCAAACAGAGGTATTAGGCCCCATCCAGCAATTGAAAAAAAAAAAAGAAAAAAAAGTTTAATCAGAGCCAGAAGGTAGAAGCTCAGCTTTGTTCAGTTGAGGACAACACCAGGCAGGGGCAGACACCGTTAGTAGGCCGGAACCACCAATTTTTTTGAAAACAGCAGTTAATCAGAGCCAGAAGGTAGAAGCTCAGCTTTATTCAGTTGAGGACAACACCAGGCAGGGGCAGACACCGTTAGTAAGCCGGAACCAACAATTTTTTTAAAAACAGCAGTTAATCAGAGCCAGAAGGTAGAAGCTCAGCTTTATTCAGTTGAGGACAACACCAGGCAGGGGCAGACACCGTTAGTAGGCCGGAACCACCAATCTTTTAAAAAACAGCACTTAATGAGAGCCGGAAGGTAGAAGCTCAGCTTTATTCAGTTGAGGACAAACACCAGGGAGCAGCAAACAGAGGTATTAGGCCCCATCCAGCAATTTAAAAAAAAAAAAAAAAAAAAGCTTAATCAGAGCCAGAAGGTAGAAGCTCAGCTTTATTCAGTTGAGGACAACACCAGGCAGGGGCAGACACCGTTAGTAGGCCGGAACCAACAATTTTTTTTAAAAACAGCAGTTAATCAGAGCCAGAAGGTAGAAGCTCAGCTTTATTCAGTTGAGGACAACACCAGGCAGGGGCAGACACCGTTAGTAGGCCGGAACCACCAATTTTTTTAAAAACAGCAGTTAATCAGAGCCAGAAGGTAGAAGCTCAGCTTTATTCAGTTGAGGACAACACCAGGCAGGGGCAGACACCGTTAGTAGGCCGGAACCAACAATTTTTTTAAAAACAGCAGTTAATCAGAGCCAGAAGGTAGAAGCTCAGCTTTATTCAGTTGAGGACAACACCAGGCAGGGGCAGACACCGTTAGTAGGCCGGAACCACCAATTTTTTTAAAAACAGCAGTTAATCAGAGCCAGAAGGTAGAAGCTCAGCTTTATTCAGTTGAGGACAACACCAGGCAGGGGCAGACACCGTTAGTAAGCCGGAACCAACAATTTTTTTAAAAACAGCAGTTAATCAGAGCCAGAAGGTAGAAGCTCAGCTTTATTCAGTTGAGGACAACACCAGGCAGGGGCAGACACCGTTAGTAAGCCGGAACCAACAATTTTTTTAAAAACAGCAGTTAATCAGAGCCAGAAGGTAGAAGCTCAGCTTTATTCAGTTGAGGACAACACCAGGCAGGGGCAGACACCGTTAGTAGGCCGGAACCACCAATCTTTTAAAAAACAGCACTTAATGAGAGCCGGAAGGTAGAAGCTCAGCTTTATTCAGTTGAGGACAAACACCAGGGAGCAGCAAACAGAGGTATTAGGCCCCATCCAGCAATTTAAAAAAAAAAAAAAAAAAAAGCTTAATCAGAGCCAGAAGGTAGAAGCTCAGCTTTATTCAGTTGAGGACAACACCAGGCAGGGGCAGACACCGTTAGTAGGCCGGAACCAACATTTTTTTTTAAAACAGCAGTTAATCAGAGCCAGAAGGTAGAAGCTCAGCTTTATTCAGTTGAGGACAACACCAGGCAGGGGCAGACACCGTTAGTAGGCCGGAACCAACAATTTTTTTTAAAAACAGCAGTTAATCAGAGCCAGAAGGTAGAAGCTCAGCTTTATTCAGTTGAGGACAACACCAGGCAGGGGCAGACACCGTTAGTAGGCCGGAACCACCAATTTTTTTAAAAACAGCAGTTAATCAGAGCCAGAAGGTAGAACCTCAGCTTTATTCAGTTGAGGACAACACCAGGCAGGGGCAGACACCGTTAGTAGGCCAGAACCAACAATTTTTTTAAAAACAGCAGTTAATCAGAGCCAGAAGGTAGAAGCTCAGCTTTATTCAGTTGAGGACAACACCAGGCAGGGGCAGACACCGTTAGTAGGCCGGAACCACCAATTTTTTTAAAAACAGCAGTTAATCAGAGCCAGAAGGTAGAAGCTCAGCTTTATTCAGTTGCGGACAACACCAGGCAGAGGCAGACACCGTTAGTAGGACGGAACCACCAATTTTTTTAAAAACAGCAGTTAATCAGAGCCAGAAGGTAGAAGCTCAGCTTTATTCAGTTGAGGACAACACCAGGCAGGGGCAGACACCGTTAGTAGGCCGGAACCACCAATTTTTTTAAAACAAGCAGTTAATCAGAGCCAGAAGGTAGAAGCTCAGCTGTATTCAGTTGAGGGCAACACCAGGGAGGGGCAGACACCGTTAGTAGGCCCTAACCACCAATTTTTAAAAACACAGCACTTAATGAGAGCCAGAAGGTTGAAGCACAGCTTTATTCAGTTGAGGACAACACCAGGCAGGGGCAGACACCGTTAGTAGGCCGGAACCACCAATCTTTTAAAAAACAGCACTTAATGAGAGCCAGAAGGTAGAAGCTCAGCTTTATTCAGTTGAGGACAAACACCAGGGAGCAGCAAACAGAGGTATTAGGCCCCATCCAGCAATTGAAAAAAAAAAAAGAAAAAAAGTTTAATCAGAGCCAGAAGGTAGAAGCTCAGCTTTATTCAGTTGAGGACAACACCAGGCAGGGGCAGACACCGTTAGTAGGCCGGAACCAACAATTTTTTTAAAAACAGCAGTTAATCAGAGCCAGAAGGTAGAAGCTCAGCTTTATTCAGTTGAGGACAACACCAGGCAGGGGCAGACACCGTTAGTAGGCCGGAACCAACAATTTTTTTAAAACAAGCAGTTAATCAGAGCCAGAAGGTAGAAGCTCAGCTGTATTCAGTTGAGGGCAACACCAGGGAGGGGCAGACACCGTTAGTAGGCCCTAACCACCAATTTTTAAAAACACAGCACTTAATGAGAGCCAGAAGGTTGAAGCACAGCTTTATTCAGTTGAGGACAACACCAGGCAGGGGCAGACACCGTTAGTAGGCCGGAACCACCAATCTTTTAAAAAACAGCACTTAATGAGAGCCAGAAGGTAGAAGCTCAGCTTTATTCAGTTGAGGACAAACACCAGGGAGCAGCAAACAGAGGTATTAGGCCCCATCCAGAAATTGAAAAAAAAAAAAGAAAAAAAAGTTTAATCAGAGCCAGAAGGTAGAAGCTCAGCTTTATTCAGTTGAGGACAACACCAGGCAGGGGCAGACACCGTTAGTAGGCCGGAACCACCAATTTTTTTAAAAACAGCAGTTAATCAGAGCCAGCAGGTAGAAGCTCAGCTTTATTCAGTTGAGGACAACACCAGGCAGGGGCAGACACCGTTAGTAAGCCGGAACCAACAATTTTTTTAAAAACAGCAGTTAATCAGAGCCAGAAGGTAGAAGCTCAGCTTTATTCAGTTGAGGACAACACCAGGCAGGGGCAGACACCGTTAGTAGGCCGGAACCACCAATCTTTTAAAAAACAGCACTTAATGAGAGCCGGAAGGTAGAAGCTCAGCTTTATTCAGTTGAGGACAAACACCAGGGAGCAGCAAACAGAGGTATTAGGCCCCATCCAGCAATTTAAAAAAAAAAAAAAAAAAAAGCTTAATCAGAGCCAGAAGGTAGAAGCTCAGCTTTATTCAGTTGAGGACAACACCAGGCAGGGGCAGACACCGTTAGTAGGCCGGAACCAACATTTTTTTTTAAAACAGCAGTTAATCAGAGCCAGAAGGTAGAAGCTCAGCTTTATTCAGTTGAGGACAACACCAGGCAGGGGCAGACACCGTTAGTAGGCCGGAACCAACAATTTTTTTTAAAAACAGCAGTTAATCAGAGCCAGAAGGTAGAAGCTCAGCTTTATTCAGTTGAGGACAACACCAGGCAGGGGCAGACACCGTTAGTAGGCCGGAACCACCAATTTTTTTAAAAACAGCAGTTAATCAGAGCCAGAAGGTAGAACCTCAGCTTTATTCAGTTGAGGACAACACCAGGCAGGGGCAGACACCGTTAGTAGGCCAGAACCAACAATTTTTTTAAAAACAGCAGTTAATCAGAGCCAGAAGGTAGAAGCTCAGCTTTATTCAGTTGAGGACAACACCAGGCAGGGGCAGACACCGTTAGTAGGCCGGAACCACCAATTTTTTTAAAAACAGCAGTTAATCAGAGCCAGAAGGTAGAAGCTCAGCTTTATTCAGTTGCGGACAACACCAGGCAGAGGCAGACACCGTTAGTAGGACGGAACCACCAATTTTTTTAAAAACAGCAGTTAATCAGAGCCAGAAGGTAGAAGCTCAGCTTTATTCAGTTGAGGACAACACCAGGCAGGGGCAGACACCGTTAGTAGGCCGGAACCACCAATTTTTTTAAAACAAGCAGTTAATCAGAGCCAGAAGGTAGAAGCTCAGCTGTATTCAGTTGAGGGCAACACCAGGGAGGGGCAGACACCGTTAGTAGGCCCTAACCACCAATTTTTAAAAACACAGCACTTAATGAGAGCCAGAAGGTTGAAGCACAGCTTTATTCAGTTGAGGACAACACCAGGCAGGGGCAGACACCGTTAGTAGGCCGGAACCACCAATCTTTTAAAAAACAGCACTTAATGAGAGCCAGAAGGTAGAAGCTCAGCTTTATTCAGTTGAGGACAAACACCAGGGAGCAGCAAACAGAGGTATTAGGCCCCATCCAGCAATTGAAAAAAAAAAAAGAAAAAAAGTTTAATCAGAGCCAGAAGGTAGAAGCTCAGCTTTATTCAGTTGAGGACAACACCAGGCAGGGGCAGACACCGTTAGTAGGCCGGAACCAACAATTTTTTTAAAAACAGCAGTTAATCAGAGCCAGAAGGTAGAAGCTCAGCTTTATTCAGTTGAGGACAACACCAGGCAGGGGCAGACACCGTTAGTAGGCCGGAACCAACAATTTTTTTAAAACAAGCAGTTAATCAGAGCCAGAAGGTAGAAGCTCAGCTGTATTCAGTTGAGGGCAACACCAGGGAGGGGCAGACACCGTTAGTAGGCCCTAACCACCAATTTTTAAAAACACAGCACTTAATGAGAGCCAGAAGGTTGAAGCACAGCTTTATTCAGTTGAGGACAACACCAGGCAGGGGCAGACACCGTTAGTAGGCCGGAACCACCAATCTTTTAAAAAACAGCACTTAATGAGAGCCAGAAGGTAGAAGCTCAGCTTTATTCAGTTGAGGACAAACACCAGGGAGCAGCAAACAGAGGTATTAGGCCCCATCCAGCAATTTAAAAAAAAAAAAAAAAAAAAAAGCTTAATCAGAGCCAGAAGGTAGAAGCTCAGCTTTATTCAGTTGAGGACAACACCAGGCAGGGGCAGACACCGTTAGTAGGCCGGAACCACCAATTTTTTTAAAAACAGCAGTTAATCAGAGCCAGAAGGTAGAAGCTCAGCTTTATTCAGTTGAGGACAACACCAGGCAGGGGCAGACACCGTTAGTAGGCCGGAACCAACAATTTTTTTAAAACAAGCAGTTAATCAGAGCCAGAAGGTAGAAGCTCAGCTGTATTCAGTTGAGGGCAACACCAGGGAGGGGCAGACACCGTTAGTAGGCCCTAACCACCAATTTTTAAAAACACAGCACTTAATGAGAGCCAGAAGGTTGAAGCACAGCTTTATTCAGTTGAGGACAACACCAGGCAGGGGCAGACACCGTTAGTAGGCCGGAACCACCAATCTTTTAAAAAACAGCACTTAATGAGAGCCAGAAGGTAGAAGCTCAGCTTTATTCAGTTGAGGACAAACACCAGGGAGCAGCAAACAGAGGTATTAGGCCCCATCCAGCAATTGAAAAAAAAAAAAGCTTAATCAGAGCCAGAAGGTAGAAGCTCAGCTTTATTCAGTTGAGGACAACACCAGGCAGGGGCAGACACCGTTAGTAGGCCGGAACCACCAATTTTTTTAAAAACAGCAGTTAATCAGAGCCAGAAGGTAGAAGCTCAGCTTTATTCAGTTGCGGACAACACCAGGCAGAGGCAGACACCGTTAGTAGGACGGAACCACCAATTTTTTTAAAAACAGCAGTTAATCAGAGCCAGAAGGTAGAAGCTCAGCTTTATTCAGTTGAGGACAACACCAGGCAGGGGCAGACACCGTTAGTAGGCCGGAACCACCAATTTTTTTAAAACAAGCAGTTAATCAGAGCCAGAAGGTAGAAGCTCAGCTGTATTCAGTTGAGGGCAACACCAGGGAGGGGCAGACACCGTTAGTAGGCCCTAACCACCAATTTTTAAAAACACAGCACTTAATGAGAGCCAGAAGGTTGAAGCACAGCTTTATTCAGTTGAGGACAACACCAGGCAGGGGCAGACACCGTTAGTAGGCCGGAACCACCAATCTTTTAAAAAACAGCACTTAATGAGAGCCAGAAGGTAGAAGCTCAGCTTTATTCAGTTGAGGACAAACACCAGGGAGCAGCAAACAGAGGTATTAGGCCCCATCCAGCAATTGAAAAAAAAAAAAGAAAAAAAGTTTAATCAGAGCCAGAAGGTAGAAGCTCAGCTTTATTCAGTTGAGGACAACACCAGGCAGGGGCAGACACCGTTAGTAGGCCGGAACCACCAATTTTTTTAAAAACAGCAGTTAATCAGAGCCAGAAGGTAGAAGCTCAGCTTTATTCAGTTGAGGACAACACCAGGCAGGGGCAGACACCGTTAGTAGGCCGGAACCAACAATTTTTTTAAAACAAGCAGTTAATCAGAGCCAGAAGGTAGAAGCTCAGCTGTATTCAGTTGAGGGCAACACCAGGGAGGGGCAGACACCGTTAGTAGGCCCTAACCACCAATTTTTAAAAACACAGCACTTAATGAGAGCCAGAAGGTTGAAGCACAGCTTTATTCAGTTGAGGACAACACCAGGCAGGGGCAGACACCGTTAGTAGGCCGGAACCACCAATCTTTTAAAAAACAGCACTTAATGAGAGCCAGAAGGTAGAAGCTCAGCTTTATTCAGTTGAGGACAAACACCAGGGAGCAGCAAACAGAGGTATTAGGCCCCATCCAGCAATTGAAAAAAAAAAAAGCTTAATCAGAGCCAGAAGGTAGAAGCTCAGCTTTATTCAGTTGAGGACAACACCAGGCAGGGGCAGACACCGTTAGTAGGCCGGAACCACCAATTTTTTTAAAAACAGCAGTTAATCAGAGCCAGAAGGTAGAAGCTCAGCTTTATTCAGTTGAGGACAACACCAGGCAGGGGCAGACACCGTTAGTAGGCCGGAACCAACAATTTTTTTAAAACAAGCAGTTAATCAGAGCCAGAAGGTAGAAGCTCAGCTGTATTCAGTTGAGGGCAACACCAGGGAGGGGCAGACACCGTTAGTAGGCCCTAACCACCAATTTTTAAAAACACAGCACTTAATGAGAGCCAGAAGGTTGAAGCACAGCTTTATTCAGTTGAGGACAACACCAGGCAGGGGCAGACACCGTTAGTAGGCCGGAACCACCAATCTTTTAAAAAACAGCACTTAATGAGAGCCAGAAGGTAGAAGCTCAGCTTTATTCAGTTGAGGACAAACACCAGGGAGCAGCAAACAGAGGTATTAGGCCCCATCCAGCAATTGAAAAAAAAAAAAGCTTAATCAGAGCCAGAAGGTAGAAGCTCAGCTTTATTCAGTTGAGGACAACACCAGGCAGGGGCAGACACCGTTAGTAGGCCGGAACCACCAATTTTTTTAAAAACAGCAGTTAATCAGAGCCAGAAGGTAGAAGCTCAGCTTTATTCAGTTGAGGACAACACCAGGCAGGGGCAGACACCGTTAGTAGGCCGGAACCAACAATTTTTTTAAAACAAGCAGTTAATCAGAGCCAGAAGGTAGAAGCTCAGCTGTATTCAGTTGAGGGCAACACCAGGGAGGGGCAGACACCGTTAGTAGGCCCTAACCACCAATTTTTAAAAACACAGCACTTAATGAGAGCCAGAAGGTTGAAGCACAGCTTTATTCAGTTGAGGACAACACCAGGCAGGGGCAGACACCGTTAGTAGGCCGGAACCACCAATCTTTTAAAAAACAGCACTTAATGAGAGCCAGAAGGTAGAAGCTCAGCTTTATTCAGTTGAGGACAAACACCAGGGAGCAGCAAACAGAGGTATTAGGCCCCATCCAGCAATTGAAAAAAAAAAAAGAAAAAAAAGTTTAATCAGAGCCAGAAGGTAGAAGCTCAGCTTTGTTCAGTTGAGGACAACACCAGGCAGGGGCAGACACCGTTAGTAGGCCGGAACCACCAATTTTTTTGAAAACAGCAGTTAATCAGAGCCAGAAGGTAGAAGCTCAGCTTTATTCAGTTGAGGACAACACCAGGCAGGGGCAGACACTGTTAGTAAGCCGGAACCAACAATTTTTTTAAAAACAGCAGTTAATCAGAGCCAGAAGGTAGAAGCTCAGCTGTATTCAGTTGAGGGCAACACCAGGGAGGGGCAGACACCGTTAGTAGGCCCTAACCACCAATTTTTAAAAACACAGCACTTAATGAGAGCCAGAAGGTTGAAGCACAGCTTTATTCAGTTGAGGACAACACCAGGCAGGGGCAGACACCGTTAGTAGGCCGGAACCACCAATCTTTTAAAAAACAGCACTTAATGAGAGCCAGAAGGTAGAAGCTCAGCTTTATTCAGTTGAGGACAAACACCAGGGAGCAGCAAACAGAGGTATTAGGCCCCATCCAGCAATTGAAAAAAAAAAAAGAAAAAAAAGTTTAATCAGAGCCAGAAGGTAGAAGCTCAGCTTTGTTCAGTTGAGGACAACACCAGGCAGGGGCAGACACCGTTAGTAGGCCGGAACCACCAATTTTTTTGAAAACAGCAGTTAATCAGATCCAGAAGGTAGAAGCTCAGCTTTATTCAGTTGAGGACAACACCAGGCAGGGGCAGACACCGTTAGTAAGCCGGAACCAACAATTTTTTTAAAAACAGCAGTTAATCAGAGCCAGAAGGTAGAAGCTCAGCTTTATTCAGTTGAGGACAACACCAGGCAGGGGCAGACACCGTTAGTAGGCCGGAACCACCAATCTTTTAAAAAACAGCACTTAATGAGAGCCGGAAGGTAGAAGCTCAGCTTTATTCAGTTGAGGACAAACACCAGGGAGCAGCAAACAGAGGTATTAGGCCCCATCCAGCAATTTAAAAAAAAAAAAAAAAAAAAAGCTTAATCAGAGCCAGAAGGTAGAAGCTCAGCTTTATTCAGTTGAGGACAACACCAGGCAGGGGCAGACACCGTTAGTAGGCCGGAACCAACAATTTTTTTTAAAAACAGCAGTTAATCAGAGCCAGAAGGTAGAAGCTCAGCTTTATTCAGTTGAGGACAACACCAGGCAGGGGCAGACACCGTTAGTAGGCCGGAACCACCAATTTTTTTAAAAACAGCAGTTAATCAGAGCCAGAAGGTAGAAGCTCAGCTTTATTCAGTTGAGGACAACACCAGGCAGGGGCAGACACCGTTAGTAGGCCGGAACCACCAATCTTTTAAAAAACAGCACTTAATGAGAGCCGGAAGGTAGAAGCTCAGCTTTATTCAGTTGAGGACAAACACCAGGGAGCAGCAAACAGAGGTATTAGGCCCCATCCAGCAATTTAAAAAAAAAAAAAAAAAAAAAGCTTAATCAGAGCCAGAAGGTAGAAGCTCAGCTTTATTCAGTTGAGGACAACACCAGGCAGGGGCAGACACCGTTAGTAGGCCGGAACCAACAATTTTTTTTAAAAACAGCAGTTAATCAGAGCCAGAAGGTAGAAGCTCAGCTTTGTTCAGTTGAGGACAACACCAGGCAGGGGCAGACACCGTTAGTAGGCCGGAACCACCAATTTTTTTGAAAACAGCAGTTAATCAGAGCCAGAAGGTAGAAGCTCAGCTTTATTCAGTTGAGGACAACACCAGGCAGGGGCAGACACCGTTAGTAAGCCGGAACCAACAATTTTTTTAAAAACAGCAGTTAATCAGAGCCAGAAGGTAGAAGCTCAGCTTTATTCAGTTGAGGACAACACCAGGCAGGGGCAGACACCGTTAGTAGGCCGGAACCACCAATCTTTTAAAAAACAGCACTTAATGAGAGCCGGAAGGTAGAAGCTCAGCTTTATTCAGTTGAGGACAAACACCAGGGAGCAGCAAACAGAGGTATTAGGCCCCATCCAGCAATTTAAAAAAAAAAAAAAAAAAAAAGCTTAATCAGAGCCAGAAGGTAGAAGCTCAGCTTTATTCAGTTGAGGACAACACCAGGCAGGGGCAGACACCGTTAGTAGGCCGGAACCAACAATTTTTTTTAAAAACAGCAGTTAATCAGAGCCAGAAGGTAGAAGCTCAGCTTTATTCAGTTGAGGACAACACCAGGCAGGGGCAGACACCGTTAGTAGGCCGGAACCACCAATTTTTTTAAAAACAGCAGTTAATCAGAGCCAGAAGGTAGAAGCTCAGCTTTATTCAGTTGAGGACAACACCAGGCAGGGGCAGACACCGTTAGTAGGCCGGAACCAACAATTTTTTTAAAAACAGCAGTTAATCAGAGCCAGAAGGTAGAAGCTCAGCTTTATTCAGTTGAGGACAACACCAGGCAGGGGCAGACACCGTTAGTAGGCCGGAACCACCAATTTTTTTAAAAACAGCAGTTAATCAGAGCCAGAAGGTAGAAGCTCAGCTTTATTCAGTTGAGGACAACACCAGGCAGAGGCAGACACCGTTAGTAGGACGGAACCACCAATTTTTTTAAAAACAGCAGTTAATCAGAGCCAGAAGGTAGAAGCTCAGCTTTATTCAGTTGAGGACAACACCAGGCAGGGGCAGACACCGTTAGTAGGCCGGAACCAACAATTTTTTTAAAACAAGCAGTTAATCAGAGCCAGAAGGTAGAAGCTCAGCTGTATTCAGTTGAGGGCAACACCAGGGAGGGGCAGACACCGTTAGTAGGCCCTAACCACCAATTTTTAAAAACACAGCACTTAATGAGAGCCAGAAGGTTGAAGCACAGCTTTATTCAGTTGAGGACAACACCAGGCAGGGGCAGACACCGTTAGTAGGCCGGAACCACCAATCTTTTAAAAAACAGCACTTAATGAGAGCCAGAAGGTAGAAGCTCAGCTTTATTCAGTTGAGGACAAACACCAGGGAGCAGCAAACAGAGGTATTAGGCCCCATCCAGCAATTGAAAAAAAAAAAAGAAAAAAAAGTTTAATCAGAGCCAGAAGGTAGAAGCTCAGCTTTATTCAGTTGAGGACAACACCAGGCAGGGGCAGACACCGTTAGTAGGCCGGAACCACCAATTTTTTAAAAAACAGCACTTAATGAGAGCCAGAAGGTAGAAGCTCAGCTTTATTCAGTTGAGGACAAACACCAGGGAGCAGCAAACAGAGGTATTAGGCCACATCCAGCAATTTAAAAAAAAAAAAAAAAAAAAAGCTTAATCAGAGCCAGAAGGTAGAAGCTCAGCTTTATTCAGTTGAGGACAACACCAGGCAGGGGCAGACACCGTTAGTAGGCCGGAACCACCAATCTTTTAAAAAACAGCACTTAATGAGAGCCAGAAGGTAGAAGCTCAGCTTTATTCAGTTGAGGACAAACACCAGGGAGCAGCAAACAGAGGTATTAGGCCCCATCCAGCAATTTAAAAAAAAAAAAAAAAAAAAAAAAAGCTTAATCAGAGCCAGAAGGTAGAAGCTCAGCTTTATTCAGTTGAGGACAACACCAGGTAGGGGCAGACACCGATAGTAGGCCGGAACCAACAATTTTTTTAAAACAAGCAGTTAATCAGAGCCAGAAGGCAGAAGCTCAGCTGTATTCAGTTGAGGGCAACACCAGGGAGGGGCAGACACCGTTAGTAGGCCCTAACCACCAATTTTTAAAAACACAGCACTTAATGAGAGCCAGAAGGTAGAAGCTCAGCTTTATTCAGTTGAGGACAAACACCAGGGAGCAGCAAACAGAGGTATTAGGCCCCATCCAGCAATTGAAAAAAAAAAAAGAAAAAAAAGTTTAATCAGAGCCAGAAGGTAGAAGCTCAGCTTTATTCAGTTGAGGACAACACCAGGCAGGGGCAGACACCGTTAGTAGGCCGGAACCACCAATTTTTTTAAAAACAGCAGTTAATCAGAGCCAGAAGGTAGAAGGTCAGCTTTATTCAGTTGAGGACAACACCAGGCAGGGGCAGACACCGTTAGTAAGCCGGAACCAACAATTTTTTTAAAAACAGCAGTTAATCAGAGCCAGAAGGTAGAAGCTCAGCTTTATTCAGTTGAGGACAACACCAGGCAGGGGCAGACACTGTTAGTAGGCCGGAACCACCAATCTTTTAAAAAACAGCACTTAATGAGAGCCAGAAGGTAGAAGCTCAGCTTTATTCAGTTGAGGACAAACACCAGGGAGCAGCAAACAGAGGTATTAGGCCCCATCCAGCAATTTAAAAAAAAAAAAAAAAAAAAAAGCTTAATCAGAGCCAGAAGGTAGAAGCTCAGCTTTATTCAGTTGAGGACAACACCAGGCAGGGGCAGTCACCGTTAGTAGGCCGGAACCACCAATCTTTTAAAAAACAGCACTTAATGAGAGCCAGAAGGTAGAAGCTCAGCTTTATTCAGTTGAGGACAAACACCAGGGAGCAGCAAACAGAGGTATTAGGCCCCATCCAGCAATTTAAAAAAAAAAAAAAAAAAAAAGCTTAATCAGAGCCAGAAGGTAGAAGCTCAGCTTTATTCAGTTGAGGACAACACCAGGCAGGGGCAGACACCGTTAGTAGGCCGGAACCACCAATCTTTTAAAAAACAGCACTTAATGAGAGCCAGAAGGTAGAAGCTCAGCTTTATTCAGTTGAGGACAAACACCAGGGAGCAGCAAACAGAGGTATTAGGCCCCATCCAGCAATTTAAAAAAAAAAAAAAAAAAAAAAAGCTTAATCAGAGCCAGAAGGTAGAAGCTCAGCTTTATTCATTTATTCAGTTGAGGACAACACCAGGCAGGGGCAGACACCGTTAGTAGGCCGGAACCACCAATTTTTTTAAAAGCAGCAGTTAATCAGAGCCAGAAGGTAGAAGCTCAGCTTTATTCAGTTGAGGACAACACCAGGCAGGGGCAGACACCGTTAGTAGGCCGGAACCAACAATTTTTTTATACAAGCAGTTAATCAGAGCCAGAAGGTAGAAGCTCAGCTGTATTCAGTTGAGGGCAACACCAGGGAGGGGCAGACACCGTTAGTAGGCCCTAACCACCAATTTTTAAAAACACAGCACTTAATGAGAGCCAGAAGGTTGAAGCACAGCTTTATTCAGTTGAGGACAACACCAGGCAGGGGCAGATACCGTTAGTAGGCCGGAACCACCAATCTTTTAAAAAACAGCACTTAATGAGAGCCAGAAGGTAGAAGCTCAGCTTTATTCAGTTGAGGACAAACACCAGGGATCAGCAAACAGAGGTATTAGGCCCCATCCAGCAATTGAAAAAAAAAAAAAAAAAAAAGCTTAATCAGAGCCAGAAGGTAGAAGCTCAGCTTTATTCAGTTGAGGACAACACCAGGCAGGGGCAGACACCGTTAGTAGGCCGGAACCACCAATTTTTTTAAAAACAGCAGTTAATCAGAGCCAGAAGGTAGAAGCTCAGCTTTATTCAGTTGAGGACAACACCAGGCAGGGGCAGACACCGTTAGTAGGCCGGAACCACCAATTTTTTTAAAAACAGCAGTTAATCAGAGCCAGAAGGTAGAAGCTCAGCTTTATTCAGTTGAGGACAACACCAGGCAGGGGCAGACACCGTTAGTAGGCCGGAACCAACAATTTTTTTAAAAACAGCAGTTAATCAGAGCCAGAAGGTAGAAGCTCAGCTTTATTCAGTTGAGGACAACACCAGGCAGGGGCAGACACCATTAGTAGGCCGGAACCACCAATCTTTTTAAAAACAGCACTTAATGAGAGCCAGAAGGTAGAAGCTCAGCTTTATTCAGTTGAGGACAAACACCAGGGAGCAGCAAACAGAGGTATTATGCCCCATCCAACAATTAAAAAAAAAAATTAAAAAAAAGCTTAATCAGAGCCAGAAGGTAGAAGCTCAGCTTTATTCAGTTGAGGACAACACCAGGCAGGGGCAGACACCGTTAGTAGGCCGGAACCAACAATTTTTTTAAAACAAGCAGTTAATCAGAGCCAGAAGGTAGAAGCTCAGCTGTTTTCAGTTGAGGGCAACACCAGGGAGGGGCAGACACCGTTAGTAGGCCCTAACCACCAATTTTTAAAAACACAGCACTTAATGAGAGCCAGAAGGTTGAAGCACAGCTTTATTCAGTTGAGGACAACACCAGGCAGGGGCAGACACCGTTAGTAGGCCGGAACCACCAATCTTTTAAAAAACAGCACTTAATGAGAGCCAGAAGGTAGAAGCTCAGCTTTATTCAGTTGAGGACAAACACCAGGGAGCAGCAAACAGAGGTATTAGGCCCCATCCAGCAATTGAAAAAAAAAAAAAAAAAAAAAGCTTAATCAGAGCCAGAAGGTAGAAGCTCAGCTTTATTCAGTTGAGGACAACACTAGGCAGGGGCAGACACCGTTAGTAGGCCGGAACCACCAATTTTTTTAAAAGCAGCAGTTAATCAGAGCCAGAAGGTAGAAGCTCAGCTTTATTCAGTTGAGGACAACACCAGGCAGGGGCAGACACCGTTAGTAGGCCGGAACCAACAATTTTTTTAAAACAAGCAGTTAATCAGAGCCAGAAGGTAGAAGCTCAGCTGTATTCAGTTGAGGGCAACACCAGGGAGGGGCAGACACCGTTAGTAGGCCCTAACCACCAATTTTTAAAAACACAGCACTTAATGAGAGCCAGAAGGTTGAAGCACAGCTTTATTCAGTTGAGGACAACACCAGGCAGGGGCAGACACCGTTAGTAGGCCGGAACCACCAATCTTTTAAAAAACAGCACTTAATGAGAGCCAGAAGGTAGAAGCTCAGCTTTATTCAGTTGAGGACAAACACCAGGGAGCAGCAAACAGAGGTATTAGGCCCCATCCAGCAATTGAAAAAAAAAAAAAAAAAAGCTTAATCAGAGCCAGAAGGTAGAAGCTCAGCTTTATTCAGTTGAGGACAACACCAGGCAGGGGCAGACACCGTTAGTAGGCCGGAACCACCAATTTTTTTAAAAACAGCAGTTAATCAGAGCCAGAAGGTAGAAGCTCAGCTTTATTCAGTTGAGGACAACACCAGGCAGGGGCAGACACCGTTAGTAGGCCGGAACCAACAATTTTTTTAAAAACAGCAGTTAATCAGAGCCAGAAGGTAGAAGCTCAGCTTTATTCAGTTGAGGACAACACCAGGCAGGGGCAGACACCATTAGTAGGCCGGAACCACCAATCTTTTTAAAAACAGCACTTAATGAGAGCCAGAAGGTAGAAGCTCAGCTTTATTCAGTTGAGGACAAACACCAGGGAGCAGCAAACAGAGGTATTAGGCCCCATCCAGCAATTGAAAAAAAAAAAAAAAAAAAGCTTAATCAGAGCCAGAAGGTAGAAGCTCAGCTTTATTCAGTTGAGGACAACACCAGGCAGGGGCAGACACCGTTAGTAGGCCGGAACCACCAATTTTTTTAAAAACAGCAGTTAATCAGAGCCAGAAGGTAGAAGCTCAGCTTTATTCAGTTGAGGACAACACCAGGCAGGGGCAGACACCGTTAGTAGGCCGGAACCAACAATTTTTTTAAAAACAGCAGTTAATCAGAGCCAGAAGGTAGAAGCTCAGCTTTATTCAGTTGAGGACAACACCAGGCAGGGGCAGACACCATTAGTAGGCCGGAACCACCAATCTTTTTAAAAACAGCACTTAATGAGAGCCAGAAGGTAGAAGCTCAGCTTTATTCAGTTGAGGACAAACAACAGGGAGCAGCAAACAGAGGTATTATGCCCCATCCAACAATTAAAAAAAAAAATTAAAAAAAAGCTTAATCAGAGCCAGAAGGTAGAAGCTCAGCTTTATTCAGTTGAGGACAACACCAGGCAGGGGCAGACACCGTTAGTAGGCCGGAACCAACAATTTTTTTAAAACAAGCAGTTAATCAGAGCCAGAAGGTAGAAGCTCAGCTGTATTCAGTTGAGGGCAACACCAGGGAGGGGCAGACACCGTTAGTAGGCCCTAACCACCAATTTTTAAAAACACAGCACTTAATGAGAGCCAGAAGGTTGAAGCACAGCTTTATTCAGTTGAGGACAACACCAGGCAGGGGCAGACACCGTTAGTAGGCCGGAACCACCAATCTTTTAAAAAACAGCACTTAATGAGAGCCAGAAGGTAGAAGCTCAGCTTTATTCAGTTGAGGACAAACACCAGGGAGCAGCAAACAGAGGTATTAGGCCCCATCCAGCAATTGAAAAAAAAAAAAAAAAAAAAAGCTTAATCAGAGCCAGAAGGTAGAAGCTCAGCTTTATTCAGTTGAGGACAACACCAGGCAGGGGCAGACACCGTTAGTAGGCCGGAACCACCAATTTTTTTAAAAGCAGCAGTTAATCAGAGCCAGAAGGTAGAAGCTCAGCTTTATTCAGTTGAGGACAACACCAGGCAGGGGCAGACACCGTTAGTAGGCCGGAACCAACAATTTTTTTAAAACAAGCAGTTAATCAGAGCCAGAAGGTAGAAGCTCAGCTTTATTCAGTTGAGGACAACACCAGGCAGGGGCAGACACCATTAGTAGGCCGGAACCACCAATCTTTTTAAAAACAGCACTTAATGAGAGCCAGAAGGTAGAAGCTCAGCTTTATTCAGTTGAGGACAAACACCAGGGAGCAGCAAACAGAGGTATTATGCCCCATCCAACAATTAAAAAAAAAAATAAAAAAAAAGCTTAATCAGAGCCAGAAGGTAGAAGCTCAGCTTTATTCAGTTGAGGACAACACCAGGCAGGGGCAGACACCGTTAGTAGGCCGGAACCAACAATTTTTTTAAAAACAGCAGTTAATCAGAGCCAGAAGGTAGAAGCTCAGCTTTATTCAGTTGAGGACAACACCAGGCAGGGGCAGACACCGTTAGTAGGCCGGAACCAACAATTTTTTTAAAACAAGCAGTTAATCAGAGCCAGAAGGTAGAAGCTCAGCTGTATTCAGTTGAGGGCAACACCAGGGAGGGGCAGACACCGTTAGTAGGCCCTAACCACCAATTTTTAAAAACACAGCACTTAATGAGAGCCAGAAGGTTGAAGCACAGCTTTATTCAGTTGCGGACAACACCAGGCAGGGGCAGACACCGTTAGTAGGCCGGAACCACCAATCTTTTAAAAAACAGCACTTAATGAGAGCCAGAAGGTAGAAGCTCAGCTTTATTCAGTTGAGGACAAACACCAGGGAGCAGCAAACAGAGGTATTAAGCCTCATCCAGCAATTGAAAAAAAAAAAAAAAAAAAAGCTTAATCAGAGCCAGAAGGTAGAAGCTCAGCTTTATTCAGTTGAGGACAACACCAGGCAGGGGCAGACACCGTTAGTAGGCCGGAACCACCAATTTTTTTAAAAACAGCAGTTAATCAGAGCCAGAAGGTAGAAGCTCAGCTTTATTCAGTTGAGGACAACACCAGGCAGGGGCAGACACCGTTAGTAGGCCGGAACCAACAATTTTTTTAAAAACAGCAGTTAATCAGAGCCAGAAGGTAGAAGCTCAGCTTTATTCAGTTGAGGACAACACCAGGGAGGGGCAGACACCGTTAGTAGGCCCTAACCACCAATTTTTAAAAACACAGCACTTAATGAGAGCCAGAAGGTTGAAGCACAGCTTTATTCAGTTGAGGACAACACCAGGCAGGGGCAGACACCGTTAGTAGGCCGGAACCACCAATCTTTTAAAAAACAGCACTTAATGAGAGCCAGAAGGTAGAAGCTCAGCTTTATTCAGTTGAGGACAAACACCAGGGAGCAGCAAACAGAGGTATTAGGCCCCATCCAGAAATTGAAAAAAAAAAAAGAAAAAAAAGTTTAATCAGAGCCAGAAGGTAGAAGCTCAGCTTTATTCAGTTGAGGACAACACCAGGCAGGGGCAGACACCGTTAGTAGGCCGGAACCACCAATTTTTTTAAAAACAGCAGTTAATCAGAGCCAGCAGGTAGAAGCTCAGCTTTATTCAGTTGAGGACAACACCAGGCAGGGGCAGACACCGTTAGTAAGCCGGAACCAACAATTTTTTTAAAAACAGCAGTTAATCAGAGCCAGAAGGTAGAAGCTCAGCTTTATTCAGTTGAGGACAACACCAGGCAGGGGCAGACACCGTTAGTAGGCCGGAACCACCAATCTTTTAAAAAACAGCACTTAATGATAGCCGGAAGGTAGAAGCTCAGCTTTATTCAGTTGAGGACAAACACCAGGGAGCAGCAAACAGAGGTATTAGGCCCCATCCAGCAATTTAAAAAAAAAAAAAAAAAAAAGCTTAATCAGAGCCAGAAGGTAGAAGCTCAGCTTTATTCAGTTGAGGACAACACCAGGCAGGGGCAGACACCGTTAGTAGGCCGGAACCAACATTTTTTTTTAAAACAGCAGTTAATCAGAGCCAGAAGGTAGAAGCTCAGCTTTATTCAGTTGAGGACAACAACAGGCAGGGGCAGACACCGTTAGTAGGCCGGAACCAACAATTTTTTTTAAAAACAGCAGTTAATCAGAGCCAGAAGGTAGAAGCTCAGCTTTATTCAGTTGAGGACAACACCAGGCAGGGGCAGACACCGTTAGTAGGCCGGAACCACCAATTTTTTAAAAAACAGCAGTTAATCAGAGCCAGAAGGTAGAACCTCAGCTTTATTCAGTTGAGGACAACACCAGGCAGGGGCAGACACCGTTAGTAGGCCAGAACCAACAATTTTTTTAAAAACAGCAGTTAATCAGAGCCAGAAGGTAGAAGCTCAGCTTTATTCAGTTGAGGACAACACCAGGCAGGGGCAGACACCGTTAGTAGGCCGGAACCACCAATTTTTTTAAAAACAGCAGTTAATCAGAGCCAGAAGGTAGAAGCTCAGCTTTATTCAGTTGCGGACAACACCAGGCAGAGGCAGACACCGTTAGTAGGACGGAACCACCAATTTTTTTAAAAACAGCAGTTAATCAGAGCCAGAAGGTAGAAGCTCAGCTTTATTCAGTTGAGGACAACACCAGGCAGGGGCAGACACCGTTAGTAGGCCGGAACCAACAATTTTTTTAAAACAAGCAGTTAATCAGAGCCAGAAGGTAGAAGCTCAGCTGTATTCAGTTGAGGGCAACACCAGGGAGGGGCAGACACCGTTAGTAGGCCCTAACCACCAATTTTTAAAAACACAGCACTTAATGAGAGCCAGAAGGTTGAAGCACAGCTTTATTCAGTTGAGGACAACACCAGGCAGGGGCAGACACCGTTAGTAGGCCGGAACCACCAATCTTTTAAAAAACAGCACTTAATGAGAGCCAGAAGGTAGAAGCTCAGCTTTATTCAGTTGAGGACAAACACCAGGGAGCAGCAAACAGAGGTATTAGGCCCCATCCAGCAATTGAAAAAAAAAAAAGA
Organism: Ranitomeya variabilis; assembly: GCF_051348905.1. NCBI lineage: Eukaryota > Metazoa > Chordata > Amphibia > Anura > Dendrobatidae > Ranitomeya > Ranitomeya variabilis. The sequence goes on along the minus strand of NC_135234.1, from coordinate 150,880,863 downwards.
AAAAAAGTTTAATCAGAGCCAGAAGGTAGAAGCTCAGCTTTATTCAGTTGAGGACAACACCAGGCAGGGGCAGACACCGTTAGTAGGCCGGAACCAACAATTTTTTTAAAAACAGCAGTTAATCAGAGCCAGAAGGTAGAAGCTCAGCTTTATTCAGTTGAGGACAACACCAGGCAGGGGCAGACACCGTTAGTAGGCCGGAACCAACAATTTTTTTAAAACAAGCAGTTAATCAGAGCCAGAAGGTAGAAGCTCAGCTGTATTCAGTTGAGGGCAACACCAGGGAGGGGCAGACACCGTTAGTAGGCCCTAACCACCAATTTTTAAAAACACAGCACTTAATGAGAGCCAGAAGGTTGAAGCACAGCTTTATTCAGTTGAGGACAACACCAGGCAGGGGCAGACACCGTTAGTAGGCCGGAACCACCAATCTTTTAAAAAACAGCACTTAATGAGAGCCAGAAGGTAGAAGCTCAGCTTTATTCAGTTGAGGACAAACACCAGGGAGCAGCAAACAGAGGTATTAGGCCCCATCCAGCAATTGAAAAAAAAAAAAAAAAAAAAGCTTAATCAGAGCCAGAAGGTAGAAGCTCAGCTTTATTCAGTTGAGGACAACACCAGGCAGGGGCAGACACCGTTAGTAGGCCGGAACCACCAATTTTTTTAAAAACAGCAGTTAATCAGAGCCAGAAGGTAGAAGCTCAGCTTTATTCAGTTGAGGACAACACCAGGCAGGGGCAGACACCGTTAGTAGGCCGGAACCAACAATTTTTTTAAAAACAGCAGTTAATCAGAGCCAGAAGGTAGAAGCTCAGCTTTATTCAGTTGAGGACAACACCAGGCAGGGGCAGACACCATTAGTAGGCCGGAACCACCAATCTTTTTAAAAACAGCACTTAATGAGAGCCAGAAGGTAGAAGCTCAGCTTTATTCAGTTGAGGACAAACACCAGGGAGCAGCAAACAGAGGTATTATGCCCCATCCAACAATTAAAAAAAAAAATTAAAAAAAAGCTTAATCAGAGCCAGAAGGTAGAAGCTCAGCTTTATTCAGTTGAGGACAACACCAGGCAGGGGCAGACACCGTTAGTAGGCCGGAACCAACAATTTTTTTAAAACAAGCAGTTAATCAGAGCCAGAAGGTAGAAGCTCAGCTGTATTCAGTTGAGGGCAACACCAGGGAGGGGCAGACACCGTTAGTAGGCCCTAACCACCAATTTTTAAAAACACAGCACTTAATGAGAGCCAGAAGGTTGAAGCACAGCTTTATTCAGTTGAGGACAACACCAGGCAGGGGCAGACACCGTTAGTAGGCCGGAACCACCAATCTTTTAAAAAACAGCACTTAATGAGAGCCAGAAGGTAGAAGCTCAGCTTTATTCAGTTGAGGACAAACACCAGGGAGCAGCAAACAGAGGTATTAGGCCCCATCCAGCAATTGAAAAAAAAAAAAAAAAAAAAAGCTTAATCAGAGCCAGAAGGTAGAAGCTCAGCTTTATTCAGTTGAGGACAACACCAGGCAGGGGCAGACACCGTTAGTAGGCCGGAACCACCAATTTTTTTAAAAGCAGCAGTTAATCAGAGCCAGAAGGTAGAAGCTCAGCTTTATTCAGTTGAGGACAACACCAGGCAGGGGCAGACACCGTTAGTAGGCCGGAACCAACAATTTTTTTAAAACAAGCAGTTAATCAGAGCCAGAAGGTAGAAGCTCAGCTTTATTCAGTTGAGGACAACACCAGGCAGGGGCAGACACCATTAGTAGGCCGGAACCACCAATCTTTTTAAAAACAGCACTTAATGAGAGCCAGAAGGTAGAAGCTTAGCTTTATTCAGTTGAGGACAAACACCAGGGAGCAGCAAACAGAGGTATTATGCCCCATCCAACAATTAAAAAAAAAAATAAAAAAAAAGCTTAATCAGAGCCAGAAGGTAGAAGCTCAGCTTTATTCAGTTGAGGACAACACCAGGCAGGGGCAGACACCGTTAGTAGGCCGGAACCAACAATTTTTTTAAAAACAGCAGTTAATCAGAGCCAGAAGGTAGAAGCTCAGCTTTATTCAGTTGAGGACAGCACCAGGCAGGGGCAGACACCGTTAGTAGGCCGGAACCAACAATTTTTTTAAAACAAGCAGTTAATCAGAGCCAGAAGGTAGAAGCTCAGCTGTATTCAGTTGAGGGCAACACCAGGGAGGGGCAGACACCGTTAGTAGGCCCTAACCACCAATTTTTAAAAACACAGCACTTAATGAGAGCCAGAAGGTTGAAGCACAGCTTTATTCAGTTGCGGACAACACCAGGCAGGGGCAGACACCGTTAGTAGGCCGGAACCACCAATCTTTTAAAAAACAGCACTTAATGAGAGCCAGAAGGTAGAAGCTCAGCTTTATTCAGTTGAGGACAAACACCAGGGAGCAGCAAACAGAGGTATTAAGCCTCATCCAGCAATTGAAAAAAAAAAAAAAAAAAAAGCTTAATCAGAGCCAGAAGGTAGAAGCTCAGCTTTATTCAGTTGAGGACAACACCAGGCAGGGGCAGACACCGTTAGTAGGCCGGAACCACCAATTTTTTTAAAAACAGCAGTTAATCAGAGCCAGAAGGTAGAAGCTCAGCTTTATTCAGTTGAGGACAACACCAGGCAGGGGCAGACACCGTTAGTAGGCCGGAACCAACAATTTTTTTAAAAACAGCAGTTAATCAGAGCCAGAAGGTAGAAACTCAGCTTTATTCAGTTGAGGACAACACCAGGGAGGGGCAGACACCGTTAGTAGGCCCTAACCACCAATTTTTAAAAACACAGCACTTAATGAGAGCCAGAAGGTTGAAGCACAGCTTTATTCAGTTGAGGACAACACCAGGCAGGGGCAGACACCGTTAGTAGGCCGGAACCACCAATCTTTTAAAAAACAGCACTTAATGAGAGCCAGAAGGTAGAAGCTCAGCTTTATTCAGTTGAGGACAAACACCAGGGAGCAGCAAACAGAGGTATTAGGCCCCATCCAGAAATTGAAAAAAAAAAAAGAAAAAAAAGTTTAATCAGAGCCAGAAGGTAGAAGCTCAGCTTTATTCAGTTGAGGACAACACCAGGCAGGGGCAGACACCGTTAGTAGGCCGGAACCACCAATTTTTTTAAAAACAGCAGTTAATCAGAGCCAGCAGGTAGAAGCTCAGCTTTATTCAGTTGAGGACAACACCAGGCAGGGGCAGACACCGTTAGTAAGCCGGAACCAACAATTTTTTTAAAAACAGCAGTTAATCAGAGCCAGAAGGTAGAAGCTCAGCTTTATTCAGTTGAGGACAACACCAGGCAGGGGCAGACACCGTTAGTAGGCCGGAACCACCAATCTTTTAAAAAACAGCACTTAATGAGAGCCGGAAGGTAGAAGCTCAGCTTTATTCAGTTGAGGACAAACACCAGGGAGCAGCAAACAGAGGTATTAGGCCCCATCCAGCAATTTAAAAAAAAAAAAAAAAAAAAGCTTAATCAGAGCCAGAAGGTAGAAGCTCAGCTTTATTCAGTTGAGGACAACACCAGGCAGGGGCAGACACCGTTAGTAGGCCGGAACCAACATTTTTTTTTAAAACAGCAGTTAATCAGAGCCAGAAGGTAGAAGCTCAGCTTTATTCAGTTGAGGACAACACCAGGCAGGGGCAGACACCGTTAGTAGGCCGGAACCAACAATTTTTTTTAAAAACAGCAGTTAATCAGAGCCAGAAGGTAGAAGCTCAGCTTTATTCAGTTGAGGACAACACCAGGCAGGGGCAGACACCGTTAGTAGGCCGGAACCACCAATTTTTTTAAAAACAGCAGTTAATCAGAGCCAGAAGGTAGAACCTCAGCTTTATTCAGTTGAGGACAACACCAGGCAGGGGCAGACACCGTTAGTAGGCCAGAACCAACAATTTTTTTAAAAACAGCAGTTAATCAGAGCCAGAAGGTAGAAGCTGAGCTTTATTCAGTTGAGGACAACACCAGGCAGGGGCAGACACCGTTAGTAGGCCGGAACCACCAATTTTTTTAAAAACAGCAGTTAATCAGAGCCAGAAGGTAGAAGCTCAGCTTTATTCAGTTGCGGACAACACCAGGCAGAGGCAGACACCGTTAGTAGGACGGAACCACCAATTTTTTTAAAAACAGCAGTTAATCAGAGCCAGAAGGTAGAAGCTCAGCTGTATTCAGTTGAGGGCAACACCAGGGAGGGGCAGACACCGTTAGTAGGCCCTAACCACCAATTTTTAAAAACACAGCACTTAATGAGAGCCAGAAGGTTGAAGCACAGCTTTATTCAGTTGAGGACAACACCAGGCAGGGGCAGACACCGTTAGTAGGCCGGAACCACCAATCTTTTAAAAAACAGCACTTAATGAGAGCCAGAAGGTAGAAGCTCAGCTTTATTCAGTTGAGGACAAACACCAGGGAGCAGCAAACAGAGGTATTAGGCCCCATCCAGCAATTGAAAAAAAAAAAAGAAAAAAAGTTTAATCAGAGCCAGAAGGTAGAAGCTCAGCTTTATTCAGTTGAGGACAACACCAGGCAGGGGCAGACACCGTTAGTAGGCCGGAACCAACAATTTTTTTAAAAACAGCAGTTAATCAGAGCCAGAAGGTAGAAGCTCAGCTTTATTCAGTTGAGGACAACACCAGGCAGGGGCAGACACCGTTAGTAGGCCGGAACCAACAATTTTTTTAAAACAAGCAGTTAATCAGAGCCAGAAGGTAGAAGCTCAGCTGTATTCAGTTGAGGGCAACACCAGGGAGGGGCAGACACCGTTAGTAGGCCCTAACCACCAATTTTTAAAAACACAGCACTTAATGAGAGCCAGAAGGTTGAAGCACAGCTTTATTCAGTTGAGGACAACACCAGGCAGGGGCAGACACCGTTAGTAGGCCGGAACCACCAATCTTTTAAAAAACAGCACTTAATGAGAGCCAGAAGGTAGAAGCTCAGCTTTATTCAGTTGAGGACAAACACCAGGGAGCAGCAAACAGAGGTATTAGGCCCCATCCAGAAATTGAAAAAAAAAAAAGAAAAAATAGTTTAATCAGAGCCAGAAGGTAGAAGCTCAGCTTTATTCAGTTGAGGACAACACCAGGCAGGGGCAGACACCGTTAGTAGGCCGGAACCACCAATTTTTTTAAAAACAGCAGTTAATCAGAGCCAGCAGGTAGAAGCTCAGCTTTATTCAGTTGAGGACAACACCAGGCAGGGGCAGACACCGTTAGTAAGCCGGAACCAACAATTTTTTTAAAAACAGCAGTTAATCAGAGCCAGAAGGTAGAAGCTCAGCTTTATTCAGTTGAGGACAACACCAGGCAGGGGCAGACACCGTTAGTAGGCCGGAACCACCAATCTTTTAAAAAACAGAACTTAATGAGAGCCGGAAGGTAGAAGCTCAGCTTTATTCAGTTGAGGACAAACACCAGGGAGCAGCAAACAGAGGTATTAGGCCCCATCCAGCAATTTAAAAAAAAAAAAAAAAAAAAGCTTAATCAGAGCCAGAAGGTAGAAGCTCAGCTTTATTCAGTTGAGGACAACACCAGGCAGGGGCAGACACCGTTAGTAGGCCGGAACCAACATTTTTTTTTAAAACAGCAGTTAATCAGAGCCAGAAGGTAGAAGCTCAGCTTTATTCAGTTGAGGACAACACCAGGCAGGGGCAGACACCGTTAGTAGGCCGGAACCAACAATTTTTTTAAAAACAGCAGTTAATCAGAGCCAGAAGGTAGAACCTCAGCTTTATTCAGTTGAGGACAACACCAGGCAGGGGCAGACACCGTTAGTAGGCCAGAACCAACAATTTTTTTAAAAACAGCAGTTAATCAGAGCCAGAAGGTAGAAGCTCAGCTTTATTCAGTTGAGGACAACACCAGGCAGGGGCAGACACCGTTAGTAGGCCGGAACCACCAATTTTTTTAAAAACAGCAGTTAATCAGAGCCAGAAGGTAGAAGCTCAGCTTTATTCAGTTGCGGACAACACCAGGCAGAGGCAGACACCGTTAGTAGGACGGAACCACCAATTTTTTTAAAAACAGCAGTTAATCAGAGCCAGAAGGTAGAAGCTCAGCTGTATTCAGTTGAGGGCAACACCAGGGAGGGGCAGACACCGTTAGTAGGCCCTAACCACCAATTTTTAAAAACACAGCACTTAATGAGAGCCAGAAGGTTGAAGCACAGCTTTATTCAGTTGAGGACAACACCAGGCAGGGGCAGACACCGTTAGTAGGCCGGAACCACCAATCTTTTAAAAAACAGCACTTAATGAGAGCCAGAAGGTAGAAGCTCAGCTTTATTCAGTTGAGGACAAACACCAGGGAGCAGCAAACAGAGGTATTAGGCCCCATCCAGCAATTGAAAAAAAAAAAAGAAAAAAAGTTTAATCAGAGCCAGAAGGTAGAAGCTCAGCTTTATTCAGTTGAGGACAACACCAGGCAGGGGCAGACACCGTTAGTAGGCCGGAACCAACAATTTTTTTAAAAACAGCAGTTAATCAGAGCCAGAAGGTAGAAGCTCAGCTTTATTCAGTTGAGGACAACACCAGGCAGGGGCAGACACCGTTAGTAGGCCGGAACCAACAATTTTTTTAAAACAAGCAGTTAATCAGAGCCAGAAGGTAGAAGCTCAGCTGTATTCAGTTGAGGGCAACACCAGGGAGGGGCAGACACCGTTAGTAGGCCCTAACCACCAATTTTTAAAAACACAGCACTTAATGAGAGCCAGAAGGTTGAAGCACAGCTTTATTCAGTTGAGGACAACACCAGGCAGGGGCAGACACCGTTAGTAGGCCGGAACCACCAATCTTTTAAAAAACAGCACTTAATGAGAGCCAGAAGGTAGAAGCTCAGCTTTATTCAGTTGAGGACAAACACCAGGGAGCAGCAAACAGAGGTATTAGGCCCCATCCAGAAATTGAAAAAAAAAAAAGAAAAAAAAGTTTAATCAGAGCCAGAAGGTAGAAGCTCAGCTTTATTCAGTTGAGGACAACACCAGGCAGGGGCAGACACCGTTAGTAGGCCGGAACCACCAATTTTTTTAAAAACAGCAGTTAATCAGAGCCAGCAGGTAGAAGCTCAGCTTTATTCAGTTGAGGACAACACCAGGCAGGGGCAGACACCGTTAGTAAGCCGGAACCAACAATTTTTTTAAAAACAGCAGTTAATCAGAGCCAGAAGGTAGAAGCTCAGCTTTATTCAGTTGAGGACAACACCAGGCAGGGGCAGACACCGTTAGTAGGCCGGAACCACCAATCTTTTAAAAAACAGCACTTAATGAGAGCCGGAAGGTAGAAGCTCAGCTTTATTCAGTTGAGGACAAACACCAGGGAGCAGCAAACAGAGGTATTAGGCCCCATCCAGCAATTTAAAAAAAAGCTTAATCAGAGCCAGAAGGTAGAAGCTCAGCTTTATTCAGTTGAGGACAACACCAGGCAGGGGCAGACACCGTTAGTAGGCCGGAACCAACATTTTTTTTTAAAACAGCAGTTAATCAGAGCCAGAAGGTAGAAGCTCAGCTTTATTCAGTTGAGGACAACACCAGGCAGGGGCAGACACCGTTAGTAGGCCGGAACCAACAATTTTTTTTAAAAACAGCAGTTAATCAGAGCCAGAAGGTAGAAGCTCAGCTTTATTCAGTTGAGGACAACACCAGGCAGGGGCAGACACCGTTAGTAGGCCGGAACCACCAATTTTTTTAAAAACAGCAGTTAATCAGAGCCAGAAGGTAGAACCTCAGCTTTATTCAGTTGAGGACAACACCAGGCAGGGGCAGACACCGTTAGTAGGCCAGAACCAACAATTTTTTTAAAAACAGCAGTTAATCAGAGCCAGAAGGTAGAAGCTCAGCTTTATTCAGTTGAGGACAACACCAGGCAGGGGCAGACACCGTTAGTAGGCCGGAACCACCAATTTTTTTAAAAACAGCAGTTAATCAGAGCCAGAAGGTAGAAGCTCAGCTTTATTCAGTTGCGGACAACACCAGGCAGAGGCAGACACCGTTAGTAGGACGGAACCACCAATTTTTTTAAAAACAGCAGTTAATCAGAGCCAGAAGGTAGAAGCTCAGCTTTATTCAGTTGAGGACAACACCAGGCAGGGGCAGACACCGTTAGTAGGCCGGAACCACCAATTTTTTTAAAACAAGCAGTTAATCAGAGCCAGAAGGTAGAAGCTCAGCTGTATTCAGTTGAGGGCAACACCAGGGAGGGGCAGACACCGTTAGTAGGCCCTAACCACCAATTTTTAAAAACACAGCACTTAATGAGAGCCAGAAGGTTGAAGCACAGCTTTATTCAGTTGAGGACAACACCAGGCAGGGGCAGACACCGTTAGTAGGCCGGAACCACCAATCTTTTAAAAAACAGCACTTAATGAGAGCCAGAAGGTAGAAGCTCAGCTTTATTCAGTTGAGGACAAACACCAGGGAGCAGCAAACAGAGGTATTAGGCCCCATCCAGCAATTGAAAAAAAAAAAAGAAAAAAAGTTTAATCAGAGCCAGAAGGTAGAAGCTCAGCTTTATTCAGTTGAGGACAACACCAGGCAGGGGCAGACACCGTTAGTAGGCCGGAACCAACAATTTTTTTAAAAACAGCAGTTAATCAGAGCCAGAAGGTAGAAGCTCAGCTTTATTCAGTTGAGGACAACACCAGGCAGGGGCAGACACCGTTAGTAGGCCGGAACCAACAATTTTTTTAAAACAAGCAGTTAATCAGAGCCAGAAGGTAGAAGCTCAGCTGTATTCAGTTGAGGGCAACACCAGGGAGGGGCAGACACCGTTAGTAGGCCCTAACCACCAATTTTTAAAAACACAGCACTTAATGAGAGCCAGAAGGTTGAAGCACAGCTTTATTCAGTTGAGGACAACACCAGGCAGGGGCAGACACCGTTAGTAGGCCGGAACCACCAATCTTTTAAAAAACAGCACTTAATGAGAGCCAGAAGGTAGAAGCTCAGCTTTATTCAGTTGAGGACAAACACCAGGGAGCAGCAAACAGAGGTATTAGGCCCCATCCAGCAATTGAAAAAAAAAAAAGCTTAATCAGAGCCAGAAGGTAGAAGCTCAGCTTTATTCAGTTGAGGACAACACCAGGCAGGGGCAGACACCGTTAGTAGGCCGGAACCACCAATTTTTTTAAAAACAGCAGTTAATCAGAGCCAGAAGGTAGAAGCTCAGCTTTATTCAGTTGAGGACAACACCAGGCAGGGGCAGACACCGTTAGTAGGCCGGAACCAACAATTTTTTTAAAACAAGCAGTTAATCAGAGCCAGAAGGTAGAAGCTCAGCTGTATTCAGTTGAGGGCAACACCAGGGAGGGGCAGACACCGTTAGTAGGCCCTAACCACCAATTTTTAAAAACACAGCACTTAATGAGAGCCAGAAGGTTGAAGCACAGCTTTATTCAGTTGAGGACAACACCAGGCAGGGGCAGACACCGTTAGTAGGCCGGAACCACCAATCTTTTAAAAAACAGCACTTAATGAGAGCCAGAAGGTAGAAGCTCAGCTTTATTCAGTTGAGGACAAACACCAGGGAGCAGCAAACAGAGGTATTAGGCCCCATCCAGCAATTGAAAAAAAAAAAAGAAAAAAAAGTTTAATCAGAGCCAGAAGGTAGAAGCTCAGCTTTGTTCAGTTGAGGACAACACCAGGCAGGGGCAGACACCGTTAGTAGGCCGGAACCACCAATTTTTTTGAAAACAGCAGTTAATCAGAGCCAGAAGGTAGAAGCTCAGCTTTATTCAGTTGAGGACAACACCAGGCAGGGGCAGACACCGTTAGTAAGCCGGAACCAACAATTTTTTTAAAAACAGCAGTTAATCAGAGCCAGAAGGTAGAAGCTCAGCTGTATTCAGTTGAGGGCAACACCAGGGAGGGGCAGACACCGTTAGTAGGCCCTAACCACCAATTTTTAAAAACACAGCACTTAATGAGAGCCAGAAGGTTGAAGCACAGCTTTATTCAGTTGAGGACAACACCAGGCAGGGGCAGACACCGTTAGTAGGCCGGAACCACCAATCTTTTAAAAAACAGCACTTAATGAGAGCCAGAAGGTAGAAGCTCAGCTTTATTCAGTTGAGGACAAACACCAGGGAGCAGCAAACAGAGGTATTAGGCCCCATCCAGCAATTGAAAAAAAAAAAAGAAAAAAAAGTTTAATCAGAGCCAGAAGGTAGAAGCTCAGCTTTGTTCAGTTGAGGACAACACCAGGCAGGGGCAGACACCGTTAGTAGGCCGGAACCACCAATTTTTTTGAAAACAGCAGTTAATCAGAGCCAGAAGGTAGAAGCTCAGCTTTATTCAGTTGAGGACAACACCAGGCAGGGGCAGACACCGTTAGTAAGCCGGAACCAACAATTTTTTTAAAAACAGCAGTTAATCAGAGCCAGAAGGTAGAAGCTCAGCTTTATTCAGTTGAGGACAACACCAGGCAGGGGCAGACACCGTTAGTAGGCCGGAACCACCAATCTTTTAAAAAACAGCACTTAATGAGAGCCGGAAGGTAGAAGCTCAGCTTTATTCAGTTGAGGACAAACACCAGGGAGCAGCAAACAGAGGTATTAGGCCCCATCCAGCAATTTAAAAAAAAAAAAAAAAAAAAGCTTAATCAGAGCCAGAAGGTAGAAGCTCAGCTTTATTCAGTTGAGGACAACACCAGGCAGGGGCAGACACCGTTAGTAGGCCGGAACCAACAATTTTTTTTAAAAACAGCAGTTAATCAGAGCCAGAAGGTAGAAGCTCAGCTTTATTCAGTTGAGGACAACACCAGGCAGGGGCAGACACCGTTAGTAGGCCGGAACCACCAATTTTTTTAAAAACAGCAGTTAATCAGAGCCAGAAGGTAGAAGCTCAGCTTTATTCAGTTGAGGACAACACCAGGCAGGGGCAGACACCGTTAGTAGGCCGGAACCAACAATTTTTTTAAAAACAGCAGTTAATCAGAGCCAGAAGGTAGAAGCTCAGCTTTATTCAGTTGAGGACAACACCAGGCAGGGGCAGACACCGTTAGTAGGCCGGAACCACCAATTTTTTTAAAAACAGCAGTTAATCAGAGCCAGAAGGTAGAAGCTCAGCTTTATTCAGTTGAGGACAACACCAGGCAGGGGCAGACACCGTTAGTAAGCCGGAACCAACAATTTTTTTAAAAACAGCAGTTAATCAGAGCCAGAAGGTAGAAGCTCAGCTTTATTCAGTTGAGGACAACACCAGGCAGGGGCAGACACCGTTAGTAAGCCGGAACCAACAATTTTTTTAAAAACAGCAGTTAATCAGAGCCAGAAGGTAGAAGCTCAGCTTTATTCAGTTGAGGACAACACCAGGCAGGGGCAGACACCGTTAGTAGGCCGGAACCACCAATCTTTTAAAAAACAGCACTTAATGAGAGCCGGAAGGTAGAAGCTCAGCTTTATTCAGTTGAGGACAAACACCAGGGAGCAGCAAACAGAGGTATTAGGCCCCATCCAGCAATTTAAAAAAAAAAAAAAAAAAAAGCTTAATCAGAGCCAGAAGGTAGAAGCTCAGCTTTATTCAGTTGAGGACAACACCAGGCAGGGGCAGACACCGTTAGTAGGCCGGAACCAACATTTTTTTTTAAAACAGCAGTTAATCAGAGCCAGAAGGTAGAAGCTCAGCTTTATTCAGTTGAGGACAACACCAGGCAGGGGCAGACACCGTTAGTAGGCCGGAACCAACAATTTTTTTTAAAAACAGCAGTTAATCAGAGCCAGAAGGTAGAAGCTCAGCTTTATTCAGTTGAGGACAACACCAGGCAGGGGCAGACACCGTTAGTAGGCCGGAACCACCAATTTTTTTAAAAACAGCAGTTAATCAGAGCCAGAAGGTAGAACCTCAGCTTTATTCAGTTGAGGACAACACCAGGCAGGGGCAGACACCGTTAGTAGGCCAGAACCAACAATTTTTTTAAAAACAGCAGTTAATCAGAGCCAGAAGGTAGAAGCTCAGCTTTATTCAGTTGAGGACAACACCAGGCAGGGGCAGACACCGTTAGTAGGCCGGAACCACCAATTTTTTTAAAAACAGCAGTTAATCAGAGCCAGAAGGTAGAAGCTCAGCTTTATTCAGTTGCGGACAACACCAGGCAGAGGCAGACACCGTTAGTAGGACGGAACCACCAATTTTTTTAAAAACAGCAGTTAATCAGAGCCAGAAGGTAGAAGCTCAGCTTTATTCAGTTGAGGACAACACCAGGCAGGGGCAGACACCGTTAGTAGGCCGGAACCACCAATTTTTTTAAAACAAGCAGTTAATCAGAGCCAGAAGGTAGAAGCTCAGCTGTATTCAGTTGAGGGCAACACCAGGGAGGGGCAGACACCGTTAGTAGGCCCTAACCACCAATTTTTAAAAACACAGCACTTAATGAGAGCCAGAAGGTTGAAGCACAGCTTTATTCAGTTGAGGACAACACCAGGCAGGGGCAGACACCGTTAGTAGGCCGGAACCACCAATCTTTTAAAAAACAGCACTTAATGAGAGCCAGAAGGTAGAAGCTCAGCTTTATTCAGTTGAGGACAAACACCAGGGAGCAGCAAACAGAGGTATTAGGCCCCATCCAGCAATTGAAAAAAAAAAAAAGAAAAAAAGTTTAATCAGAGCCAGAAGGTAGAAGCTCAGCTTTATTCAGTTGAGGACAACACCAGGCAGGGGCAGACACCGTTAGTAGGCCGGAACCAACAATTTTTTTAAAAACAGCAGTTAATCAGAGCCAGAAGGTAGAAGCTCAGCTTTATTCAGTTGAGGACAACACCAGGCAGGGGCAGACACCGTTAGTAGGCCGGAACCAACAATTTTTTTAAAACAAGCAGTTAATCAGAGCCAGAAGGTAGAAGCTCAGCTGTATTCAGTTGAGGGCAACACCAGGGAGGGGCAGACACCGTTAGTAGGCCCTAACCACCAATTTTTAAAAACACAGCACTTAATGAGAGCCAGAAGGTTGAAGCACAGCTTTATTCAGTTGAGGACAACACCAGGCAGGGGCAGACACCGTTAGTAGGCCGGAACCACCAATCTTTTAAAAAACAGCACTTAATGAGAGCCAGAAGGTAGAAGCTCAGCTTTATTCAGTTGAGGACAAACACCAGGGAGCAGCAAACAGAGGTATTAGGCCCCATCCAGAAATTGAAAAAAAAAAAAGAAAAAAAAGTTTAATCAGAGCCAGAAGGTAGAAGCTCAGCTTTATTCAGTTGAGGACAACACCAGGCAGGGGCAGACACCGTTAGTAGGCCGGAACCACCAATTTTTTTAAAAACAGCAGTTAATCAGAGCCAGCAGGTAGAAGCTCAGCTTTATTCAGTTGAGGACAACACCAGGCAGGGGCAGACACCGTTAGTAAGCCGGAACCAACAATTTTTTTAAAAACAGCAGTTAATCAGAGCCAGAAGGTAGAAGCTCAGCTTTATTCAGTTGAGGACAACACCAGGCAGGGGCAGACACCGTTAGTAGGCCGGAACCACCAATCTTTTAAAAAACAGCACTTAATGAGAGCCGGAAGGTAGAAGCTCAGCTTTATTCAGTTGAGGACAAACACCAGGGAGCAGCAAACAGAGGTATTAGGCCCCATCCAGCAATTTAAAAAAAAAAAAAAAAAAAAGCTTAATCAGAGCCAGAAGGTAGAAGCTCAGCTTTATTCAGTTGAGGACAACACCAGGCAGGGGCAGACACCGTTAGTAGGCCGGAACCAACATTTTTTTTTAAAACAGCAGTTAATCAGAGCCAGAAGGTAGAAGCTCAGCTTTATTCAGTTGAGGACAACACCAGGCAGGGGCAGACACCGTTAGTAGGCCGGAACCAACAATTTTTTTTAAAAACAGCAGTTAATCAGAGCCAGAAGGTAGAAGCTCAGCTTTATTCAGTTGAGGACAACACCAGGCAGGGGCAGACACCGTTAGTAGGCCGGAACCACCAATTTTTTTAAAAACAGCAGTTAATCAGAGCCAGAAGGTAGAACCTCAGCTTTATTCAGTTGAGGACAACACCAGGCAGGGGCAGACACCGTTAGTAGGCCAGAACCAACAATTTTTTTAAAAACAGCAGTTAATCAGAGCCAGAAGGTAGAAGCTCAGCTTTATTCAGTTGAGGACAACACCAGGCAGGGGCAGACACCGTTAGTAGGCCGGAACCACCAATTTTTTTAAAAACAGCAGTTAATCAGAGCCAGAAGGTAGAAGCTCAGCTTTATTCAGTTGCGGACAACACCAGGCAGAGGCAGACACCGTTAGTAGGACGGAACCACCAATTTTTTTAAAAACAGCAGTTAATCAGAGCCAGAAGGTAGAAGCTCAGCTTTATTCAGTTGAGGACAACACCAGGCAGGGGCAGACACCGTTAGTAGGCCGGAACCACCAATTTTTTTAAAACAAGCAGTTAATCAGAGCCAGAAGGTAGAAGCTCAGCTGTATTCAGTTGAGGGCAACACCAGGGAGGGGCAGACACCGTTAGTAGGCCCTAACCACCAATTTTTAAAAACACAGCACTTAATGAGAGCCAGAAGGTTGAAGCACAGCTTTATTCAGTTGAGGACAACACCAGGCAGGGGCAGACACCGTTAGTAGGCCGGAACCACCAATCTTTTAAAAAACAGCACTTAATGAGAGCCAGAAGGTAGAAGCTCAGCTTTATTCAGTTGAGGACAAACACCAGGGAGCAGCAAACAGAGGTATTAGGCCCCATCCAGCAATTGAAAAAAAAAAAAGAAAAAAAGTTTAATCAGAGCCAGAAGGTAGAAGCTCAGCTTTATTCAGTTGAGGACAACACCAGGCAGGGGCAGACACCGTTAGTAGGCCGGAACCAACAATTTTTTTAAAAACAGCAGTTAATCAGAGCCAGAAGGTAGAAGCTCAGCTTTATTCAGTTGAGGACAACACCAGGCAGGGGCAGACACCGTTAGTAGGCCGGAACCAACAATTTTTTTAAAACAAGCAGTTAATCAGAGCCAGAAGGTAGAAGCTCAGCTGTATTCAGTTGAGGGCAACACCAGGGAGGGGCAGACACCGTTAGTAGGCCCTAACCACCAATTTTTAAAAACACAGCACTTAATGAGAGCCAGAAGGTTGAAGCACAGCTTTATTCAGTTGAGGACAACACCAGGCAGGGGCAGACACCGTTAGTAGGCCGGAACCACCAATCTTTTAAAAAACAGCACTTAATGAGAGCCAGAAGGTAGAAGCTCAGCTTTATTCAGTTGAGGACAAACACCAGGGAGCAGCAAACAGAGGTATTAGGCCCCATCCAGCAATTTAAAAAAAAAAAAAAAAAAAAAAGCTTAATCAGAGCCAGAAGGTAGAAGCTCAGCTTTATTCAGTTGAGGACAACACCAGGCAGGGGCAGACACCGTTAGTAGGCCGGAACCACCAATTTTTTTAAAAACAGCAGTTAATCAGAGCCAGAAGGTAGAAGCTCAGCTTTATTCAGTTGAGGACAACACCAGGCAGGGGCAGACACCGTTAGTAGGCCGGAACCAACAATTTTTTTAAAACAAGCAGTTAATCAGAGCCAGAAGGTAGAAGCTCAGCTGTATTCAGTTGAGGGCAACACCAGGGAGGGGCAGACACCGTTAGTAGGCCCTAACCACCAATTTTTAAAAACACAGCACTTAATGAGAGCCAGAAGGTTGAAGCACAGCTTTATTCAGTTGAGGACAACACCAGGCAGGGGCAGACACCGTTAGTAGGCCGGAACCACCAATCTTTTAAAAAACAGCACTTAATGAGAGCCAGAAGGTAGAAGCTCAGCTTTATTCAGTTGAGGACAAACACCAGGGAGCAGCAAACAGAGGTATTAGGCCCCATCCAGCAATTGAAAAAAAAAAAAGCTTAATCAGAGCCAGAAGGTAGAAGCTCAGCTTTATTCAGTTGAGGACAACACCAGGCAGGGGCAGACACCGTTAGTAGGCCGGAACCACCAATTTTTTTAAAAACAGCAGTTAATCAGAGCCAGAAGGTAGAAGCTCAGCTTTATTCAGTTGCGGACAACACCAGGCAGAGGCAGACACCGTTAGTAGGACGGAACCACCAATTTTTTTAAAAACAGCAGTTAATCAGAGCCAGAAGGTAGAAGCTCAGCTTTATTCAGTTGAGGACAACACCAGGCAGGGGCAGACACCGTTAGTAGGCCGGAACCACCAATTTTTTTAAAACAAGCAGTTAATCAGAGCCAGAAGGTAGAAGCTCAGCTGTATTCAGTTGAGGGCAACACCAGGGAGGGGCAGACACCGTTAGTAGGCCCTAACCACCAATTTTTAAAAACACAGCACTTAATGAGAGCCAGAAGGTTGAAGCACAGCTTTATTCAGTTGAGGACAACACCAGGCAGGGGCAGACACCGTTAGTAGGCCGGAACCACCAATCTTTTAAAAAACAGCACTTAATGAGAGCCAGAAGGTAGAAGCTCAGCTTTATTCAGTTGAGGACAAACACCAGGGAGCAGCAAACAGAGGTATTAGGCCCCATCCAGCAATTGAAAAAAAAAAAAGAAAAAAAGTTTAATCAGAGCCAGAAGGTAGAAGCTCAGCTTTATTCAGTTGAGGACAACACCAGGCAGGGGCAGACACCGTTAGTAGGCCGGAACCACCAATTTTTTTAAAAACAGCAGTTAATCAGAGCCAGAAGGTAGAAGCTCAGCTTTATTCAGTTGAGGACAACACCAGGCAGGGGCAGACACCGTTAGTAGGCCGGAACCAACAATTTTTTTAAAACAAGCAGTTAATCAGAGCCAGAAGGTAGAAGCTCAGCTGTATTCAGTTGAGGGCAACACCAGGGAGGGGCAGACACCGTTAGTAGGCCCTAACCACCAATTTTTAAAAACACAGCACTTAATGAGAGCCAGAAGGTTGAAGCACAGCTTTATTCAGTTGAGGACAACACCAGGCAGGGGCAGACACCGTTAGTAGGCCGGAACCACCAATCTTTTAAAAAACAGCACTTAATGAGAGCCAGAAGGTAGAAGCTCAGCTTTATTCAGTTGAGGACAAACACCAGGGAGCAGCAAACAGAGGTATTAGGCCCCATCCAGCAATTGAAAAAAAAAAAAGCTTAATCAGAGCCAGAAGGTAGAAGCTCAGCTTTATTCAGTTGAGGACAACACCAGGCAGGGGCAGACACCGTTAGTAGGCCGGAACCACCAATTTTTTTAAAAACAGCAGTTAATCAGAGCCAGAAGGTAGAAGCTCAGCTTTATTCAGTTGAGGACAACACCAGGCAGGGGCAGACACCGTTAGTAGGCCGGAACCAACAATTTTTTTAAAACAAGCAGTTAATCAGAGCCAGAAGGTAGAAGCTCAGCTGTATTCAGTTGAGGGCAACACCAGGGAGGGGCAGACACCGTTAGTAGGCCCTAACCACCAATTTTTAAAAACACAGCACTTAATGAGAGCCAGAAGGTTGAAGCACAGCTTTATTCAGTTGAGGACAACACCAGGCAGGGGCAGACACCGTTAGTAGGCCGGAACCACCAATCTTTTAAAAAACAGCACTTAATGAGAGCCAGAAGGTAGAAGCTCAGCTTTATTCAGTTGAGGACAAACACCAGGGAGCAGCAAACAGAGGTATTAGGCCCCATCCAGCAATTGAAAAAAAAAAAAGAAAAAAAAGTTTAATCAGAGCCAGAAGGTAGAAGCTCAGCTTTGTTCAGTTGAGGACAACACCAGGCAGGGGCAGACACCGTTAGTAGGCCGGAACCACCAATTTTTTTGAAAACAGCAGTTAATCAGAGCCAGAAGGTAGAAGCTCAGCTTTATTCAGTTGAGGACAACACCAGGCAGGGGCAGACACTGTTAGTAAGCCGGAACCAACAATTTTTTTAAAAACAGCAGTTAATCAGAGCCAGAAGGTAGAAGCTCAGCTGTATTCAGTTGAGGGCAACACCAGGGAGGGGCAGACACCGTTAGTAGGCCCTAACCACCAATTTTTAAAAACACAGCACTTAATGAGAGCCAGAAGGTTGAAGCACAGCTTTATTCAGTTGAGGACAACACCAGGCAGGGGCAGACACCGTTAGTAGGCCGGAACCACCAATCTTTTAAAAAACAGCACTTAATGAGAGCCAGAAGGTAGAAGCTCAGCTTTATTCAGTTGAGGACAAACACCAGGGAGCAGCAAACAGAGGTATTAGGCCCCATCCAGCAATTGAAAAAAAAAAAAGAAAAAAAAGTTTAATCAGAGCCAGAAGGTAGAAGCTCAGCTTTGTTCAGTTGAGGACAACACCAGGCAGGGGCAGACACCGTTAGTAGGCCGGAACCACCAATTTTTTTGAAAACAGCAGTTAATCAGAGCCAGAAGGTAGAAGCTCAGCTTTATTCAGTTGAGGACAACACCAGGCAGGGGCAGACACCGTTAGTAAGCCGGAACCAACAATTTTTTTAAAAACAGCAGTTAATCAGAGCCAGAAGGTAGAAGCTCAGCTTTATTCAGTTGAGGACAACACCAGGCAGGGGCAGACACCGTTAGTAGGCCGGAACCACCAATCTTTTAAAAAACAGCACTTAATGAGAGCCGGAAGGTAGAAGCTCAGCTTTATTCAGTTGAGGACAAACACCAGGGAGCAGCAAACAGAGGTATTAGGCCCCATCCAGCAATTTAAAAGAAAAAAAAAAAAAAAAGCTTAATCAGAGCCAGAAGGTAGAAGCTCAGCTTTATTCAGTTGAGGACAACACCAGGCAGGGGCAGACACCGTTAGTAGGCCGGAACCAACAATTTTTTTTAAAAACAGCAGTTAATCAGAGCCAGAAGGTAGAAGCTCAGCTTTATTCAGTTGAGGACAACACCAGGCAGGGGCAGACACCGTTAGTAGGCCGGAACCACCAATTTTTTTAAAAACAGCAGTTAATCAGAGCCAGAAGGTAGAAGCTCAGCTTTATTCAGTTGAGGACAACACCAGGCAGGGGCAGACACCGTTAGTAGGCCGGAACCAACAATTTTTTTAAAAACAGCAGTTAATCAGAGCCAGAAGGTAGAAGCTCAGCTTTATTCAGTTGAGGACAACACCAGGCAGGGGCAGACACCGTTAGTAGGCCGGAACCACCAATTTTTTTAAAAACAGCAGTTAATCAGAGCCAGAAGGTAGAAGCTCAGCTTTATTCAGTTGAGGACAACACCAGGCAGAGGCAGACACCGTTAGTAGGACGGAACCACCAATTTTTTTAAAAACAGCAGTTAATCAGAGCCAGAAGGTAGAAGCTCAGCTTTATTCAGTTGAGGACAACACCAGGCAGGGGCAGACACCGTTAGTAGGCCGGAACCAACAATTGTTTTAAAACAAGCAGTTAATCAGAGCCAGAAGGTAGAAGCTCAGCTGTATTCAGTTGAGGGCAACACCAGGGAGGGGCAGACACCGTTAGTAGGCCCTAACCACCAATTTTTAAAAACACAGCACTTAATGAGAGCCAGAAGGTTGAAGCACAGCTTTATTCAGTTGAGGACAACACCAGGCAGGGGCAGACACCGTTAGTAGGCCGGAACCACCAATCTTTTAAAAAACAGCACTTAATGAGAGCCAGAAGGTAGAAGCTCAGCTTTATTCAGTTGAGGACAAACACCAGGGAGCAGCAAACAGAGGTATTAGGCCCCATCCAGCAATTGAAAAAAAAAAAAGAAAAAAAAGTTTAATCAGAGCCAGAAGGTAGAAGCTCAGCTTTATTCAGTTGAGGACAACACCAGGCAGGGGCAGACACCGTTAGTAGGCCGGAACCACCAATTTTTTAAAAAACAGCACTTAATGAGAGCCAGAAGGTAGAAGCTCAGCTTTATTCAGTTGAGGACAAACACCAGGGAGCAGCAAACAGAGGTATTAGGCCACATCCAGCAATTTAAAAAAAAAAAAAAAAAAAAAGCTTAATCAGAGCCAGAAGGTAGAAGCTCAGCTTTATTCAGTTGAGGACAACACCAGGCAGGGGCAGACACCGTTAGTAGGCCGGAACCACCAATCTTTTAAAAAACAGCACTTAATGAGAGCCAGAAGGTAGAAGCTCAGCTTTATTCAGTTGAGGACAAACACCAGGGAGCAGCAAACAGAGGTATTAGGCCACATCCAGCAATTTAAAAAAAAAAAAAAAAAAAAAGCTTAATCAGAGCCAGAAGGTAGAAGCTCAGCTTTATTCAGTTGAGGACAACACCAGGCAGGGGCAGACACCGTTAGTAGGCCGGAACCACCAATCTTTTAAAAAACAGCACTTAATGAGAGCCAGAAGGTAGAAGCTCAGCTTTATTCAGTTGAGGACAAACACCAGGGAGCAGCAAACAGAGGTATTAGGCCCCATCCAGCAATTTAAAAAAAAAAAAAAAAAAAAAAAAAGCTTAATCAGAGCCAGAAGGTAGAAGCTCAGCTTTATTCAGTTGAGGACAACACCAGGTAGGGGCAGACACCGATAGTAGGCCGGAACCAACAATTTTTTTAAAACAAGCAGTTAATCAGAGCCAGAAGGCAGAAGCTCAGCTGTATTCAGTTGAGGGCAACACCAGGGAGGGGCAGACACCGTTAGTAGGCCCTAACCACCAATTTTTAAAAACACAGCACTTAATGAGAGCCAGAAGGTAGAAGCTCAGCTTTATTCAGTTGAGGACAAACACCAGGGAGCAGCAAACAGAGGTATTAGGCCCCATCCAGCAATTGAAAAAAAAAAAAGAAAAAAAAGTTTAATCAGAGCCAGAAGGTAGAAGCTCAGCTTTATTCAGTTGAGGACAACACCAGGCAGGGGCAGACACCGTTAGTAGGCCGGAACCACCAATTTTTTTAAAAACAGCAGTTAATCAGAGCCAGAAGGTAGAAGGTCAGCTTTATTCAGTTGAGGACAACACCAGGCAGGGGCAGACACCGTTAGTAAGCCGGAACCAACAATTTTTTTAAAAACAGCAGTTAATCAGAGCCAGAAGGTAGAAGCTCAGCTTTATTCAGTTGAGGACAACACCAGGCAGGGGCAGACACTGTTAGTAGGCCGGAACCACCAATCTTTTAAAAAACAGCACTTAATGAGAGCCAGAAGGTAGAAGCTCAGCTTTATTCAGTTGAGGACAAACACCAGGGAGCAGCAAACAGAGGTATTAGGCCCCATCCAGCAATTTAAAAAAAAAAAAAAAAAAAAAAGCTTAATCAGAGCCAGAAGGTAGAAGCTCAGCTTTATTCAGTTGAGGACAACACCAGGCAGGGGCAGTCACCGTTAGTAGGCCGGAACCACCAATCTTTTAAAAAACAGCACTTAATGAGAGCCAGAAGGTAGAAGCTCAGCTTTATTCAGTTGAGGACAAACACCAGGGAGCAGCAAACAGAGGTATTAGGCCCCATCCAGCAATTTAAAAAAAAAAAAAAAAAAAAAGCTTAATCAGAGCCAGAAGGTAGAAGCTCAGCTTTATTCAGTTGAGGACAACACCAGGCAGGGGCAGACACCGTTAGTAGGCCGGAACCACCAATCTTTTAAAAAACAGCACTTAATGAGAGCCAGAAGGTAGAAGCTCAGCTTTATTCAGTTGAGGACAAACACCAGGGAGCAGCAAACAGAGGTATTAGGCCCCATCCAGCAATTTAAAAAAAAAAAAAAAAAAAAAAAGCTTAATCAGAGCCAGAAGGTAGAAGCTCAGCTTTATTCATTTATTCAGTTGAGGACAACACCAGGCAGGGGCAGACACCGTTAGTAGGCCGGAACCACCAATTTTTTTAAAAGCAGCAGTTAATCAGAGCCAGAAGGTAGAAGCTCAGCTTTATTCAGTTGAGGACAACACCAGGCAGGGGCAGACACCGTTAGTAGGCCGGAACCAACAATTTTTTTATACAAGCAGTTAATCAGAGCCAGAAGGTAGAAGCTCAGCTGTATTCAGTTGAGGGCAACACCAGGGAGGGGCAGACACCGTTAGTAGGCCCTAACCACCAATTTTTAAAAACACAGCACTTAATGAGAGCCAGAAGGTTGAAGCACAGCTTTATTCAGTTGAGGACAACACCAGGCAGGGGCAGATACCGTTAGTAGGCCGGAACCACCAATCTTTTAAAAAACAGCACTTAATGAGAGCCAGAAGGTAGAAGCTCAGCTTTATTCAGTTGAGGACAAACACCAGGGATCAGCAAACAGAGGTATTAGGCCCCATCCAGCAATTGAAAAAAAAAAAAAAAAAAAAGCTTAATCAGAGCCAGAAGGTAGAAGCTCAGCTTTATTCAGTTGAGGACAACACCAGGCAGGGGCAGACACCGTTAGTAGGCCGGAACCACCAATTTTTTTAAAAACAGCAGTTAATCAGAGCCAGAAGGTAGAAGCTCAGCTTTATTCAGTTGAGGACAACACCAGGCAGGGGCAGACACCGTTAGTAGGCCGGAACCACCAATTTTTTTAAAAACAGCAGTTAATCAGAGCCAGAAGGTAGAAGCTCAGCTTTATTCAGTTGAGGACAACACCAGGCAGGGGCAGACACCGTTAGTAGGCCGGAACCAACAATTTTTTTAAAAACAGCAGTTAATCAGAGCCAGAAGGTAGAAGCTCAGCTTTATTCAGTTGAGGACAACACCAGGCAGGGGCAGACACCATTAGTAGGCCGGAACCACCAATCTTTTTAAAAACAGCACTTAATGAGAGCCAGAAGGTAGAAGCTCAGCTTTATTCAGTTGAGGACAAACACCAGGGAGCAGCAAACAGAGGTATTATGCCCCATCCAACAATTAAAAAAAAAAATTAAAAAAAAGCTTAATCAGAGCCAGAAGGTAGAAGCTCAGCTTTATTCAGTTGAGGACAACACCAGGCAGGGGCAGACACCGTTAGTAGGCCGGAACCAACAATTTTTTTAAAACAAGCAGTTAATCAGAGCCAGAAGGTAGAAGCTCAGCTGTTTTCAGTTGAGGGCAACACCAGGGAGGGGCAGACACCGTTAGTAGGCCCTAACCACCAATTTTTAAAAACACAGCACTTAATGAGAGCCAGAAGGTTGAAGCACAGCTTTATTCAGTTGAGGACAACACCAGGCAGGGGCAGACACCGTTAGTAGGCCGGAACCACCAATCTTTTAAAAAACAGCACTTAATGAGAGCCAGAAGGTAGAAGCTCAGCTTTATTCAGTTGAGGACAAACACCAGGGAGCAGCAAACAGAGGTATTAGGCCCCATCCAGCAATTGAAAAAAAAAAAAAAAAAAAAAGCTTAATCAGAGCCAGAAGGTAGAAGCTCAGCTTTATTCAGTTGAGGACAACACTAGGCAGGGGCAGACACCGTTAGTAGGCCGGAACCACCAATTTTTTTAAAAGCAGCAGTTAATCAGAGCCAGAAGGTAGAAGCTCAGCTTTATTCAGTTGAGGACAACACCAGGCAGGGGCAGACACCGTTAGTAGGCCGGAACCAACAATTTTTTTAAAACAAGCAGTTAATCAGAGCCAGAAGGTAGAAGCTCAGCTGTATTCAGTTGAGGGCAACACCAGGGAGGGGCAGACACCGTTAGTAGGCCCTAACCACCAATTTTTAAAAACACAGCACTTAATGAGAGCCAGAAGGTTGAAGCACAGCTTTATTCAGTTGAGGACAACACCAGGCAGGGGCAGACACCGTTAGTAGGCCGGAACCACCAATCTTTTAAAAAACAGCACTTAATGAGAGCCAGAAGGTAGAAGCTCAGCTTTATTCAGTTGAGGACAAACACCAGGGAGCAGCAAACAGAGGTATTAGGCCCCATCCAGCAATTGAAAAAAAAAAAAAAAAAAAGCTTAATCAGAGCCAGAAGGTAGAAGCTCAGCTTTATTCAGTTGAGGACAACACCAGGCAGGGGCAGACACCGTTAGTAGGCCGGAACCACCAATTTTTTTAAAAACAGCAGTTAATCAGAGCCAGAAGGTAGAAGCTCAGCTTTATTCAGTTGAGGACAACACCAGGCAGGGGCAGACACCGTTAGTAGGCCGGAACCAACAATTTTTTTAAAAACAGCAGTTAATCAGAGCCAGAAGGTAGAAGCTCAGCTTTATTCAGTTGAGGACAACACCAGGCAGGGGCAGACACCATTAGTAGGCCGGAACCACCAATCTTTTTAAAAACAGCACTTAATGAGAGCCAGAAGGTAGAAGCTCAGCTTTATTCAGTTGAGGACAAACACCAGGGAGCAGCAAACAGAGGTATTAGGCCCCATCCAGCAATTGAAAAAAAAAAAAAAAAAAAGCTTAATCAGAGCCAGAAGGTAGAAGCTCAGCTTTATTCAGTTGAGGACAACACCAGGCAGGGGCAGACACCGTTAGTAGGCCGGAACCACCAATTTTTTTAAAAACAGCAGTTAATCAGAGCCAGAAGGTAGAAGCTCAGCTTTATTCAGTTGAGGACAACACCAGGCAGGGGCAGACACCGTTAGTAGGCCGGAACCAACAATTTTTTTAAAAACAGCAGTTAATCAGAGCCAGAAGGTAGAAGCTCAGCTTTATTCAGTTGAGGACAACACCAGGCAGGGGCAGACACCATTAGTAGGCCGGAACCACCAATCTTTTTAAAAACAGCACTTAATGAGAGCCAGAAGGTAGAAGCTCAGCTTTATTCAGTTGAGGACAAACACCAGGGAGCAGCAAACAGAGGTATTATGCCCCATCCAACAATTAAAAAAAAAAATTAAAAAAAAGCTTAATCAGAGCCAGAAGGTAGAAGCTCAGCTTTATTCAGTTGAGGACAACACCAGGCAGGGGCAGACACCGTTAGTAGGCCGGAACCAACAATTTTTTTAAAACAAGCAGTTAATCAGAGCCAGAAGGTAGAAGCTCAGCTGTATTCAGTTGAGGGCAACACCAGGGAGGGGCAGACACCGTTAGTAGGCCCTAACCACCAATTTTTAAAAACACAGCACTTAATGAGAGCCAGAAGGTTGAAGCACAGCTTTATTCAGTTGAGGACAACACCAGGCAGGGGCAGACACCGTTAGTAGGCCGGAACCACCAATCTTTTAAAAAACAGCACTTAATGAGAGCCAGAAGGTAGAAGCTCAGCTTTATTCAGTTGAGGACAAACACCAGGGAGCAGCAAACAGAGGTATTAGGCCCCATCCAGCAATTGAAAAAAAAAAAAAAAAAAAAAGCTTAATCAGAGCCAGAAGGTAGAAGCTCAGCTTTATTCAGTTGAGGACAACACCAGGCAGGGGCAGACACCGTTAGTAGGCCGGAACCACCAATTTTTTTAAAAGCAGCAGTTAATCAGAGCCAGAAGGTAGAAGCTCAGCTTTATTCAGTTGAGGACAACACCAGGCAGGGGCAGACACCGTTAGTAGGCCGGAACCAACAATTTTTTTAAAACAAGCAGTTAATCAGAGCCAGAAGGTAGAAGCTCAGCTGTATTCAGTTGAGGGCAACACCAGGGAGGGGCAGACACCGTTAGTAGGCCCTAACCACCAATTTTTAAAAACACAGCACTTAATGAGAGCCAGAAGGTTGAAGCACAGCTTTATTCAGTTGAGGACAACACCAGGCAGGGGCAGACACCGTTAGTAGGCCGGAACCACCAATCTTTTAAAAAACAGCACTTAATGAGAGCCAGAAGGTAGAAGCTCAGCTTTATTCAGTTGAGGACAAACACCAGGGAGCAGCAAACAGAGGTATTAGGCCCCATCCAGCAATTGAAAAAAAAAAAAAAAAAAAGCTTAATCAGAGCCAGAAGGTAGAAGCTCAGCTTTATTCAGTTGAGGACAACACCAGGCAGGGGCAGACACCGTTAGTAGGCCGGAACCACCAATTTTTTTAAAAACAGCAGTTAATCAGAGCCAGAAGGTAGAAGCTCAGCTTTATTCAGTTGAGGACAACACCAGGCAGGGGCAGACACCGTTAGTAGGCCGGAACCAACAATTTTTTTAAAAACAGCAGTTAATCAGAGCCAGAAGGTAGAAGCTCAGCTTTATTCAGTTGAGGACAACACCAGGCAGGGGCAGACACCATTAGTAGGCCGGAACCACCAATCTTTTTAAAAACAGCACTTAATGAGAGCCAGAAGGTAGAAGCTCAGCTTTATTCAGTTGAGGACAAACACCAGGGAGCAGCAAACAGAGGTATTATGCCCCATCCAACAATTAAAAAAAAAAATAAAAAAAAAGCTTAATCAGAGCCAGAAGGTAGAAGCTCAGCTTTATTCAGTTGAGGACAACACCAGGCAGGGGCAGACACCGTTAGTAGGCCGGAACCAACAATTTTTTTAAAAACAGCAGTTAATCAGAGCCAGAAGGTAGAAGCTCAGCTTTATTCAGTTGAGGACAACACCAGGCAGGGGCAGACACCGTTAGTAGGCCGGAACCAACAATTTTTTTAAAACAAGCAGTTAATCAGAGCCAGAAGGTAGAAGCTCAGCTGTATTCAGTTGAGGGCAACACCAGGGAGGGGCAGACACCGTTAGTAGGCCCTAACCACCAATTTTTAAAAACACAGCACTTAATGAGAGCCAGAAGGTTGAAGCACAGCTTTATTCAGTTGCGGACAACACCAGGCAGGGGCAGACACCGTTAGTAGGCCGGAACCACCAATCTTTTAAAAAACAGCACTTAATGAGAGCCAGAAGGTAGAAGCTCAGCTTTATTCAGTTGAGGACAAACACCAGGGAGCAGCAAACAGAGGTATTAAGCCTCATCCAGCAATTGAAAAAAAAAAAAAAAAAAAAGCTTAATCAGAGCCAGAAGGTAGAAGCTCAGCTTTATTCAGTTGAGGACAACACCAGGCAGGGGCAGACACCGTTAGTAGGCCGGAACCACCAATTTTTTTAAAAACAGCAGTTAATCAGAGCCAGAAGGTAGAAGCTCAGCTTTATTCAGTTGAGGACAACACCAGGCAGGGGCAGACACCGTTAGTAGGCCGGAACCAACAATTTTTTTAAAAACAGCAGTTAATCAGAGCCAGAAGGTAGAAGCTCAGCTTTATTCAGTTGAGGACAACACCAGGGAGGGGCAGACACCGTTAGTAGGCCCTAACCACCAATTTTTAAAAACACAGCACTTAATGAGAGCCAGAAGGTTGAAGCACAGCTTTATTCAGTTGAGGACAACACCAGGCAGGGGCAGACACCGTTAGTAGGCCGGAACCACCAATCTTTTAAAAAACAGCACTTAATGAGAGCCAGAAGGTAGAAGCTCAGCTTTATTCAGTTGAGGACAAACACCAGGGAGCAGCAAACAGAGGTATTAGGCCCCATCCAGAAATTGAAAAAAAAAAAAGAAAAAAAAGTTTAATCAGAGCCAGAAGGTAGAAGCTCAGCTTTATTCAGTTGAGGACAACACCAGGCAGGGGCAGACACCGTTAGTAGGCCGGAACCACCAATTTTTTTAAAAACAGCAGTTAATCTGAGCCAGCAGGTAGAAGCTCAGCTTTATTCAGTTGAGGACAACACCAGGCAGGGGCAGACACCGTTAGTAAGCCGGAACCAACAATTTTTTTAAAAACAGCAGTTAATCAGAGCCAGAAGGTAGAAGCTCAGCTTTATTCAGTTGAGGACAACACCAGGCAGGGGCAGACACCGTTAGTAGGCCGGAACCACCAATCTTTTAAAAAACAGCACTTAATGAGAGCCGGAAGGTAGAAGCTCAGCTTTATTCAGTTGAGGACAAACACCAGGGAGCAGCAAACAGAGGTATTAGGCCCCATCCAGCAATTTAAAAAAAAAAAAAAAAAAAAGCTTAATCAGAGCCAGAAGGTAGAAGCTCAGCTTTATTCAGTTGAGGACAACACCAGGCAGGGGCAGACACCGTTAGTAGGCCGGAACCAACATTTTTTTTTAAAACAGCAGTTAATCAGAGCCAGAAGGTAGAAGCTCAGCTTTATTCAGTTGAGGCCAACACCAGGCAGGGGCAGACACCGTTAGTAGGCCGGAACCAACAATTTTTTTTAAAAACAGCAGTTAATCAGAGCCAGAAGGTAGAAGCTCAGCTTTATTCAGTTGAGGACAACACCAGGCAGGGGCAGACACCGTTAGTAGGCCGGAACCACCAATTTTTTAAAAAACAGCAGTTAATCAAAGCCAGAAGGTAGAACCTCAGCTTTATTCAGTTGAGGACAACACCAGGCAGGGGCAGACACCGTTAGTAGGCCAGAACCAACAATTTTTTTAAAAACAGCAGTTAATCAGAGCCAGAAGGTAGAAGCTCAGCTTTATTCAGTTGAGGACAACACCAGGCAGGGGCAGACACCGTTAGTAGGCCGGAACCACCAATTTTTTTAAAAACAGCAGTTAATCAGAGCCAGAAGGTAGAAGCTCAGCTTTATTCAGTTGCGGACAACACCAGGCAGAGGCAGACACCGTTAGTAGGACGGAACCACCAATTTTTTTAAAAACAGCAGTTAATCAGAGCCAGAAGGTAGAAGCTCAGCTTTATTCAGTTGAGGACAACACCAGGCAGGGGCAGACACCGTTAGTAGGCCGGAACCAACAATTTTTTTAAAACAAGCAGTTAATCAGAGCCAGAAGGTAGAAGCTCAGCTGTATTCAGTTGAGGGCAACACCAGGGAGGGGCAGACACCGTTAGTAGGCCCTAACCACCAATTTTTAAAAACACAGCACTTAATGAGAGCCAGAAGGTTGAAGCACAGCTTTATTCAGTTGAGGACAACACCAGGCAGGGGCAGACACCGTTAGTAGGCCGGAACCACCAATCTTTTAAAAAACAGCACTTAATGAGAGCCAGAAGGTAGAAGCTCAGCTTTATTCAGTTGAGGACAAACACCAGGGAGCAGCAAACAGAGGTATTAGGCCCCATCCAGCAATTGAAAAAAAAAAAAGAAAAAAAGTTTAATCAGAGCCAGAAGGTAGAAGCTCAGCTTTATTCAGTTGAGGACAACACCAGGCAGGGGCAGACACCGTTAGTAGGCCGGAACCAACAATTTTTTTAAAAACAGCAGTTAATCAGAGCCAGAAGGTAGAAGCTCAGCTTTATTCAGTTGAGGACAACACCAGGCAGGGGCAGACACCGTTAGTAGGCCGGAACCAACAATTATTTTAAAACAAGCAGTTAATCAGAGCCAGAAGGTAGAAGCTCAGCTGTATTCAGTTGAGGGCAACACCAGGGAGGGGCAGACACCGTTAGTAGGCCCTAACCACCAATTTTTAAAAACACAGCACTTAATGAGAGCCAGAAGGTTGAAGCACAGCTTTATTCAGTTGAGGACAACACCAGGCAGGGGCAGACACCGTTAGTAGGCCGGAACCACCAATCTTTTAAAAAACAGCACTTAATGAGAGCCAGAAGGTAGAAGCTCAGCTTTATTCAGTTGAGGACAAACACCAGGGAGCAGCAAACAGAGGTATTAGGCCCCATCCAGCAATTGAAAAAAAAAAAAAAAAAAAAGCTTAATCAGAGCCAGAAGGTAGAAGCTCAGCTTTATTCAGTTGAGGACAACACCAGGCAGGGGCAGACACCGTTAGTAGGCCGGAACCACCAATTTTTTTAAAAACAGCAGTTAATCAGAGCCAGAAGGTAGAAGCTCAGCTTTATTCAGTTGAGGACAACACCAGGCAGGGGCAGACACCGTTAGTAGGCCGGAACCAACAATTTTTTTAAAAACAGCAGTTAATCAGAGCCAGAAGGTAGAAGCTCAGCTTTATTCAGTTGAGGACAACACCAGGCAGGGGCAGACACCATTAGTAGGCCGGAACCACCAATCTTTTTAAAAACAGCACTTAATGAGAGCCAGAAGGTAGAAGCTCAGCTTTATTCAGTTGAGGACAAACACCAGGGAGCAGCAAACAGAGGTATTATGCCCCATCCAACAATTAAAAAAAAAAATTAAAAAAAAGCTTAATCAGAGCCAGAAGGTAGAAGCTCAGCTTTATTCAGTTGAGGACAACACCAGGCAGGGGCAGACACCGTTAGTAGGCCGGAACCAACAATTTTTTTAAAACAAGCAGTTAATCAGAGCCAGAAGGTAGAAGCTCAGCTGTATTCAGTTGAGGGCAACACCAGGGAGGGGCAGACACCGTTAGTAGGCCCTAACCACCAATTTTTAAAAACACAGCACTTAATGAGAGCCAGAAGGTTGAAGCACAGCTTTATTCAGTTGAGGACAACACCAGGCAGGGGCAGACACCGTTAGTAGGCCGGAACCACCAATCTTTTAAAAAACAGCACTTAATGAGAGCCAGAAGGTAGAAGCTCAGCTTTATTCAGTTGAGGACAAACACCAGGGAGCAGCAAACAGAGGTATTAGGCCCCATCCAGCAATTGAAAAAAAAAAAAAAAAAAAAAGCTTAATCAGAGCCAGAAGGTAGAAGCTCAGCTTTATTCAGTTGAGGACAACACCAGGCAGGGGCAGACACCGTTAGTAGGCCGGAACCACCAATTTTTTTAAAAGCAGCAGTTAATCAGAGCCAGAAGGTAGAAGCTCAGCTTTATTCAGTTGAGGACAACACCAGGCAGGGGCAGACACCGTTAGTAGGCCGGAACCAACAATTTTTTTAAAACAAGCAGTTAATCAGAGCCAGAAGGTAGAAGCTCAGCTGTATTCAGTTGAGGGCAACACCAGGGAGGGGCAGACACCGTTAGTAGGCCCTAACCACCAATTTTTAAAAACACAGCACTTAATGAGAGCCAGAAGGTTGAAGCACAGCTTTATTCAGTTGAGGACAACACCAGGCAGGGGCAGACACCGTTAGTAGGCCGGAACCACCAATCTTTTAAAAAACAGCACTTAATGAGAGCCAGAAGGTAGAAGCTCAGCTTTATTCAGTTGAGGACAACACCAGGCAGGGGCAGACACCGTTAGTAGGCCGGAACCAACAATTTTTTTAAAAACAGCAGTTAATCAGAGCCAGAAGGTAGAAGCTCAGCTTTATTCAGTTGAGGACAACACCAGGCAGGGGCAGACACCATTAGTAGGCCGGAACCACCAATCTTTTTAAAAACAGCACTTAATGAGAGCCAGAAGGTAGAAGCTCAGCTTTATTCAGTTGAGGACAAACACCAGGGAGCAGCAAACAGAGGTATTATGCCCCATCCAACAATTAAAAAAAAAAATAAAAAAAAAGCTTAATCAGAGCCAGAAGGTAGAAGCTCAGCTTTATTCAGTTGAGGACAACACCAGGCAGGGGCAGACACCGTTAGCAGGCCGGAACCAACAATTTTTTTAAAAACAGCAGTTAATCAGAGCCAGAAGGTAGAAGCTCAGCTTTATTCAGTTGAGGACAACACCAGGCAGGGGCAGACACCGTTAGTAGGCCGGAACCAACAATTTTTTTAAAACAAGCAGTTAATCAGAGCCAGAAGGTAGAAGCTCAGCTGTATTCAGTTGAGGGCAACACCAGGGAGGGGCAGACACCGTTAGTAGGCCCTAACCACCAATTTTTAAAAACACAGCACTTAATGAGAGCCAGAAGGTTGAAGCACAGCTTTATTCAGTTGCGGACAACACCAGGCAGGGGCAGACACCGTTAGTAGGCCGGAACCACCAATCTTTTAAAAAACAGCACTTAATGAGAGCCAGAAGGTAGAAGCTCAGCTTTATTCAGTTGAGGACAAACACCAGGGAGCAGCAAACAGAGGTATTAAGCCTCATCCAGCAATTGAAAAAAAAAAAAAAAAAAAAGCTTAATCAGAGCCAGAAGGTAGAAGCTCAGCTTTATTCAGTTGAGGACAACACCAGGCAGGGGCAGACACCGTTAGTAGGCCGGAACCACCAATTTTTTTAAAAACAGCAGTTAATCAGAGCCAGAAGGTAGAAGCTCAGCTTTATTCAGTTGAGGACAACACCAGGCAGGGGCAGACACCGTTAGTAGGCCGGAACCAACAATTTTTTTAAAAACAGCAGTTAATCAGAGCCAGAAGGTAGAAGCTCAGCTTTATTCAGTTGAGGACAACACCAGGGAGGGGCAGACACCGTTAGTAGGCCCTAACCACCAATTTTTAAAAACACAGCACTTAATGAGAGCCAGAAGGTTGAAGCACAGCTTTATTCAGTTGAGGACAACACCAGGCAGGGGCAGACACCGTTAGTAGGCCGGAACCACCAATCTTTTAAAAAACAGCACTTAATGAGAGCCAGAAGGTAGAAGCTCAGCTTTATTCAGTTGAGGACAAACACCAGGGAGCAGCAAACAGAGGTATTAGGCCCCATCCAGAAATTGAAAAAAAAAAAAGAAAAAAAAGTTTAATCAGAGCCAGAAGGTAGAAGCTCAGCTTTATTCAGTTGAGGACAACACCAGGCAGGGGCAGACACCGTTAGTAGGCCGGAACCACCAATTTTTTTAAAAACAGCAGTTAATCAGAGCCAGCAGGTAGAAGCTCAGCTTTATTCAGTTGAGGACAACACCAGGCAGGGGCAGACACCGTTAGTAAGCCGGAACCAACAATTTTTTTAAAAACAGCAGTTAATCAGAGCCAGAAGGTAGAAGCTCAGCTTTATTCAGTTGAGGACAACACCAGGCAGGGGCAGACACCGTTAGTAGGCCGGAACCACCAATCTTTTAAAAAACAGCACTTAATGAGAGCCGGAAGGTAGAAGCTCAGCTTTATTCAGTTGAGGACAAACACCAGGGAGCAGCAAACAGAGGTATTAGGCCCCATCCAGCAATTTAAAAAAAAAAAAAAATAAAAAGCTTAATCAGAGCCAGAAGGTAGAAGCTCAGCTTTATTCAGTTGAGGACAACACCAGGCAGGGGCAGACACCGTTAGTAGGCCGGAACCAACATTTTTTTTTAAAACAGCAGTTAATCAGAGCCAGAAGGTAGAAGCTCAGCTTTATTCAGTTGAGGACAACACCAGGCAGGGGCAGACACCGTTAGTAGGCCGGAACCAACAATTTTTTTTAAAAACAGCAGTTAATCAGAGCCAGAAGGTAGAAGCTCAGCTTTATTCAGTTGAGGACAACACCAGGCAGGGGCAGACACCGTTAGTAGGCCGGAACCACCAATTTTTTTAAAAACAGCAGTTAATCAGAGCCAGAAGGTAGAACCTCAGCTTTATTCAGTTGAGGACAACACCAGGCAGGGGCAGACACCGTTAGTAGGCCAGAACCAACAATTTTTTTAAAAACAGCAGTTAATCAGAGCCAGAAGGTAGAAGCTCAGCTTTATTCAGTTGAGGACAACACCAGGCAGGGGCAGACACCGTTAGTAGGCCGGAACCACCAATTTTTTTAAAAACAGCAGTTAATCAGAGCCAGAAGGTAGAAGCTCAGCTTTATTCAGTTGCGGACAACACCAGGCAGAGGCAGACACCGTTAGTAGGACGGAACCACCAATTTTTTTAAAAACAGCAGTTAATCAGAGCCAGAAGGTAGAAGCTCAGCTGTATTCAGTTGAGGGCAACACCAGGGAGGGGCAGACACCGTTAGTAGGCCCTAACCACCAATTTTTAAAAACACAGCACTTAATGAGAGCCAGAAGGTTGAAGCACAGCTTTATTCAGCTGAGGACAACACCAGGCAGGGGCAGACACCGTTAGTAGGCCGGAACCACCAATCTTTTAAAAAACAGCACTTAATGAGAGCCAGAAGGTAGAAGCTCAGCTTTATTCAGTTGAGGACAAACACCAGGGAGCAGCAAACAGAGGTATTAGGCCCCATCCAGCAATTGAAAAAAAAAAAAGAAAAAAAGTTTAATCAGAGCCAGAAGGTAGAAGCTCAGCTTTATTCAGTTGAGGACAACACCAGGCAGGGGCAGACACCGTTAGTAGGCCGGAACCAACAATTTTTTTAAAAACAGCAGTTAATCAGAGCCAGAAGGTAGAAGCTCAGCTTTATTCAGTTGAGGACAACACCAGGCAGGGGCAGACACCGTTAGTAGGCCGGAACCAACAATTTTTTTAAAACAAGCAGTTAATCAGAGCCAGAAGGTAGAAGCTCAGCTGTATTCAGTTGAGGGCAACACCAGGGAGGGGCAGACACCGTTAGTAGGCCCTAACCACCAATTTTTAAAAACACAGCACTTAATGAGAGCCAGAAGGTTGAAGCACAGCTTTATTCAGTTGAGGACAACACCAGGCAGGGGCAGACACCGTTAGTAGGCCGGAACCACCAATCTTTTAAAAAACAGCACTTAATGAGAGCCAGAAGGTAGAAGCTCAGCTTTATTCAGTTGAGGACAAACACCAGGGAGCAGCAAACAGAGGTATTAGGCCCCATCCAGAAATTGAAAAAAAAATAAGAAAAAAAAGTTTAATCAGAGCCAGAAGGTAGAAGCTCAGCTTTATTCAGTTGAGGACAACACCAGGCAGGGGCAGACACCGTTAGTAGGCCGGAACCACCAATTTTTTTAAAAACAGCAGTTAATCAGAGCCAGCAGGTAGAAGCTCAGCTTTATTCAGTTGAGGACAACACCAGGCAGGGGCAGACACCGTTAGTAAGCCGGAACCAACAATTTTTTTAAAAACAGCAGTTAATCAGAGCCAGAAGGTAGAAGCTCAGCTTTATTCAGTTGAGGACAACACCAGGCAGGGGCAGACACCGTTAGTAGGCCGGAACCACCAATCTTTTAAAAAACAGCACTTAATGAGAGCCGGAAGGTAGAAGCTCAGCTTTATTCAGTTGAGGACAAACACCAGGGAGCAGCAAACAGAGGTATTAGGCCCCATCCAGCAATTTAAAAAAAAAAAAAAAAAAAAGCTTAATCAGAGCCAGAAGGTAGAAGCTCAGCTTTATTCAGTTGAGGACAACACCAGGCAGGGGCATACACCGTTAGTAGGCCGGAACCAACATTTTTTTTTAAAACAGCAGTTAATCAGAGCCAGAAGGTAGAAGCTCAGCTTTATTCAGTTGAGGACAACACCAGGCAGGGGCAGACACCGTTAGTAGGCCGGAACCAACAATTTTTTTTAAAAACAGCAGTTAATCAGAGCCAGAAGGTAGAAGCTCAGCTTTATTCAGTTGAGGACAACACCAGGCAGGGGCAGACACCGTTAGTAGGCCGGAACCACCAATTTTTTTAAAAACAGCAGTTAATCAGAGCCAGAAGGTAGAACCTCAGCTTTATTCAGTTGAGGACAACACCAGGCAGGGGCAGACACCGTTAGTAGGCCAGAACCAACAATTTTTTTAAAAACAGCAGTTAATCAGAGCCAGAAGGTAGAAGCTCAGCTTTATTCAGTTGAGGACAACACCAGGCAGGGGCAGACACCGTTAGTAGGCCGGAACCACCAATTTTTTTAAAAACAGCAGTTAATCAGAGCCAGAAGGTAGAAGCTCAGCTTTATTCAGTTGCGGACAACACCAGGCAGAGGCAGACACCGTTAGTAGGACGGAACCACCAATTTTTTTAAAAACAGCAGTTAATCAGAGCCAGAAGGTAGAAGCTCAGCTGTATTCAGTTGAGGGCAACACCAGGGAGGGGCAGACACCGTTAGTAGGCCCTAACCACCAATTTTTAAAAACACAGCACTTAATGAGAGCCAGAAGGTTGAAGCACAGCTTTATTCAGTTGAGGACAACACCAGGCAGGGGCAGACACCGTTAGTAGGCCGGAACCACCAATCTTTTAAAAAACAGCACTTAATGAGAGCCAGAAGGTAGAAGCTCAGCTTTATTCAGTTGAGGACAAACACCAGGGAGCAGCAAACAGAGGTATTAGGCCCCATCCAGCAATTGAAAAAAAAAAAAGAAAAAAAGTTTAATCAGAGCCAGAAGGTAGAAGCTCAGCTTTATTCAGTTGAGGACAACACCAGGCAGGGGCAGACACCGTTAGTAGGCCGGAACCAACAATTTTTTTAAAAACAGCAGTTAATCAGAGCCAGAAGGTAGAAGCTCAGCTTTATTCAGTTGAGGACAACACCAGGCAGGGGCAGACACCGTTAGTAGGCCGGAACCAACAATTTTTTTAAAACAAGCAGTTAATCAGAGCCAGAAGGTAGAAGCTCAGCTGTATTCAGTTGAGGGCAACACCAGGGAGGGGCAGACACCGTTAGTAGGCCCTAACCACCAATTTTTAAAAACACAGCACTTAATGAGAGCCAGAAGGTTGAAGCACAGCTTTATTCAGTTGAGGACAACACCAGGCAGGGGCAGACACCGTTAGTAGGCCGGAACCACCAATCTTTTAAAAAACAGCACTTAATGAGAGCCAGAAGGTAGAAGCTCAGCTTTATTCAGTTGAGGACAAACACCAGGGAGCAGCAAACAGAGGTATTAGGCCCCATCCAGAAATTGAAAAAAAAAAAAGAAAAAAAAGTTTAATCAGAGCCAGAAGGTAGAAGCTCAGCTTTATTCAGTTGAGGACAACACCAGGCAGGGGCAGACACCGTTAGTAGGCCGGAACCACCAATTTTTTTAAAAACAGCAGTTAATCAGAGCCAGCAGGTAGAAGCTCAGCTTTATTCAGTTGAGGACAACACCAGGCAGGGGCAGACACCGTTAGTAAGCCGGAACCAACAATTTTTTTAAAAACAGCAGTTAATCAGAGCCAGAAGGTAGAAGCTCAGCTTTATTCAGTTGAGGACAACACCAGGCAGGGGCAGACACCGTTAGTAGGCCGGAACCACCAATCTTTTAAAAAACAGCACTTAATGAGAGCCGGAAGGTAGAAGCTCAGCTTTATTCAGTTGAGGACAAACACCAGGGAGCAGCAAACAGAGGTATTAGGCCCCATCCAGCAATTTAAAAAAAAAAAAAAAAAAAAGCTTAATCAGAGCCAGAAGGTAGAAGCTCAGCTTTATTCAGTTGAGGACAACACCAGGCAGGGGCAGACACCGTTAGTAGGCCGGAACCAACATTTTTTTTTAAAACAGCAGTTAATCAGAGCCAGAAGGTAGAAGCTCAGCTTTATTCAGTTGAGGACAACACCAGGCAGGGGCAGACACCGTTAGTAGGCCGGAACCAACAATTTTTTTTAAAAACAGCAGTTAATCAGAGCCAGAAGGTAGAAGCTCAGCTTTATTCAGTTGAGGACAACACCAGGCAGGGGCAGACACCGTTAGTAGGCCGGAACCACCAATTTTTTTAAAAACAGCAGTTAATCAGAGCCAGAAGGTAGAACCTCAGCTTTATTCAGTTGAGGACAACACCAGGCAGGGGCAGACACCGTTAGTAGGCCAGAACCAACAATTTTTTTAAAAACAGCAGTTAATCAGAGCCAGAAGGTAGAAGCTCAGCTTTATTCAGTTGAGGACAACACCAGGCAGGGGCAGACACCGTTAATAGGCCGGAACCACCAATTTTTTTAAAAACAGCAGTTAATCAGAGCCAGAAGGTAGAAGCTCAGCTTTATTCAGTTGCAGACAACACCAGGCAGAGGCAGACACCGTTAGTAGGACGGAACCACCAATTTTTTTAAAAACAGCAGTTAATCAGAGCCAGAAGGTAGAAGCTCAGCTTTATTCAGTTGAGGACAACACCAGGCAGGGGCAGACACCGTTAGTAGGCCGGAACCACCAATTTTTTTAAAACAAGCAGTTAATCAGAGCCAGAAGGTAGAAGCTCAGCTGTATTCAGTTGAGGGCAACACCAGGGAGGGGCAGACACCGTTAGTAGGCCCTAACCACCAATTTTTAAAAACACAGCACTTAATGAGAGCCAGAAGGTTGAAGCACAGCTTTATTCAGTTGAGGACAACACCAGGCAGGGGCAGACACCGTTAGTAGGCCGGAACCACCAATCTTTTAAAAAACAGCACTTAATGAGAGCCAGAAGGTAGAAGCTCAGCTTTATTCAGTTGAGGACAAACACCAGGGAGCAGCAAACAGAGGTATTAGGCCCCATCCAGCAATTGAAAAAAAAAAAAGAAAAAAAGTTTAATCAGAGCCAGAAGGTAGAAGCTCAGCTTTATTCAGTTGAGGACAACACCAGGCAGGGGCAGACACCGTTAGTAGGCCGGAACCAACAATTTTTTTAAAAACAGCAGTTAATCAGAGCCAGAAGGTAGAAGCTCAGCTTTATTCAGTTGAGGACAACACCAGGCAGGGGCAGACACCGTTAGTAGGCCGGAACCACCAATCTTTTAAAAAACAGCACTTAATGAGAGCCAGAAGGTAGAAGCTCAGCTTTATTCAGTTGAGGACAAACACCAGGGAGCAGCAAACAGAGGTATTAGGCCCCATCCAGCAATTGAAAAAAAAAAAAGAAAAAAAGTTTAATCAGAGCCAGAAGGTAGAAGCTCAGCTTTATTCAGTTGAGGACAACACCAGGCAGGGGCAGACACCGTTAGTAGGCCGGAACCAACAATTTTTTTAAAAACAGCAGTTAATCAGAGCCAGAAGGTAGAAGCTCAGCTTTATTCAGTTGAGGACAACACCAGGCAGGGGCAGACACCGTTAGTAGGCCGGAACCAACAATTTTTTTAAAACAAGCAGTTAATCAGAGCCAGAAGGTAGAAGCTCAGCTGTATTCAGTTGAGGGCAACACCAGGGAGGGGCAGACACCGTTAGTAGGCCCTAACCACCAATTTTTAAAAACACAGCACTTAATGAGAGCCAGAAGGTTGAAGCACAGCTTTATTCAGTTGAGGACAACACCAGGCAGGGGCAGACACCGTTAGTAGGCCGGAACCACCAATCTTTTAAAAAACAGCACTTAATGAGAGCCAGAAGGTAGAAGCTCAGCTTTATTCAGTTGAGGACAAACACCAGGGAGCAGCAAACAGAGGTATTAGGCCCCATCCAGAAATTGAAAAAAAAAAAAGAAAAAAAAGTTTAATCAGAGCCAGAAGGTAGAAGCTCAGCTTTATTCAGTTGAGGACAACACCAGGCAGGGGCAGACACCGTTAGTAGGCCGGAACCACCAATTTTTTTAAAAACAGCAGTTAATCAGAGCCAGCAGGTAGAAGCTCAGCTTTATTCAGTTGAGGACAACACCAGGCAGGGGCAGACACCGTTAGTAAGCCGGAACCAACAATTTTTTTAAAAACAGCAGTTAATCAGAGCCAGAAGGTAGAAGCTCAGCTTTATTCAGTTGAGGACAACACCAGGCAGGGGCAGACACCGTTAGTAGGCCGGAACCACCAATCTTTTAAAAAACAGCACTTAATGAGAGCCGGAAGGTAGAAGCTCAGCTTTATTCAGTTGAGGACAAACACCAGGGAGCAGCAAACAGAGGTATTAGGCCCCATCCAGCAATTTAAAAAAAAAAAAAAAAAAAAGCTTAATCAGAGCCAGAAGGTAGAAGCTCAGCTTTATTCAGTTGAGGACAACACCAGGCAGGGGCAGACACCGTTAGTAGGCCGGAACCAACATTTTTTTTTAAAACAGCAGTTAATCAGAGCCAGAAGGTAGAAGCTCAGCTTTATTCAGTTGAGGACAACACCAGGCAGGGGCAGACACCGTTAGTAGGCCGGAACCAACAATTTTTTTTAAAAACAGCAGTTAATCAGAGCCAGAAGGTAGAAGCTCAGCTTTATTCAGTTGAGGACAACACCAGGCAGGGGCAGACACCGTTAGTAGGCCGGAACCACCAATTTTTTTAAAAACAGCAGTTAATCAGAGCCAGAAGGTAGAACCTCAGCTTTATTCAGTTGAGGACAACACCAGGCAGGGGCAGACACCGTTAGTAGGCCAGAACCAACAATTTTTTTAAAAACAGCAGTTAATCAGAGCCAGAAGGTAGAAGCTCAGCTTTATTCAGTTGAGGACAACACCAGGCAGGGGCAGACACCGTTAGTAGGCCGGAACCACCAATTTTTTTAAAAACAGCAGTTAATCAGAGCCAGAAGGTAGAAGCTCAGCTTTATTCAGTTGCAGACAACACCAGGCAGAGGCAGACACCGTTAGTAGGACGGAACCACCAATTTTTTTAAAAACAGCAGTTAATCAGAGCCAGAAGGTAGAAGCTCAGCTTTATTCAGTTGAGGACAACACCAGGCAGGGGCAGACACCGTTAGTAGGCCGGAACCACCAATTTTTTTAAAACAAGCAGTTAATCAGACACCGTTAGTAGGCCGGAACCAACAATTTTTTTAAAACAAGCAGTTAATCAGAGCCAGAAGGTAGAAGCTCAGCTGTATTCAGTTGAGGGCAACACCAGGGAGGGGCAGACACCGTTAGTAGGCCCTAACCACCAATTTTTAAAAACACAGCACTTAATGAGAGCCAGAAGGTTGAAGCACAGCTTTATTCAGTTGAGGACAACACCAGGCAGGGGCAGACACCGTTAGTAGGCCGGAACCACCAATCTTTTAAAAAACAGCACTTAATGAGAGCCAGAAGGTAGAAGCTCAGCTTTATTCAGTTGAGGACAAACACCAGGGAGCAGCAAACAGAGGTATTATGCCCCATCCAGCAATTAAAAAAAAAAATAAAAAAAAAGCTTAATCAGAGCCAGAAGGTAGAAGCTCAGCTTTATTCAGTTGAGGACAACACCAGGCAGGGGCAGACACCGTTAGTTGGCCGGAACCAACAATTTTTTTAAAAACAGCAGTTAATCAGAGCCAGAAGGTAGAAGCTCAGCTTTATTCAGTTGAGGACAACACCAGGCAGGGGCAGACACCGTTAGTAAGCCGGAACCAACAATTTTTTTAAAAACAGCAGTTAATCAGAGCCAGAAGGTAGAAGCTCAGCTGTATTCAGTTGAGGGCAACACCAGGGAGGGGCAGACACCGTTAGTAGGCCCTAACCACCAATTTTTAAAAACACAGCACTTAATGAGAGCCAGAAGGTTGAAGCACAGCTTTATTCAGTTGAGGACAACACCAGGCAGGGGCAGACACCGTTAGTAGGCCGGAACCACCAATCTTTTAAAAAACAGCACTTAATGAGAGCCAGAAGGTAGAAGCTCAGCTTTATTCAGTTGAGGACAAACACCAGGGAGCAGCAAACAGAGGTATTAGGCCCCATCCAGCAATTGAAAAAAAAAAAAGAAAAAAAAGTTTAATCAGAGCCAGAAGGTAGAAGCTCAGCTTTGTTCAGTTGAGGACAACACCAGGCAGGGGCAGACACCGTTAGTAGGCCGGAACCACCAATTTTTTTGAAAACAGCAGTTAATCAGAGCCAGAAGGTAGAAGCTCAGCTTTATTCAGTTGAGGACAACACCAGGCAGGGGCAGACACCGTTAGTAAGCCGGAACCAACAATTTTTTTAAAAACAGCAGTTAATCAGAGCCAGAAGGTAGAAGCTCAGCTTTATTCAGTTGAGGACAACACCAGGCAGGGGCAGACACCGTTAGTAGGCCGGAACCACCAATCTTTTAAAAAACAGCACTTAATGAGAGCCAGAAGGTAGAAGCTCAGCTTTATTCAGTTGAGGACAAACACCAGGGAGCAGCAAACAGAGGTATTAGGCCCCATCCAGCAATTTAAAAAAAAAAAAAAAAAAAAGCTTAATCAGAGCCAGAAGGTAGAATCTCAGCTTTATTCAGTTGAGGACAACACCAGGCAGGGGCAGACACCGTTAGTAGGCCGGAACCAACAATTTTTTTTAAAAACAGCAGTTAATCAGAGCCAGAAGGTAGAAGCTCAGCTGTATTCAGTTGAGGGCAACACCAGGGAGGGGCAGACACCGTTAGTAGGCCCTAACCACCAATTTTTAAAAACACAGCACTTAATGAGAGCCAGAAGGTTGAAGCACAGCTTTATTCAGTTGAGGACAACACCAGGCAGGGGCAGACACCGTTAGTAGGCCGGAACCACCAATCTTTTAAAAAACAGCACTTAATGAGAGCCAGAAGGTAGAAGCTCAGCTTTATTCAGTTGAGGACAAACACCAGGGAGCAGCAAACAGAGGTATTATGCCCCATCCAGCAATTAAAAAAAAAAATAAAAAAAAAGCTTAATCAGAGCCAGAAGGTAGAAGCTCAGCTTTATTCAGTTGAGGACAACACCAGGCAGGGGCAGACACCGTTAGTTGGCCGGAACCAACAATTTTTTTAAAAACAGCAGTTAATCAGAGCCAGAAGGTAGAAGCTCAGCTTTATTCAGTTGAGGACAACACCAGGCAGGGGCAGACACCGTTAGTAAGCCGGAACCAACAATTTTTTTAAAAACAGCAGTTAATCAGAGCCAGAAGGTAGAAGCTCAGCTGTATTCAGTTGAGGGCAACACCAGGGAGGGGCAGACACCGTTAGTAGGCCCTAACCACCAATTTTTAAAAACACAGCACTTAATGAGAGCCAGAAGGTTGAAGCACAGCTTTATTCAGTTGAGGACAACACCAGGCAGGGGCAGACACCGTTAGTAGGCCGGAACCACCAATCTTTTAAAAAACAGCACTTAATGAGAGCCAGAAGGTAGAAGCTCAGCTTTATTCAGTTGAGGACAAACACCAGGGAGCAGCAAACAGAGGTATTAGGCCCCATCCAGCAATTGAAAAAAAAAAAAGAAAAAAAAGTTTAATCAGAGCCAGAAGGTAGAAGCTCAGCTTTGTTCAGTTGAGGACAACACCAGGCAGGGGCAGACACCGTTAGTAGGCCGGAACCACCAATTTTTTTGAAAACAGCAGTTAATCAGAGCCAGAAGGTAGAAGCTCAGCTTTATTCAGTTGAGGACAACACCAGGCAGGGGCAGACACCGTTAGTAAGCCGGAACCAACAATTTTTTTAAAAACAGCAGTTAATCAGAGCCAGAAGGTAGAAGCTCAGCTTTATTCAGTTGAGGACAACACCAGGCAGGGGCAGACACCGTTAGTAGGCCGGAACCACCAATCTTTTAAAAAACAGCACTTAATGAGAGCCGGAAGGTAGAAGCTCAGCTTTATTCAGTTGAGGACAAACACCAGGGAGCAGCAAACAGAGGTATTAGGCCCCATCCAGCAATTTAAAAAAAAAAAAAAAAAAAGCTTAATCAGAGCCAGAAGGTAGAATCTCAGCTTTATTCAGTTGAGGACAACACCAGGCAGGGGCAGACACCGTTAGTAGGCCGGAACCAACAATTTTTTTTAAAAACAGCAGTTAATCAGAGCCAGAAGGTAGAAGCTCAGCTTTATTCAGTTGAGGACAACACCAGGCAGGGGCAGACACCGTTAGTAGGCCGGAACCACCAATTTTTTTAAAAACAGCAGTTAATCAGAGCCAGAAGGTAGAAGCTCAGCTTTATTCAGTTGAGGACAACACCAGGCAGGGGCAGACACCGTTAGTAGGCCGGAACCAACAATTTTTTTAAAAACAGCAGTTAATCAGAGCCAGAAGGTAGAAGCTCAGCTTTATTCAGTTGAGGACAACACCAGGCAGGGGCAGACACCGTTAGTAGGCCGGAACCACCAATTTTTTTAAAAACAGCAGTTAATCAGAGCCAGAAGGTAGAAGCTCAGCTTTATTCAGTTGAGGACAACACCAGGCAGGGGCAGACACCGTTAGTAAGCCGGAACCAACAATTTTTTTAAAAACAGCAGTTAATCAGAGCCAGAAGGTAGAAGCTCAGCTTTATTCAGTTGAGGACAACACCAGGCAGGGGCAGACACCGTTAGTAAGCCGGAACCAACAATTTTTTTAAAA
This sequence comes from Ranitomeya variabilis, assembly GCF_051348905.1. Lineage (NCBI taxonomy): Eukaryota > Metazoa > Chordata > Amphibia > Anura > Dendrobatidae > Ranitomeya > Ranitomeya variabilis. The sequence goes on along the minus strand of NC_135234.1, from coordinate 150,837,628 downwards.
ACAGCAGTTAATCAGAGCCAGAAGGTAGAAGCTCAGCTTTATTCAGTTGAGGACAACACCAGGCAGGGGCAGACACCGTTAGTAGGCCGGAACCACCAATCTTTTAAAAAACAGCACTTAATGAGAGCCGGAAGGTAGAAGCTCAGCTTTATTCAGTTGAGGACAAACACCAGGGAGCAGCAAACAGAGGTATTAGGCCCCATCCAGCAATTTAAAAAAAAAAAAAAAAAAAAGCTTAATCAGAGCCAGAAGGTAGAAGCTCAGCTTTATTCAGTTGAGGACAACACCAGGCAGGGGCAGACACCATTAGTAGGCCGGAACCAACATTTTTTTTTAAAACAGCAGTTAATCAGAGCCAGAAGGTAGAAGCTCAGCTTTATTCAGTTGCGGACAACACCAGGCAGAGGCAGACACCGTTAGTAGGACGGAACCACCAATTTTTTTAAAAACAGCAGTTAATCAGAGCCAGAAGGTAGAAGCTCAGCTGTATTCAGTTGAGGGCAACACCAGGGAGGGGCAGACACCGTTAGTAGGCCCTAACCACCAATTTTTAAAAACACAGCACTTAATGAGAGCCAGAAGGTTGAAGCACAGCTTTATTCAGTTGAGGACAACACCAGGCAGGGGCAGACACCGTTAGTAGGCCGGAACCACCAATCTTTTAAAAAACAGCACTTAATGAGAGCCAGAAGGTAGAAGCTCAGCTTTATTCAGTTGAGGACAAACACCAGGGAGCAGCAAACAGAGGTATTAGGCCCCATCCAGCAATTGAAAAAAAAAAAAGAAAAAAAGTTTAATCAGAGCCAGAAGGTAGAAGCTCAGCTTTATTCAGTTGAGGACAACACCAGGCAGGGGCAGACACCGTTAGTAGGCCGGAACCAACAATTTTTTTAAAAACAGCAGTTAATCAGAGCCAGAAGGTAGAAGCTCAGCTTTATTCAGTTGAGGACAACACCAGGCAGGGGCAGACACCGTTAGTAGGCCGGAACCAACAATTTTTTTAAAACAAGCAGTTAATCAGAGCCAGAAGGTAGAAGCTCAGCTGTATTCAGTTGAGGGCAACACCAGGGAGGGGAAGACACCGTTAGTAGGCCCTAACCACCAATTTTTAAAAACACAGCACTTAATGAGAGCCAGAAGGTTGAAGCACAGCTTTATTCAGTTGAGGACAACACCAGGCAGGGGCAGACACCGTTAGTAGGCCGGAACCACCAATCTTTTAAAAAACAGCACTTAATGAGAGCCAGAAGGTAGAAGCTCAGCTTTATTCAGTTGAGGACAAACACCAGGGAGCAGCAAACAGAGGTATTAGGCCCCATCCAGAAATTGAAAAAAAAAAAAGAAAAAAAAGTTTAATCAGAGCCAGAAGGTAGAAGCTCAGCTTTATTCAGTTGAGGACAACACCAGGCAGGGGCAGACACCGTTAGTAGGCCGGAACCACCAATTTTTTTAAAAACAGCAGTTAATCAGAGCCAGCAGGTAGAAGCTCAGCTTTATTCAGTTGAGGACAACACCAGGCAGGGGCAGACACCGTTAGTAAGCCGGAACCAACAATTTTTTTAAAAACAGCAGTTAATCAGAGCCAGAAGGTAGAAGCTCAGCTTTATTCAGTTGAGGACAACACCAGGCAGGGGCAGACACCGTTAGTAGGCCGGAACCACCAATCTTTTAAAAAACAGCACTTAATGAGAGCCGGAAGGTAGAAGCTCAGCTTTATTCAGTTGAGGACAAACACCAGGGAGCAGCAAACAGAGGTATTAGGCCCCATCCAGCAATTTAAAAAAAAAAAAAAAAAAAAGCTTAATCAGAGCCAGAAGGTAGAAGCTCAGCTTTATTCAGTTGAGGACAACACCAGGCAGGGGCAGACACCGTTAGTAGGCCGGAACCAACATTTTTTTTTAAAACAGCAGTTAATCAGAGCCAGAAGGTAGAAGCTCAGCTTTATTCAGTTGAGGACAACACCAGGCAGGGGCAGACACCGTTAGTAGGCCGGAACCAACAATTTTTTTTAAAAACAGCAGTTAATCAGAGCCAGAAGGTAGAAGCTCAGCTTTATTCAGTTGAGGACAACACCAGGCAGGGGCAGACACCGTTAGTAGGCCGGAACCACCAATTTTTTTAAAAACAGCAGTTAATCAGAGCCAGAAGGTAGAACCTCAGCTTTATTCAGTTGAGGACAACACCAGGCAGGGGCAGACACCGTTAGTAGGCCAGAACCAACAATTTTTTTAAAAACAGCAGTTAATCAGAGCCAGAAGGTAGAAGCTCAGCTTTATTCAGTTGAGGACAACACCAGGCAGGGGCAGACACCGTTGGTAGGCCGGAACCACCAATTTTTTTAAAAACAGCAGTTAATCAGAGCCAGAAGGTAGAAGCTCAGCTTTATTCAGTTGCGGACAACACCAGGCAGAGGCAGACACCGTTAGTAGGACGGAACCACCAATTTTTTTAAAAACAGCAGTTAATCAGAGCCAGAAGGTAGAAGCTCAGCTTTATTCAGTTGAGGACAACACCAGGCAGGGGCAGACACCGTTAGTAGGCCGGAACCACCAATTTTTTTAAAACAAGCAGTTAATCAGAGCCAGAAGGTAGAAGCTCAGCTGTATTCAGTTGAGGGCAACACCAGGGAGGGGCAGACACCGTTAGTAGGCCCTAACCACCAATTTTTAAAAACACAGCACTTAATGAGAGCCAGAAGGTTGAAGCACAGCTTTATTCAGTTGAGGACAACACCAGGCAGGGGCAGACACCGTTAGTAGGCCGGAACCACCAATCTTTTAAAAAACAGCACTTAATGAGAGCCAGAAGGTAGAAGCTCAGCTTTATTCAGTTGAGGACAAACACCAGGGAGCAGCAAACAGAGGTATTAGGCCCCATCCAGCAATTGAAAAAAAAAAAAGAAAAAAAGTTTAATCAGAGCCAGAAGGTAGAAGCTCAGCTTTATTCAGTTGAGGACAACACCAGGCAGGGGCAGACACCGTTAGTAGGCCGGAACCAACAATTTTTTTAAAAACAGCAGTTAATCAGAGCCAGAAGGTAGAAGCTCAGCTTTATTCAGTTGAGGACAACACCAGGCAGGGGCAGACACCGTTAGTAGGCCGGAACCAACAATTTTTTTAAAACAAGCAGTTAATCAGAGCCAGAAGGTAGAAGCTCAGCTGTATTCAGTTGAGGGCAACACCAGGGAGGGGCAGACACCGTTAGTAGGCCCTAACCACCAATTTTTAAAAACACAGCACTTAATGAGAGCCAGAAGGTTGAAGCACAGCTTTATTCAGTTGAGGACAACACCAGGCAGGGGCAGACACCGTTAGTAGGCCGGAACCACCAATCTTTTAAAAAACAGCACTTAATGAGAGCCAGAAGGTAGAAGCTCAGCTTTATTCAGTTGAGGACAAACACCAGGGAGCAGCAAACAGAGGTATTAGGCCCCATCCAGCAATTTAAAAAAAAAAAAAAAAAAAAAAAGCTTAATCAGAGCCAGAAGGTAGAAGCTCAGCTTTATTCAGTTGAGGACAACACCAGGCAGGGGCAGACACCGTTAGTAGGCCGGAACCACCAATTTTTTTAAAAACAGCAGTTAATCAGAGCCAGAAGGTAGAAGCTCAGCTTTATTCAGTTGAGGACAACACCAGGCAGGGGCAGACACCGTTAGTAGGCCGGAACCACCAATTTTTTTAAAACAAGCAGTTAATCAGAGCCAGAAGGTAGAAGCTCAGCTGTATTCAGTTGAGGGCAACACCAGGGAGGGGCAGACACCGTTAGTAGGCCCTAACCACCAATTTTTAAAAACACAGCACTTAATGAGAGCCAGAAGGTTGAAGCACAGCTTTATTCAGTTGAGGACAACACCAGGCAGGGGCAGACACCGTTAGTAGGCCGGAACCACCAATCTTTTAAAAAACAGCACTTAATGAGAGCCAGAAGGTAGAAGCTCAGCTTTATTCAGTTGAGGACAAACACCAGGGAGCAGCAAACAGAGGTATTAGGCCCCATCCAGCAATTGAAAAAAAAAAAAGAAAAAAAGTTTAATCAGAGCCAGAAGGTAGAAGCTCAGCTTTATTCAGTTGAGGACAACACCAGGCAGGGGCAGACACCGTTAGTAGGCCGGAACCAACAATTTTTTTAAAAACAGCAGTTAATCAGAGCCAGAAGGTAGAAGCTCAGCTTTATTCAGTTGAGGACAACACCAGGCAGGGGCAGACACCGTTAGTAGGCCGGAACCAACAATTTTTTTAAAACAAGCAGTTAATCAGAGCCAGAAGGTAGAAGCTCAGCTGTATTCAGTTGAGGGCAACACCAGGGAGGGGCAGACACCGTTAGTAGGCCCTAACCACCAATTTTTAAAAACACAGCACTTAATGAGAGCCAGAAGGTTGAAGCACAGCTTTATTCAGTTGAGGACAACACCAGGCAGGGGCAGACACCGTTAGTAGGCCGGAACCACCAATCTTTTAAAAAACAGCACTTAATGAGAGCCAGAAGGTAGAAGCTCAGCTTTATTCAGTTGAGGACAAACACCAGGGAGCAGCAAACAGAGGTATTAGGCCCCATCCAGCAATTTAAAAAAAAAAAAAAAAAAAAAAAGCTTAATCAGAGCCAGAAGGTAGAAGCTCAGCTTTATTCAGTTGAGGACAACACCAGGCAGGGGCAGACACCGTTAGTAGGCCGGAACCACCAATTTTTTTAAAAACAGCAGTTAATCAGAGCCAGAAGGTAGAAGCTCAGCTTTATTCAGTTGAGGACAACACCAGGCAGGGGCAGACACCGTTAGTAGGCCGGAACCAACAATTTTTTTAAAACAAGCAGTTAATCAGAGCCAGAAGGTAGAAGCTCAGCTGTATTCAGTTGAGGGCAACACCAGGGAGGGGCAGACACCGTTAGTAGGCCCTAACCACCAATTTTTAAAAACACAGCACTTAATGAGAGCCAGAAGGTTGAAGCACAGCTTTATTCAGTTGAGGACAACACCAGGCAGGGGCAGACACCGTTAGTAGGCCGGAACCACCAATCTTTTAAAAAACAGCACTTAATGAGAGCCAGAAGGTAGAAGCTCAGCTTTATTCAGTTGAGGACAAACACCAGGGAGCAGCAAACAGAGGTATTAGGCCCCATCCAGCAATTGAAAAAAAAAAAAGCTTAATCAGAGCCAGAAGGTAGAAGCTCAGCTTTATTCAGTTGAGGACAACACCAGGCAGGGGCAGACACCGTTAGTAGGCCGGAACCACCAATTTTTTTAAAAACAGCAGTTAATCAGAGCCAGAAGGTAGAAGCTCAGCTTTATTCAGTTGAGGACAACACCAGGCAGGGGCAGACACCGTTAGTAGGCCGGAACCACCAATTTTTTTAAAACAAGCAGTTAATCAGAGCCAGAAGGTAGAAGCTCAGCTGTATTCAGTTGAGGGCAACACCAGGGAGGGGCAGACACCGTTAGTAGGCCCTAACCACCAATTTTTAAAAACACAGCACTTAATGAGAGCCAGAAGGTTGAAGCACAGCTTTATTCAGTTGAGGACAACACCAGGCAGGGGCAGACACCGTTAGTAGGCCGGAACCACCAATCTTTTAAAAAACAGCACTTAATGAGAGCCAGAAGGTAGAAGCTCAGCTTTATTCAGTTGAGGACAAACACCAGGGAGCAGCAAACAGAGGTATTAGGCCCCATCCAGCAATTGAAAAAAAAAAAAGAAAAAAAAGTTTAATCAGAGCCAGAAGGTAGAAGCTCAGCTTTGTTCAGTTGAGGACAACACCAGGCAGGGGCAGACACCGTTAGTAGGCCGGAACCACCAATTTTTTTGAAAACAGCAGTTAATCAGAGCCAGAAGGTAGAAGCTCAGCTTTATTCAGTTGAGGACAACACCAGGCAGGGGCAGACACCGTTAGTAAGCCGGAACCAACAATTTTTTTAAAAACAGCAGTTAATCAGAGCCAGAAGGTAGAAGCTCAGCTGTATTCAGTTGAGGGCAACACCAGGGAGGGGCAGACACCGTTAGTAGGCCCTAACCACCAATTTTTAAAAACACAGCACTTAATGAGAGCCAGAAGGTTGAAGCACAGCTTTATTCAGTTGAGGACAACACCAGGCAGGGGCAGACACCGTTAGTAGGCCGGAACCACCAATCTTTTAAAAAACAGCACTTAATGAGAGCCAGAAGGTAGAAGCTCAGCTTTATTCAGTTGAGGACAAACACCAGGGAGCAGCAAACAGAGGTATTAGGCCCCATCCAGCAATTGAAAAAAAAAAAAGAAAAAAAAGTTTAATCAGAGCCAGAAGGTAGAAGCTCAGCTTTATTCAGTTGAGGACAACACCAGGCAGGGGCAGACACCGTTAGTAGGCCGGAACCACCAATTTTTTTGAAAACAGCAGTTAATCAGAGCCAGAAGGTAGAAGCTCAGCTTTATTCAGTTGAGGACAACACCAGGCAGGGGCAGACACCGTTAGTAAGCCGGAACCAACAATTTTTTTAAAAACAGCAGTTAATCAGAGCCAGAAGGTAGAAGCTCAGCTTTATTCAGTTGAGGACAACACCAGGCAGGGGCAGACACCGTTAGTAGGCCGGAACCACCAATCTTTTAAAAAACAGCACTTAATGAGAGCCGGAAGGTAGAAGCTCAGCTTTATTCAGTTGAGGACAAACACCAGGGAGCAGCAAACAGAGGTATTAGGCCCCATCCAGCAATTTAAAAAAAAAAAAAAAAAAAAAGCTTAATCAGAGCCAGAAGGTAGAAGCTCAGCTTTATTCAGTTGAGGACAACACCAGGCAGGGGCAGACACCGTTAGTAGGCCGGAACCAACAATTTTTTTTAAAAACAGCAGTTAATCAGAGCCAGAAGGTAGAAGCTCAGCTTTATTCAGTTGAGGACAACACCAGGCAGGGGCAGACACCGTTAGTAGGCCGGAACCACCAATTTTTTTAAAAACAGCAGTTAATCAGAGCCAGAAGGTAGAAGCTCAGCTTTATTCAGTTGAGGACAACACCAGGCAGGGGCAGACACCGTTAGTAGGCCGGAACCAACAATTTTTTTAAAAACAGCAGTTAATCAGAGCCAGAAGGTAGAAGCTCAGCTTTATTCAGTTGAGGACAACACCAGGCAGGGGCAGACACCGTTAGTAGGCCGGAACCACCAATTTTTTTAAAAACAGCAGTTAATCAGAGCCAGAAGGTAGAAGCTCAGCTTTATTCAGTTGAGGACAACACCAGGCAGAGGCAGACACCGTTAGTAGGACGGAACCACCAATTTTTTTAAAAACAGCAGTTAATCAGAGCCAGAAGGTAGAAGCTCAGCTTTATTCAGTTGAGGACAACACCAGGCAGGGGCAGACACCGTTAGTAGGCCGGAACCAACAATTTTTTTAAAACAAGCAGTTAATCAGAGCCAGAAGGTAGAAGCTCAGCTGTATTCAGTTGAGGGCAACACCAGGGAGGGGCAGACACCGTTAGTAGGCCCTAACCACCAATTTTTAAAAACACAGCACTTAATGAGAGCCAGAAGGTTGAAGCACAGCTTTATTCAGTTGAGGACAACACCAGGCAGGGGCAGACACCGTTAGTAGGCCGGAACCACCAATCTTTTAAAAAACAGCACTTAATGAGAGCCAGAAGGTAGAAGCTCAGCTTTATTCAGTTGAGGACAAACACCAGGGAGCAGCAAACAGAGGTATTAGGCCCCATCCAGCAATTGAAAAAAAAAAAAGAAAAAAAAGTTTAATCAGAGCCAGAAGGTAGAAGCTCAGCTTTATTCAGTTGAGGACAACACCAGGCAGGGGCAGACACCGTTAGTAGGCCGGAACCACCATTTTTTTTAAAAACAGCAGTTAATCAGAGCCAGAAGGTAGAAGCTCAGCTTTATTCAGTTGAGGACAACACCAGGCAGGGGCAGACACCGTTAGTAGGCCGGAACCACCAATCTTTTAAAAAACAGCACTTAATGAGAGCCAGAAGGTAGAAGCTCAGCTTTATTCAGTTGAGGACAAACACCAGGGAGCAGCAAACAGAGGTATTAGGCCACATCCAGCAATTTAAAAAAAAAAAAAAAAAAAAAGCTTAATCAGAGCCAGAAGGTAGAAGCTCAGCTTTATTCAGTTGAGGACAACACCAGGCAGGGGCAGACACCGTTAGTAGGCCGGAACCACCAATCTTTTAAAAAACAGCACTTAATGAGAGCCAGAAGGTAGAAGCTCAGCTTTATTCAGTTGAGGACAAACACCAGGGAGCAGCAAACAGAGGTATTAGGCCCCATCCAGCAATTTAAAAAAAAAAAAAAAAAAAAAAAAAGCTTAATCAGAGCCAGAAGGTAGAAGCTCAGCTTTATTCAGTTGAGGACAACACCAGGTAGGGGCAGACACCGATAGTAGGCCGGAACCAACAATTTTTTTAAAACAAGCAGTTAATCAGAGCCAGAAGGCAGAAGCTCAGCTGTATTCAGTTGAGGGCAACACCAGGGAGGGGCAGACACCGTTAGTAGGCCCTAACCACCAATTTTTAAAAACACAGCACTTAATGAGAGCCAGAAGGTAGAAGCTCAGCTTTATTCAGTTGAGGACAAACACCAGGGAGCAGCAAACAGAGGTATTAGGCCCCATCCAGCAATTGAAAAAAAAAAAAGAAAAAAAAGTTTAATCAGAGCCAGAAGGTAGAAGCTCAGCTTTATTCAGTTGAGGACAACACCAGGCAGGGGCAGACACCGTTAGTAGGCCGGAACCACCAATTTTTTTAAAAACAGCAGTTAATCAGAGCCAGAAGGTAGAAGGTCAGCTTTATTCAGTTGAGGACAACACCAGGCAGGGGCAGACACCGTTAGTAAGCCGGAACCAACAATTTTTTTAAAAACAGCAGTTAATCAGAGCCAGAAGGTAGAAGCTCAGCTTTATTCAGTTGAGGACAACACCAGGCAGGGGCAGACACTGTTAGTAGGCCGGAACCACCAATCTTTTAAAAAACAGCACTTAATGAGAGCCAGAAGGTAGAAGCTCAGCTTTATTCAGTTGAGGACAAACACCAGGGAGCAGCAAACAGAGGTATTAGGCCCCATCCAGCAATTTAAAAAAAAAAAAAAAAGAAAAAAGCTTAATCAGAGCCAGAAGGTAGAAGCTCAGCTTTATTCAGTTGAGGACAACACCAGGCAGGGGCAGTCACCGTTAGTAGGCCGGAACCACCAATCTTTTAAAAAACAGCACTTAATGAGAGCCAGAAGGTAGAAGCTCAGCTTTATTCAGTTGAGGACAAACACCAGGGAGCAGCAAACAGAGGTATTAGGCCCCATCCAGCAATTTAAAAAAAAAAAAAAAAAAAAAAAGCTTAATCAGAGCCAGAAGGTAGAAGCTCAGCTTTATTCAGTTGAGGACAACACCAGGCAGGGGCAGACACCGTTAGTAGGCCGGAACCACCAATCTTTTAAAAAACAGCACTTAATGAGAGCCAGAAGGTAGAAGCTCAGCTTTATTCAATTGAGGACAAACACCAGGGAGCAGCAAACAGAGGTATTAGGCCCCATCCAGCAATTTAAAAAAAAAAAAAAAAAAAAAAAAGCTTAATCAGAGCCAGAAGGTAGAAGCTCAGCTTTATTCAGTTGAGGACAACACCAGGCAGGGGCAGACACCGTTAGTACGCCGGAACCACCAATTTTTTTAAAAGCAGCAGTTAATCAGAGCCAGAAGGTAGAAGCTCAGCTTTATTCAGTTGAGGACAACACCAGGCAGGGGCAGACACCGTTAGTAGGCCGGAACCAACAATTTTTTTATACAAGCAGTTAATCAGAGCCAGAAGGTAGAAGCTCAGCTGTATTCAGTTGAGGGCAACACCAGGGAGGGGCAGACACCGTTAGTAGGCCCTAACCACCAATTTTTAAAAACACAGCACTTAATGAGAGCCAGAAGGTTGAAGCACAGCTTTATTCAGTTGAGGACAACACCAGGCAGGGGCAGATACCGTTAGTAGGCCGGAACCACCAATCTTTTAAAAAACAGCACTTAATGAGAGCCAGAAGGTAGAAGCTCAGCTTTATTCAGTTGAGGACAAACACCAGGGATCAGCAAACAGAGGTATTAGGCCCCATCCAGCAATTGAAAAAAAAAAAAAAAAAAAAGCTTAATCAGAGCCAGAAGGTAGAAGCTCAGCTTTATTCAGTTGAGGACAACACCAGGCAGGGGCAGACACCGTTAGTAGGCCGGAACCACCAATTTTTTTAAAAACAGCAGTTAATCAGAGCCAGAAGGTAGAAGCTCAGCTTTATTCAGTTGAGGACAACACCAGGCAGGGGCAGACACCGTTAGTAGGCCGGAACCAACAATTTTTTTAAAAACAGCAGTTAATCAGAGCCAGAAGGTAGAAGCTCAGCTTTATTCAGTTGAGGACAACACCAGGCAGGGGCAGACACCGTTAGTAGGCCGGAACCACCAATCTTTTTAAAAACAGCACTTAATGAGAGCCAGAAGGTAGAAGCTCAGCTTTATTCAGTTGAGGACAAACACCAGGGAGCAGCAAACAGAGGTATTATGCCCCATCCAGCAATTAAAAAAAAAAATAAAAAAAAAGCTTAATCAGAGCCAGAAGGTAGAAGCTCAGCTTTATTCAGTTGAGGACAACACCAGGCAGGGGCAGACACCGTTAGTAGGCCGGAACCAACAATTTTTTTAAAAACAGCAGTTAATCAGAGCCAGAAGGTAGAAGCTCAGCTTTATTCAGTTGAGGACAACACCAGGCAGGGGCAGACACCGTTAGTAGGCCGGAACCAACAATTTTTTTAAAACAAGCAGTTAATCAGAGCCAGAAGGTAGAAGCTCAGCTGTATTCAGTTGAGGGCAACACCAGGGAGGGGCAGACACCGTTAGTAGGCCCTAACCACCAATTTTTAAAAACACAGCACTTAATGAGAGCCAGAAGGTTGAAGCACAGCTTTATTCAGTTGAGGACAACACCAGGCAGGGGCAGACACCGTTAGTAGGCCGGAACCACCAATCTTTTAAAAAACAGCACTTAATGAGAGCCAGAAGGTAGAAGCTCAGCTTTATTCAGTTGAGGACAAACACCAGGGAGCAGCAAACAGAGGTATTAAGCCTCATCCAGCAATTGAAAAAAAAAAAAAAAAAAAAGCTTAATCAGAGCCAGAAGGTAGAAGCTCAGCTTTATTCAGTTGAGGACAACACCAGGCAGGGGCAGACACCGTTAGTAGGCCGGAACCACCAATTTTTTTAAAAACAGCAGTTAATCAGAGCCAGAAGGTAGAAGCTTAGCTTTATTCAGTTGAGGACAACACCAGGCAGGGGCAGACACCGTTAGTAGGCCGGAACCAACAATTTTTTTAAAAACAGCAGTTAATCAGAGCCAGAAGGTAGAAGCTCAGCTTTATTCAGTTGAGGACAACACCAGGCAGGGGCAGACACCGTTAGTAGGCCGGAACCACCAATCTTTTTAAAAACAGCACTTAATGAGAGCCAGAAGGTAGAAGCTCAGCTTTATTCAGTTGAGGACAAACACCAGGGAGCAGCAAACAGAGGTATTATGCCCCATCCAGCAATTAAAAAAAAAAATAAAAAAAAAGCTTAATCAGAGCCAAAAGGTAGAAGCTCAGCTTTATTCAGTTGAGGACAACACCAGGCAGGGGCAGTCACCGTTAGTTGGCAGGAACCAACAATTTTTTTAAAAACAGCAGTTAATCAGAGCCAGAAGGTAGAAGCTCAGCTTTATTCAGTTGAGGACAACACCAGGCAGGGGCAGACACCGTTAGTAGGCCGGAACCAACAATTTTTTTAAAACAAGCAGTTAATCAGAGCCAGAAGGTAGAAGCTCAGCTGTATTCAGTTGAGGGCAACACCAGGGAGGGGCAGACACCGTTAGCAGGCCCTAACCACCAATTTTTAAAAACACAGCACTTAATGAGAGCCAGAAGGTTGAAGCACAGCTTTATTCAGTTGAGGACAACACCAGGCAGGGGCAGACACCGTTAGTAGGCCGGAACCACCAATCTTTTAAAAAACAGCACTTAATGAGAGCCGGAAGGTAGAAGCTCAGCTTTATTCAGTTGAGGACAAACACCAGGGAGCAGCAAACAGAGGTATTAAGCCTCATCCAGCAATTGAAAAAAAAAAAAAAAAAAAAGCTTAATCAGAGCCAGAAGGTAGAAGCTCAGCTTTATTCAGTTGAGGACAACACCAGGCAGGGGCAGACACCGTTAGTAGGCCGGAACCACCAATTTTTTTAAAAACAGCAGTTAATCAGAGCCAGAAGGTGGAAGCTCAGCTTTATTCAGTTGAGGACAACACCAGGCAGGGGCAGACACCGTTAGTAGGCCGGAACCACCAATTTTTTTAAAAACAGCAGTTAATCAGAGCCAGAAGGTAGAAGCTCAGCTTTATTCAGTTGAGGACAACACCAGGCAGGGGCAGACACCGTTAGTAGGCCGGAACCACCAATCTTTTTAAAAACAGCACTTAATGAGAGCCAGAAGGTAGAAGCTCAGCTTTATTCAGTTGAGGACAAACACCAGGGAGCAGCAAACAGAGGTATTATGCCCCATCCAGCAATTAAAAAAAAAAAAAAAAAAAAAGCTTAATCAGAGCCAGAAGGTAGAAGCTCAGCTTTATTCAGTTGAGGACAACACCAGGCAGGGGCAGACACCGTTAGTTGGCCGGAACCAACAATTTTTTTAAAAACAGCAGTTAATCAGAGCCAGAAGGTAGAAGCTCAGCTTTATTCAGTTGAGGACAACACCAGGCAGGGGCAGACACCGTTAGTAGGCCGGAACCACCAATTTTTTTAAAAACAGCAGTTAATCAGAGCCAGAAGGTAGAAGCTTAGCTTTATTCAGTTGAGGACAACACCAGGCAGGGGCAGACACCGTTAGTAGGCCGGAACCAACAATTTTTTTAAAAACAGCAGTTAATCAGAGCCAGAAGGTAGAAGCTCAGCTTTATTCAGTTGAGGACAACACCAGGCAGGGGCAGACACCGTTAGTAGGCCGGAACCACCAATCTTTTTAAAAACAGCACTTAATGAGAGCCAGAAGGTAGAAGCTCAGCTTTATTCAGTTGAGGACAAACACCAGGGAGCAGCAAACAGAGGTATTATGCCCCATCCAGCAATTAAAAAAAAAAATAAAAAAAAAGCTTAATCAGAGCCAAAAGGTAGAAGCTCAGCTTTATTCAGTTGAGGACAACACCAGGCAGGGGCAGTCACCGTTAGTTGGCAGGAACCAACAATTTTTTTAAAAACAGCAGTTAATCAGAGCCAGAAGGTAGAAGCTCAGCTTTATTCAGTTGAGGACAACACCAGGCAGGGGCAGACACCGTTAGTAGGCCGGAACCAACAATTTTTTTAAAACAAGCAGTTAATCAGAGCCAGAAGGTAGAAGCTCAGCTGTATTCAGTTGAGGGCAACACCAGGGAGGGGCAGACACCGTTAGCAGGCCCTAACCACCAATTTTTAAAAACACAGCACTTAATGAGAGCCAGAAGGTTGAAGCACAGCTTTATTCAGTTGAGGACAACACCAGGCAGGGGCAGACACCGTTAGTAGGCCGGAACCACCAATCTTTTAAAAAACAGCACTTAATGAGAGCCGGAAGGTAGAAGCTCAGCTTTATTCAGTTGAGGACAAACACCAGGGAGCAGCAAACAGAGGTATTAAGCCTCATCCAGCAATTGAAAAAAAAAAAAAAAAAAAAGCTTAATCAGAGCCAGAAGGTAGAAGCTCAGCTTTATTCAGTTGAGGACAACACCAGGCAGGGGCAGACACCGTTAGTAGGCCGGAACCACCAATTTTTTTAAAAACAGCAGTTAATCAGAGCCAGAAGGTGGAAGCTCAGCTTTATTCAGTTGAGGACAACACCAGGCAGGGGCAGACACCGTTAGTAGGCCGGAACCACCAATTTTTTTAAAAACAGCAGTTAATCAGAGCCAGAAGGTAGAAGCTCAGCTTTATTCAGTTGAGGACAACACCAGGCAGGGGCAGACACCGTTAGTAGGCCGGAACCACCAATCTTTTTAAAAACAGCACTTAATGAGAGCCAGAAGGTAGAAGCTCAGCTTTATTCAGTTGAGGACAAACACCAGGGAGCAGCAAACAGAGGTATTATGCCCCATCCAGCAATTAAAAAAAAAAAAAAAAAAAAAGCTTAATCAGAGCCAGAAGGTAGAAGCTCAGCTTTATTCAGTTGAGGACAACACCAGGCAGGGGCAGACACCGTTAGTTGGCCGGAACCAACAATTTTTTTAAAAACAGCAGTTAATCAGAGCCAGAAGGTAGAAGCTCAGCTTTATTCAGTTGAGGACAACACCAGGCAGGGGCAGACACCGTTAGTAGGCCGGAACCAACAATTTTTTTAAAAACAGCAGTTAATCAGAGCCAGAAGGTAGAAGCTCAGCTTTATTCAGTTGCGGACAACACCAGGCAGAGGCAGACACCGTTAGTAGGACGGAACCACCAATTTTTTTAAAAACAGCAGTTAATCAGAGCCAGAAGGTAGAAGCTCAGCTTTATTCAGTTGAGGACAACACCAGGCAGGGGCAGACACCGTTAGTAGGCCGGAACCAACAATTTTTTTAAAACAAGCAGTTAATCAGAGCCAGAAGGTAGAAGCTCAGCTGTATTCAGTTGAGGGCAACACCAGGGAGGGGCAGACACCGTTAGTAGGCCCTAACCACCAATTTTTAAAAACACAGCACTTAATGAGAGCCAGAAGGTTGAAGCACAGCTTTATTCAGTTGAGGACAACACCAGGCAGGGGCAGACACCGTTTGTAGGCCGGAACCACCAATCTTTTAAAAAACAGCACTTAATGAGAGCCAGAAGGTAGAAGCTCAGCTTTATTCAGTTGAGGACAAACACCAGGGAGCAGCAAACAGAGGTATTAGGCCCCATCCAGCAATTGAAAAAAAAAAAAGAAAAAAAGTTTAATCAGAGCCAGAAGGTAGAAGCTCAGCTTTATTCAGTTGAGGACAACACCAGGCAGGGGCAGACACCGTTAGTAGGCCGGAACCACCAATTTTTTTTAAAAACAGCAGTTAATCAGAGCCAGAAGGTAGAAGTTCAGCTTTATTCAGTTGAGGACAACACCAGGCAGGGGCAGACACCGTTAGTAAGCTGGAACCAACAATTTTTTTAAAAACAGCAGTTAATCAGAGCCAGAAGGTAGAAGCTCAGCTTAATTCAGTTGAGGACAACACCAGGCAGGGGCAGACACCGTTAGTAGGCCGGAACCACCAATCTTTAAAAAACAGCACTTAATGAGAGCCAGAAGGTAGAAGCTCAGCTTTATTCAGTTGAGGACAAACACCAGGGAGCAGCAAACAGAGGTATTAGGCCCCATCCAGCAATTTAAAAAAAAAAAAGAAAAAAAAAGCTTAATCAGAGCCAGAAGGTAGAAGCTCAGCTTTATTCAGTTGAGGACAACACCAGGCAGGGGCAGACACCGTTAGTAGGCCGGAACCACCAATCTTTTAAAAAACAGCACTTAATGAGAGCCAGAAGGTAGAAGCTCAGCTTTATTCAGTTGAGGACAAACACCAGGGAGCAGCAAACAGAGGTATTAGGCCCCATCCAGCAATTTAAAAAAAAAAAAAAAGCTTAATCAGAGCCAGAAGGTAGAAGCTCAGCTTTATTCAGTTGAGGACAACACCAGGCAGGGGCAGACACCGTTAGTAGGCCGGAACCAACAATTTTTTTAAAACAAGCAGTTAATCAGAGCCAGAAGGTAGAAGCTCAGCTGTATTCAGTTGAGGGCAACACCAGGGAGGGGCAGACACCGTTAGTAGGCCCTAACCACCAATTTTTAAAAACACAGCACTTAATGAGAGCCAGAAGGTTGAAGCACAGCTTTATTCAGTTGAGGACAACACCAGGCAGGGGCAGACACCGTTAGTAGGCCGGAACCACCAATCTTTTAAAAAACAGCACTTAATGAGAGCCAGAAGGTAGAAGCTCAGCTTTATTCAGTTGAGGACAAACACCAGGGAGCAGCAAACAGAGGTATTAGGCCCCATCCAGCAATTGAAAAAAAAAAAAGAAAAAAAAGTTTAATCAGAGCCAGAAGGTAGAAGCTCAGCTTTATTCAGTTGAGGACAACACCAGGCAGGGGCAGACACCGTTAGTAGGCCGGAACCACCAATTTTTTTAAAAACAGCAGTTAATCAGAGCCAGAAGGTAGAAGCTCAGCTTTATTCAGTTGAGGACAACACCAGGCAGGGGCAGACACCGTTAGTAGGCCGGAACCACCAATCTTTTAAAAAACAGCACTTAATGAGAGCCAGAAGGTAGAAGCTCAGCTTTATTCAGTTGAGGACAAACACCAGGGAGCAGCAAACAGAGGTATTAGGCCACATCCAGCAATTTAAAAAAAAAAAAAAAAAAAAAGCTTAATCAGAGCCAGAAGGTAGAAGCTCAGCTTTATTCAGTTGAGGACAACACCAGGCAGGGGCAGACACCGTTAGTAGGCCGGAACCACCAATCTTTTAAAAAACAGCACTTAATGAGAGCCAGAAGGTAGAAGCTCAGCTTTATTCAGTTGAGGACAAACACCAGGGAGCAGCAAACAGAGGTATTAGGCCCCATCCAGCAATTTAAAAAAAAAAAAAAAAAAAAAAAAAGCTTAATCAGAGCCAGAAGGTAGAAGCTCAGCTTTATTCAGTTGAGGACAACACCAGGTAGGGGCAGACACCGATAGTAGGCCGGAACCAACAATTTTTTTAAAACAAGCAGTTAATCAGAGCCAGAAGGCAGAAGCTCAGCTGTATTCAGTTGAGGGCAACACCAGGGAGGGGCAGACACCGTTAGTAGGCCCTAACCACCAATTTTTAAAAACACAGCACTTAATGAGAGCCAGAAGGTAGAAGCTCAGCTTTATTCAGTTGAGGACAAACACCAGGGAGCAGCAAACAGAGGTATTAGGCCCCATCCAGCAATTGAAAAAAAAAAAAGAAAAAAAAGTTTAATCAGAGCCAGAAGGTAGAAGCTCAGCTTTATTCAGTTGAGGACAACACCAGGCAGGGGCAGACACCGTTAGTAGGCCGGAACCACCAATTTTTTTAAAAACAGCAGTTAATCAGAGCCAGAAGGTAGAAGGTCAGCTTTATTCAGTTGAGGACAACACCAGGCAGGGGCAGACACCGTTAGTAAGCCGGAACCAACAATTTTTTTAAAAACAGCAGTTAATCAGAGCCAGAAGGTAGAAGCTCAGCTTTATTCAGTTGAGGACAACACCAGGCAGGGGCAGACACTGTTAGTAGGCCGGAACCACCAATCTTTTAAAAAACAGCACTTAATGAGAGCCAGAAGGTAGAAGCTCAGCTTTATTCAGTTGAGGACAAACACCAGGGAGCAGCAAACAGAGGTATTAGGCCCCATCCAGCAATTTAAAAAAAAAAAAAAAAGAAAAAAGCTTAATCAGAGCCAGAAGGTAGAAGCTCAGCTTTATTCAGTTGAGGACAACACCAGGCAGGGGCAGTCACCGTTAGTAGGCCGGAACCACCAATCTTTTAAAAAACAGCACTTAATGAGAGCCAGAAGGTAGAAGCTCAGCTTTATTCAGTTGAGGACAAACACCAGGGAGCAGCAAACAGAGGTATTAGGCCCCATCCAGCAATTTAAAAAAAAAAAAAAAAAAAAAAAGCTTAATCAGAGCCAGAAGGTAGAAGCTCAGCTTTATTCAGTTGAGGACAACACCAGGCAGGGGCAGACACCGTTAGTAGGCCGGAACCACCAATCTTTTAAAAAACAGCACTTAATGAGAGCCAGAAGGTAGAAGCTCAGCTTTATTCAATTGAGGACAAACACCAGGGAGCAGCAAACAGAGGTATTAGGCCCCATCCAGCAATTTAAAAAAAAAAAAAAAAAAAAAAAAGCTTAATCAGAGCCAGAAGGTAGAAGCTCAGCTTTATTCAGTTGAGGACAACACCAGGCAGGGGCAGACACCGTTAGTACGCCGGAACCACCAATTTTTTTAAAAGCAGCAGTTAATCAGAGCCAGAAGGTAGAAGCTCAGCTTTATTCAGTTGAGGACAACACCAGGCAGGGGCAGACACCGTTAGTAGGCCGGAACCACCAATCTTTTTAAAAACAGCACTTAATGAGAGCCAGAAGGTAGAAGCTCAGCTTTATTCAGTTGAGGACAAACACCAGGGAGCAGCAAACAGAGGTATTATGCCCCATCCAGCAATTAAAAAAAAAAAAAAAAAAAAAGCTTAATCAGAGCCAGAAGGTAGAAGCTCAGCTTTATTCAGTTGAGGACAACACCAGGCAGGGGCAGACACCGTTAGTTGGCCGGAACCAACAATTTTTTTAAAAACAGCAGTTAATCAGAGCCAGAAGGTAGAAGCTCAGCTTTATTCAGTTGAGGACAACACCAGGCAGGGGCAGACACCGTTAGTAGGCCGGAACCAACAATTTTTTTAAAAACAGCAGTTAATCAGAGCCAGAAGGTAGAAGCTCAGCTTTATTCAGTTGCGGACAACACCAGGCAGAGGCAGACACCGTTAGTAGGACGGAACCACCAATTTTTTTAAAAACAGCAGTTAATCAGAGCCAGAAGGTAGAAGCTCAGCTTTATTCAGTTGAGGACAACACCAGGCAGGGGCAGACACCGTTAGTAGGCCGGAACCAACAATTTTTTTAAAACAAGCAGTTAATCAGAGCCAGAAGGTAGAAGCTCAGCTGTATTCAGTTGAGGGCAACACCAGGGAGGGGCAGACACCGTTAGTAGGCCCTAACCACCAATTTTTAAAAACACAGCACTTAATGAGAGCCAGAAGGTTGAAGCACAGCTTTATTCAGTTGAGGACAACACCAGGCAGGGGCAGACACCGTTTGTAGGCCGGAACCACCAATCTTTTAAAAAACAGCACTTAATGAGAGCCAGAAGGTAGAAGCTCAGCTTTATTCAGTTGAGGACAAACACCAGGGAGCAGCAAACAGAGGTATTAGGCCCCATCCAGCAATTGAAAAAAAAAAAAGAAAAAAAGTTTAATCAGAGCCAGAAGGTAGAAGCTCAGCTTTATTCAGTTGAGGACAACACCAGGCAGGGGCAGACACCGTTAGTAGGCCGGAACCACCAATTTTTTTTAAAAACAGCAGTTAATCAGAGCCAGAAGGTAGAAGTTCAGCTTTATTCAGTTGAGGACAACACCAGGCAGGGGCAGACACCGTTAGTAAGCTGGAACCAACAATTTTTTTAAAAACAGCAGTTAATCAGAGCCAGAAGGTAGAAGCTCAGCTTAATTCAGTTGAGGACAACACCAGGCAGGGGCAGACACCGTTAGTAGGCCGGAACCACCAATCTTTAAAAAACAGCACTTAATGAGAGCCAGAAGGTAGAAGCTCAGCTTTATTCAGTTGAGGACAAACACCAGGGAGCAGCAAACAGAGGTATTAGGCCCCATCCAGCAATTTAAAAAAAAAAAAGAAAAAAAAAGCTTAATCAGAGCCAGAAGGTAGAAGCTCAGCTTTATTCAGTTGAGGACAACACCAGGCAGGGGCAGACACCGTTAGTAGGCCGGAACCACCAATCTTTTAAAAAACAGCACTTAATGAGAGCCAGAAGGTAGAAGCTCAGCTTTATTCAGTTGAGGACAAACACCAGGGAGCAGCAAACAGAGGTATTAGGCCCCATCCAGCAATTTAAAAAAAAAAAAAAAAGCTTAATCAGAGCCAGAAGGTAGAAGCTCAGCTTTATTCAGTTGAGGACAACACCAGGCAGGGGCAGACACCGTTAGTAGGCCGGAACCAACAATTTTTTTAAAACAAGCAGTTAATCAGAGCCAGAAGGTAGAAGCTCAGCTGTATTCAGTTGAGGGCAACACCAGGGAGGGGCAGACACCGTTAGTAGGCCCTAACCACCAATTTTTAAAAACACAGCACTTAATGAGAGCCAGAAGGTTGAAGCACAGCTTTATTCAGTTGAGGACAACACCAGGCAGGGGCAGACACCGTTAGTAGGCCGGAACCACCAATCTTTTAAAAAACAGCACTTAATGAGAGCCAGAAGGTAGAAGCTCAGCTTTATTCAGTTGAGGACAAACACCAGGGAGCAGCAAACAGAGGTATTAGGCCCCATCCAGCAATTGAAAAAAAAAAAAGAAAAAAAAGTTTAATCAGAGCCAGAAGGTAGAAGCTCAGCTTTATTCAGTTGAGGACAACACCAGGCAGGGGCAGACACCGTTAGTAGGCCGGAACCACCAATTTTTTTAAAAACAGCAGTTAATCAGAGCCAGAAGGTAGAAGCTCAGCTTTATTCAGTTGAGGACAACACCAGGCAGGGGCAGACACCGTTAGTAGGCCGGAACCACCAATCTTTTAAAAAACAGCACTTAATGAGAGCCAGAAGGTAGAAGCTCAGCTTTATTCAGTTGAGGACAAACACCAGGGAGCAGCAAACAGAGGTATTAGGCCACATCCAGCAATTTAAAAAAAAAAAAAAAAAAAAAGCTTAATCAGAGCCAGAAGGTAGAAGCTCAGCTTTATTCAGTTGAGGACAACACCAGGCAGGGGCAGACACCGTTAGTAGGCCGGAACCACCAATCTTTTAAAAAACAGCACTTAATGAGAGCCAGAAGGTAGAAGCTCAGCTTTATTCAGTTGAGGACAAACACCAGGGAGCAGCAAACAGAGGTATTAGGCCCCATCCAGCAATTTAAAAAAAAAAAAAAAAAAAAAAAAAGCTTAATCAGAGCCAGAAGGTAGAAGCTCAGCTTTATTCAGTTGAGGACAACACCAGGTAGGGGCAGACACCGATAGTAGGCCGGAACCAACAATTTTTTTAAAACAAGCAGTTAATCAGAGCCAGAAGGCAGAAGCTCAGCTGTATTCAGTTGAGGGCAACACCAGGGAGGGGCAGACACCGTTAGTAGGCCCTAACCACCAATTTTTAAAAACACAGCACTTAATGAGAGCCAGAAGGTAGAAGCTCAGCTTTATTCAGTTGAGGACAAACACCAGGGAGCAGCAAACAGAGGTATTAGGCCCCATCCAGCAATTGAAAAAAAAAAAAGAAAAAAAAGTTTAATCAGAGCCAGAAGGTAGAAGCTCAGCTTTATTCAGTTGAGGACAACACCAGGCAGGGGCAGACACCGTTAGTAGGCCGGAACCACCAATTTTTTTAAAAACAGCAGTTAATCAGAGCCAGAAGGTAGAAGGTCAGCTTTATTCAGTTGAGGACAACACCAGGCAGGGGCAGACACCGTTAGTAAGCCGGAACCAACAATTTTTTTAAAAACAGCAGTTAATCAGAGCCAGAAGGTAGAAGCTCAGCTTTATTCAGTTGAGGACAACACCAGGCAGGGGCAGACACTGTTAGTAGGCCGGAACCACCAATCTTTTAAAAAACAGCACTTAATGAGAGCCAGAAGGTAGAAGCTCAGCTTTATTCAGTTGAGGACAAACACCAGGGAGCAGCAAACAGAGGTATTAGGCCCCATCCAGCAATTTAAAAAAAAAAAAAAAAGAAAAAAGCTTAATCAGAGCCAGAAGGTAGAAGCTCAGCTTTATTCAGTTGAGGACAACACCAGGCAGGGGCAGTCACCGTTAGTAGGCCGGAACCACCAATCTTTTAAAAAACAGCACTTAATGAGAGCCAGAAGGTAGAAGCTCAGCTTTATTCAGTTGAGGACAAACACCAGGGAGCAGCAAACAGAGGTATTAGGCCCCATCCAGCAATTTAAAAAAAAAAAAAAAAAAAAAAAGCTTAATCAGAGCCAGAAGGTAGAAGCTCAGCTTTATTCAGTTGAGGACAACACCAGGCAGGGGCAGACACCGTTAGTAGGCCGGAACCACCAATCTTTTAAAAAACAGCACTTAATGAGAGCCAGAAGGTAGAAGCTCAGCTTTATTCAATTGAGGACAAACACCAGGGAGCAGCAAACAGAGGTATTAGGCCCCATCCAGCAATTTAAAAAAAAAAAAAAAAAAAAAAAAAGCTTAATCAGAGCCAGAAGGTAGAAGCTCAGCTTTATTCAGTTGAGGACAACACCAGGCAGGGGCAGACACCGTTAGTACGCCGGAACCACCAATTTTTTTAAAAGCAGTAGTTAATCAGAGCCAGAAGGTAGAAGCTCAGCTTTATTCAGTTGAGGACAACACCAGGCAGGGGCAGACACCGTTAGTAGGCCGGAACCAACAATTTTTTTATACAAGCAGTTAATCAGAGCCAGAAGGTAGAAGCTCAGCTGTATTCAGTTGAGGGCAACACCAGGGAGGGGCAGACACCGTTAGTAGGCCCTAACCACCAATTTTTAAAAACACAGCACTTAATGAGAGCCAGAAGGTTGAAGCACAGCTTTATTCAGTTGAGGACAACACCAGGCAGGGGCAGATACCGTTAGTAGGCCGGAACCACCAATCTTTTAAAAAACAGCACTTAATGAGAGCCAGAAGGTAGAAGCTCAGCTTTATTCAGTTGAGGACAAACACCAGGGATCAGCAAACAGAGGTATTAGGCCCCATCCAGCAATTGAAAAAAAAAAAAAAAAAAAAGCTTAATCAGAGCCAGAAGGTAGAAGCTCAGCTTTATTCAGTTGAGGACAACACCAGGCAGGGGCAGACACCGTTAGTAGGCCGGAACCACCAATTTTTTTAAAAACAGCAGTTAATCAGAGCCAGAAGGTAGAAGCTCAGCTTTATTCAGTTGAGGACAACACCAGGCAGGGGCAGACACCGTTAGTAGGCCGGAACCAACAATTTTTTTAAAAACAGCAGTTAATCAGAGCCAGAAGGTAGAAGCTCAGCTTTATTCAGTTGAGGACAACACCAGGCAGGGGCAGACACCGTTAGTAGGCCGGAACCACCAATCTTTTTAAAAACAGCACTTAATGAGAGCCAGAAGGTAGAAGCTCAGCTTTATTCAGTTGAGGACAAACACCAGGGAGCAGCAAACAGAGGTATTATGCCCCATCCAGCAATTAAAAAAAAAAATTAAAAAAAAGCTTAATCAGAGCCAGAAGGTAGAAGCTCAGCTTTATTCAGTTGAGGACAACACCAGGCAGGGGCAGACACCGTTAGTAGGCCGGAACCAACAATTTTTTTAAAAACAGCAGTTAATCAGAGCCAGAAGGTAGAAGCTCAGCTTTATTCAGTTGAGGACAACACCAGGCAGTGGCAGACACCGTTAGTAGGCCGGAACCAACAATTTTTTTAAAACAAGCAGTTAATCAGAGCCAGAAGGTAGAAGCTCAGCTGTATTCAGTTGAGGGCAACACCAGGGAGGGGCAGACACCGTTAGTAGGCCCTAACCACCAATTTTTAAAAACACAGCACTTAATGAGAGCCAGAAGGTTGAAGCACAGCTTTATTCAGTTGAGGACAACACCAGGCAGGGGCAGACACCGTTAGTAGGCCGGAACCACCAATCTTTTAAAAAACAGCACTTAATGAGAGCCAGAAGGTAGAAGCTCAGCTTTATTCAGTTGAGGACAAACACCAGGGAGCAGCAAACAGAGGTATTAAGCCTCATCCAGCAATTGAAAAAAAAAAAAAAAAAAAAGCTTAATCAGAGCCAGAAGGTAGAAGCTCAGCTTTATTCAGTTGAGGACAACACCAGGCAGGGGCAGACACCGTTAGTAGGCCGGAACCACCAATTTTTTTTAAAAACAGCAGTTAATCAGAGCCAGAAGGTAGAAGCTTAGCTTTATTCAGTTGAGGACAACACCAGGCAGGGGCAGACACCGTTAGTAGGCCGGAACCAACAATTTTTTTAAAAACAGCAGTTAATCAGAGCCAGAAGGTAGAAGCTCAGCTTTATTCAGTTGAGGACAACACCAGGCAGGGGCAGACACCGTTAGTAGGCCGGAACCACCAATCTTTTTAAAAACAGCACTTAATGAGAGCCAGAAGGTAGAAGCTCAGCTTTATTCAGTTGAGGACAAACACCAGGGAGCAGCAAACAGAGGTATTATGCCCCATCCAGCAATTAAAAAAAAAAATAAAAAAAAAGCTTAATCAGAGCCAAAAGGTAGAAGCTCAGCTTTATTCAGTTGAGGACAACACCAGGCAGGGGCAGTCACCGTTAGTTGGCAGGAACCAACAATTTTTTTAAAAACAGCAGTTAATCAGAGCCAGAAGGTAGAAGCTCAGCTTTATTCAGTTGAGGACAACACCAGGCAGGGGCAGACACCGTTAGTAGGCCGGAACCAACAATTTTTTTAAAACAAGCAGTTAATCAGAGCCAGAAGGTAGAAGCTCAGCTGTATTCAGTTGAGGGCAACACCAGGGAGGGGCAGACACCGTTAGCAGGCCCTAACCACCAATTTTTAAAAACACAGCACTTAATGAGAGCCAGAAGGTTGAAGCACAGCTTTATTCAGTTGAGGACAACACCAGGCAGGGGCAGACACCGTTAGTAGGCCGGAACCACCAATCTTTTAAAAAACAGCACTTAATGAGAGCCGGAAGGTAGAAGCTCAGCTTTATTCAGTTGAGGACAAACACCAGGGAGCAGCAAACAGAGGTATTAAGCCTCATCCAGCAATTGAAAAAAAAAAAAAAAAAAAAGCTTAATCAGAGCCAGAAGGTAGAAGCTCAGCTTTATTCAGTTGAGGACAACACCAGGCAGGGGCAGACACCGTTAGTAGGCCGGAACCACCAATTTTTTTAAAAACAGCAGTTAATCAGAGCCAGAAGGTGGAAGCTCAGCTTTATTCAGTTGAGGACAACACCAGGCAGGGGAAGACACCGTTAGTAGGCCGGAACCACCAATTTTTTTAAAAACAGCAGTTAATCAGAGCCAGAAGGTAGAAGCTCAGCTTTATTCAGTTGAGGACAACACCAGGCAGGGGCAGACACCGTTAGTAGGCCGGAACCACCAATCTTTTTAAAAACAGCACTTAATGAGAGCCAGAAGGTAGAAGCTCAGCTTTATTCAGTTGAGGACAAACACCAGGGAGCAGCAAACAGAGGTATTATGCCCCATCCAGCAATTAAAAAAAAAAAAAAAAAAAAAGCTTAATCAGAGCCAGAAGGTAGAAGCTCAGCTTTATTCAGTTGAGGACAACACCAGGCAGGGGCAGACACCGTTAGTTGGCCGGAACCAACAATTTTTTTAAAAACAGCAGTTAATCAGAGCCAGAAGGTAGAAGCTCAGCTTTATTCAGTTGAGGACAACACCAGGCAGGGGCAGACACCGTTAGTAGGCCGGAACCACCAATTTTTTTAAAAACAGCAGTTAATCAGAGCCAGAAGGTAGAAGCTTAGCTTTATTCAGTTGAGGACAACACCAGGCAGGGGCAGACACCGTTAGTAGGCCGGAACCAACAATTTTTTTAAAAACAGCAGTTAATCAGAGCCAGAAGGTAGAAGCTCAGCTTTATTCAGTTGAGGACAACACCAGGCAGGGGCAGACACCGTTAGTAGGCCGGAACCACCAATCTTTTTAAAAACAGCACTTAATGAGAGCCAGAAGGTAGAAGCTCAGCTTTATTCAGTTGAGGACAAACACCAGGGAGCAGCAAACAGAGGTATTATGCCCCATCCAGCAATTAAAAAAAAAAATAAAAAAAAAGCTTAATCAGAGCCAAAAGGTAGAAGCTCAGCTTTATTCAGTTGAGGACAACACCAGGCAGGGGCAGTCACCGTTAGTTGGCAGGAACCAACAATTTTTTTAAAAACAGCAGTTAATCAGAGCCAGAAGGTAGAAGCTCAGCTTTATTCAGTTGAGGACAACACCAGGCAGGGGCAGACACCGTTAGTAGGCCGGAACCAACAATTTTTTTAAAACAAGCAGTTAATCAGAGCCAGAAGGTAGAAGCTCAGCTGTATTCAGTTGAGGGCAACACCAGGGAGGGGCAGACACCGTTAGCAGGCCCTAACCACCAATTTTTAAAAACACAGCACTTAATGAGAGCCAGAAGGTTGAAGCACAGCTTTATTCAGTTGAGGACAACACCAGGCAGGGGCAGACACCGTTAGTAGGCCGGAACCACCAATCTTTTAAAAAACAGCACTTAATGAGAGCCGGAAGGTAGAAGCTCAGCTTTATTCAGTTGAGGACAAACACCAGGGAGCAGCAAACAGAGGTATTAAGCCTCATCCAGCAATTGAAAAAAAAAAAAAAAAAAAAGCTTAATCAGAGCCAGAAGGTAGAAGCTCAGCTTTATTCAGTTGAGGACAACACCAGGCAGGGGCAGACACCGTTAGTAGGCCGGAACCACCAATTTTTTTAAAAACAGCAGTTAATCAGAGCCAGAAGGTGGAAGCTCAGCTTTATTCAGTTGAGGACAACACCAGGCAGGGGCAGACACCGTTAGTAGGCCGGAACCACCAATTTTTTTAAAAACAGCAGTTAATCAGAGCCAGAAGGTAGAAGCTCAGCTTTATTCAGTTGAGGACAACACCAGGCAGGGGCAGACACCGTTAGTAGGCCGGAACCACCAATCTTTTTAAAAACAGCACTTAATGAGAGCCAGAAGGTAGAAGCTCAGCTTTATTCAGTTGAGGACAAACACCAGGGAGCAGCAAACAGAGGTATTATGCCCCATCCAGCAATTAAAAAAAAAAAAAAAAAAAAAGCTTAATCAGAGCCAGAAGGTAGAAGCTCAGCTTTATTCAGTTGAGGACAACACCAGGCAGGGGCAGACACCGTTAGTTGGCCGGAACCAACAATTTTTTTAAAAACAGCAGTTAATCAGAGCCAGAAGGTAGAAGCTCAGCTTTATTCAGTTGAGGACAACACCAGGCAGGGGCAGACACCGTTAGTAGGCCGGAACCAACAATTTTTTTAAAAACAGCAGTTAATCAGAGCCAGAAGGTAGAAGCTCAGCTTTATTCAGTTGCTGACAACACCAGGCAGAGGCAGACACCGTTAGTAGGACGGAAGCACCAATTTTTTTAAAAACAGCAGTTAATCAGAGCCAGAAGGTAGAAGCTCAGCTTTATTCAGTTGAGGACAACACCAGGCAGGGGCAGACACCGTTAGTAGGCCGGAACCAACAATTTTTTTAAAACAAGCAGTTAATCAGAGCCAGAAGGTAGAAGCTCAGCTGTATTCAGTTGAGGGCAACACCAGGGAGGGGCAGACACCGTTAGTAGGCCCTAACCACCAATTTTTAAAAACACAGCACTTAATGAGAGCCAGAAGGTTGAAGCACAGCTTTATTCAGTTGAGGACAACACCAGGCAGGGGCAGACACCGTTTGTAGGCCGGAACCACCAATCTTTTAAAAAACAGCACTTAATGAGAGCCAGAAGGTAGAAGCTCAGCTTTATTCAGTTGAGGACAAACACCAGGGAGCAGCAAACAGAGGTATTAGGCCCCATCCAGCAATTGAAAAAAAAAAAAGAAAAAAAGTTTAATCAGAGCCAGAAGGTAGAAGCTCAGCTTTATTCAGTTGAGGACAACACCAGGCAGGGGCAGACACCGTTAGTAGGCCGGAACCACCAATTTTTTTTAAAAACAGCAGTTAATCAGAGCCAGAAGGTAGAAGTTCAGCTTTATTCAGTTGAGGACAACACCAGGCAGGGGCAGACACCGTTAGTAAGCTGGAACCAACAATTTTTTTAAAAACAGCAGTTAATCAGAGCCAGAAGGTAGAAGCTCAGCTTAATTCAGTTGAGGACAACACCAGGCAGGGGCAGACACCGTTAGTAGGCCGGAACCACCAATCTTTAAAAAACAGCACTTAATGAGAGCCAGAAGGTAGAAGCTCAGCTTTATTCAGTTGAGGACAAACACCAGGGAGCAGCAAACAGAGGTATTAGGCCCCATCCAGCAATTTAAAAAAAAAAAAGAAAAAAAAAGCTTAATCAGAGCCAGAAGGTAGAAGCTCAGCTTTATTCAGTTGAGGACAACACCAGGCAGGGGCAGACACCGTTAGTAGGCCGGAACCACCAATCTTTTAAAAAACAGCACTTAATGAGAGCCAGAAGGTAGAAGCTCAGCTTTATTCAGTTGAGGACAAACACCAGGGAGCAGCAAACAGAGGTATTAGGCCCCATCCAGCAATTTAAAAAAAAAAAAAAAAGCTTAATCAGAGCCAGAAGGTAGAAGCTCAGCTTTATTCAGTTGAGGACAACACCAGGCAGGGGCAGACACCGTTAGTAGGCCGGAACCAACAATTTTTTTAAAACAAGCAGTTAATCAGAGCCAGAAGGTAGAAGCTCAGCTGTATTCAGTTGAGGGCAACACCAGGGAGGGGCAGACACCGTTAGTAGGCCCTAACCACCAATTTTTAAAAACACAGCACTTAATGAGAGCCAGAAGGTTGAAGCACAGCTTTATTCAGTTGAGGACAACACCAGGCAGGGGCAGACACCGTTAGTAGGCCGGAACCACCAATCTTTTAAAAAACAGCACTTAATGAGAGCCAGAAGGTAGAAGCTCAGCTTTATTCAGTTGAGGACAAACACCAGGGAGCAGCAAACAGAGGTATTAGGCCCCATCCAGCAATTTAAAAAAAAAAAAAAAAGCTTAATCAGAGCCAGAAGGTAGAAGCTCAGCTTTATTCAGTTGAGGACAACACCAGGCAGGGGCAGACACCGTTAGTAGGCCGGAACCAACAATTTTTTTAAAACAAGCAGTTAATCAGAGCCAGAAGGTAGAAGCTCAGCTGTATTCAGTTGAGGGCAACACCAGGGAGGGGCAGACACCGTTAGTAGGCCCTAACCACCAATTTTTAAAAACACAGCACTTAATGAGAGCCAGAAGGTTGAAGCACAGCTTTATTCAGTTGAGGACAACACCAGGCAGGGGCAGACACCGTTAGTAGGCCGGAACCACCAATCTTTTAAAAAACAGCACTTAATGAGAGCCAGAAGGTAGAAGCTCAGCTTTATTCAGTTGAGGACAAACACCAGGGAGCAGCAAACAGAGGTATTAGGCCCCATCCAGCAATTGAAAAAAAAAAAAGAAAAAAAAGTTTAATCAGAGCCAGAAGGTAGAAGCTCAGCTTTATTCAGTTGAGGACAACACCAGGCAGGGGCAGACACCGTTAGTAGGCCGGAACCACCAATTTTTTTGAAAACAGCAGTTAATCAGAGCCAGAAGGTAGAAGCTCAGCTTTATTCAGTTGAGGACAACACCAGGCAGGGGCAGACACCGTTAGTAAGCCGGAACCAACAATTTTTTTAAAAACAGCAGTTAATCAGAGCCAGAAGGTAGAAGCTCAGCTTTATTCAGTTGAGGACAACACCAGGCAGAGGCAGACACCGTTAGTAGGACGGAACCACCAATTTTTTTAAAAACAGCAGTTAATCAGAGCCAGAAGGTAGAAGCTCAGCTTTATTCAGTTGAGGACAACACCAGGCAGGGGCAGACACCGTTAGTAGGCCGGAACCAACAATTTTTTTAAAACAAGCAGTTAATCAGAGCCAGAAGGTAGAAGCTCAGCTGTATTCAGTTGAGGGCAACACCAGGGAGGGGCAGACACCGTTAGTAGGCCCTAACCACCAATTTTTAAAAACACAGCACTTAATGAGAGCCAGAAGGTTGAAGCACAGCTTTATTCAGTTGAGGACAACACCAGGCAGGGGCAGACACCGTTAGTAGGCCGGAACCACCAATCTTTTAAAAAACAGCACTTAATGAGAGCCAGAAGGTAGAAGCTCAGCTTTATTCAGTTGAGGACAAACACCAGGGAGCAGCAAACAGAGGTATTAGGCCCCATCCAGCAATTGAAAAAAAAAAAAGAAAAAAAGTTTAATCAGAGCCAGAAGGTAGAAGCTCAGCTTTATTCAGTTGAGGACAACACCAGGCAGGGGCAGACACCGTTAGTAGGCCGGAACCACCAATTTTTTTAAAAACAGCAGTTAATCAGAGCCAGAAGGTAGAAGCTCAGCTTAATTCAGTTGAGGACAACACCAGGCAGGGGCAGACACCGTTAGTAGGCCGGAACCACCAATCTTTAAAAAACAGCACTTAATGAGAGCCAGAAGGTAGAAGCTCAGCTTTATTCAGCTGAGGACAAACACCAGGGAGCAGCAAACAGAGGTATTAGGCCCCATCCAGCAATTTAAAAAAAAAAAAGAAAAAAAAAGCTTAATCAGAGCCAGAAGGTAGAAGCTTAGCTTTATTCAGTTGAGGACAACACCAGGCAGGGGCAGACACCGTTAGTAGGCCGGAACCAACAATTTTTTTAAAAACAGCAGTTAATCAGAGCCAGAAGGTAGAAGCTCAGCTTTATTCAGTTGAGGACAACACCAGGCAGGGGCAGACACCGTTAGTAGGCCGGAACCAACAATTTTTTTAAAACAAGCAGTTAATCAGAGCCAGAAGGTAGAAGCTCAGCTTTATTCAGTTGAGGGCAACACCAGGGAGGGGCAGACACCGTTAGTAGGCCCTAACCACCAATTTTTAAAAACACAGCACTTAATGAGAGCCAGAAGGTTGAAGCACAGCTTTATTCAGTTGAGGACAACACCAGGCAGGGGCAGACACCGTTAGTAGGCCGGAACCACCAATCTTTTAAAAAACAGCACTTAATGAGAGCCAGAAGGTAGAAGCTCAGCTTTATTCAGTTGAGGACAAACACCAGGGAGCAGCAAACAGAGGTATTAGGCCCCATCCAGCAATTTAAAAAAAAAAAAAAAAAAAAGCTTAATCAGAGCCAGAAGGTAGAAGCTCAGCTTTATTCAGTTGAGGACAACACCAGGCAGGGGCAGACACCGTTAGTAGGCCGGAACCACCAATTTTTTTAAAAACAGCAGTTAATCAGAGCCAGAAGGTAGAAGCTCAGCTTTATTCAGTTGAGGACAACACCAGGCAGGGGCAGACACCGTTAGTAGGCCGGAACCAACAATTTTTTTAAAACAAGCAGTTAATCAGAGCCAGAAGGTAGAAGCTCAGCTGTATTCAGTTGAGGGCAACACCAGGGAGGGGCAGACACCGTTAGTAGGCCCTAACCACCAATTTTTAAAAACACAGCACTTAATGAGAGCCAGAAGGTTGAAGCACAGCTTTATTCAGTTGAGGACAACACCAGGCAGGGGCAGACACCGTTAGTAGGCCGGAACCACCAATCTTTTAAAAAACAGCACTTAATGAGAGCCAGAAGGTAGAAGCTCAGCTTTATTCAGTTGAGGACAAACACCAGGGAGCAGCAAACAGAGGTATTAGGCCCCATCCAGCAATTGAAAAAAAAAAAAGCTTAATCAGAGCCAGAAGGTAGAAGCTCAGCTTTATTCAGTTGAGGACAACACCAGGCAGGGGCAGACACCGTTAGTAGGCCGGAACCACCAATTTTTTTAAAAACAGCAGTTAATCAGAGCCAGAAGGTAGAAGCTCAGCTTTATTCAGTTGAGGACAACACCAGGCAGGGGCAGACACCGTTAGTAGGCCGGAACCAACAATTTTTTTAAAAACAGCAGTTAATCAGAGCCAGAAGGTAGAAGCTCAGCTTTATTCAGTTGCTGACAACACCAGGCAGAGGCAGACACCGTTAGTAGGACGGAAGCACCAATTTTTTTAAAAACAGCAGTTAATCAGAGCCAGAAGGTAGAAGCTCAGCTTTATTCAGTTGAGGACAACACCAGGCAGGGGCAGACACCGTTAGTAGGCCGGAACCAACAATTTTTTTAAAACAAGCAGTTAATCAGAGCCAGAAGGTAGAAGCTCAGCTGTATTCAGTTGAGGGCAACACCAGGGAGGGGCAGACACCGTTAGTAGGCCCTAACCACCAATTTTTAAAAACACAGCACTTAATGAGAGCCAGAAGGTTGAAGCACAGCTTTATTCAGTTGAGGACAACACCAGGCAGGGGCAGACACCGTTTGTAGGCCGGAACCACCAATCTTTTAAAAAACAGCACTTAATGAGAGCCAGAAGGTAGAAGCTCAGCTTTATTCAGTTGAGGACAAACACCAGGGAGCAGCAAACAGAGGTATTAGGCCCCATCCAGCAATTGAAAAAAAAAAAAGAAAAAAAGTTTAATCAGAGCCAGAAGGTAGAAGCTCAGCTTTATTCAGTTGAGGACAACACCAGGCAGGGGCAGACACCGTTAGTAGGCCGGAACCACCAATTTTTTTTAAAAACAGCAGTTAATCAGAGCCAGAAGGTAGAAGTTCAGCTTTATTCAGTTGAGGACAACACCAGGCAGGGGCAGACACCGTTAGTAAGCTGGAACCAACAATTTTTTTAAAAACAGCAGTTAATCAGAGCCAGAAGGTAGAAGCTCAGCTTAATTCAGTTGAGGACAACACCAGGCAGGGGCAGACACCGTTAGTAGGCCGGAACCACCAATCTTTAAAAAACAGCACTTAATGAGAGCCAGAAGGTAGAAGCTCAGCTTTATTCAGTTGAGGACAAACACCAGGGAGCAGCAAACAGAGGTATTAGGCCCCATCCAGCAATTTAAAAAAAAAAAAGAAAAAAAAAGCTTAATCAGAGCCAGAAGGTAGAAGCTCAGCTTTATTCAGTTGAGGACAACACCAGGCAGGGGCAGACACCGTTAGTAGGCCGGAACCACCAATCTTTTAAAAAACAGCACTTAATGAGAGCCAGAAGGTAGAAGCTCAGCTTTATTCAGTTGAGGACAAACACCAGGGAGCAGCAAACAGAGGTATTAGGCCCCATCCAGCAATTTAAAAAAAAAAAAAAAAGCTTAATCAGAGCCAGAAGGTAGAAGCTCAGCTTTATTCAGTTGAGGACAACACCAGGCAGGGGCAGACACCGTTAGTAGGCCGGAACCAACAATTTTTTTAAAACAAGCAGTTAATCAGAGCCAGAAGGTAGAAGCTCAGCTGTATTCAGTTGAGGGCAACACCAGGGAGGGGCAGACACCGTTAGTAGGCCCTAACCACCAATTTTTAAAAACACAGCACTTAATGAGAGCCAGAAGGTTGAAGCACAGCTTTATTCAGTTGAGGACAACACCAGGCAGGGGCAGACACCGTTAGTAGGCCGGAACCACCAATCTTTTAAAAAACAGCACTTAATGAGAGCCAGAAGGTAGAAGCTCAGCTTTATTCAGTTGAGGACAAACACCAGGGAGCAGCAAACAGAGGTATTAGGCCCCATCCAGCAATTTAAAAAAAAAAAAAAAAAGCTTAATCAGAGCCAGAAGGTAGAAGCTCAGCTTTATTCAGTTGAGGACAACACCAGGCAGGGGCAGACACCGTTAGTAGGCCGGAACCAACAATTTTTTTAAAACAAGCAGTTAATCAGAGCCAGAAGGTAGAAGCTCAGCTGTATTCAGTTGAGGGCAACACCAGGGAGGGGCAGACACCGTTAGTAGGCCCTAACCACCAATTTTTAAAAACACAGCACTTAATGAGAGCCAGAAGGTTGAAGCACAGCTTTATTCAGTTGAGGACAACACCAGGCAGGGGCAGACACCGTTAGTAGGCCGGAACCACCAATCTTTTAAAAAACAGCACTTAATGAGAGCCAGAAGGTAGAAGCTCAGCTTTATTCAGTTGAGGACAAACACCAGGGAGCAGCAAACAGAGGTATTAGGCCCCATCCAGCAATTGAAAAAAAAAAAAGAAAAAAAAGTTTAATCAGAGCCAGAAGGTAGAAGCTCAGCTTTATTCAGTTGAGGACAACACCAGGCAGGGGCAGACACCGTTAGTAGGCCGGAACCACCAATTTTTTTGAAAACAGCAGTTAATCAGAGCCAGAAGGTAGAAGCTCAGCTTTATTCAGTTGAGGACAACACCAGGCAGGGGCAGACACCGTTAGTAAGCCGGAACCAACAATTTTTTTAAAAACAGCAGTTAATCAGAGCCAGAAGGTAGAAGCTCAGCTTTATTCAGTTGAGGACAACACCAGGCAGAGGCAGACACCGTTAGTAGGACGGAACCACCAATTTTTTTAAAAACAGCAGTTAATCAGAGCCAGAAGGTAGAAGCTCAGCTTTATTCAGTTGAGGACAACACCAGGCAGGGGCAGACACCGTTAGTAGGCCGGAACCAACAATTTTTTTAAAACAAGCAGTTAATCAGAGCCAGAAGGTAGAAGCTCAGCTGTATTCAGTTGAGGGCAACACCAGGGAGGGGCAGACACCGTTAGTAGGCCCTAACCACCAATTTTTAAAAACACAGCACTTAATGAGAGCCAGAAGGTTGAAGCACAGCTTTATTCAGTTGAGGACAACACCAGGCAGGGGCAGACACCGTTAGTAGGCCGGAACCACCAATCTTTTAAAAAACAGCACTTAATGAGAGCCAGAAGGTAGAAGCTCAGCTTTATTCAGTTGAGGACAAACACCAGGGAGCAGCAAACAGAGGTATTAGGCCCCATCCAGCAATTGAAAAAAAAAAAAGAAAAAAAGTTTAATCAGAGCCAGAAGGTAGAAGCTCAGCTTTATTCAGTTGAGGACAACACCAGGCAGGGGCAGACACCGTTAGTAGGCCGGAACCACCAATTTTTTTAAAAACAGCAGTTAATCAGAGCCAGAAGGTAGAAGCTCAGCTTAATTCAGTTGAGGACAACACCAGGCAGGGGCAGACACCGTTAGTAGGCCGGAACCACCAATCTTTAAAAAACAGCACTTAATGAGAGCCAGAAGGTAGAAGCTCAGCTTTATTCAGCTGAGGACAAACACCAGGGAGCAGCAAACAGAGGTATTAGGCCCCATCCAGCAATTTAAAAAAAAAAAAGAAAAAAAAAGCTTAATCAGAGCCAGAAGGTAGAAGCTCAGCTTTATTCAGTTGAGGACAACACCAGGCAGGGGCAGACACCGTTAGTAGGCCAGAACCACCAATCTTTTAAAAAACAGCACTTAATGAGAGCCAGAAGGTAGAAGCTCAGCTTTATTCAGTTGAGGACAAACACCAGGGAGCAGCAAACAGAGGTATTAGGCCCCATCCAGCAATTTAAAAAAAAAAAAAAAAGCTTAATCAGAGCCAGAAGGTAGAAGCTTAGCTTTATTCAGTTGAGGACAACACCAGGCAGGGGCAGACACCGTTAGTAGGCCGGAACCAACAATTTTTTTAAAAACAGCAGTTAATCAGAGCCAGAAGGTAGAAGCTCAGCTTTATTCAGTTGAGGACAACACCAGGCAGGGGCAGACACCGTTAGTAGGCCGGAACCAACAATTTTTTTAAAACAAGCAGTTAATCAGAGCCAGAAGGTAGAAGCTCAGCTTTATTCAGTTGAGGGCAACACCAGGGAGGGGCAGACACCGTTAGTAGGCCCTAACCACCAATTTTTAAAAACACAGCACTTAATGAGAGCCAGAAGGTTGAAGCACAGCTTTATTCAGTTGAGGACAACACCAGGCAGGGGCAGACACCGTTAGTAGGCCGGAACCACCAATCTTTTAAAAAACAGCACTTAATGAGAGCCAGAAGGTAGAAGCTCAGCTTTATTCAGTTGAGGACAAACACCAGGGAGCAGCAAACAGAGGTATTAGGCCCCATCCAGCAATTTAAAAAAAAAAAAAAAAAAAAGCTTAATCAGAGCCAGAAGGTAGAAGCTCAGCTTTATTCAGTTGAGGACAACACCAGGCAGGGGCAGACACCGTTAGTAGGCCGGAACCATCAATTTTTTTAAAAACAGCAGTTAATCAGAGCCAGAAGGTAGAAGCTCAGCTTTATTCAGTTGAGGACAACACCAGGCAGGGGCAGACACCGTTAGTAGGCCGGAACCAACAATTTTTTTAAAACAAGCAGTTAATCAGAGCCAGAAGGTAGAAGCTCAGCTGTATTCAGTTGAGGGCAACACCAGGGAGGGGCAGACACCGTTAGTAGGCCCTAACCACCAATTTTTAAAAACACAGCACTTAATGAGAGCCAGAAGGTTGAAGCACAGCTTTATTCAGTTGAGGACAACACCAGGCAGGGGCAGACACCGTTAGTAGGCCGGAACCACCAATCTTTTAAAAAACAGCACTTAATGAGAGCCAGAAGGTAGAAGCTCAGCTTTATTCAGTTGAGGACAAACACCAGGGAGCAGCAAACAGAGGTATTAGGCCCCATCCAGCAATTGAAAAAAAAAAAAGCTTAATCAGAGCCAGAAGGTAGAAGCTCAGCTTTATTCAGTTGAGGACAACACCAGGCAGGGGCAGACACCGTTAGTAGGCCGGAACCACCAATTTTTTTAAAAACAGCAGTTAATCAGAGCCAGAAGGTAGAAGCTCAGCTTTATTCAGTTGAGGACAACACCAGGCAGGGGCAGACACCGTTAGTAGGCCGGAACCAACAATTTTTTTAAAACAAGCAGTTAATCAGAGCCAGAAGGTAGAAGCTCAGCTGTATTCAGTTGAGGGCAACACCAGGGAGGGGCAGACACCGTTAGTAGGCCCTAACCACCAATTTTTAAAAACACAGCACTTAATGAGAGCCAGAAGGTTGAAGCACAGCTTTATTCAGTTGAGGACAACACCAGGCAGGGGCAGACACCGTTAGTAGGCCGGAACCACCAATCTTTTAAAAAACAGCACTTAATGAGAGCCAGAAGGTAGAAGCTCAGCTTTATTCAGTTGAGGACAAACACCAGGGAGCAGCAAACAGAGGTATTAGGCCCCATCCAGCAATTGAAAAAAAAAAAAGAAAAAAAAGTTTAATCAGAGCCAGAAGGTAGAAGCTCAGCTTTATTCAGTTGAGGACAACACCAGGCAGGGGCAGACACCGTTAGTAGGCCGGAACCACCAATTTTTTTGAAAACAGCAGTTAATCAGAGCCAGAAGGTAGAAGCTCAGCTTTATTCAGTTGAGGACAACACCAGGCAGGGGCAGACACCGTTAGTAAGCCGGAACCAACAATTTTTTTAAAAACAGCAGTTAATCAGAGCCAGAAGGTAGAAGCTCAGCTTTATTCAGTTGAGGACAACACAAGGCAGGGGCAGACACCGTTAGTAGGCCGGAAACCACCAATCTTTTAAAAAACAGCACTTAATGAGAGCCGGAAGGTAGAAGCTCAGCTTTATTCAGTTGAGGACAAACACCAGGGAGCAGCAAACAGAGGTATTAGGCCCCATCCAGCAATTTAAAAAAAAAAAAAAAAAAAAAGCTTAATCAGAGCCAGAAGGTAGAAGCTCAGCTTTATTCAGTTGAGGACAACACCAGGCAGGGGCAGACACCGTTAGTAGGCCGGAACCAACAATTTTTTTAAAAACAGCAGTTAATCAGAGCCAGAAGGTAGAAGCTCAGCTTTATTCAGTTGAGGACAACACCAGGCAGGGGCAGACACCGTTAGTAGGCCGGAACCAACAATTTTTTTAAAAACAGCAGTTAATCAGAGCCAGAAGGTAGAAGCTCAGCTTTATTCAGTTGAGGACAACACCAGGCAGGGGCAGACACCGTTAGTAGGCCGGAACCACCAATTTTTTTAAAAACAGCAGTTAATCAGAGCCAGAAGGTAGAAGCTCAGCTTTATTCAGTTGAGGACAACACCAGGCAGGGGCAGACACCGTTAGTAGGCCGGAACCAACAATTTTTTTAAAAACAGCAGTTAATCAGAGCCAGAAGGTAGAAGCTCAGCTTTATTCAGTTGAGGACAACACCAGGCAGGGGCAGACACCGTTAGTAGGCCGGAACCAACAATTTTTTTAAAACAAGCAGTTAATCAGAGCCAGAAGGTAGAAGCTCAGCTGTATTCAGTTGAGGGCAACACCAGGGAGGGGCAGACACCGTTAGTAGGCCCTAACCACCAATTTTTAAAAACACAGCACTTAATGAGAGCCAGAAGGTTGAAGCACAGCTTTATTCAGTTGAGGACAACACCAGGCAGGGGCAGACACCGTTAGTAGGCCGGAACCACCAATCTTTTAAAAAACAGCACTTAATGAGAGCCAGAAGGTAGAAGCTCAGCTTTATTCAGTTGAGGACAAACACCAGGGAGCAGCAAACAGAGGTATTAAGCCTCATCCAGCAATTGAAAAAAAAAAAAAAAAAAAAGCTTAATCAGAGCCAGAAGGTAGAAGCTCAGCTTTATTCAGTTGAGGACAACACCAGGCAGGGGCAGACACCGTTAGTAGGCCGGAACCACCAATTTTTTAAAAAACAACAGTTAATCAGAGCCAGAAGGTAGAAGCTCAGCTTTATTCAGTTGAGGACAACACCAGGCAGGGGCAGACACCGTTAGTAGGCCGGAACCAACAATTTTTTTAAAAACAGCAGTTAATCAGAGCCAGAAGGTAGAAGCTCAGCTTTATTCAGTTGAGGACAACACCAGGCAGGGGCAGACACCGTTAGTAGGCCGGAACCACCAATCTTTAAAAAACAGCACTTAATGAGAGCCAGAAGGTAGAAGCTCAGCTTTATTCAGTTGAGGACAAACACCAGGGAGCAGCAAACAGAGGTATTAGGCCCCATCCAGCAATTAAAAAAAAAAAAAAAAAAAGCTTAATCAGAGCCAGAAGGTAGAAGCTCAGCTTTATTCAGTTGAGGACAACACCAGGCAGGGGCAGACACCGTTAGTAGGCCGGAACCACCAATTTTTTTAAAAACAGCAGTTAATCAGAGCCAGAAGGTAGAAGCTTAGCTTTATTCAGTTGAGGACAACACCAGGCAGGGGCAGACACCGTTAGTAGGCCGGAACCAACAATTTTTTTAAAAACAGCAGTTAATCAGAGCCAGAAGGTAGAAGCTCAGCTTTATTCAGTTGAGGACAACACCAGGCAGGGGCAGACACCGTTAGTAGGCCGGAACCACCAATCTTTTTAAAAACAGCACTTAATGAGAGCCAGAAGGTAGAAGCTCAGCTTTATTCAGTTGAGGACAAACACCAGGGAGCAGCAAACAGAGGTATTATGCCCCATCCAGCAATTAAAAAATAAAATAAAAAAAAAGCTTAATCAGAGCCAGAAGGTAGAAGCTCAGCTTTATTCAGTTGAGGACAACACCAGGCAGGGGCAGACACCGTTAGTTGGCCGGAACCAACAATTTTTTTAAAAACAGCAGTTAATCAGAGCCAGAAGGTAGAAGCTCAGCTTTATTCAGTTGAGGACAACACCAGGCAGGGGCAGACACCGTTAGTAGGCCGGAACCAACAATTTTTTTAAAACAAGCAGTTAATCAGAGCCAGAAGGTAGAAGCTCAGCTGTATTCAGTTGAGGGCAACACCAGGGAGGGGCAGACACCGTTAGTAGGCCCTAACCACCAATTTTTAAAAACACAGCACTTAATGAGAGCCAGAAGGTTGAAGCACAGCTTTATTCAGTTGAGGACAACACCAGGCAGGGGCAGACACCGTTAGTAGGCCGGAACCACCAATCTTTTAAAAAACAGCACTTAATGAGAGCCAGAAGGTAGAAGCTCAGCTTTATTCAGTTGAGGACAAACACCAGGGAGCAGCAAACAGAGGTATTAAGCCTCATCCAGCAATTGAAAAAAAAAAAAAAAAAAAAGCTTAATCAGAGCCAGAAGGTAGAAGCTCAGCTTTATTCAGTTGAGGACAACACCAGGCAGGGGCAGACACCGTTAGTAGGCCGGAACCACCAATTTTTTTAAAAACAGCAGTTAATCAGAGCCAGAAGGTAGAAGCTCAGCTTTATTCAGTTGAGGACAACACCAGGCAGGGGCAGACACCGTTAGTAGGCCGGAACCACCAATTTTTTTAAAAACAGCAGTTAATCAGAGCCAGAAGGTAGAAGCTCAGCTTTATTCAGTTGAGGACAACACCAGGCAGGGGCAGACACCGTTAGTAGGCCGGAACCAACAATTTTTTTTAAAAACAGCA
This sequence comes from Ranitomeya variabilis, assembly GCF_051348905.1. Classification (NCBI taxonomy): domain Eukaryota; kingdom Metazoa; phylum Chordata; class Amphibia; order Anura; family Dendrobatidae; genus Ranitomeya; species Ranitomeya variabilis. Next base: position 150,798,101 of record NC_135234.1, on the reverse strand, counting down.
GTTAATCAGAGCCAGAAGGTAGAAGCTCAGCTTTATTCAGTTGAGGACAACACCAGGCAGGGGCAGACACCGTTAGTAGGCCGGAACCACCAATCTTTTTAAAAACAGCACTTAATGAGAGCCAGAAGGTAGAAGCTCAGCTTTATTCAGTTGAGGACAAACACCAGGGAGCAGCAAACAGAGGTATTATGCCCCATCCAGCAATTAAAAAAAAAAATAAAAAAAAAGCTTAATCAGAGCCAGAAGGTAGAAGCTCAGCTTTATTCAGTTGAGGACAACACCAGGCAGGGGCAGACACCGTTAGTTGGCCGGAACCAACAATTTTTTTAAAAACAGCAGTTAATCAGAGCCAGAAGGTAGAAGCTCAGCTTTATTCAGTTGAGGACAACACCAGGCAGGGGCAGACACCGTTAGTAGGCCGGAACCAACAATTTTTTTAAAACAAGCAGTTAATCAGAGCCAGAAGGTAGAAGCTCAGCTGTATTCAGTTGAGGGCAACACCAGGGAGGGGCAGACACCGTTAGTAGGCCCTAACCACCACTTTTTAAAAACACAGCACTTAATGAGAGCCAGAAGGTTGAAGCACAGCTTTATTCAGTTGAGGACAACACCAGGCAGGGGCAGACACCGTTAGTAGGCCGGAACCACCAATCTTTTAAAAAACAGCACTTAATGAGAGCCAGAAGGTAGAAGCTCAGCTTTATTCAGTTGAGGACAAACACCAGGGAGCAGCAAACAGAGGTATTAAGCCTCATCCAGCAATTGAAAAAAAAAAAAAAAAAAAAAGCTTAATCAGAGCCAGAAGGTAGAAGCTCAGCTTTATTCAGTTGAGGACAACACCAGGCAGGGGCAGACACCGTTAGTAGGCCGGAACCACCAATTTTTTTAAAAACAGCAGTTAATCAGAGCCAGAAGGTAGAAGCTCAGCTTTATTCAGTTGAGGACAACACCAGGCAGGGGCAGACACCGTTAGTAGGCCGGAACCAACAATTTTTTTAAAAACAGCAGTTAATCAGAGCCAGAAGGTAGAAGCTCAGCTTTATTCAGTTGAGGACAACACCAGGCAGGGGCAGACACCGTTAGTAGGCCGGAACCACCAATCTTTTAAAAAACAGCACTTAATGAGAGCCAGAAGGTAGAAGCTCAGCTTTATTCAGTTGAGGACAAACACCAGGGAGCAGCAAACAGAGGTATTAGGCCCCATCCAGCAATTAAAAAAAAAAAAAAAAAAGCTTAATCAGAGCCAGAAGGTAGAAGCTCAGCTTTATTCAGTTGAGGACAACACCAGGCAGGGGCAGACACCGTTAGTAGGCCGGAACCACCAATTTTTTTAAAAACAGCAGTTAATCAGAGCCAGAAGGTAGAAGCTCAGCTTTATTCAGTTGAGGACAACACCAGGCAGGGGAAGACACCGTTAGTAGGCCGGAACCAACAATTTTTGTTTAAAAACAGCAGTTAATCAGAGCCAGAAGGTAGAAGCTCAGCTTTATTCAGTTGAGGACAACACCAGGCAGGGGCAGACACCGTTAGTAGGCCGGAACCACCAATCTTTTAAAAAACAGCACTTAATGAGAGCCAGAAGGTAGAAGCTCAGCTTTATTCAGTTGAGGACAAACACCAGGGAGCAGCAAACAGAGGTATTAGGCCCCATCCAGCAATTAAAAAAAAAAAAAAAAAAAAAGCTTAATCAGAGCCAGAAGGTAGAAGCTCAGCTTTATTCAGTTGAGGACAACACCAGGCAGGGGCAGACACCATTAGTAGGCCGGAACCAACAATTTTTTTTAAAAGCAGCAGTTAATCAGAGCCAGAAGGTAGAAGCTCAGCTTTATTCAGTTGAGGTCAACACCAGACAGGGGCAGACACCGTTAGTAGGCTGGAACCACCAATTTTTTTAAAAGCAGCAGTTAATCAGAGCCAGAAGGTAGAAGCTCAGCTTTATTCAGTTGAGGACAACACCAGGCAGGGGCAGACACCATTAGTAGGCTGGAACCACCAATTTTTTTAAAAACAGCAGTTAATCAGAGCCAGAAGGTAGAAGCTCAGATTTATTCATTTGAGGACAACTTGAATTAGGGACTGCAGACAGACTTACCAGGCTGTCCCCTGTGTGGAGCATGCATGCAATACATTAACCCATTGCGCCACAAAGGACACGTAACCTTCCGTGGCCATGCCTTCCGCTCCATGTGTCTGTTGTCAGGTGTACCTTTGGACTCACAGATTGACAGAATGAAAGGACAATGTGGTCTTTAACATGCTGGTGGAGGGGTGGGATGGCTTTTCTCGCAAAAGAATTGTCAACTGGGTAGCTCATAGCGTGGTACAGCGTAGTCCATCATGGCTTTATTAATATTAAATAAAATAAAACAATAGGCTCTATGCACTGTAAAATAGGTTCCAGGGGTACACGGGCAGCAGAGGTCAGGTGAGTGGAGGCCTAGTGGAAGGAGGGACCACAGACAGGCTTCCAAGGCCTAACATACTAAAATGGGCGGGCTGTAGGCACTGTAATATAGGTTCCAGGGGTACACGGGCAGCAGTGGTCAGGTCAGTGGAGGCCTAGTGGAAGGAGGGACCGCAGACAGGCTTCGAAGGCCTAACACAATAAAATGGGTTGGCTGTAGGCACTTTATAATTGGTTCCAGGGGTAAACGGGCAGCAGTGGTCTGGTCAGTGGAGGCCTAGTGGAAGGAGGGACCGCAGACAGGCTTCGAAGGCCTAACACAATAAAATGGGCTGGCTGTAGGCACTTTATAATTGGTTCCAGGGGTAAACGGGCAGCAGTGGTCTGGTCAGTGGAGGCCTAGTGGAAGGAGGGACCGCAGACAGGCTTCGAAGGCCTAACACAATAAAATGGGCTGGCTGTAGGCACTTTATAATTGGTTCCAGGGGTACATGGGCAGCAGTGGTCTGGTCAGTGGAGGCCTAGTGGAAGGAGGGACCGCAGACAGTGGTCTGGTCAGTGGAGGCCTAGTGGAAGGAGGGACCGCAGACAGGCTTCGAAGGCCTAACACAATAAAATGGGCTGGCTGTAGGCACTTTATAATTGGTTCCAGGGGTACACGGGCAGCAGTGGTCAGGTCAGTGGAGGCCTAGTGGAAGGAGGGACCGCAGACAGGCTTCGAAGGCCTAACACAATAAAATGGGCTGGCTGTAGGCACTTTATAATAGGTTCCAGGGGTACACGGGCAGCAGTGGTCAGGTCAGTGGAGGCCTAGTGGAAGGAGGGACCGCAGACAGGCTTCGAAGGCCTAACACAATAAAATGGGCTGGCTGTAGGCACTTTATAATTGGTTCCAGGGGTACACGGGCAGCAGTGGTCTGGTCAGTGGAGGCCTAGTGGAAGGAGGGACCGCAGACAGGCTTCGAAGGCCTAACACAATAAAATGGGCTGGCTGTAGGCACTTTATAATTGGTTCCAGGGGTACACGGGCAGCAGTGGTCTGGTCAGTGGAGGCCTAGTGGAAGGAGGGACCGCAGACAGGCTTCGAAGGCCTAACACAATAAAATGGGCTGGCTGTAGGCACTTTATAATTGGTTCCAGGGGTACACGGGCAGCAGTGGTCTGGTCAGTGGAGGCCTAGTGGAAGGAGGGACCGCAGACAGGCTTCGAAGGCCTAACACAATAAAATGGGCTGGCTGTAGGCACTTTATAATTGGTTCCAGGGGTACACGGGCAGCAGTGGTCTGGTCAGTGGAGGCCTAGTGGAAGGAGGGACCGCAGACATGCTTCGAAGGCCTAACACAATAAAATGGGCTGGCTGTAGGCACTTTATAATAGGTTCCAGGGGTACACGGGCAGCAGTGGTCAGGTCAGTGGAGGCCTAGTGGAAGGAGGGACCGCAGACAGGCTTCGAAGGCCTAACACAATAAAATGGGCGGGCTGTAGGCACTTTATAATTGGTTCCAGGGGTACACGGGCAGCAGTGGTCTGGTCAGTGGAGGCCTAGTGGAAGGAGGGACCGCAGACAGGCTTCGAAGGCCTAACACAATAACATGGGCTGGCTGTAGGCACTTTATAATTGGTTCCAGGGGTACACGGGCAGCAGTGGTCTGGTCAGTGGAGGCCTAGTGGAAGGAGGGACCGCAGACAGGTTTCGAAGGCCTAACACAATAAAATGGGCTGGCTGTAGGCACTTTATAATAGGTTCCAGGGGTACACGGGCAGCAGTGGTGAGGTCAGTGGAGGCCTAGTGGAAGGAGGGACCGCAGACAGGCTTCGAAGGCCTAACACAATAAAATGGGCGGGCTGTAGGCACTTTATAATTGGTTCCAGGGGTACACGGGCAGCAGTGGTCTGGTCAGTGGAGGCCTAGTGGAAGGAGGGACCGCAGACAGGCTTCGAAGGCCTAACACAATAAAATGGGCTGGCTGTAGGCACTTTATAATTGGTTCCAGGGGTACACGGGCAGCAGTGGTCTGGTCAGTGGAGGCCTAGTGGAAGGAGGGACCGCAGACAGGCTTCGAAGGCCTAACACAATAAAATGGGCTGGCTGTAGGCACTTTATAATTGGTTCCAGGGGTACACGGGCAGCAGTGGTCTGGTCAGTGGAGGCCTAGTGGAAGGAGGGACCGCAGTCAGGCTTTGAAGGCCTAACACAATAAAATGGGCTGGCTGTAGGCACTTTATAATTGGTTCCAGGGGTAAACGGGCAGCAGTGGTCTGGTCAACGGAGGCCGATTGTAATGAGTGTCTGCCAGTTAGTAGTCAAAAACAACAATTAAATGTGAATGTCTTGCATTAAAACAAAACAAAAACACTAAAGGGTGCAATCATTAGGTTCAGGGGTGGGATCCTCTGCGTTGTTTCAGACCTACTAATTTAGCGCAAAGTATTTACTGTGGTAAATAGAGGACACTGCCCCTGACTATGTTAAGTACCATCATACATGTCAACACAATGGTATTGTCAGTGGCAGGTATGGAAGGATGTCAGCGCATAGACTAAACATTGGTGGAAGTGTGAGAGATAACTGTGGAAGTGGTAGAGCAATGTTTGACCTGGGGGTGGGTGAACTCTCTTGTGGCCGGCGGAACAGGCCCAGGGCCCCTCATGTTACAACAGTGTGTCTGACGTTGGGTGCGCACCACCACCGCCAGAGACACTTTATTGTACTATGAGGGACCCAGTAGCAATGCCGTCGACCAAAAGCGAGCACACCCACCTCTTCAGACAAACAGCAGTCTCACGGGTGCTTGCGCCAAGTCGCGATGCCACGGCCCCGTGTGGGGAGTTTGGCCATTTAGGGAGGTGTAAACATGTCGTATGCTGGACAATCAGCTGCAGAAAATTAGACATTAGAAAAGTAATTCACAGTAGTCCACAGGCAAGAGCTTTTCATAGGAAAGCTAGGTGTCGGCCGGGCAAGGTGGGGCAAAAGATTTCGAAATCCAGTTGTGGTTCATTTTAATGAATGTTAGATCGTCAACATTTTGGGTAGCCAGACGAGTCCTTTTTTCGGTTAATATTGAACCTGCAGCACTGAATACTCTTTCTGATAGGACACTTGCTGCCGGGCAAGCAAGCTCCTGCAATGCATATTCTGCCAATTCTGGCCAGGTGTCTAATTTTGATGCCCAGTAATCAAATGGGAATGACGGTTGAGGGATAACATCGATAAGGGATGAAAAATAGTTAGTAACCATACTGGACAAATGTTGTCGCCTGTCACTTTCAATTGATGCAGCAGTACCTGTCCTGTCTGCGCTCATAGCAAAATCACTCCACAACCTGGTCAGAATACCCCTCTGTCTAACGCCACTTCTGATGTGTGCACCCCTAACACTCCTAGTCTGCTGCCCCCTGGAGCTCGTGTGAGAACGATCACGTGCGCTGTGTGCTGGGAATGCCTGAAGCAAACGGTCAACAAGAGTTGATTGTTTGGTTGCTAATATTAGTTCCAAGTTCTCATGTGGCATAATATTTTGCAATTTGCCTTTATAGCGTGGATCAAGGAGGCAGGCCAACCAGTAATCGTCATCGTTCATCATTTTCGTAATGCGTGTGTCCCTTTTTAGGATACGTAAGGCATAATCCGCCATGTGGGCCAAAGTTCCAGTTGTCAAATCTCCGGTTGTGATTGGTTGAGGGGCAGTTTCAGGCAAATCTACGTTACTTGTGTCCCTCAAAAAACCAGAACCCGGCCTTGCCACGCAACCAATTTCCAGTGCCCCCGGGAAAGCTTCCGCATTAAAAATATACTCATCCCCATCATCCTCCTCGTCCTCCACCTCCTCTTCGCCCACTACCTCGTCCTGTACACTGCCCTGACCAGACAATGGCTGACTGTCATCAAGGCTTTCCTCTTCCTCTGGTGCAGACGCCTGATCCTTTATGTGCGTCAAACTTTGCATCAGCAGACGCATTAGGGGGATGCTCATGCTTATTATGGCGTTGTCTGCACTAACCAGCCGTGTGCATTCCTCAAAACACTGAAGGACTTGACACATGTCTTGTATCTTCGACCACTGCACACCTGACAACTCCATGTCTGCCATCCTACTGCCTGCCCGTGTGTGTGTATCCTCCCACAAAAACATAACAGCCAGCCTCTGTTGGCACAGTCTCTGAAGCATGTGCAGTGTTGAGTTCCACCTTGTTGCAACGTCTATGATTAGGCAATGCTGGGGAATGTTCAAAGACCGCTGATAGGTCTGCATATGGCTGGAGTGTACAGGCGAACGTCGGATATGTGAGCAAAGTCCACGCACTTTGAGGAGCAGGTCGGAGAACCCAGGATAAGTTTTCAATAAGCACTGCACCACCAGGTTTAAGGTGTGAGCCAGGCAAGGAATGTGTTTCAGTTGGGAAAGGGAGATGGCAGCCATGAAATTCCTTCCGTTATCACTCACTACCTTGCCTGCCTCAAGATCTACTGTGCCCAGCCACGACTGCGTTTCTTGTTGCAAGAACTCGGACAGAACTTCCGTGGTGTGTCTGTTGTCGCCCAAACACTTCATAGCCAATACAGCCTGGTGACGCTTGCCAGTAGCTGGCCCATAATGGGACAACTGGTGTGCAACAGTGTCATCTGCCGATGGAGTGGTTGGCCAACTGCGGTCTGTGGAAGAGCTGTAGCTTCTGCAGGAGGACGAGGAGGAGGAGGAGGGGGTGCGAACGCCTACAGCCAACTGTTTCCTAGACCGTGGGCTAGGCACAACTGTCCCGAAATTGATGTCCCCTGTGGACCCTGCATCCACCACATTCACCCAGTGTGCCGTGATGGACACATAACGTCCCTGGCCATGCCTACTGGTCCATGCATCTGTAGTCAGGTGCACCTTTGTACTCACAGATTGCCTGAGTGCATGGACGATGCGCTGTTTAACATGCTGGTGCAGGGCTGGGATGGCTTTTCTGGAAAAAAAGTGTCGACTGGGTAGCTCGTATCGTGGTTCAGCGTACTCCATCAGGGCTTTGAAAGCTTCGCTTTCAACTAACCGGTAGGGCATCATCTCTAACGAGATTAGTCTAGCTATGTGGGCTTTAAAACCCTGTGTACGCGGATGCGAGGATAAGTACTTCCTTTTTCTAACCAGAGTCTCATGTAGGGTGAGCTGGACTGGAGAGCTGGAGATCGTGGAACTTTCGGGTGTGCCGGTGGACATGGCAGACTGAGAGACGGTTGGAGACGGTATTGTTTCCACCGGTACCCTAGATGCAATATTTCCTCCTACAAAACTGGTGATTCCCTGACCCTGACTGCTTTTGGCTGGCAAAGAAACCTGCACAGATACTGCCGGTGGTGCGGAAAATGGTGGCCTTACAGTGACGGAAGGGATGTTGCGTTGCTGACTAGCTTCATTGGCCGAGGGTGCTACAACCTTAAGGGACGTTTGGTAGTTAGTCCAGGCTTGAAAATGCATGGTGGTTAAGTGTCTATGCATGCAACTAGTATTTAGACTTTTCAGATTCTGACCTCTGCTTAAGCTAGTTGAACATTTTTGACAGATGACTTTGCGCTGATCAATTGGATGTTGTTTAAAAAAATGTCAGACTGCACTCTTCCTAGCATCGGATCCCTTTTCAGGGATTGCAGACTGAGCGTTAACCGGATGGCCACGCTGTCCTCCAACAGGTTTTGGCTTTGACACGCGTTTTGGGCCAGATACGGGCCCGGCAGATGGAACCTGTTGCGATGTTGATGCCTGCTGCGGCCCCTCCTCCACCTCCGCTTCGGAACTACTGCCGCCTGCACCCTGTTCCCCCAATGGCTGCCAATCGGGGTCAACAACTGGGTCATCTATTACCTCCTCTTCAAGCTCGTGTGCAACTTTGTCTGTGTCACTGTGTCGGTCGGTGGTATAGCGTTCGTGGCGGGGCAACATAGTCTCATCAGGGTCTGATTGTGGATCAGTACCCTGAGAGGGCAATGTGGTGGTCTGAGTCAAAGGAGCAGCATAGTACTCTGGCTGTGGCTGTGCATCAGTGCACTCCATGTCAGAATCTACTTGTAATGGGCATGGCCTGTTAAGTGTTTCACTTTCTAAGCCAGGGACGGTATGTGTAAAGAGCTCCATGGAGTTACCCGTTGTGTCGCCTGCTGCATCCTTCTCTCTTGTTGTAGTTTTTGCTGAAGAGGACAAGGAAGCGACTTGTCCCTGACCGTGAACATCCACAAGCGACGCGCTGCTTTTACATTTACCAGTTTCAGAAGAGGAGGCAAAAGAGCTAGAGGCTGAGTCTGCAATGTAAGCCAAAACTTGCTGTTGCTGCTCCGCCTTTAAAAGCGGTTTTCATACTCCCAGAAAAGAGAGCGTTCGAGGCCTTGTGTAGCCAGACGATGAAACTGGCTCCACAGCTCCAGACTTAGGTGGAATATTTTTATCCCCACGACCACATGATGCTCCACTACCACTACCATCATTACCAGCTGACAATGAACGCCCACGGCCACGACGACCTCTTGCACCAGACTTCCTCATTGTTTTAAAAACTTAACCAAAGTAACTTTATTTGTTGCTGTCAAACAACTTACACGGTGAGCTATAACTTCAGTATGATTTCAATATCCCTTAACAGGTTGGTGAGACCACAAGGAAAATCAGGCACAATGTTACACATTCTGTTTTCTGTGGCACCAAATCACAGAGATGCCACACACGCAGGACTGTCACTCAAGCACAAATGTCAATATCAATCTCCCACTGTTTTCTTTTTTTTTTCTTTTTCAGGGAGACTTTAGAAACCAAATAATGAAAAATAAATAGGCTTTCTATGGCCCACTGAGTGAGAGATGGCACACACAGGAGTCAGGAGTGGCACACAAGCAGAAAGGGCAATATTAATCTCCAACTGTTTTATTTTTTTTTCTTTTTCAGGGAGACTTTAGAAACCACATAATAAAAAATAAATAGGCTTTCTATGGCCCACTGAGTGAGAGATGGCACACACAGGAGTCAGGAGTGGCACACAAGCAGAAAGGGCAATATTAATCTCCCACTGTTTTCTTTTTTTTTTCTTTTTCAGGGAGACTTTAGAAACCAAATAATAAAAAATAAATAGGCTTTCTATGGCCCACTGAGTGAGAGATGGCACACACAGGAGTCAGGAGTGGCACACAAGCAGAAAGGGCAATATTAATCTCCAACTGTTTTCTTTTTTTTTTCTTTTTCAGGGAGACTTTAGAAACCAAATAATAAAAAATAAATAGGCTTTCTATGGCCCACTGAGTGAGAGATGGCACACACAGGAGTCAGGAGTGGCACACAAGCAGAAAGGGCAATATTAATCTCCCACTGTTTTAACTTTTTTTTTTTTTCAGGTAGATTTTAGAACCCAAATCAAGCAAAAAAATAAATAGGCTTTCTATGGCCCACTGAGTGAGAGATGGAACACACAGGAGTCAGGAGTGGCACACAAGCCCTGAGGCCAATATTTTTCTCCCACTGATTGATGTAGTGATTTATTTTTTTTCAGGTAGATTTTAGAACCCAAATCAAGCAAAAAAATAAATAGGCTTTCTATGGCCCACTGAGTGAGAGATGGCACACACAGGAGTCAGGAGTGGCACACAAGCAGAAAGGGCAATATTAATCTCCCACTGTTTGAATTTTTTTTTTTTCAGGGAGACTTTAGAAATCAAATAATAATAAAAAAAGGCTTTCTATGGCCCACTGAGTGAGAGATGGCACACACAGGAGTCAGGAGTGGCACACAAGCCCTGAGGCCAATATTTTTCTCCCACTGATTGATGTAGTGATTTTTTTTCAGGTAGATTTTAGAACCCAAATCAAGCAAAAAAATAAATAGGCTTTCTATGGCCCACTGAGTGAGAGATGGCACACACTGGAGTCAGGAGTGGTACACAAGCAGAAAGGGCAATATTAATCTCCCACTGTTTGAATTTTTTTTTTTTTTTCAGGGAGACTTTAGAAACCAAATAATAAAAAAAGGCTTTCTATGGCCCACTGAGTGAGAGATGGCACACACAGGAGTCAGGAGTGGCACACAAGCCCTGAGGCCAATATTTTTCTCCCACTGATTGATGTAGTGATTTTTTTTCAGGTAGGTTTTAGAACCCAAATCAAGCAAAAAAATAAATAGGCTTTCTATGGCCCACTGAGTGAGAGATGGCACACACAGGAGTCAGGAGTGGCACACAAGCAGAAAGGGAAATATTAATCTCCTACTGTTTGAATTTTTTTTTTTTCAGGGAGACTTTAGAAACCAAATAATAAAAAAAAGGCTTTCTATGGCCCACTGAGTGAGAGATGGCACACACAGGAGTCAGGAGTGGCACACAAGCCCTGAGGCCAATATTTTTCTCCCACTGATTGATGTAGTGATTTTTTTTCAGATAGATTTTAGAACCCAAATCAAGCAAAAAAATTAATAGGCTTTCTATGGCCCACTGAGTGAGAGATGGCACACACAGGGATGGCACTCTAGCAGAAATGCCAATCTTAATCTCCCACAAAAAAATAGAAAAAAAAACAGGGACTGTCCTACAATTACTATCTCCCTGCAGTAATCTCAGCCAGGTATGGCAGGCAGCAATAAGGAGTGGACTGATGCACAAATTAAATAAAAAGTGTGGACAAACAAAAAAGATAGCTGTGCAGAAAGGAAGGAACAAGAGGATTTGTGCTTTGAAAAAAGCAGTTGGTTTGCACAGCGTCGTACACACACAGGCACAGCAACGCAGCTATCAGGGTCAGGGAGCCTTCTAGGGCAGCCCAATGAGTGACAGCACTGAGGAAAAAAAAATGTAGCTTCCACTGTCCCTGCAAACAAAAGGTGGTGTTGGACAGTGGAAATCGCTACAGCACAAGCGGTTTGCAGCTTTATGTACCCTGCCTATCACTATCCCTGCTTCTGAAGAAGCGGCAGCAACCTCTCCCTACGCTCAGATCAGCAGCAGTAAGATGGCGGTCGGCGGGAACGCCCCTTTATAGCCCCTGTGACGCCGCAGAAAGCAAGCCAATCACTGCAATGCCCTTCTCTAAGATGGTGGGGACTGAGATCTATGTCATCACGCTGCCCACACTCTGCGTTCACCTTCATTGGCTGAGAAATGGCGCTTTTCCCGTCATTGAAACGCGACTTTGGCGCGAAAGTCGCGTACCGCATGGCCGATGCAACGCTGGGATCAGCTCGGTTTCATGAGATGCCGACTTTGCCAAAAGTCGGCGACTTTTGAAAATGAACGACCCGTTTCGCTCAACCCTAGTGTTGAGCATTCCGATACTGAAAATATCGGGTATCGGCCGATATTCGCTGTATCGGAATTCCGATACCGAGTTCCGATATTTTTGTGATATCGGAAATCGGAATTGGAAGTTCCCAGTGTGTGGTTCCCAGGGTCTGGAGGAGAGGAGACTCTCCTTCAGGCCCTGGGATCCATATTCATGTAAAAAATAAAGAATAAAAATAAAAAATATGGATATACTCACCCCTCCGGCGGACCATGGACCTTAGCGGTGTAACCGGCAGCCTCCGTTCCTAAGAATGCAGTGAGTGTAGGACATGCGATGACATCGCGGCTTGTAATTGGTCGCGTGAGCGGTCACATGAGCGGTCACGCGACCAATCACAAGCCGCGACATCATCGAAGGTCCTTCACTCTGCATTCTTAGGAACGGAGGCAGACGCTTGCAGCGGTGACAGCCAGGGGCCGTCCGAGGGTGAGTATATCCATATTTTTTATTTTTATTCTTTATTTTTTACATGAATATGGATTCCAGGGCCTGAAGGAGAGTTTCCTCTCCTTCAGACCCTGGGAACCATCCAGGATACCTTCCGATATTTGTGTCCCATTGACTTGTATTGGTATCGGGTATCGGTATCGGCGAGATCCGATATTTTGCCGGTATCGGCCGATCCAATCCGATACCGATACTTTCGAATATCGGAAGGTATCGCTCAACACTAGTTATTAGTTAACATATTTTTGCTCAAAATAATCCAAAAGCCATCCCGCTTCATCACGACAAGAGTAATTAGGATGGTCCTAAATCTAATATTAAAACCTTACCATTTGTAAAATGACATGCATGTAGATAAGGGCTGAGGGAGAACACATAAATAATACTCATCTCAATACAGAGGCAGGCCACACCTTTATATGCACATGATGCAATCTGACACAAAAAATGTATGAACTGGAATTCAAACTGGTGTGCAATTACAGTTACTGTGACGAGGCGGGATGGCTTTCACATTTTTTTTTATCAAAAAACATGTTAATTAAATACCATACATTATTTTCATGCACAATCTTAGATACTTATTTACTGCAGGGAAATAAATCAATATGGTCCTGTCTTTGTTTTTTCTGTTTGATGCAATGTGTGGTCATGTGCTTGCATCCTGCATGCACACCAGTTTGTATATCAATTCATACCTTTTGTTTTGTTCTGTCTGATTGCACCATGTGCATTTAAAAGTGTGGCTTGTCTTTGAATTGCACTGGGTAGTATCTAAGTGGTCTCCCTCAGCCGTGCATCCACTAGTTGGTCGCAGTCTCTCAGTCCTTATCTACATGCACATTATTTGACAAATGGTAAGGTTTTAATATTAGAGTTAGGACAGTTCCAATTACAGTTGCTGTGATGAGGCGGGATGGCTTTCGCACTTCTCATCTCTCATGTTCTCCCTGTTTAACCCTAAAAAGTTATTCAACACTTTCAATTGTCCCCTCCATCCCCAGCACCTCTTCCCTCTCTTCTCATCTCTGCTGAATACTGTGCCTCATTCTTCAACATCACATCAATATCAGGGAAAGCTTTGGTCTACATTCCCCACAACCCCTCCTCAGAACTACTCCGCACTCTTCCTCCAAACACAGATTCTCTGCCATTTATGCTATAACAGACCTATTCATCAAAGTCAATGGCTGCTCACTCTCCCCAGTCCTGCAAGGTCACTGCCTAGGGGTAACCCTGGACTCTGCGCTCTTCGTTAAACCACATATCCAAGCCATTTCAACCTCCTACTGCCTGCAACTTTAAAATATTAACCGGATCCATACATTCCTTAACTAAAAACCCATATTCCATGCCATCATCATCTCTAAATTTGACTTCTGCAACCTCCTCCTCGGTGGCCTCCCTTCTAACACCCTCAAACCCCTCCAATCTTTCCTAAAATCTGCTGCCAGACTAATTTGCCTGTCTCCCCACTATTTCCTGGTTTTGTCTCACCAATTTCTTCACTGGCTTCCCATTGCCCATAGACTCCAGTTCAAAACCCTAACCATTACACACAAAACCATCTCCAACTGTCTCCTCCATACATCTGTGACCTAGTTCTACTGGTAACACAACCTCCAATCCTCACAAGATCTCCATCTCCTTTACTCTGCTCTTATCTCCTCTTCCCACAATCACATGCAAAATTTCTACCGTGCATCTCCCTACCCTGGAACTCTTAACCCAACATATCAGCCTCTCACCTACCGTGGAAACTTTCAACCTGAAGATCTATGTATTCCAACAAGCCTACAACTTTCAGTAGCACTTGCTCTACTATACCGCTGTACAACCAGCACTGCCATCACATGCTGTATCCTCTCCCTTCCCTTGTAAACTGTGAGCTCTATTGGGTCCTCTTTTCTCCTGAATCAGTCAGTAACCAGAAGTTTCAATGATTATTGTACTTGTTCTTTTATTATGTATATCCCTTTTACATGTAAAGTGTCATGGAATAAGTGGTGCTTTAATAATCAATAATCAGAATATTCATAAAGATGAAATCATTATATGAGATGTAATGAACATCTTTAATTTTTCAGATGATTACACATCATTGAGTTAATTTTTTGAGAAGTTCTGAAGATTATTCCAGTAATATTTGTCTCATAAATATACTGCATGATATAACAAAACAGTTAAAACATTCAAAATCTCATTAAAAAGGTCATATAAAATTCAGTGAGTAAGTGAACTGGGCAATTAGCTCTTACTTTTAATTTAATTTTAATTGTATACCACACTGTTCTCACTGGACATATAATTTCAGCAATTCAGATTACAATATTATTTTGCACTAGCCCCTAAAAAGTAGATTACTGTTATGACCTGGTGGTTAAGGAGCAACATGGGACAAGCTCGGAGGAGGTGGTATCTGTACTGACCGCAGTTCCTGATCCTAACACCAACACTAGAAGTAGCCGTGGCATGTTCCTGTCACTCCCTAGACACCTCGTCACAGCCTGAAAACTAACTACCCCTAAAGATGGAAACAGAAAGCTATCTTGCCTCAGAGAAAATCCCCAAAGGAAAGATAGCCCCCCACAAATATTGACTGTGAGTGGAGAGGGAAATGACATACACAGAATGAAAACAGGATTTAGCAAAGGAGGCCAATACTACCTAGATAGACAGAACAGGAAAGGATACTGTGCGGTCAGTATTAAAAGCTAAAAAATCCACACAGAGTTTACAAAAATAATCTCCACACCGACTCACGGTGTGGAGGGCAAATCTGCTTCCCCAGAGCTTCCCCAGAGCTTCCAGCTAAGCTGAATATCTCATACTGAAAAGCTGGACAAGAAAAAACATAACATGAGCTGAACGATTAAGTCCACAGCAAGTGGAAAACAAAAGAACAAGCAAGGACTTATCTTTGCTGAAATGGACAGGCAATCAGAGAAATCCAAGGAGAGATCTGAATCCAACCAAGAAACATTGACAGCTGGCACTGGCTGAAGACTAGAGCCAGGCTAAATAGCAGAGCCAGGAGAGACGATCAGTGGAAGCAGCTGCTAATACTAAACCCAAGGAGCAGCAGTTCCACTCAAAACCACCGGAGGGAGCCCAAGGGCAGAATTCACAAAAGTGCCATTTACAACCACCGGAGGGAGCCCAAGAATGGAATTCACAACAGATTACACTTCCGAGGTAGAGGAAATAGCTTCTTGGAAAGTTTCCTTGCGGCTATATATGTCTGTAAGAGGTTTTCTGTGAGGGTGTGCAAGTTTGTGGGGTGGAAATTGTCGACCTGGAGAGGCAAAGGTAAGAGAATGTAAGTAGGTTGTGATCAGAAAGAGGTAGAGGTGAGTTAGAGAGGTTAGATAGGGAGCAGAGGCAGCTGAAGATGGTGTGTGACCATCTTTATGAGTGGCTGCAGAAGACCATTAAGTGAGGCTGAAGAAGGAAGTGAGAGATAGAAGTTTAGTGACAGCTGAGTGGGATGTTTCAATGGGGATGGTGAAGTCACCCATGATGATAGTGAGGATGTCAGCAGAGAGGAAAAGAAGCAGCCAGGTAGTGAAGTGGTTGAAGAAGGTGGTGGCTGGCCTTGGGGGGGTGGTAAATGACAGCTAGTTGGAGGATGAAGTGGGAGTAGAGGCGCACAGAGTTTACCTCAAAGGAAGGGAGAGTAACAGAGGGTGGCAGTGGGATGTGAGTGAAGGAGCAGTTATCTGACAGGAGAAAACTGACTCCAACATGCTTGTTGTTGTGTGGGAAAGGTGGAATCCACCATATGAAAGTGCAGCTGGAGAGGTTAAGTCAGAGGGGGTGACCAGGTTTCGGTGATAGCGAGGAAGGAAAGTTTGTTAGGAATAAAAAGATCATGGATTCAGGAAAGTTTGTTGCAGACAGAGCGCGCATTCCATAGAGCTCCTGATAGTGTGACTGGGGAAGCAAGTGCAGCAGGATTATGCCCAAAGTTAGCGAAACACGGTTGCTGAGCTGACCCTTTCACTGGCATCACCTGTACTTCAAATGAGTATATTCTGATATCAATCCAATTACATTTAGACAAATTGACTGGGGGAAAGCAAATTAATACAAATCCCGTAATGAAGTGATTTGCTAAACTTTCTATGCTGGGCAAAATTGTAAAAAAAAAAGCAGTAGTTGAGCAACTCTTTAAGTAGTGTGTTTGCTCCTTAAACATTTAAAGTAAAGGATCTCATTGAGTTTGAAAGAAAAGTAGAGGTAGAGAAAGACTTAGGAGATGGTGCCAAGCGATCTGGAAGTTTGGTGAGATTCATAGAAATCTGTTGGAGCCTGAGGTTATAGCTGAGAAATATGGAAATGAAAGGGAGCTTGAGACTTGAAACAAAGATTTAATTACCTGTGGAATAGAGGCGAATCCTAGCAGAGATAAAATGTACCATTTTCAAAGGCTGTATACCACCGCCTATATTATAGACTTACCCTAAGCCACTGTTAGATCAGTTATGAAGTCATGAACATGTAATTCCAGCTATTTGAGGAAACCAAAGTCAAACGTCAAGTCTATAACATGTTGCCCACAAAAGGGTCACCTGCATTATCCTTCTAAAAGATTAATAATATGTATCCAGCCAGGGTGGCAACATGAAGGATTGTGCATAGTGTAGAACCTTTAGACAAAGTACATGGTACAAAGGTCAAATTGGTAAGCAATTGGAAAGAAGAGAAGCACAAATGAGCTAAGAAATTTTGTTGTTACCTAGTGTGTGCTGGACAAGAGTGTTCCACATCAAATAAGTGAGGGAACATCGACCCTACAATCCTTGTTAGTTGCCTTATACATGTGCATTACTGCAGAACACATTGCATAATACTGATGTCATAACTAAGAATAAGCCTTCACAAGTGCTTCAGCCAGAAGAATAGAAGAAAAAACTTGTGGGCATCTATAGAAATTAAATATTCCTCAAAAAATAGGTTCTCCTGTTGCTCAATAGAAAACTGGATTATGTAACTGGAGACAAAACAGTACAGGTCCTTCTCAAAAAATTAGCATATAGTGTTAAATTTCATTATTTACCATAATGTAATGATTACAATTAAACTTTCATATATTATAGATTCATTATCCACCAACTGAAATTTGTCAGGTCTTTTATTGTTTTAATACTGATGATTTTGGCCTACAACTCCTGATAACCCAAAAAACCTGTCTCAATAAATTAGCATATTTCACCCATCCAATCAAATAAAAGTGTTTTTTAATAACAAACAAAAAAACCATCAAATAATAATGTTCAGTTATGCACTCAATACTTGGTCGGGAATCCTTTGGCAGAAATGACTGCTTCAATGCGGCGTGGCATGGAGGCAATCAGCTTGTGACACTGCTGAGATGTTATGGAGGCCCAGGATGCTTCAATAGTGGCCTTAAGCTCATCCAGAGTGTTGGGTCTTGCGTCTCTCAACTTTCTCTTCACAATATCCCACAGATTCTCTATGGGGTTCAGGTCAGGAGAGTTGGCAGGCCAATTGAGCACAGTAATACCATGGTCAGTAAACCATTTACCAGTGGTTTTGGCACTGTGAGCAGGTGCCAGGTCGTGCTGAAAAATGAAATCTTCATCTCCATAAAGCATTTCAGCCGATGGAAGCATGAAGTGCTCCAAAATCTCCTGATAGCTAGCTGCATTGACCCTTCCCTTGATGAAACACAGTGGACCAACACCAGCAGCTGACATGGCACCCCACACCATCACTGACTCTGGGTACTTGACACTGGACTTCAGGCATTTTGGCATTTCCTTCTCCCCAGTCTTCCTCCAGACTCTGGCACCTTGATTTCCGAATGACATGCAAAATTTGCTTTCATCAGAAAAAAGTACCAGGTCAGGCGCTTCTGCCGCTGTTTATGGTTCAAAAGTGGCTTTACCTGGGGAATGCGGCACCTGTAGCCCATTTCCTGCACACGCCTGTGCACGGTGGCTCTGGATGTTTCCACACCAGACTCAGTCCACTGCTTCCTCAGGTTCCCCAAGGTCTGGAATCGGTCCTTCTCCACAATCTTCCTCAGGGTCCGGTCACCTCTTCTCGTTGTACAGCGTTTTCTGCCACATTGTTCCCTTCCAACAGACTTACCATTGAGGTGCCTTGATACAGCACTCTGGGAACAGCCTATTTGTTGAGAAATTTCTTTCTGGGTCTTACCCTCTTGCATGAGGGTGTCAATGATGGCCTTCTTGACATCTGTCAGGTCGCTAGTCTTACCCATGATGGGGGTTTTGAGTAATGAACCAGGCAGGGAGTTTTTAAAAGCCTCAGGTATCTTTTGCATGTGTTTAGAGTTAATTAGTTGATTCAGAAGATTAGGGTAATAGGTCGTTTAGAGAACCTTTTCTTGATATGCTAATTTATTGAGACAGGTTTTTTGGGTTATCAGGAGTTGTATGCCAAAATCATCAGTATTAAAACAATAAAAGACCTGACAAATTTCAGTTGGTGGATAATGAATCTATAATATATGAAAGTTTAATTGTAATCATTACATTATGGTAAATAATGAAATTTAACACTATATGCTAATTTTTTGAGAAGGACCTGTATATATAGATAGGTGTAAAATGGTGAGAATATTGAAAAACCTGCAATAGAATTATTGTAGTAGTGTACCAACCAAATCTTCTTGAATAGGCAAATTTTTCACAGGCATTAGGCCAGATGTGTCCAAAAGTAACATACAGATAAGGAATGAAAGTTTTAGGCCATATCATATACTAAAAAATTACCCTAAGGTTTGGGGTCATTGAAGCTTCAACACTAGGAGAAATTGCTGAAGCACTAAGGATTAAAGATTAGTGTTGAGCATTCCGATACTGCAAATATCGGGTATCGGCCGATATTCGCTGTATCGGAATTCCGATACCGAGTTCCGATATTTTTGTGATATCGAAAATCGGAATCGGAAGTTCCCAGTGTGTGGTTCCCAGGGTCTGGAGGAGAGGAGACTCTCCTTCAGGCCCTGGTATCCATATTCATGTAAAAAATAAAGAATAAAAATAAAAAATATGGATATACTCACCCCTCCGGCGGACCCTGGACCTTAGCGGTGTAACCGGCAGCCTCCGTTCCTAAGAATGCAGTGAGTGTAGGACCTGCAATGATGTCGCGGCTTGTGATTAGTCGCGTGAGCGGTCACATGAGTGGTCACGCGACCAATCACAAGCAGCGACGTCATCGAAGGTCCTTCACTCTGTGTTCTTAGGAATGGAGGCAGACGCTTGCAGCGGTGACAGCCAGGGCCCATCCGAGGGTGAGTATATCCATATTTTTTATTTTTATTCTTTATTTTTTACATGAATATGGATTCCAGGGCCTGAAGGAGAGTTTCCTCTCCTTCAGACCCTGGGAACCATCCAGGATATCTTCCGATATTTGTGTCCCATTGACTTGTATTGGTATCGGGTATCGGTATCGGCGAGATCCGATATTTTGCCGGTATTGGCCGATCCAATCCGATACCGATACTTTCGAATATCGGAAGGTATCGCTCAACACTATTAAAGATCAGTTAATCAAATCATAACAAATCAAAGTCCTCACAAATTTCCACAAAATTTTGGATTCTATGGAATCTGAAATTCGGGGGATTTGATTGAAAAGAATCCAGCAATATGACAGCCATCCGGCCACCATTTTAATGTCTTATATTTGTTAGGTGTCGAGTTCCCGCCTCTGCACAGGGGGAATCTCAAACAATCTCTGCTACAGTCTCCCTTTTTTCTCCAGCCACAGTGGAGTCTGCTCAGCGGAGACGTCGGTCCCAGCGTCTTGCTCAGTCTCACTCTGTGCATAGGGTTACTGCTGCTTTTCCAGCTTCAGCCATTGAAGCCACTGCTGGGCAGCGGCAAGCAGATGCTTTTGGGACTAAGTCCTGCTTTTCCCCTTCTGAGCATGCCCAGGGCAAGATCTCCCATTGGAGATCGAGGGTCACATGCTCAGCTACTGCAGCAGATTCCATTGGTCCTCCAGGAAGGTCCTGAAGGTGCTCAACTTCTGTGGCAGCTCCCCATTGGTCCTTCTGGGAAGGTCCTGTACATGCTGCAGCTATAAAAGGTTCACATGACCGCACGGCCATGCACTAGTGTACATTTGTATATGTGTGTGTGCTGATGAGTGTAAGTCGTCCTTAAATATCCCATCCCTATGGTATGACTGCTCGCGTAAGGAGGATGTTTGCTTTCTAGCGCCCGACTTAGCCATCAGCACATAACACACAAAACAGCGTCTATTGCTGTGACTGCCAGTGTGGCGCCGTGCGCTTTCACAGCGCTTTCTTGACCCAAGCCTGGGTGGTTAGTGGCGTCCGCCAGTGCGGCACCGCATGCACTCTCGTGCATCTTTATTAATATTATTTCCTCCACTCTGACACCTCAGTTGCGGTGTCAAGCGCAAGAGGTCTATATGAACTCAAATCCTGTGTCTTGGGATTGAGTTCTGAGACTCCTTGCTTGTGCTCTTGGTGCGGTACCACGGCCCTGTGACGCAACAGGGTTCGCTTCCTTCATACAGGGTGAGGTTAACACGTGTGTGTATCCAAATTGTACCGCCATATAGTCCGTCTTAACTTAGCAGCAGGTTCCATCTCTGCATGGTGGACCCCGGGATGCGAACGCACCTTACTCTATCTATTCTAATTATTTGGTGCATTCCGCTAGCCCTATCATTACACTAGCGCCAGGGTCTGGCTAGTAATGATGGACAAACAACAATCCTTGCTGTACATCCATCAGCTGATGGGTAGGTTGGCGGCTCTCGAGCGCACAACCTCAGCTGTGGATGTAACCACAGTTGCTGTTCAGGCTGCTAGCGTGGCTGCAGCAACCTTGTCCACTGCCACCCCTGTACCGACTCTATCTCGCCTCCTGCTACCAGAAAAATATTCTGGTGATAGTAAGTGATAGTAAGTCTTGTAGGTGTTTCGTGAGTCAGTGCTCTAAACATCTCGAGCTTCTGGCCTCTCGTTTCCCTACAGAGTGGGCTAAGGTGGGGTTTATTGTGTCTCTCCTGTTGGACAGGGCGTTGGAGTGGGCTACGCCGCTGTGGGAGTGTGGCGATCATGTGGTGCAGAGTGCTTCGTTGTTCCTGAGCACTCTGAAGCAGGTCTTTTTAGGACCTCGTGTCACCCATGATACGGCACTCCAACTGTTGGCATTGACTCAGGGCTCGTCCTTGGTCAGCCATTTTGCCGTCCACTTCCACACCCTAGCATCTGAGCTGGAGTGGTCAGATAATGCCCTATGCGGATGTGTTCTCCAAAAGGGCTGTAGAGACCCTTCCGCCTCGCCACCCCTATGACTGCCCTATTGACCTCTTGCCTGGTGCTGAGCCTCCCCGGGGTTGAGTCTATCCTTTGTCTCTCCCGGAGATGGAGGAAATGTCACAGTATATCCGAGAGAATCTGGCAAGAGGATTCATTAGGAAGTCAGTGTCACCTGCAAGGGCTGGGTTCTTCTTCGTACAGAAGAAGAGTGGAGAACTGCGTCCATGCATAGACTACAGGGGTCTTAATGCCATCACCATTAAAAATAATTACCCACTACCCCTGATATCTGAGCTCTTTGATAGGCTACGAGGAGCAAGGGTATTTACTAAATTAAATCTGCGGGGTGCTTACAACCTGATTGGCATCCATGAGGGGGACGAATGGAAGATGGCTTTTAACACCAGGGATGGGCACTATGAATATCTAGTGATGCCCTTCGGGCTCTGTAATGCCCCAGCCATTTTTCAAGACTTTGCAAATGACATCTTCCGAGATATGCTTTCCACCTCGGTCTTAGTTTATCTGGATGATATTCTCATCTACTCTCCAGATATAGACTCCCTCTGGAGAGATGTTTGCAAGGTCTTTGACCTCCTACGGGCTAACTCCCTCTATGCCAAGTTGGAGAAGTGAGTGTTTGAGCAGGAATCCTTGCCTTTCCTTGGCTATATCATCTCTGCCCAGGGATTGGCTATGGATCCTGCTAGGCTACAGGCTGTGATGGACTAGCAGGAACCCCATTCTCTCAAAGCGGTGCAGTGCTTTATGGAGTTCATTAATTACTATCGCCAGTTCATTCCCCACTTCTCAACTTTGGTAGCTCCCTTGGTTGCCCTCACGAAGAAGGGGGCAAATCCCAAGTTGTGGTCGGAGGAGGTCTCCAAGGCCTTTCTCTCGATTAAGTCACACTTCGCTAGCGCTCCCATCTTACATCGCCCCGATGTAGTCCTCTTCCAAAAGGATGCTCAAGGTCGGAAGCATCCAGCTTCTGCCATTGAAGCCACTGCTGGGCAGCAGCGAGCAGATGCTTTTGGGACTAAGTCCTGCTTTTCCCCTTCTGAGCATGCCCAGGGCAAGATCTCCCATTGGAGATCGAGGGTCACATGCTCAGATACTGCAGCAGATTCCATTGGTCCTCCAGGAAGGTTCTGAAGGTGCTCAACTTCTGTGGCAGCTCCCCATTGGTCCTTCTGGGAAGGTCCTGTACATGCTGCAGCTATAAAAGGTTCACATGACCGCACGGCCATACACTAGTGTACATTTGTATATGTGTGTGTGCTGATGACTGCAAGTCATCCTTAAATATCCCATCCCTATAGTATGACTGCTCGCGTAAGGAGGATGTTTGCGTTCTAGCGCCCGACTTAGCCATCAGCACGTAACACACAAAACAGCGTCTATTGCTGTGACTGCCAGTGCGGCACCGTGCACTTTCACAGCGCTTTCCTGACCCAAGCCTGGGTGGTTAGTGGCATCTGCCAGTGTAGCACCGCATGCACTCTCATGCATCTTTATTAATATTATTTCCTTCACTCTGACACCTCAGTTGCGGTGTCGAGCGCAAGAGGTCTATATGAACTCAAATCCTGTGTCTTGCGATTGAGTTCTGAGACTCCTTGCTTGCGCTCTTGGTGCGGTACCACGGCCCTGTGACGCAACAGGGTTCGCTTCCTTCACACAGGGTGAGGTTAACCTGTGTGTGTATCCACATTGTACCTCCATTTAGTCCGTCTTTACTTAGCAGCAGGTTCCATCTCTGCACGGTGGACCCCGGGCTGCGAACGCACCTTACTCTATCTATTCTAATTATTTGGTGCGTTCCGCTAGCCCTAACAATATTTATGCTTAGGAGAAAATTATAAAGTAATATAAATTACAGGAACTAAGCCTGTCCCTCACCTTTCTTTATACTGCTGCAGCGCCTCTTCTTCCAGATTTTGTATCTGATTCCCACACATTCAGTATTTGGTCAATATTTTACATCAGTATTTGTGAGCCAAAACCAGGAGTGGATGAAAAATGCAGGACTGGATGAAAAATGCAGAAGTGGTGATGCGTTTTTTATTATACTTTTTTTCTGACTGTTTCACTCTTGATTTTGGCTTACAAATAGTGTTGAGCGATACCGTCCGATACTTGAAAGTATCGGTATCGGATAGTATCGGCCGATACCGGCAAAGTATCGGACGGTATCCTGATGGTTCCCAGGGTCTGAAGGATAGGAAACTCTCCTTCAGGCCCTGGGATCCATATGAATGTGTAAAATAAAGAATTAAAATAAAAAATATTGATATACTCACCTGTCCAGAGGCCCCTGCACCTTACCGCTGTTAACCGGCAGCCTTCTTTGTTTAAAATGAGCGCGTTCAGCACCTTCCATGATGTCACGGCTTCTGATTGGTCGCGTGCCGCTCATGTGACCGCCACGCGACCAATCTCAAGCAGTGACGTCATTCCCAGGGCCTGAACGCGCTCATTTTAAACAAAGAAGGCTGCCGGTTAACAGCGGTAAGGTGCAGGGGCCTCCGGACAGGTGAGTATATCAATATTTTTTATTTTAATTCTTTATTTTACACATTCATATGGATCCCAGGGCCTGAAGGAGAGTTTCCTCTCCTTCAGAGCCTAGGAACCATACACTGGAAACTTCCTATTCCGATTCCCGATACCACAAAAGTATCGGATCTCGGTATCGGAATTCCGATACCGCAAGTATCAGCCGATACCCAATACTTGCGGTACCGGAATGCTCAACACTACTTACAAATACTGTTGAAAAACAGTGAACATATGAACCTGGCCATACAATGATTTACAGTAAACCTCAAAGGCAACCTCAAAGACCCAACGTTTTAGAAGTATGTTCACACTATTTGAAATGATTTTCTTCACTACTTGGACTTACACCTTCTAAATCAGCATGTTTCCCCCAGTTAAATAATAAAACCTATACTGATTTCCAATGCTGGCACCAGTCTAGCTGGGATTGCAGGACATTGTATTGTAATGTGATCTCCCCACCTTCTGATGAATCAGACATAAGGGGAAGTGATAGAGCAGCCCCAGCATGTCCATTCTATACCAGGAATAACCTTTACATCTGAGGAATCCACAACTGGTGTGGCAATACATGTGGGGTACCTGGTCCTCACTATATTATATGACCTATTGAAGGTTTTCCTCCCTATATTTACTTCAGCATATTCATTCACTTTTTATCCTCTACTATAGGTTTTTGTGCTCATTTGCGATTTTACTATTCAGGTTGGATTTTTCTAGCTATTTATTACCTATTATTCCTACTACAGCTTATTATGGAATATCTCTCTTTCACATTTTGATTTCCCTATTGGGGTATGTTCACATCGGGATTATCTGGCATGCCTGACTTTCATATTTACTATAGTTATCTCATGTAGCCCAATATTGAACCTCCCTACTAGTGTTGAGCGATACCTTCCGATACTTGAAAGTATCGGTATCGGATTGTATCGGCCGATATCCGAAAAATATCGGATATCGCCGATACCGATACCCGATACCAATACAAGTCAATGGGACACAAGTATCGGAAGGTATCCTGGATGGTTCCCAGGGTCTGAAGGAGAGTAAACTCTCCTTCAGGCCCTGGGATCCATATTCATGTGTAAAATAAAGAATAAAAATAAAAAATAGGGATATACTCACCCTCTGACGCGCCCTGGTTGTAACCGCTGCAACCGGCAGCCTCCGTTCCTAAGAATGAGCGAGTGAAGGACCTTCGATGACGTCGCGGCTTGTGATTGGTCACGTGAGCGGTCACATAAGCGGTCACTCGACCAATCAAAAGCCGCGACGTCATCGAAGGTCCTTGACTCCCTGCATTCTTAGGAACTTAGGCAGACGCTTGGACCGGTGAGAGCCGGGGCCGCCGGAGGGGTGAGTATATCCATATTTTTTTTTTTATTCTTTATTTTTTACATGAATATGGATCCCAGGGCCTGAAGGAGAGTCTCCTCTCCTCCAGACCCTGGGAACCATACACTGGGAACTTCCGATTCCGATTTCCGATATCACAAAAATATCAGAACTCGGTATCGGAATTCCGATACCGCAAATATTGGCCGATACCCGATACTTGCGGTATCGGAATGCTCAACACTACTCCCTACCAATTATAATATTACTATATTTTTGTTAAGATTTTTAATATACTTTATTGTATCTGTGTTGTTCATTTTTGTATAAAATATATTACCATTTTTATATTCAATACTGTTGTTTTGGATACCTTGACTATAATTAGATTTGCTAATGAGGATAGGAGTTAACCCTATTATGGTGTCTCACCTCTGTGTATAAAGGGCCGAACAGCTTTTTTAAATGTTTTTGATTTTTTGTGTTTTTGTGTCATCAGTTTAGTGTCATTTTGTAATAATAAAAATGAAGTTTATATGGTGATCCCATAGAATTTGCATATTTCTTCTTCTCTTCCTTCCATTAGGCCAGAATATGTGGCCACAATCAGGCCCCAGAGTTCAATGCATGTCACACTTCTGATAAATCACAATGTGCCGTGCACAATAACCTCTGAGGTCTGGTCACGGCCAGAAGACTCAACCTAGAGTGAAAAAACTGGGAGACACAGTGAGGCGAGTATAAGCTTTTTTTAAAATTTAACATCTTGCGTTTATTATTCTTTGGGGTCTCGTGAAACCCCCAGAGCATAATTAGGGATATTCAGTTTGATTTGCAGAGGATATTTTCACTGCAAATTGAATTTAGCCACTTTTGAGGACTTTTTTTTTACTCTTCAACAGCATCCATTTTATGGACAGAAGTTGTTAGGGCTGGTGGAACGCACCAAATAACTATAAGGATGGAATAAAGTGAGTTCGCAGCCCGGGGTCCACCGTACAGAGATGACACCTGCTGCTCGGTAATGGCGGACTGTATATGGCGGTATAATGTGAACACACACGGGTTAGCTTCACCTGGTATGTAAGGAAGTGAACTCTGTGGTGTCCCAGGGCCGCAATACCGCAGAGTGAACACTAGTATTGGGTCACAGGACTCTATCCCAAGGACACGGGGTTAGAGTCCCTATAGACAACTAGCGCTCGGTGCCGCAACTGCAGTGCCAGGGAAAAACCTGGTGGCGAACACCACTAACCGCCCTTACTAGGAACAGGTAAGCGCACTGGTTGCTCACGGTGCTGCACTGGCTAACACTGCTTTTAGATGCTATAGATTGTGCCTGGTGCTGGATGGCGCTAACTGGCACTAGACAGCTCCAACATTCGCAATCATTCATCAACACTAGGGATGGGAATGATTTGGAGCTTTCACCAGAACAGACACACATACACACAATAGTGATTTATACTAGCGCACGGTCGAGCGGCCATGCGAACCTTTTATATCTGTAGCCTTCCAGGACCTTCCTAGTGCTCCAAACGGAGCCGCTACAGGACCTGAGCAAGTGACCCCTGACCACCAATGACAGGTCGTCCCGTGGGCATGCTCAGTAGGAGAAAAGCAGGACTTAGTCGCTGGAACGTCTGTTTGCCTCTGATCAATGCTTGTTACAAAGGCTGAGCCTGGAATGGCAGCTATAACCAAACACACAGTATCTGCTTGAGACAGATGTGGGGATTGACATCTCTGCTGAGCAGGCTTCACTGCAGCTGAAGGAGAATGGGAGACCGCAGCAGACATGCCCTTAGATTCCCCCTGTGCAGCTGTGGGAATTTGACACCTTATAGAAGTGCTGATAAATTCTTCAGGAATATTGTATTAACAAGAAAAAAAAAGTGGCCCGCTGATTTAACTGAGAATCCATCAGCTAGCTTGTTCTGACTGTCTAACTGGAAAGTTTGTAACTTCTTTTTGTCCACCTTTTTCAGAGCGGCCTCTCAGCTAATTTATGGCTACAAACTACATTAAGGTTGAAATAAATAACCTGTAAAAGTCAAATAGCACAAAATTTATAATGATATAAGTAAAAAAAAGTCCCCAATGGTGGCCAACCCCTTTAAAAGGACTTGGGTGTTGATGTCAGAGAGATACATAGACAACTTGTGATTCCCAACGTGGAGCACAGCAAAGGATGGCAGCCATAGGAGAAGTGAACGAAGACCATCCTTAACTAGCAATTGGCTCTGTCACTAAGGGGTTAAAAGATACTTTTGTCCATTGCACATCCCCTGTAAGGATACACCATCAATTAAAAAGTAGTGGTTAAGCTCTTTTATATATAAAACAATACATTCTAGTAGTAAACTTTTATATTTTCTTCCTGCAGTTTGTTATGTATTTGTCCTGACTTTAAGGATAGGCCATCAATAAAAAAAGAATTACTGGCAAACCCATTTATTAAGTTTGTGTCATATTCCTGGGTTTGAACTCTTGATCCTGTGTTTCAGGATCAGCTTCTCTGTCCACCGAGCCACAAAAGACACATTCTATTCTGGCTGCAGTCTGTTTAGCATAACACAGGCATTTTCATTTGTCTGCTTTATAATCTTTTGGGCATTTCCTACTGGTGATAGTCTTTTTTGGTTGTTCAGCCATTCTGTTGTAGTTTAAATCCCGTAAGTGAAATTCCAGCTAGGGTTTATCTCTTTGCTATTTCTGTTGTGTACTCTGCTCCTATCTTTTATTGCTGTGTAGGAGGTAGGCTGCATATCATCTAACAGTTTGCACCTTATACTTTCTTTTGTACTTCATGGTTTTGTTTGACTCATTCTAGGATCCTTCCTTTTTCAGCACACTTATCCTTTTGCAGGTAATTCACTCTGCTCTGGCCTCTGGTTTTCTAGGAGGAATGTCAAGCGCTTAAAGGGACTCTGTCACCTGAATTTGGAGGGAACAATTTTCAGTCATATGGGCTGGGTTTTCGGGTGTTTGATTCACCCTTTCCTTACCCGCTGGCTGCAATATTGGATTGAAGTTCATTCTCTGTCCTCCATAGTACATGCCTGCACAGGGTCCCTTTAATAGCCTTTCAGGCAGTATAGGTCCAAGTTACCATCTTTTAGTTTGTTGTTTGGGGTAGCCCAATTCATGCAGGAACCACTAGGGACTGTGAGGTCAGGATCTCCAATCATTACCGGAATCGGCAGGGTTAGTTGCAGTTCTTTTTAGCTTTACCTATTATTTTGAGTGCGTTGCTACTCTATCATAACAGTTTGTGGCTAAAGGAATGGATAAGATACAGTTGTGGCCAAAGTATTGACACCCCTGCAATTCTGTTAGATAATACTCAGTTTCTTCCTGAAAATTATTTCAATCACAAATTCTTTGGTATTATTATCTTCATTTAATTAGTCTTAAATGAAAAAACACAAAAGAGAATGAAGCAAAAAGCAAAACATTGATCATTTCACACAAAACTCCAAAAATGGGTCAGACAAAAGTATTGGCACCCTCAGCCTAGTACTTGGTTGCCCAACCTTTAGCCAAAATAACTGCGACCAACCGCTTCCGATAACCATCAATGAGTTTCTTACAATGCTCTGCTGGAATTTTAGACCATTCTTCTTTGGCAAACTGCTCCAGGTCCCTGATATTTGAAGGGTGCCTTCTCCAAACTGCCATTTTTAGATCTCTCCACAGGTGTTCTATGGGATTCAGGTCTGGACTCATTGCTGGCCACCTTAGAAGTCGCCAGTGCTTTCTCTCAAACCATTTTCTAGTGCTTTTTGAAGTGTGTTTTAGGTCATTGTCCTGCTGGAAGACCCATGACCTCTGAGGGAGACCCAGCTTTCTCACACTGGGCCCTACATTATGCTGCAAAATTTGTTGGTAGTCTTCAGACTTCATAATGCACACGGTCAAGCAGTCCAGTGCCAGAGGCAGCAAAGCAACCCCAAAACATCAGGGAACCTCCGCCATGTTTGACTGTAGGGTCCGTGTTCTTTTCTTTGAATGCCTCTTTTTTTCTCCTGTAAACTCTATGTTGATGCCTTTGCCCAAAAAGCTCTACTTTTGTCTCATTTGACCAAAGAACATTCTTCCAAAACATTTTAGGCTTTTTCAGGTAAGTTTTGGCAAACTCCAGCCTGGCTTTTTTATGTCCCGGGGTAAGAAGTGGGGTCTTCCTGGGTCTCCTACCATACAGTCCCTTTTCATTCAGACGCCGACGGATAGTACGGGTTGACACTGTTTTACCGTCGGACTGCAGGGCAGCTTGAACTTGTTTGGATGTTAGTCGAGGTTCTTTACCCAACATCCGCACAATCTTGCGTTGAAATCTCTTGTCAATTTTTCTTTTCTGTCCACATCTAGGGAGGTTAGCCACAGTGACATGGGCTTTAAACTTCTTGATGACACTGCGCACGGTAGACACAGGAACATTCAGGTCTTTGGAGATGGACTTGTAGCCTTGAGATTGCTCATGCTTCCTCACAATTTGGTTTCTCAAGTCCTCAGACAGTTCTTTGGTCTTCTTTCTTTTCTCTATGCTCAATGTGGTACACACAAGGACACAGGACAGAGGTTGAGTCAACTTTAATCCATGTCAACTGGCTGCAAGTGTGATTTAGTTATTGCCAACACCTGTTAGGTGCCACAGGTAAGTTACAGGTGCTGTTAATTACACAAATTAGAGAAGCATCACATGATTTTTTGAACAGTGCCAATACTTTTGTCCACCCTCTTTTTTATGTTTGGTGTGGAATTATATACAATTTGGCTTTAGGACAATTCTTTTTGTGTTGTTTCATTTAAGACAAATTAAATGAAGATAATAATAACAAAGAATTTGTGTTTGCAATCATTTTCAGGAAGAAACTGAGTATTATCGGACAGAATTGCAGGGGTGTCGATACTTTTGGCCACAACTGTAGGTCTTTTTTTCATTTGTGTGTTACTATGTGTTAATATAAAAAGAGTAAGATGAAGAAATTTACAGACTTTGTTGGTTTAGAATCATTTGTTTACCTAAGCGTCTGGAATGTTAAGGTACCGTCACACTAAGCGACGCTGCAGCGATAGCGACAGCAATGCCGATCGCTGCAGCGTCGCTGTGTGGTCGCTGGAGAGCTGTCACACAGACTGCTCTCCAGCGACCAGCGATGCCGAGGTCCCCGGGTAACCAGGGTAAACATCGGGTTGCTAAGCGCAGGGCCGCGCTTAGTAACCCGATGTTTACCCTGGTTACCAGCGTAAAAGTTAAAAAAACAAACAGTACATGCTCACCTGCGCGTCCCCCAGCCTCTGCATCCTGACGCTGACTGAGCTCCGGCCCTAACAGCACAGCGGTGACGTCACCGCTGTTGCTTTCACTTTCAGTTTAGGGCCGGCGCTTTAGTGTCAGGAAGCAGAGGCTGGGGGACGCGCTGGTGAGTATGTACTGTTTGTTTTTTTAACTTTTACGCTGGTAACCAGGGTAAACATCGGGTTACTAAGCGCGGCCCTGCGCTTAGTAACCCGATGTTTACCCTGGTTACCAGTGTAAAATATCGCTGGTATCGTCGCTTTTGCTGTCAAACACGGCGATACACGGCGACCTAGCGACCAAATAATGTGCAGACCTTCTAGCAGCGACCAGCAATTTCACAGCGGGATCCAGATCGCTGCTGCGTGTCAAATACAGCGATATCGCCATCCAGGTCGCTGCAACGTCACGGATTGCTGGCGATATCGCCTAGTGTGACGGTACCTTTAACCCTCCATCAGGCGCAATAGATCTGACAGGCACACAGTAATTAGTTTCACTTCTCTCTCCTTGCCCACTTATCAGAAAACCCCACCCCTCCTAGTTATCTCCTGACTCTACAGGCTCTGTGAAACCTGATATCACAGTGACTCAGCAGACCTTCTAGTGAGCAGATATCAACACTTTGGCTTCTCAGGCACATTGCGCCTGATTTCAACACAAATTGAAAGGTTAGTATTTTCTTTTTTTATTCATCACGATTGTGTATTTAGCTTGTTTTATGAAGGATTAATGCTAAGTTAGTGTACATAAGTACTGTTTTCTTAGACAAAAGGAGGGTGGCTTCTAAGGCACATTGCGCCCTAACACATACTCTTTCTCTCTTGCTTCAGATTTTCTGCTGCAATGGCCAGAAAACTGTATGATTCATCTAAACCCCTTCATTTAGAAGAAATGAAGATTTGTTAGAAGATGATGAGGAAGAACCAGCAGTAACTGAGGATTTAGAGGAATCTAGTGACATTTCATCTGAAGATGAGGTAGCAGAATGTAACACTGATTCTGGAACAGAGCAGGATGGTGATGACACTGATACAGAGGAAACAGACACAGATCTAGCTTATAAGGGTACTGTCACACAGTACCATTTTAATCGCTACGACGGCACGATTCGTGACGTCGCAGCGATCGTATGATTATCGCTCCAGCGTCGTAGACTGTGGTCACACGCTGCAATCACGGCGCTGGAGCGATGCCGAAGTCCCCGGGTAACCAGGGTAAACATCGGGTTACTAAGCGCAGGGCCGCGCTTAGTAACCCGATGTTTACCGTGGTTACCAGCGTAAAAGTAAAAAAAAAAAAACCGTACATGCTCACCATCTGATGTCCGTCAGGTCCCTTGCCGTCCGCTTCCTGCTCTGACTGAGATCCGGCCGTACAGTGAGAGCAGAGCGCAGCGGCGACGTCACCGCTGTGATCTGCTCTCACTTTCCGGCCGGCAGACAGTCAGAGCGGGAAGCGGACTGCAAGGGACCTGACGGACATCAGATGGTGAGCATGTACGATTTGTTTTTTTTTACTTTTACGCTGGTAAACATCGGGTTACTAAGCGCGGCCCTGCGCTTAGTTACCCGATGTTTACCCTGGTTACCAGCGAACGCATCGCTGGATCGCTGTCACACACAACGATCCAGCGATGACAGCGGGAGATCCAGCGACGAAAGAAAGTTCCAAACGATCTGCTACGACGTACGATTCTCAGCAGGGTCCCTGATCGCAGTAGCGTGTCAGACACTGCGAGATCGTAACGATATCGCTAGAACGTCACGAATCGTGCCGTCCTAGCGATCAAAATTGCACTGTGTGACAGTACCCTTATTTGGGCAAAGATAAAAATACAAAGTGGAACAAAAAGGCACCCAAGAACAAACAGCGCAGAGAATCCCACAATATTATTACACACCTTCCTGGAGTTATTAGAAGTGCTAGAAAAGCTAAAACTGCAGTGGAATGTTGGAGTAATCTAATTACAGATAGCATGTTGGAAACTATTGTTCGGTTCACTAACCAGTATATTGACACAATCAAAGAGCAATTCTCCAGAGAGAGGGACATCAAAAACACTGATGTGATTGAACTCAAGGCATTTATTGGCTTGTTATACCTAGCTGGTGCTTTCAGAGCAAATAGGCAAAGTTTGGAGGAGCTGTGGGGGACAGACGGTGATGGCATCGAAAAATTCAGCCTTGTGATGAATCTGAAACGATTCAAAGTCCTGATCCGTTGCCTCCGTTTCGATGATCGAAGTACCCGGACAGAACGAAAAGGTTATGACCGGCTTGCACCAATTCGGGACATATTTCAACAATTTATTATGAATTGTCAAAAAAGCTATTGCCCGGGGCAAAACCTCACTATTGATGAGATGCTTCCAGGTTTCCATGGAAGATGTGGTTTTCGGCAATATATACCATCGAAGCCAAACAAATATGGAATTAAAATTTTTGCCATGGTTGATGCAAGGATGATGTACACTATGAACATGGAAGTTTATTGTGGAAGACAGCCACCAGGTCCTTTCAATGTGAGCAACAAGCCTAGTGATGTGATAAAGAGAATTGCTGAGCCAATGTTTGGATCTGGTCGAAATATCACTGCTGACAACTGGTTTACTGACTTTGATCTGATTGATTTTTTAAAAACGAAAAAGCTGTCATATGTGGGAACTGTTAGAAAAAACAAAAGGCAGTTGCCGCCAGATTTTCTATATACAAAAGGCAAACAACAGTATAGCACTATGTTTGGGTTCAGTAATGGAAAGATTTTAGTTTCTTACATCCCACGCGAGAGGAAAAATGTGATTTTGGTCTCTTCATTACATAATGATTACACCATTGATCCAGAGTCTGGGGAGCTAAGGAAACCAGAAATCATAACTTTTTATAATTTGACCAAAAGCGGCGTTGACACTGCTGACCAAATGTGTGGCAATTTCAATGTAAGTCGAAATACCAAACGCTGGCCGATGGTAATCTTCTTTACAATGCTGAATGTGGGTGGCATCAACTCACAAGTAATTTACCTCGGTAATGAACTTAAACAAATGCGCAGAAGAATGTACCTAAAACAATTGGCTAATGAACTGGTGAGTGGAGAGCTAAGCCTAAGAAGTACAAAGACGGTTGGAATGCCCCTTGCCCTGCAACACCGGTTGAAGAGATATCGTCCCAAGGACGTTCCAGAACAAACACCGACTCTACCACCTTCTAAAAGACGCAGTTGTACTACCTGCTCATTTGTATCTGGTTTCAGAAGGCTTTCTAAATATGACTGCAAAATATGTAAAGAATCAATCTGCGTTTCCCATGCAACTTTCGTCTGCCAGCCTTGCTTTTCTAAGTGTACCTGTGCTGCTTCTGCTGCAATTGAAACCACTGAAGATGAGTAGAAAATAATTAAGTAACATCTAAGTGCAATATCCTTTAAGTTTTTTTCCATAATTGTATATTTAAGCAATAGTTAAGTAAAGATAACTGGAGCCTATTTGGCGGTACTACCGAAAAACCGAAAAGTGGTACTTTTAGTTTTAATAAGTTTATGGTTAATAAATGTTTTTTTTTTGCATCTGATTTGGTGTAATCTCTTTTAATAGATTCCTATGAAGGTCACTGACTACTTCTATAGTCCTGAAATTTAAATATGTAGCTACTATAGGTGGTTTTCTGACCTGTGCTTGTCAGGCACATTGCACCTGAACTGACGGGAATCTATATTGCGCCTGACGGAGGGTTAAGTCTAATAAAGACAGACTACTGAACAAATATTAATGCAACCAATATATTTGCATTCAAGTGAATTATCTTTTGTTTCTATATGGATATTATCTGTTACTGTCAGAGATAGAAAATGTCAATGAAAACTTGGCAATGGTTTTATGTATTTAATCTTAGACAAATACTTTTTATTTTTAACTACAGGGGATCAAAGATAAAATATTAAGAAAATATGTCAAAATGAATCTTTCAAAACCAATGAGATGTAAACAATTAGTGAAACTAATTTTCTTTTTTATTTAATAGCTAATTCGAATATTCAAATTTGAAAATAAAATCAAAAGCCAGTCAGTTTAAGTAAAACATCAAAATAGCTTAATCTTGGGAGAAAAGTGAATAATTATATTTTATTTTAAAACACTAGGGTTGTTATGGTGCTATTTGCTTTAGACACTTAAAGTTGTTAATGTTATACATTATATATTTCATGTCAACTATTGAATATGAAATACAGTACATAGCCAACAGCATACAGATTTAGAAAAATCATATCCAGGATCAGACTGGACCACTAATGTACCATATTTTTGTGAGCCAAGGCCATAGCACAATAATGATCCAACAGAAGACAAGTGGAAATAGCTATAGTACTATATAGCTACAACTATAGCTATATATTGAAAATCAATCAAATTGACCTTTTGATAGCTTTTGATAGCTAGTCTATGTGTTCAATGACAAGAAACTATATAACTTTTTTAATTACTAATGAAAATAGCTTTGCCATCAGTCTAGCATTAACTATGTCTAAGAGATTTTGCCCTTCTTTACCAAGGTTCTAAGCAAAAAAGTCTGGACCCAATTGCTCAGATATTCAAGTCATGGCTGCAGAGTAGTCACTTTTTGTCATTAAGTAGAGATGACTAGATCTGGCAAAATTTAAATTTTCCTGATAGTGCATATTGCAGCGCCCCAGGGTCCTGGTCGTTGCAGTAATTCCATTCTTCCACCAGGGGGAGTGATGTTACATCTGAAGGCGATAAAGAAAATCTCTTTACAAGGTATCACAAACCATGCAACACACTTCACACTCCAGTCCACCAGGAGGAGCTATGCTCCTATCTATTAGGGCACTCTTCACAATTAGGTAAAGCTGGTGGTCTGGATAGGAAGTTAGGCAGAAGCTGACTGGGCTTCACCCAGGCAGTACCTGTCAGGCAGACAGAGGGGAAGGAGGAACACCTAATAGCTGCTGATAGGGTGGTCCGTGACAGGGGTGGGATCCTGTCAGAGGCCTAGATAGAAAGCCACGGAGCTGCATCTGCCCGATGTGTGGCAGCATCCTAAGAAAGAGACACGAACAGCGAATTGTATTGTAGAGGGTGAGAAGCGAAGTCATAGCAAAAGGAGAGGAAACCAGAAGGAGTTCTGCCCTGCAAAAGGCTGCCTCCTTTCTGAGGTGCAGGATCCGGTAGCTGGAACACCGAGGGAGCAACCATCTACATGCCTTGCTCCAGAGACCAGCAGGACAGCTAATTCCAAGTTACTGATCCGCCCTATACCCAGGAGGCACGGTGGCAACTTGTGGGGGCCGGGGCGTGGTAGAGGCCCTGTAAAAAGCCTCAGGCCATCAGTCATACAGGTTTGTTCCTATCCATCTGGGGGACAGAGAGAGAGAAACATAACATCTAGAACACCAAAATCAGTTGTGAGGACCATACTGAGAAGCTCAGCAGGAAAGTACTGCAACACCCAGGTGCTAGAGGAAGGCTACTGATTTCCACCTGGATAAGGGGACTCTGGATTTGCCTTCAGACCAGCCAGACTCTGCCTACCCTGTGGTCTGTACACTGGACTGTGGATGCTGAAGCCTTCAGTAAAGGTAAATAGACTGCAACCTTGTGTCCTCGTTCTTCACCACGCCTCACACCATCCACCATCTGCACACTGGGAAGCCCTGGGGATGCCACCTGTGGGAAGGTATACCATCTAGCTGCCATAACATTACCCCAGAGGACCCCTAAGCAGCGTCAGTCACCCTGACCGAATACCACAGGTGGCATCACGAACATACCCCTTTAAAGACCTTTCCCCCATTTACAACGGATGTCCCGAGGGCCATGGACCGGGTCAGCCACCGTGACATCCCCTTTGAGAACCAAAGGGCCTGGTACCGAGTACCCCGCTGCCTTATGGGGGCGATCCACATACTGTATCTTTCAGGAAAATGTATTCACAGCAAAGTTATTTTCCTATAATTAAATCTCTCTTATTATGCCCTGTGGTCTATCCTGCACCCAGATCATATTTAAATGTAATTTGTAAAAAAAAAAAAAATACTTATACTCACTTTCCAGTTAACCTCTTTGGCCCCTCTGCTCCTAACAGTCACCCTCATCACATCTTATTATCATCACCATGAGTGCTGAAATCATGAGCCTCTACATGCCAGGCTTGTCCTTTAAGCTCTGTTGAGGCATACATTTGCATAAGGTTGTGGCGCATGTTGAGCTCTTAAATACTCATGATCAGAAAGGCTGCAGAGTGCAGGAAATAATGCCTTAGCTTCAAGACACCTAGGATTTCAACACTTTCAGCCATGATAAGAAGATGTAATGAGGAACAGACTGGGGATGGTGAGTGGTAAGATCAGTCTATGTACTTTTTCAAATGTTTAATCTTTTGATGTCCTTGATAGCTTTGATGATCTTTTTAGCATCTTTATGTGTTTTCTTCTCTCTTGAATACCACAGAAACTTGATGTCATGTCTATCTGTGCACTTTGAAAATACCCTGCAACAGAGTGGTGAGCTGACATATTTAGATTCGCCAATGAGGGGAAATATTTTGCTTCCTTTGTGCAGACCTAAATCTAGATATAATAATCTCCTTATAATATGTTAAAAAAGTATGACAAAATAGTTAAGTTACAGATAAAAAGTAATCCATCAAATCCATTAAATACAGTACTTCCCACATTAGATGTGATAGTGCCATTAACACTTTGCATTAATGTATTATAAATGTATAAACCAATTTGCATACTGTTGTTGTCATCAGATTTAAGATACTAGACATGTCCAGTACTTTGGATTGATAATTTTTTTAAGGGAGATTATGAAATATATATATATATATATATATATATATATATATATATATATATAGATATATATACATATGTGCGTGCGTGTGTGTGTGTATATATATATATATACTGTATATATATATATATATATATATATATATATATATATATGTGCACAGTACAGACCAAAAGTTTGGACACACCTTCTCATTTAAAGATTTTTCTGTATTTTCATGACTATGAGAACTGTACATTCACACTGAAGACATCAAAACTATGTATTAACACATGTGGAATTATATACTTAACAAAAAAAAGTGTGAAACAACTGAAAATATGTCTTATATTCTAGGTTCTTCAAAGTAGCCACCTTTTACTTTGATGACTGCTTTGCACACTCTTGGCATTCTCTTCATGAGCTTCAAGAGGTAGTCACCGGGAATGGTCTTCCAACAATCTTGAAGGAGTTCTCAGAGAAGCTTAGCACTTGTTGGCCCTTTTGTTTTCACTCTGCGGTCCAGCTCACCCCAAACCATTTTGATTGGGTTCAGGTCTGGTGACTGTGGAGGCCAGGACATCTTGTGTATCACCCCATCACTCTCCTTCTTGGTCAAAAGCCCTTATACAGCCTGGAGGTGTGTTTGGGGTCATTGTCCTGTTGAAAAATAAATGATGGTCCAACTAAACGCAAACCGGATGGAATAGCAGGCCGCCTCAAGATGCTGTGGTAGCCATGCTGGTTCAGTATGCCTTCAATTTTGAATAAATCCCCAACAGTGTCACCAGCAAAGCACCTTCACACCTCCTCCTCCATGCTTCATGGTGGCAACCAGGCATGTAGAGTCCATCCATTCACCTTTTCTTCGTCGCACAAAGACACGGTGGTTGGAACCAAAGATCTCAAACTTGGACTCATCAGACCAAAGCACAAATTTCCACTGGTCTGATGTCCATTCCTTGTATTCTTTAGCCCAAACAAGTCTCTTCTGCTTGTTGCCTGTCCTTAGCAGTGGTTTCCTAGCAGCTATTTTACCGTGAAGGCCTGCTGCACAAAGTCTCCTCTTAACAGTTGCGTAGGGATGTGTCTGCTGCTAGAACTCTGTGTGGAATTGACCTGGTCTCTAATCTGAGCTGCTGTTAACTTGCGATTTCTGAGGCTAGTGACTCGGATAAACTTATCCTCAGAAGCAGAGGTGACTCTTGGTCTTCCTTTCCTGGGGCGGTACTCATGTGAGCCAGTTTCTTTGTAGCACCTGATGGTTTTTGCCACTGCACTTGGGGATACTTTCAAAGTTTTCCCAATTTTTCGGACTGACTGACCTTCATTTCTTAAAGTAATGATGGCCACTCATTTTTCTTTACTTAGCTGCTTTTTTCTAGCCATAAAACAAATTCTAACAGTCTATTCAGTAGGACTATTAGCTGTGTATCCACCAGACTTCTGCACAACACAACTGATGGTCCCAACCCCATTTATAATGCAAGAAATCCCACTTATTAAATCTGACAGGGCACACCTGTGAACTGAAAACCATTCCCGGTGACTACCTCTTGAAGCTCATCAAGAGAATGCCAAGAGTGCGCAAAGCAGTCATCAAAGCTTAAGGTGGCTACTTTGAAGAACCTAGAATACAAGACATATTTTCAGTTGTCTCACACTTTTTTGTTAAGTTTATAATTCCACATGTGTTAATTCATAGTTTTGATGCCTTCAGTGTGAATTTACAATTTTTATAGTCATGAAAATGCAGAAAAATCTTTAAATGAGAAGATGTGTTCAAACTTTTGGTCTGTACTATATACTGTATATATATATATATATATATATATATATATATATATATATATATATATATATGTATATATATATATATATATATATATATATATATAGTGGAGGCTTGTAATTTAAATGCAAAGGAGGCATTAAGTTCTCTTGATTTGACAGAACACTTCCCACTTCTCGGGTTGTTTCTCTGCCTAGCATCGGATGCTTTAGCCTGATTGATAGATGACTGCCTGTGAGATATCTGGTGCAAAGCATGGAAATCAGACAGTGAGCAATTAATCAAACTAAAAAGGACATGATTTTGTAGTATTTAAAAATAGGTAAAATGAGTTCTGAATATATTAGTACATTCTTCTTCACAGAGAACACAACCACCTCCTATTCTCAAAACGGCAGTTGATGGAGTTGCAAGTGACCAGACCCATTAATCAGCCTCCAATTGAAAAAGATCTTTCCCATGTGCAATGCTTATCAATCAAAATACGATTCGAATGGAGAGGTTTTGTACATTCCCCACCGTCAAAAGTTTTTTCTACATTCATCTTATGGAAACACATTTATTAGCTCTAGCAACTCTTCATGTGGTAATATCAACATTATTATTAATTTTTTATTTTTAGACATTTTGCTAGTTAGGTTTGGGAAAAAGAGAGAGATAGTAAGTATATTAAGCTTTTATTTTTTTCATACTTTTAAATATTTTGTCACTTTTTTAGAATTTTAATTAGTTCCTTTAACCTGTTGTCTCTTGATTACCTATACCATGCACTACAATATTGTAGTACTCAAGTGTACTGTGAAATTGATGATGTCCTATGTAACTCATCCAGAAGCTGGGGCCTTTAATTAGCCCAGGGTATCATGGCAACAAAATGGCACCATGAGATTATTTGACATTTGGTGTGGATAGCCATCAGAATCAATGGACTCCATATGCCTTTTAACCCTTTCTGGCATTGGATGTACTATTCTGGTCATGTGACCTGGGACTTAATTCTCATGGATGGAATAGTACGTCCAATGAGATCAGCTGAGCTCCCGGGGGTTTGGATTACATTTACAGTTGCTATAAGTGTTAGTGTTGGGATTAGGGTTGGGATTAGGGTTAGGGGTGTGGTTAGGGTTATGGTTAGAGTTGGGATTAGGTTAGGGCTGTTTTGGGGTTAGGGGTGTGGTTAGGGTTGGGATTAGTGTCAGGGGTGTGTTCGGGTTAGAGGTATAGTTAGGGTTATGGTTAGGGTTGGGATTAGGGTTAGGGGTGTGTTGGGGATAGGGTTGGAGTTAGAATTGGGGGGTTTCCACTGTTTAGGCACATCAGGGGCTCTCCAAACGCGACATGGCATCCGATCTCAATTCCAGCCAATTCTGCGTTGTAAAAGTAAAATGGTGCTCCATCCCTTCTGAGCTCTGCCGTGTGCCCAAACAGTGGTTTACCCAGACATATGAGGTATCAGCATACTCAAGTCCAATTGGACATCAACTTTTGGGGTTCAATTTCTCCTGTTACACTTGTGAAAATATAAAACTTGGGGCTAAAAAATTATTTTTGTGGAGGAAAAAATATTTTTTATTTTCAAGGTAGAAAAAAAAGGTTTTTTATTTTCAAGGTTCTGCGTTATAAACTTTAATAATACACTTGGGGACTCAAAGTTCTCACAACACATCTAGATAAGTTCCTTGGGGTGTCTAGATTCCAATATGGGGTCACTTGTGGGTAATTTCTACTGTTTAGGTTCTTCAGAGACTCTGCAAATGCAATGTGATACCCACAGACCATTCCATCAAATTCTGCATTCCAAAACGACATTCCTTCTCTTCCGAGCTCTGCCATGCGCCAAAACGGTGGTTCCCCCCACATGTGGGGTATCAGCGTACTCAGGACAAATTGCTCAACAACGTTTGGGGTCCAATTTCTCTGGATATAATTGGGAAAATAAAAAATTGCTGGCTAAAAAAATTATTTTGTGGAAAAAAAATGATTTTTTAATTTTCACGACTACATTATAAACTTTAGTTTAACAACTATTAATTCAAAGTGCTCACTACATATCTATTTAGTTTCCAAAATGGT
Organism: Ranitomeya variabilis; assembly: GCF_051348905.1. Taxonomy (NCBI): domain Eukaryota; kingdom Metazoa; phylum Chordata; class Amphibia; order Anura; family Dendrobatidae; genus Ranitomeya; species Ranitomeya variabilis. Next base: position 150,756,793 of record NC_135234.1, on the reverse strand, counting down.
GTCAATTGTGGGGGGCATCCACTGTTTAGGCACATCAGGGGCTCTCCAAATGCAACATGGTGTGCTATCTCAATTCCAGACAATTTTGCATTGAAAAGTCAAACGGAGCTCCTTTCCTTCAGAGCTCTGCCTTGCGCTCAAAGAGTGATTTACCCTCACATATGGGGTATCAGCGTACTAAGGACAAATTGCACAACAACTTTTGGGGTCCAATTTCTCCTGTTACCATTGGGAAAATTAAAAATTGGGTGCGACAATATCATTTTTGTGAAAAAAAATATGATTTTTTTATTTTTACGGCTCTACTTTATAAACTTCTGTAAAGCAATTGAGGGTTCAAAGTGATCACCACCCATCTAGATAAGTTCCTTAGGGAATCTAGTTTCCAAAATGGTGTAATTTGTGGGGGTTTCCACTGTTTAGGCACATCCAGGGCTCTCCAAATGTGACATGGAGTCTGATCTCATTTCCAGCCAATTTTGCATTAAAAAGTCAAACGGCGCTCTTTCTCTTCTGAGCTCTGCCATGCACCAAAACAGTAGTTTACACCCACATATAGGGTATCGGCGCACTCAGGATTAATTGCACAACAACTTTTGGGGTCCAATTTCTCCTTTTACCCTTGGTAAAATAAAACAAATTGGATCTGAAATACATTTTTTGTGAAAAAAAGTTAAATGTTCATTTTTTAAACATTCCAAAAATTCCTGTGAAGCACCTGAAGAGTTAATAAACTTATTGAATGTGGTTTTTAGCACCTCGAGGGGTGCAGTTTTTAGAATGGTGTCACTTTTGGGCATTTTCTATCATACAGACCCCTCAAAGTGGCTTCAAATTTGATGTGGTCCCTAAAAAAAATGGTGTTTTAAAAATGAGAAATCACTGGTCAACTTTTAACCCTTATAACTTCCTAACAAAACATTTTTTTATTTCAAAATTGTGATGATGTAAAGTAGACATGTGCAAATTGTTACTTATTAAGTATTTTGTGTGATCTATCTCTGTGATTTAAGGGCATGGAAATTCAAAGTTGGAAAATTGCCAAATTTTAAATTTTTCGCCAAATTTCCATTTTTTTCACAAATAAACAAAAGTCATATCAAAGAAATTTTACCACTATCATGAATTACAATATGTCACAAGTAGTGTTGAGCGATACCGTCCGATACTTTAAATTATCCACAATAGGAGCCTGCAGCCACTGCAATTGCTGCTGAACCTCACAACGAAGGTCAGTCTCCTCCAGTGCCAACCTCTGCAGGTGCTCATCCAGCACAGAAATGGGATCCATGAACCTAAGTAAATAAAAAACCCACACAGAAAAAAACACAACAAAAATAATCAAGTGTAAGTTTTTTTGTGTATTTTCTTTTGCAATCAAGAAAGGTGGGTGATAATGTCTTGCAATGTGTAGGAATGGCTAAGTGCAACATGAAGGGATAAGGAAAAGGGAACCAAACACTATGGAAGGGGGAGTGAAGACCCCCTAGGCAGATCTATTGTCACCCTGTCTGCCCTATCATCTCTATATAGGTTCCGCATCTATCGCTGAGCAGGATAACTAATCCCTGCCTGACTTTGGCGATAAGTCCTGCACTGAGAAGGACAGGATGTCTCTAGTCAATCCCCACTACCACTAAAGACAGATGGGATAAACAAATAAGGTAAACACTTAGCTGAGTAGACTCAGAAGGAAGCACAAATGTCCTCCAAACACCAGAGAGGAAGATAGCTGACTGCTATAGCTGCAAGCCCCAACAGGGAAAAGGAAATAGCAATACCACCCGCAACATCCAGCAGCAAGTTGTAAGTTCTAAACACTCCAGTCCAGATGTCTCAACTAGAACTGGGAAAAGTTTCCACTGGGTCCTACAGTGAGAAGGACCAGGAAGAAGTCTGCAAAACAAACTGCTGAGACCTTCTGCAGTCATATGCAGAGCGAAGGTCTGCAGTCTCTGACATACTGGTGACAAAAGTTTCCTATGCAGGGCATTAAAACTACAGAACACAGTAGTAACTTTGCACAAAGGCAGATTGTACAAGAGGTCTTAAAATAGCACGCATCTTCTATTGAGTGGGCCTTCATAAGTTGAATTTCATAAGTGAGATTTTCAGACTATAGTTGTATAAAAGCAAAATTTTCAACTTTTGCAAGTAGTATCACTTTTTTCCATTTTTAATTCGTGTAGACATAAATATGCCATCAATTTGTCCATATTTTATAAAATTAATAGAATAGCAAATTTAAGTTTGAAAACTTAATTATGAAATTTGAAACAACAAATGAAGAGAGCATAATTTGACTTTTCGATTACATGTATTAAGATATTATTGGACTTTAAATATAGAATGAAAGAATATTGTATCATACATTTTACACAGAGAAAATGTCATTCTGCTCTGAGATATGCTCAAATAAAAATAGATAAAAGGTTACACATAAGATGCTGGCTGTGGTTCAAGGTGTCTTGCAAGTCTCTGTTCTAACCAGAAGGTTAGACTTAGATGTTTGTTTTAAATCAGATAATGTCACTATTATTTCATGAGATGTGATGAAACATAAGACACTGTAAGCCGAAGGCAACATTCTGCATGAGTTAGGTTGTGATGAATATTTATAGCTATAGAATCATACATCATGGTGGAAAAAGAAAAAAAATACTATACCTGTTATTGAAAAATATTGTTGCATAGTGCAAAAGTTATTGGACCTTAAATAATGCAATTAATCAGCAATGTGAGTTTAATTTTGGTTGACAGTGCTGAATGAAATTGAGGACTAAAGGAAGCATGATACATTTTAGGCTACAAAAGTCAAATCTACAAGCAAATTTCAAAATGAGTCTAAAATGTTAACTTGACATCTATGAGTTTTGCTCTTAATGTTGCTCTGGTTTGGGGGTACAGAGGCTGAAGGTACAGAGCTTTTAGTCTTCATATAACAATTTCTTATGAAAAAAAATTCTGCTTGACGTGAAAAAGTAATAATTTGAAAAAATGACAGGAGCATCCTAAACCTATCTTGATGTATTTAGCCAAGCTTGGGTATATACCATATTTGTCCTTCCGGATTATGAAAAGCACTTTTTGTCCCCCAAATTAAGAGGAAAATGGAGATACATTTTATAATTTGAATATAGTTTACAGGCAGCAGTGGAGTGGGTTACCAGGGGCAGCAGGAGTGAGGTGATGCTGCAGGTCTCAGGCTGGTGGAAGGGGGTATTCAGCGGTGCAGGGGTTCTGCAAAAATATAGTGAAAGCCCAGAGGCCCTGCATTTTCCATGCTTTTTAATGTGATGGACCCCAGGAAAATGGTCGTCGGAGGTGGCTCATGCGCAGATTGCTATCTCGGCTCCCGAGATTTCATTTGCGCATGCGCAGCGAGTGATAGCCATTTTCCTGGAGTTTAATTAATTGAAAAGCATGGAAAGTGCATGGGCTCCAGGCTTTCACAAAATGTAGGCGGAGCACTCACACAGCTGAAAAACTCCTACCAGCCTGGGGCACGTAGCATCGCCCCACTCCATTCTCTGCCAAACACCAAATCCTACTAGCCTGGGTTCCGCAGCATCTCCTGCCTTTCCCATTGCCAGCTTTTTGCAGCAGCGAACCTGCCACCTGGGACTCGACTCCACCACTGCCACTCCCAGGTAGCTACCGTAAAAATGAATTATAAGATGCACCATCATTTTATTAAAAAAATCATTTTTATCTCCCCAAAGTTTTTAGTGCGACTTCTTATCTGGAGCATTTTATAATCCACAAAATGCTGCATGTACAGGTGCTTCTCACAAAATTAGAATATCATTAAAAAAATAATTTATTTCAGTTCTTCAATATGGAAAGTGAAACTCATACTATGTAGAGTCATTACAAACAGAGTGATTTATTTCAAGTGTTTATATCTGTTAATGTTGATGTTTATGGCTTACAGTCAATAAAAGCCAATTTAGATGTCGCTAACAAATTCTGACATCAACATTTAGGTAGAGTGGTTGCCAGTGTGTGCACGATCCTGCTCCCATTTGCCAATCCGTACTTTGACAGTGGGAAAATGATGGAATATCTTGGCAACTGGAGGTGTAGTGAAGGCCAACATGTCTGCCATCTTGATAATCCTGTGAAGGTTAGCCATAGGCTGAGCTCAATAGGAGACCATGAATTTGTCTATTTACTGCAATACTGTAGTATTGTATTTCAAAGTACAAGTGTTAGGTGTCAAGTTCCCACCTCTGCAGTGGAGTCTGCTCAGAGGAGACATCAGTCCCAGCGTCTAGCTCAGGCTGATACTGGACGTCTGGTTACTACTGCCCTTCCAGGCTCTGTCCTTGTAGCCAGCAATGCTTAGCAGCAAGCAGGTCTTTCTGGGACTAAGTCCTGCTTTTCCCTTACTGAGCAAGCCCACAGGACGACCTCCCATTGGAGGTCGGGGGTCATGTTCTCAGGTCCTGTTGTGGCTCCTATTGGACCATCTGGAAGGTCTTGTAGCACTGCCACTATAAAAGGTTTGCATGGCCGCTCAGCCATGCACTAGTGTACACTTGTAAACGTTTGTGTGTTGACATGTGAAAGTCGCTCATTAATTATCCCCTTCCTTGTGTATGACTGCTCATGTAAGGTGGATGATTGCTATCTAGCACCCGACTTGCTGTCAGCATGTGACACACAAAACAGTGTCAAATTGCTGTGACCGCCAGTGCGGCGCCGTGCGCTATCTCAGTGCTTTCCTTGCCCAAGCCTCGGTGGTTAGTGGCATCCACCAGTGCGGCACCGCATTTAAATTATTATTTCAGTTACGCTGACACCCCAGTTGCTGTGTCGAGTGCAAGAGGTCTAGTTGTACTCTAATCCCGAGTCTAGGGGTAGAGTTCTGTGACTCCTTGCTTGCGCTCTTTGTGTGGTACTGCGGCCCTGTGACATAACAGGGTTCTACTGGGTGAAGTTAACCCGTGTGTGAATCCATATTGTACCACCATATAGTCCATCATTACTTAGCAGCAGGTTCCATCTCTGCACGGTGGACCCCAGGCTGCGAAAGCACCTTACTCTATCTTTCCAATTATTTGGTGCGTTCCGCAAGCCCTAACAACAAGTGATCAAATTGCTGCTGGTTAACATATCCTAAATGTATACAACAAGTTATCAAGAATAGAGGGGTCTCCATGAGGTTTTGTTTTAATTATTTAAATAAATAGTTAAAAAAAAAAGTGTGCTAGGGTTGGCGGATTGCGCTAAATAAAAACAAATAATAAAGTGCAATAGGAACCCTGGGTCCACCGAGCAGAGATGGAAAACTGCTGCTAGTGAACAATGGCGGAACTAAACAGTGAGCGATCACTATAACCAAACTGTGTTAAGCATCACATAGTGTGAACAGAACTCAGAGTACCCAGCTCAGTTACTGCACAGAAAGGTACTGCAGAAAGTGAGCAAGATGCTAAACCCTGTTAAACGTCACAGGAGAAATAGCATTCGGGTGAATTCTGGACTTAGACTCCCAAGCATCAGGCTGCACCTGCCTCTTGCTGATTACCCTAGACTTGGCTGGAGAGGCAGCAGTAACCACACAAATATCATGAGCCTGAGCAAGACACTGGGACCGATGTCTGTGCTGAGCAGCAACCGCAGTAGCCTGGCCAAAATGGGAGACCACAGCACCAGGCAATGCCCAGGATCTATCATGTGCAGCTGGAGAATCCTGGCACCAAAGACAGTGTGAGGACTCCACAATTTTTGACAAATATCCAAGCTAAAGCAGACAGCTTGGATCTGGCATTCTTAGGCTGGTAGGGGGCCATGGATATTGCCCCCAGCCTAAAAATAGCAGCTCACAGCCATGCCAGAAAAGGCACGTCTATTAGATGTACCAATTCTGTTTCTTTGCCTGGCTCTTCCGACTTGCCCTGGTGTGGTGACAAGTGGAGTAATACTTGTGGGGTTGATGTCAGCTGTTTTATGGTCAATGACATCAAGCCAACAATTTATTAATGAATAGGCATCTATAAGGTGCTCGCAGCATTCTTTCTTGGTTTCTGGTTGTAAACTGCATATCGCAGACATAGATTACAGTATGGGGCAGTATGGATTATCTTCACCTTGGACAGGTGAGGGATATAGTTGTTGAATATTTTTCTTTTTAAATTCCTATTTTAACTAGCCATGATAAAGCTGACAGCTAAGGGTTGTCATTTTTGCCTGCGTTGATAATCAAAAATAGACAAGACCCCATGTCATTGTTTTTTTTTATTTATTTTTTTATTGCACAGACTCCGGCTGATGAATGCTCCCATCAGCGCCATCTGCTCTCACTGTTATCAGCGACAGCAGGTATAGGTTGATTGGAGTCGCATTCTCTCATCAGCTGACGCCTGTGACAGGAGGTAAAGTTTTTACTACTGGTCACAGCTGCAGGCTCACGCTGTTATCTGACAGTGTGAAAACTGCAGCTCTCTGACCGGCGGTAATAATCTTATTGCTGATGAGAGCCTGTGTTTACTGCGCTGTCATGCAGATAGCAGCATGGCAAACAACGGATGTTTGGGCTCCCATTCATCTAAATGGGGTCTGAGTTTGGGTACCCAAACCAAACTTTTTTTTTAGATGTTGATCTAAACCCGCCAGATCCGAACATTCACGGATTTGCCCATCAATGGTGATAAAAATCAAAACTTTTTTCACAAAATTCAGAATTTTCTTACATCATGTAAATACCAAGAAGAACAATCAATACAAGTTTGTTATCGCCGTAATCACACTGACCTGGAAAATCATGTTTTCGGGTAATTTTTAATGCTAATTGAATGTTGCTAATTCCCCCCATCCCTATCAAAATATCAGATTTGTATTTTTTTCACCATTCCATCCTACTAGAATTTTTTCTCTCATTTTTCAATACTATGTATGACAATATCAATGGTGTCATTTAAAATGACAAGTTATCCTGATTAAGACAAGGTTTCATACATATATCATTTTAAATATGTTCAATGAGGGACCTGAAATTGTTACCATTCTGCAAGTGTTTTAATGGAGACTAGCATATAAAAATAATAGTAAATACCCTTTAAAAAAAGTTATTTTTTGCTATCTTTTGTTTTTTTTTTAGGATTCCTTTCAAATATGTAATTGTGATTTCTCCAATTTCTCCAACTCAAAACAAAGATGACATATGAATTTCAAAAAGTGTTTTGAAATTAAAAGCAAAATATTCTAATTATAGTGTTGAATATTCTGCTGGAGTAGTACATTTCTATTTAATTAGGTCCAAAGAGAATTCAAGAATTTTTATAGAGAACTCGTATTTTGTAAACTTAAAAAGTGTTTTCTTCTCTCTTCATGGCATCAAGCTAATTTAATTTGTATTCTCTATGAAACGTCAAGGTATAAAAAGCCATTATAGTATGTGACAAAATTTTAAAGTAGCGTTTACATTGCATAAAAAGGTGGTAATGATGTATTAAAATATACAGCTAAAGGCTCATTGGTTTTCATCATGTGACTCATTTGTCACAGTTATGTGAGTGGCCGATCGTTTTGCAGCATTAGCCGCCACTTTGCTGAATCTGCACATAATCAAATTACTAAAATTCTACATTTTGGTGAATGCAGATTTTTGTAATAGTTCAGCAGAATTGAATTCCTCATTGATATATTCTATAATCTCTTGTAGAAGCCTATAGCTCTTTCAAGACCCTATGCATTAATCTCATAGTATCTGATCTAATTTTCATAATTTACTATTTCACCAATTGTTCAATTGTAATTCCCATTTCCCCTAGGATATTATTTATAAATTTAGCTATTGTGTTGTGTGCAAAATGGGACATACATGATATCTTAAAGAACAGATATGAACCTAGATGAAAAAATCTCTCAGTCTTCAAAGCAAGCAATAATACTTTTTTCTTATTCTAGCTAGTCTTAAACCCTATATTCATTTCCCCACTATTGTAATAATCTCTTTAAATATTGCTTTAGGTGTTCACACCAAGGAATTTTGCATTACTAAGAAAAACTGGGGTAAAACAACATTTTCAGAAGATTTTTGTTCACTCAACTACTTACAAACCACACTCAATTGGTTGCCGGCTTGGTCCACCTTTTTATTGTCAGAAAGCTATAGTGTCTTTTTAACTGATCTGATCTTTTATACTCACTGGCTTATTTTTGTACATAGATAGTAAGAAAAAACAGCTTCAAAGATGATTTTGTTGTTTAAATCCATAAATAGATAAGGAAAAAGCAGTCATTGAACCAAAACAACATGTCTCTCTCTTCTTTGACTCCATGTCATCACTATTTCATCACATATGTTAAGAACTTGGAGTAGGTTCTCCCTTCTCCAGCTAATGTTACTTCCAATGTCTACTGAGCTGTGACATTTTTTTATTTAGAAGGAAAATCAAATGTTGTCAACTCCCTGAGTTACAATGAAATTCCAATGAATAGTCCATTCATTACCACAGAAAAATAAGTAACATAATATATCTATAAATGTGAAGAGTTACTGTGGGTTTTCTTAAGTTTACAAAATCTAGATAATAGGGACAGTTACTGTGCTTCAAAATAAATGCTGTTTTCATTATTTTGCTGTTAAAATGTATGGTAAAAATATTGAATCTGTATGAAATAATTTCATTCTCAATAAACCTAGATCTTTGTTTAAAACTTGTTTCCTATGTCATTGGTGTGAAGGAAAATATATGATATAAAAAGCCTGTTAGGACTGGCAGAACGCACCGAGTAAATAGAGAGATGTTATCAGGTGCATTCGCAGTCTGGGGTCCACCGTGCAGGAGAGAACCTGCTGCTAGCAAATGGCAGCGCTATATGGCGGTGGAAGTGAACTCTGTTAAGTCACAGGGCCGCGGTACCGCACAAAGAGAGCAAGCAAGGAGTCACCGAACTCAGTCCCAAGACTCGGGATTTGAGTCCGTCTAGACTACTTGCGCTCGACACCGCTACTGGGTGTAAGAAATAAACTATAATAATATTTTGAGCACAAGAGTGCGAGCTGTGCTTTACTGGCGGATGCCACCAACCACCCAGGCTGGGGCTAAGAATGCGCTCTAATGGCGTGTGCCGCCGTACTGGCGGTCACAGCAGTAGACGCTGTTGTGTGTATAAGTGCTGACAGTTCAGCCGGGTGCAAGATAGCAGCCATACACCATACGCGAACAGTCATACAATAGGGATGGGATATTTAAGAACAACTTGCACTCATCAACGCACACACGTATACAAATGTACACTAGCGCATGGCCGTGCGGTCATGCGAACCTTTTATAGCTGCAGAATGTACAGGACCTTCCCACAAGGACCGAAGGGAGGCTGCCACAGAAGTTGAGCACCTTCAGGACCTTTCTGGAGGGCCAATGGGACCTGCTGCATTATCTGAGCATGTGACCCTCGATCTCCAACAGGAGATCTTGCCCTGGGCATGCTCAGAAGAGGAAAAGCAGGACTTAGTCCCAAAAGCGTCTGCTCGCCGCTGCCTAGAACTGGCTTTAATGGCAGAAGCTGGAAAAGCAACAGTAATCCTTTGCAGAGAGTGAGACTGAGCAAGACGCTGGGACCGACGTCTCCGCTGAGCAGGCTCCACTGCGGCAGAAGTAGAATGGAAGACCACAGCGGAAATGGACCGAGATTCCCCCTGTGAAGAGGCGGAAACTCGACCCCTAACATTCCCCCCTTTCTCCTAGGGCCCCTTTCCTTGGACCTCGGTACGCTCAAAGGCAGCAATGAGCTGCGGAGCCCGAATGTGCTCAGCAGGCTCCTAGAACCTGTCCTCAGGACCACAACCCTTTCAGTCCACCAAATAAATTTTTTTGCCACGTACCACCTTGCACCCCAAAATAGCATTCACCTCGTAATCATCCGTAGACGAACCCAATGTCCCGGCAGATGGCTTGGAAAACCAGGACATGTATCAAGAGGGACACATGAAAGGTGTCGGTGATACCCAGGTGTGGCGGAAGGGCTAAACGGTAGACCACAGCGTTAACCTGTTCGAAGACCTTAAAAGGACCCACGTAGCAGGGTGCAAACTTAGTGTTCTCAACTCGCAGCCTGATGTTAGGGGCGGAGAGCCACACTAAATCGCCAGGAGCAAAGGTCAGAGTGGGGCGCTGATATGCATCGGTGGATGTTTGCATTCTCTCCTTGGAGGCCTGAATGGCATCCTGAGTGCAGTCCCAAATGTCCCATGCCTCCACAGCCCAGTCTGCCACCCTGGAGTTGGCGGAAGTCATGTGCATGGGCACAGGTACCCACGGATGCTGACCATAGTTAAGGAGGAATGGAGTCTGTCCAGTGGAGTCGGCTACAGCATTGTTCAGCACAAACTCTGCCCACGATAGCAAAGATGCCCAGTCATCCTGCCTGGCTGAGACAAAATTTTGCAGATATGTGACCAAGGTCTGGTTGGCCCTCTCTACCAACCCATTTCTCTCGGGATGATATGCAGAAGAGAGATTCAAATTAATGCTGAGAAGATGACAAAGCTCTCTCCAGAACCGAGACGCAAACTGGGGACCCTGATCACTGACAATTTTGTCCGGCATACCATGTAGGCGGAAGATGTGTTTTCTAAACAACGCTGTCAAGGCCCGTGCAGAAGGTAGCTGTGGAAGTGGCACCAAGTGCACCATTTTAGAAAAATGATCGGTGATAACCCACATGATGGTACAGCCACGAGACTTGGGCAAACCCACCACAAAGTCCATCCTGACCATCTCCCAGGGCCTGTCTGCCACCGGCAGGGGATATAATAACCCAGCTGGCCATTGTCGAGGAGACTTACTTTTGGTGCAGGAGACGCACGCGCGAATATAGTCTCCAACGTCACGGACCATATGTGGCCACCAGTACGTTCTCACCAGCAGCTCAGAAGTCCTCTTTACCCCAAAGTGTCCACACACTCTGGATGAATGAGCCCAAGAGAGAACCTCCGGTTGCAAATTAATGGGTACAAAAGTCTTGCCCGGAGGCACAGACTCTAGCAAAACTGGAGCTACGGTTCTCAGGCTTTCAGAAGGGACAATAAGCCGAGGCTACCCTTCCTCCTCCTCAGATGACACAATGGAGCGAGAGAGGGCGCCAGCATGAATGTTCTGCTCCCCAGCGAGATAATGGAGAGTGAAGTTGAACCGGGAGAAGAACAAGGACCATCTGGCCTGACGAGAATTCAGCCACTGAGCTGTACATAAATAAACCAAATTTTTGTGGTAAATGAAGACTTGGAAGGGAAAGCGAGCTCCCTCCAAAAGATGTCTCCACTCCGAGAAGGCCAACTTCGTTGATAGCAACTCCCTATCCCTGATGGAATAATTCCTCTCCGTTGGTGTGAAGGTCTTGGAGAAGAAGTAAGGATGTTTCCGACCTTGAGCATCCTTTTGGAAGAGGACTGCTGCACACCAATGGATGAGGCATCCACCTCCATTATGAATGGCTTATCAACATCGGGACGATGTAGGATGGGAGCGCTAGCAAAATGAGACTTAATAGAAGTGAAGGCCTTGGAGACCTCCTCAGACCACAATTTGGGATATGTTCCCTTCTTGTTGAGGGCTACCAAGAGAGCTACCAAAGTTGAGAAGTGGGGAATGAACTGGCGATAGTAATTAATTAACCCCATAAAGCTCTGCACCGCTTTAAGAGAATGGGGTTCTTGCCAGTCCATCACAGCCTGTAGTTTGGCAGGATCCATAGCCAATCCCTGGGTGGAGATGATAAAGCCCAGGAAAGGTAATGACTGCTGCTCAAACACACACTTCTCCAACTTTGCATAGAGGGAATTAGCCCATAAGAGGTCGAAGACTCTGCCAACATCTCTCCGGTGGGAGTCAATATCTGGAGAGAAGATGAGAATATCATCCAGAAAGACTATGACAGAGGTGGAGAGCGTATCCCGGAAGATATCATTTACAAAGTCTTGGAAAATGGCTGGGGCATTACAGAGCCCAAAGGGCATCACCAGACACTCATAGTGCCCATCCCTGGAATTAAAAGCCATCTTCCATTTGTCCCCCTCACGGATGTGAATCAGGTTATAAGCACCCCGCAGATCTAATTTGGTGAATACCCTTGCTCACCTTAGCCCGTCAAAGAGCTCAGAGATCAGAGGCAACGGGTACTTATTTTTAATGGTGATGGCTTTAAGACCCCTGTGATCGATGCATGGACGTAATTCCCCATTCTTCTTCTACACGAAGTAGAACCCTGCCCCTGCAGGTGACACTGACTTCCTAATGAACCCTCTTGCCAAATTCTCCTGGATGTATTGAGACATAGCCTCCATCTCGGGGAGAGAGAGGGGATATACCAGTCCCCGAGGAGGTTCAGCTCCAGGCATGAGATCAATAGGACAGTCATAGGGGTGATGAGGCGGGAAGGGTCTCTGCAGCCATTTTGGAGAAGACGTTTGAATAGCACCAATAGCACTTGGGAAGGGATGAAAGATATGTGGGTATTTCAGTAGTGGAAACCTGTATGCACTCTCTCACACATCTGCCCTTACAAGACTCACTCCAACCCAATATCCTCCCAGAGGTCCACTCAATATGTGGGGAGTTGAAACGGAGCCAGGGTATTCCCATCAGAATCTCATCCATTCCCTTGGGAAGGTGTTATGATCCCAGTGGCTTAGGATCACAAATCTAACCAGCTAAGTCAGAGATAATAGGACAAGCTCTGGGGATGTGGTAACTGGACTGACCGCAAACCTGATCCTAACCAAACACACTAAAGGTAGCCGTGGAACGTTTCCTGAAATCCTAGACGTCTCTTCATGGCCTGAGAAACTGACTACCCCTAGAGATAAAGTAAGACCTCACTTGCCTCAGAGAAATAACCCCAAAGATATAGAACAGCCCCCACAAATAATAACGGTGAGTTAAGAGGACAAGACAAACGCAGAGATGAAACAGGTTAAGCAAATGAGGCCCGCTAACACTAGATAGCAGAAAATAGCAAGGGATCTGTGCGGTCAGTAAAAAACCCTATACAAAAATATCCACGCAGAGAATGCAAGAACCCCCACACCAACTAACGATGTGGGGGGAGCAACTCAGCACCCCAGAGCTACCAGCAAGCAGAGAAATCACATATTAGCAAGCTGGACAAAACTCAAAATATTCTAGGAAACATATTGAACATAGATGAGCAAAAATAAGCAAACAGAACTTAGCTTTTCATGGAGAGACTGATAACGGATGTAGACAGGAGCAATCAGAATAGCACTGAATACAACGACAGCAGGCATAGACTGAGAGTCCAAGTGAGCTTAAATAGAAAACCAGCCCACAGATAACGAGACAGCTGATGCCAGTCACAAACCTGCAGAAAGACAGCACTCACACAGTACCACTTGTGACCACAAGAGGGAGCCCAGAAATAGAGTTCACAACAGGAAGGACAAGAAGGGAAATAATCTCCTGGTGGGAAGGGGACATGGACAACGTGAAAGGGACAGTCTGGTGTGTGATCTGTAAAGGGAGTGTTGACCCATTCACTACTCTAACAGTTACTGGTTTGGCGAGCATCACCAGAGGTATTGCGTGGCACAGAGCAAAAGCAGAGGACATGAAATTTCCCTCTGCCCCAGAATCCACACAAAGCTCGATAGTTAGAGAGAATGAGTCTAACATGATTGTCCCTTTGAAGGACAGCTTGGAGGAAAACGCCGCTGTGTCTAGTGAACCCCCTCCAATGGTTACTAGACTCAATCGTTTACCCGACCACCATGGACATTTATTGGCATAATGTCCTTGTTGTTGGCAATTTCTACAAACCACGGGTACTCGAGCAGTGTGAGACTTAGGTTCCGCTCGAGAAACCTCCATGGCCTCATGGGAGTCAGATGCCAGAACTGGAGATTCTAGAGGTCTGGCGAAGGTGGGAGCCAGCCGAAACCTCTGCCTACACTGGGTCCGCTCCAACCCCCGCTCATTAAAACGGAGGTCGATGCGGGTAGATATAGAAATGAGCTCCTCCAGTGTGGCGGGAATCTCCCTGGTGGCCAAGGCGTCCTTCACATGGTCTGCCTGTCCTTTCCAGAACACCAGAATAAGAACTTTATCTGGCCATTCTAGCTCAGAGGCTAGAGTCCAGAACTGGACGGCAAACCTACTGACCATGGATGAATACAAAACTCCCAAATACATTTTGTGAGCGCACGAGGTCTGGCAGTAAATATGCCAAAAGACCCCGACCTCACCAAATCAGCTCACAACAAACCATGCCAAAAGGAGAAAAATTCAGAGCAATGATTTATAAAACAAAACTTTAATTGCCATAAATAGTACAAAAATATATATCAAAACATTACATTATTTAATGACTAGAGCACAGGATGAATGTCCCAGGAATGCTGGAAAAGCGCCCATCCCCCCAATCCCCCAGATGTAAATACCCTTGTAATGGTATGCATAAGGAAAAGCACCTACACTATCCAACCAAGGTCACCCCAAAACAGTGGGATTCTATAATAATGCCATTAAGTATGGTGGTGGAAAAAAGGTGCTAGCACTTACCACTACACAGAGGTAGGAGGGGGCGGTCGGGCGATGGTCCGGGACCATCGCCCGACCGCCCCCTCCTACCTCTGTGTAGTGGTAAGTGCTAGCACCTTTTTTCCACCACCATACTTAATGGCATTATTATAGAATCCCACTGTTTTGGGGTGACCTTGGTTGGATAGTGTAGGTGCTTTTCCTTATGCATACCATTACAAGGGTATTTACATCTGGGGGAGTGGGGGGATGGGCGCTTTTCCAGCATTCCTGGGACATTCATCCTGTGCTCTAGTCACTAAATAATGTAATGTTTTGATATATATTTTTGTACTATTTATGGCAATTAAAGTTTTGTTTTATAAATCATTGCTCTGAATTTTTCTCCTTTTGGCATGACCATGGATGAACCCTGAGTTACTGGCAACAATTGGAGCATGGTATCGTGGGTGACACAGGGTCCCAAAAAGACCTGCCTCAGAGCATCCAGGAAGACAGGAGCACTCTGCACCACACGATCATCACGCTCCCAAAGCAGAGTTGCCCACTCCAACGCCCTGCCTGACAAAAGAGATAAAATAAATCCCACTTTCGCCCATTCCATAGGAAAACATGCAGCCAGGAGCTCAAGATGTATGGAGCACTGACTCACGAATCCCCGATATAGCTTACTGTCACGAGCATACTTGTATGGAAGAAGGAGATGGGAAATAGTCGGAGCAGGGGTGGCAGTGAACAGACTGGCTGCAGCTACACTTGCAGCCTGAACAGCGACTGCAGTGACATCCACAGCTGAGGTTGTACGCTCTAGAGCCGCCAACCTACCCTCCAGCTGCTGGATGTACCACTGTAGACGCTGATCGTCTGCCATTTACTAGCCACACCCTGGTGCTAGTGTTCTGTTAGGACTGGCGGAATGCACAGAGTAAATAGAGAGATGTTATCAGGTGCGTTCACAGTCCAGGGTCCACTGTGCAGGAGAGAACCTGCTGCTAGCAAATTGCAGCACTATATGGCGGTGGAAGTGAACTCTGTTAAGTCACAGGGCCGCGGTACCGCACAAAGAGCATAAGCAAGGAGTCACCGAACTCAGTCCCAAGACTCGGGATTTGAGTCTGTCTAGACTACTTGCGCTCGACACCGCTACTGGGTGTAAGAAATAAACTACAATAATATTTTGATCACAAGAGTGCGAGCTGTGCTGTACTGGCGGATGCCACCAACCACCCAGGCTTGGGCTAAGAAAGCGCTCTAATGGCGTGTGGTGCCGTACTGGCAGTCACAGCAGTAGACGCTGTTGTGTGTATAAGTGCTGACAGTTCAGTCGGGGGCTAGATAGCAGCCATACACCATACACGAACAGTCATACAATAGGGATGGGATATTTAAGAACAACTTGCACTCATCAACGCACACACGTATACAAATGTACACCAGCGCATGGCCTTGCTGTCATGCAAAACTTTTATAGCTGCAGCATGTACAGGACCTTCCCACAAGGACCAATGGGAGGCTGCCACAGAAGTTGAGCACCTTCAGGACCTTCCTGGAGGACCAATGGGACCTGCTGCATTATCTGAGCATGTGACCCTCGATCTCCAACAGGAGATCTTGCCCTGGGCATGCTCAGAAGAGGAAAAGCAGGACTTAGTCTCAAAAGTGTCTGCTCGCCGCTGCCCAGCACTGGCTTTAATGGCAGAAGCTGGAAAAGCAGCAGTAACCCTTTGCACAGAGTGAGACTGAGCAAGACGCTGAGACCAATGTCTCTGCTGAGCAGGCTCCAATGCAGCAGAAGTAGAATGGGAGACCGCAGCGGAGATGGACCGAGATTCCCCCTGTGCAGAGGCGGGAACTCAACCCCCAACAAGGCCTTGCCCAAATTCATGTATACTATTCAAATTCATGTATACTATTAAAATCCATTCAGTGTACCAGAAATAAAAAGATACATTTAAAATTATATATTTTAAAAAGACTACATATACCTCCTGAATAACTTCATGAAATAAAAGGAGACCAAAATATCAATCATTTCCCAGATATTTATGATTACGAAAAAGTAGACTATCTACTCTCAAATGTGGTATGGTAATTAAATCTCTGTTTAAAAGAAGATGAATCAGCTGTTGAGAGTGCAGCTTCAGTGACTATCAGTGACATCATTGAGGTTACCTCAGGTCACTAAGGCATAATTGCCTCACATCTCTGTGAAGCAGGACAATGAACTGTGGTGACCTCAGTGAGATCACTGCTAACACAGAGAGAAAGGGTCTCATGGTGCAGCACTGAACTCACTGTGTTCACTGTAGTTCATTGTGAGAAAATTCTTGTGGTGAACTGCGATTAACTCACTGAGCTCAGCGGTGCACCATGAGACTGTTCTTCATGGTGCTAGCAGTAATATCACTGAAGTCATCGTAGTTCATCGGCCTGGCTCAAACTAAAGTGAGCTGTTAATGAAGCCTAAGTGACCTGCGGTAACTTCGATGATGTTACCGCTGGTCACTGATGCTGCTCTCACAGCAGCTCATTCTCCTGTGGTTTTCAGCCTGGATACTCGCATCTTGGCACCATCCCAGTTGAAAACCAATTATATCAGACATGGACTATGACGTCGGACAGTATGTCAAACAGGTGAGGGATATTGTTGGTTTATTATTATTATTTTTTACAGGAGAGAATTGCTTTAATGGAATGGGCGTTAGGTGAGTATTTTTGTTGTTTATTATTTTCTGTTTTTTAACAGGGGACCAGGGCTTCACTGAAAAAGTCGTAAGGTGAGAATAACGGTGTTTGTTATTTTTAAAGAGATTTGTAAAATGGTGTTATTTTTTATTTGAAATAAAGATGTTTATTCTGGGTTATTTTTATTGACAATATAATTATGGGATTAGTAATGGAGAGACATCTTACAGATGCCTCTCCATTACTAACGGCTGGGCTTGATGTCACCTGAAAATACAAAGGTGACATCAATCCCACAAATATGAACCCCACTTACCACCACACCAGTGCAAGTGGGAAGAGCCTAGCAAAGAGAAAGAATTGGAGCATTTAACAGATGCACCTTCTCTTGAGCAGCTGCGGGCAGCTATTTTTAGGTGGGGGCAAATATCCATGGCTCCTTATCAGCCTGAGAATACCATAACCCAGCTGTCTGCTTTAGCTTGGCTGGTTGTCAAAAATAGGAGGCCCCCCAGGAGGTTTTTTAAAATTATTTATTTAAATAATTTAAACAATGGTGTGGGGACAACTATATTCTTGATATTCAGCCATGATAAAGCGGATAGCTGTATTTTTTTTTTTATTGTTCAGGTGCCTGTTGAATACTCCCATTAGTCCCACCTGCTCTAGTTGTTATTAGCAACAGCGGCATAGACTGATGGGAGTAGTACTCACATCAGTTGACACCTCTGTGACCGGAGGTGAATTTTTAATGCCTTCTACAGCTGCTGGATTTCAGATGAACCGCAGCTCTGTGATCAGTGGTAATAATTAGAGTTGAGCGACTTTTACTTTTTTCGGATCGAGTCGGGTTTCGCGAAATCCGACTTTGTCAAAAGTCGGGTCGGGTGAAATCTGCCGATTAATGCGAAAAGTCAGGGGCCGACTGAAACACGAAACCCAATGCAAGTCAATGGGGAATCAAAGTCGGCAGTGATTGGAGGACAGGAAAACACCTACTGTGCCCATTTTAATGTCAAAAACATAAATTCTTATTACTTAAGCTTGTCAATCTTAATTTACTTTATAATAATAGTTAAGCATTGAAAACTGGGGGTCATTTGGCTAAAGTTGTGGGGGGGTAGGGCTGGCTCAAGATTTTCGTGGGCCCAGGAAACGCAGAATACGTCACGGCGGTGGAGCAGGGAGAGGTAAGTATTTCAACTTTGCAAGTGCTGTGATCCTGAGCAAGCAGGGGGGGCCCACTTGTTGGCACTGGCACAGGGCCCCTCATAGTACGGCGGTGTGTTTTTGTGACACTTTTGCGTACTATGAGGGGCCCTGTGCCAGTGACGTCGCCAATGAGTATGCCCCCCCACCTGATGAAGGAACCTGCACTTTCATCTGCACCTTCCTCTTTGTCCCTGTGTTAGATGGTATAGTATGTGGGAAGGGGAACCTGACTTTCAGAAGGGTCAGATTCTGGCTGTGTAGAGTGCAAGGGGAATGTAGTGGTCTGGGTCAATGTACCAGCAGACTCATCTAGCAGTGGCTGGGCAATGGGCAGGATGACGAGGAAACACAGATATAGGCCCAAATAATAAAGTAGGCTAAATGCAGTTCAAAATTGGTAACAGGACTAAACAGGCGGCATTGCTTTGTTCAGTGGAGGAAAACTGTAATGAGTGGCAGATACAGTTAGTAGGCCCAAATAATAAAGTAGGCTAAATGCAGTTCAAATGTGGTTACAGGACTAAACAGGCAGCATGGCTTTGTTCAGTGGAGGAAAACTGTAATGAGTGGCAGACACAGTTGGTAGGCCCAAATAATAAAGTAAGCTAAATGCAGTTCAAATGTGGTAACAGGACTAAACAGGCAGTATTGCTTTGTTCAGTGGAGGAAAACTGTAATGAGTGGCAGACACAGTTAGTAGGCCCAAATAATAAAGTAGGCTAAATGCAGTTCAAATGTGGTAACAGGACTAAACAGGCGGTATTGCTTTGTTCAGTGGAGGAAAACTGTAATGAGTGGCAGACACAGTTAGTAGGCCCAAATAATAAAGTGGGCTAAATGTATGCCAAAAAATTGTTCATAAATAAACAGGCGACATTGCTTTGCTCAGTGTCGGAAAATTGTAATGAGTAGCAGACTAAGTTAGTAGGCCGAAAAAATAAAGTGGGCTAAATGTCTGCCAAAAAATTGTTCATAAATAAACAGGTGGCATAGCTAGGTACAGGGGTGGGCTCCTCTGCTGAGTAGCAGACAGTGGTAGTAGGCACAAAGTATTAACTGGTTTAAATGGAGGCCAGGGCCCCTGTATATTTTACCTATCATCTATCATTTCAACAAATTTGTATTGGCAGTACCATTGAAGGATTTAACAGCACAGACTACACAGTGATGGAGCAGGGAGAGGTAAGTATTGCAAGTGGTAGAGCACTGTTCGAGCTGGGGGGAACACTCTCTTGTGGCCGGCGGTACTGGCACAGGGCCCCTCATATTACGACGGTGTGTCTGATGTTGGTTGTGCACCACCACCATCAGAGACACTTCATTTCTATGAGGGACCCTGTGCCAGTGCCGTCGCCCAAGAGTGGGCTCACCCACCTGTTCAGGCAAAGGTCACTCGCACTGGTGCTTGCACCAGGTGGTGACCATGGCCCTGTGGGGGGAGTCAGCCCATTTAGGGAGGTAGATAAATGGCCTATGGTGGACATTCAGCAGCTGAAAATGGAGGAATTGGCGAAGTCAGTAAGAGGAGGCCAAAAGCAAGACATTTTTCAGGCAAGCTACGTGTCAGCAGGGGAAGGTGGGGCGAAATAATTTGAAATCCATGATTGGTTCATTTTAATGAAGGTTAAAACTTAAAACAACACAATGTAAGTGGCAGAAAGTGGCTGTCTGATATACAACAAACTAACAGGAATGAAGTATATCCACTTTGTGAGAATTTGAATCTCACTTTTTTTTGAGGGGAGACTGAACCAAAACTCAAGCCCAGTGTATATAACAACGCAATCTACGTGGCAGAAAGTGGCTGGCTGACATACGACAAACTAGCAGGACTGAAATATATCCACTTTGTGAGAATTTGAATCTCTATTTTTTTGGAGACTGAACCAAAACTCAGGCCCATTGTATAAAACAACACAATGTAAATGGCAGAAAGTGGCTGGAAGATATATGAAAAAATACAAGAACTGTAGCTCAATTTCAATCTCCTTACAATGATCTCAGGACAGGTATGGCAGCAATAAAAAGGACTGCTGCACACAAAAGTGTGGACAAATAAACAAGATAGCTGTGCAGAAAGGAGCAACAGGATTAAAAAAGCAGTTGGTTTGCACAGCAGCGTGCAAACAGCAATGCAGCTATCAGGGAGCCTTATAAGGCAGCCTAGTAAGCTACAGAGCTGATGCACAAAAATATAGCCTCCACTAGGGTTGAGTGAAACGAGTCGGCAATTTTCAGAAGTCGCCGACTTTTGGCAAAGTCGGGTTTCATGAAACCCGACCCGACCCCTGTGTGGGGTCGGCCATGAAGTCGGCGATCTTCTGAATCTGGAATCGGAATTCCGATACCGATTCCCGATATGTTTAAGATATCGGGAATTGGTATCGGAATTCAGATTTAAGTGTAAAATAAAGAATTAAAATAAAAAATATCGCTATACTTACCCTCTGATGGGCCCTGGTACTAACCGGGAACCTTCCTTCCTTAGAATCAGCCTTCCAGGGCCTTGCGGTGACGTCGCGGTGACGTCGCGGCTTGTGATTGGTCGCGTGGCCCCCATGTGACCGCTCGCGCGACCAATCACAAGCCGCGACGTCACCGTGACGTCACCGAAGGCCCTGGAAGGGCTGATTCTTAGGAAGGAAGGCTGTCGGAAAGAAGCAGGGCGTGTCCGAGGGCGAGTATATACCTAACAGGAATATACTCAACCTCGGCTTCGTTCCGGCAGCCTTCCTTCCTAAGAATCAGCCCTTCCAGGGCCTTCGGTGACGTCACGGAGACGTCGCGGCTTGTGATTGGTCGCGCGAGCGGTCACATGGGGGCCGCGCGACCAATCACAAGCCGCGACGTCACCGCGACATCACCGCAGGTCTTGGAAGGCTGATTCTAAGGAAGGAAGGTTCCCGGTTAGTACCAGGGCCCATCAGAGTGTAAGTATAGCGATATTTTTTATTTTAATTCTTTATTTTACACTTAAATATGGATCCCAGGGCCTGAAGGAGAGTTTCCGCTCCTTCAGACCCTGGAAACCATTGGAAACCCAATGCACTGCATTGGGTTTTGAGTTTCGGCCGACCCCGACCCCGACTTTTTTATAGGATCGGCCGATTTCACTCGACCCGACTTTTGAAAAAGTTGGGTTTCGTGAAACCCGACCCGATCCTATAAAAGTAAAGGTCGCTCAACCCTAGCCTCCACTGTCCCTGCAAAAAAAGGTGGTGTTGGACAGTGGAAATCGCTACAGCACAAGCAGTTTGGGGGTTAATCTTCCCTCCCTAACTATAGCCCTTCTTCTGATTAAGTTGCAGCAACCTCTCCCTATGCTAAGATCGGCAGAAGTAAGATGGCAGTCGGCAGGCATGCCCTTTTATAGCCCTTGTGACGCCGCAGAAAGCAAGCCAATCACTGTCATGCCCCTCTCTAAGATAGTGGGGACCGAGACCTATGTCATCATGCTGCCCACACTCTGCGTCCTCCTTCATTGGCTGAAAAATGGCGCTGAAAGCATCATACAAAACGCGACTTTTGCGTGCAGATCGGCGACCTCATGGCCGATCCCACACTAGGATCAGGTCGGGTTTCATGAAACTCGACGTTGCCGAACGTCGGCGATTTTTGAATTTGTCTGATCCATTTTGCTCAACCCTAGTAATAATCTTACCGCTGATCAGAGCCACTGGTGTGGCAGATGACAGCATGAGAAGCACCTGATGTTCAGGGTGCCGGACCTGAACAGTAACACGGACTTCTATAGAAGTCAATATTCACTGTCCATCCCCAAATAGTAGCTGTTCGGATACAGAACTTGAAATTTACTGTTCAGGGTCGTAAAGCCTAAAGGCAGTATATATATATATATATATATATATATATATATATATATATACAGTACAGATACTTATTTCTTGCCTTATAAATGGGGTTGGGACCATCAGTTGTGTTGTGCAGAAGTCTGGTGGATGCACAGCTTATAGTCCTACTGAATAGACTGTTTAGACTGTTAGAATTTGCATTATGGCAAGAAAAAAGCAGCAAACTGTGAAAGTGTCCCCAAGTGCAGTGGCATAAACCATCAAGAGCTACAAAGAAACTGGCTCACGGGAGGACCGGCCCAGGAAAGGAAGACCAAGAGTCACCTCTGCTTCTGAGGATAAGTTTATCCGAGTCACGAGCCTTAGAAATCGCAGGTTAACAGCAGCTCAGATTAGAGACTAGTTCAATGCCACACAGAGCTCCAGCAGCAGACACATCTCTACAACAACTGTTAAGAGGAGACTTTGTGCAGCAGGCCTTCATGGTAAAATATCTGCTAGGAAACCACTGCTAAGGACAGGCAACAAGCAGAAGAGACTTGTTTGGGCTTAAGAACACAAGGAATGGACATTAGACCAGTGGAAATCTGTGCTTTGGTCTGATGAGTCCAAATTTAAGATCTTTGGTTCCAACCACCGTGTCTTTGTGCGACGCAGAGAAGGTGAAAAGATGGACTCAACATGCCTGGTTCCCAACATGAAGCATGGAGGAGGAGGTTTGATGGTGTGGGGGTGCTTTGCTGGTGACGCTGTTGGGGATTTATTCAAAATTGAAGGCATACTGAAGCAGTCTGGCTACCACAGCATCTTGCAGCGGCATGCTATTCCATCCAGTTTGCGTTTAGTTGGACCATCATTTATTTTTCAACAGGACAATGACCCCAAACACATCTCCAGGCTGTGTAAGGGCTATTTGACCAAGAAGGAGAGTGATGGAGTGCTATGCCAGATGACCTGGCCTCCACAGTCACCAGACCGGAACCCAATCGAGATGGCTTGCGGTGAGTTGGACAGCAGAGTGAAGGCAAAAGGGCCAACAAGTGCAAAGCATCTCTGGGAACTTCTTCAAGATTGTTGGAAGACCATTTCCGGTGACTACCTCTTGAAGCTCATCAAGAGAATGCCAAGAGTGTTCAAATGCGTCATCAAAGGAAAAGGTGGCTACTTTAAAGAACCTAGAATATAAGACATAATTCCAGTTGTTTCACTATTTTTTGTTAAGTATATAATTCCACATGTGTTAATTCATAGTTTTGATGCCTTCAGTGTGAATGTACAATTTTCATAGTGATGAAAATACAGAAAAATCATTAAATGAGAAGGTGTGTCCAAACTTTTGGTCTGTACTATATACAGTATATACACTCACCGGCCACTTTATTAGGTACACCATGCTAGTAACGGGTTGGACCCCCTTTTGCCTTCAGAACTGCCTCAATTCTTCGTGGCATAGATTCAACAAGGTGCTGGAAGCATTCCTCAGAGATTTTGGTCCATATTGACATGATGGCATCACACAGTTGCCGCAGATTTGCACATCCCAAAGATGCTCCATACAAGGCAGGATGGATCCATGCTTTCATGTTGTTTACGCCAAATTCTGACCCTACCATCTGAATGTCGCAGCAGAAATCGAGACTCATCAGACCAAGCAACGTTTTTCCAATCTTCTACTGTCCAATTTCGATGAGCTTGTACAAATTGTAGCCTCAGTTTCCTGTTCTTAGCTGAAAGGAGTGGTACCCGGTGTGGTCTTCTGCTGCTTTAGCCCATCTGCCTCAAAGTTCGACGCACTGTGCGTTCAGAGATGCTCTTAGGCCTACCTTGGTTGTAACGGGTGGCGATTTGAGTCACTGTTGCCTTTCTATCAGCTCGAACCAGTCTGCCCATTATCCTCTGACCTCTGGCATCAACAAGGCATTTCCGCCCACAGAACTGCCGCTCACTGGATTTTTTTTCTTTTTCGGACCATTCTCTGTAAACCCTAGAGATGGTTGTGCGTGAAAATCCCAGTAGATCAGCAGTTTCTGAAATACTCAGACCAGCCCTTCTGGCACCAACAACCATGCCACGTTCAAAGGCACTCAAATCACCTTTCTTCCCCATACTGATGCTCGGTTTGAACTGCAGGAGATTGTCTTGACCATGTCTACATGCCTAAATGCACTGAGTTGCCGCCATGTGATTGGCTGATTAGAAATTAAGTGTTAACAAGAAGTTGGACAGGTGTACCTAATAAAGTGGCCGGTGAGTGTATATATACAGTATATACAGTTATATGAAAAAGTTTGGGCACCCCTATTAATCTTAAGCTTAATGTTTTATAAAAATAGTTTTTTTTGCAACAGCTATTTCAGCTTCATATATCTAATAACTGTTGGACACAGTAATGTTTCTGCCTTGAAATGAGGTTTATTGTACTAACAGAAAATGTGCAATCTGCATTCAAACAAAATTTGACAGGTGCATAAGTATGGGCACCCTTATCATTTTCTTGTTTTAAATACTCCTACCTACTTTTTACTGACTTACTAAAGCACTTTTTTTGGTTTTGTAACCTCATTGAGCTTTGAACTTCATAGCCAGGTGTATGCAATCATGAGAAAAGCTACTTAAAGTGGCCACTTGCAAGTTGTTCTCCTGTTTGAATCTCCTCTGAAGAGTGGCATCATGGGCCCCTCAAAACAACTGTCAAATGATCTGAAAACAAAGATTATTCAACACAGTTTTCAGGGGAAGGATACAAAAAGCTGTCTCAGAGATTTAACCTGTCAATTTCCACTGTGAGGAACATAGTAAGGAAATGGAAGAACACAGGTACAGTTCTTGTTAAGGCCAGAAGTGGCAGGCCAAGAAAAACATCAGAAAGGCAGAGAAGAAGAATGGTGAGATCAGTCAAGGACAATCCTCAGACCACCTCCAGAGAACTGCAGCATCAACTTGCTGCAGATGGTGTCACTGTGCATCGGTCAACTATACAACGCACTTTGCACAAGGAGAAGCTGTATGGGAGAGTGATGCGAAAGAAGCCGTTTCTGCAAGCGTGCCACAAACAGAGTCGGCTGAGGTATGCAAAAGCACATTTGGAGAAGC
This sequence comes from Ranitomeya variabilis, assembly GCF_051348905.1. Classification (NCBI taxonomy): domain Eukaryota; kingdom Metazoa; phylum Chordata; class Amphibia; order Anura; family Dendrobatidae; genus Ranitomeya; species Ranitomeya variabilis. Next base: position 150,731,481 of record NC_135234.1, on the reverse strand, counting down.
CAATTTATTTTTGGAAGAAGGTCCTGTGAACTGATGAAACCAAGATTGAGTTGTTTGGTCATACAAAAAGGCGTTATGTATGGCGGCAAAAAAACACAGCATTCCAAGAAAAACACTTGCTACCCACAGTAAAATTTGGTGGAGGTTCCATCATGCTTTGGGGCTGTGTGGCCAATGCCGGCACCGGGAATCTTGTTAAAGTTGAGGGACACATGGATTCCTCTCAGTATCAGCCGATTCTTGACAATACTGTTCATGAATCAGTGTCAAAGTTGAAGTTACGCAGGGGATGGATCTTTCAGCAAGACAATGATCCAAAACACCGCTCCAAATCTACTCAGGCATTCATGCAGAGGAACAATTACACTGTTCTGGAATGGCCATCCCAGTCCCCAGACCTGAATATCATTGAACATCTGTGGGATCATTTGAAGAGGGCTGTCCATGCTCGACGACCATCAAATTTAACTGAACTGGAATTGTTTTGTAAAGACAAATGGTCAAAAATACCTTCATCCAGGATCCAGGAACTCATTAAAATCTTCAGGAAGTGACTAGAGGCTGTTATTTTTGCAAAAGGAGGATCTACTAAATATTAATGTCACTTTTCTGGTGAGGTGCCCATACTTATGCACCTGTCAAATTTTGTTTGAATGCAGATTGCACATTTTCTGTTCGTACAATAAACCTCATTTCAAGGCAGAAACATTAATGTGTCCAACAGTTATTAGATATATGCAACTGAAATAGCTGTTGCAAAAAAAACAATTTTCATAAAACATTAAGCTTAAGAATAATAGGGGTGCCCAAACTTTTTCATATAACTGCATATTCAACCTGAAGAAGGAGTTGCAACAGGGTGGTCGCCGCACACGGACGGGTGTCTTTGTGGCCTTGTGCGCAGGTCCGGGGTCCCCTCCTGACCTGCGTGCTCAGTCTGACGCCAGGTCCTTGTGCGGGGCCTTCCCGCCGCAGCGCGCATGCGCCGACTCCGCCACTGGGATTGGCGGTTGCCGGACATGTGACCGGGGTCAGGGGGGTAATAGGCAGGTCCTCTTCCACCACACACTATCTCCCCTTGAGGAAGCGGCGTGTGTACGTCGCGAAACGCGCGTCGGGGCTATCCACCGGTGGGACCCCTTCTCCTTTTCTCCCCCCTCTGCATGGGTATAAGACGCCAATATTCATTGCGGCTGTGTCTTGGGCAAGCTAATTAGATGTACTGGTGCACGTGCCTTAGACTTTCCTGCCGGTCACTGACATGCCGGTCATGTATTCTCCATGCTATGAATACTCTTTGCTATGCAATGTATATTGTTAATATCGCCATGTGGGACCTTTTTTATAGGGGCCACTATCTGGGGCCAATTGTCTAACATTGCCAGTATTTTCACTGTTCATAGCATTGGGGTGAATTGGTTTAGGGCTTTTTTTCTCCCCCCTTCCATGTATTGCTGTGGGATGCGTGGCACTAGTACCTATGTCCTGTTTTTAAATTGTTTATTAATAAAAGTTTTTCATATATTTGTACTTCTGGCTCCTGGTTCTCCTATTTGTTGAGCTCCAAAACATGTAGCAAGATAATAAACTTTTAAATACTTATCACCTCACTGGTATTTCACATCTGAAATCCACTGTTTCGCATATACTCTGCTCAAAAAAATATAGGGAACACTAAAATACCACATCCTAGGTATCTCTAAATGAAATTTTCCAGTTGCAAATTTTTATTCATTGCATAGTGGAATGTGTTCAGAACAATAAAACATAACAATTATCAATGTAAATCAAAATTATTATCACATGGAGGTCGGGATTTGGAATGATACTCAAAATCAAAGCGGAAAATCAAATTACAGGCTGCTCCAACTTCAGTGGAAATGCCTCATGACAAGGAAAAGATGCTCAGTATTGTGTGTGGCCTCCATGTTCCTGTATGACCTCCCTACTGCGCAATGCCTGGGCATGCTCCTGATGAGGCGACGGATGCTCTCCTGAGGGATCTCCTCCCAGACTGCCAACTCCTGGACAGTCTGTGGTGCAATGTGATGTTGGTAGATGGAGCGAGACATTATGTCTCAGATGTGCTCAATCGGATTTAGGTCTGGGGAATGGGCAGGCCAGTCCACAGCTTCAATGCCTTCATCTTGCAGGAACTGCTGACACACTCCAGCCACATGAGGTCTGGCATTGTTCTGCATTAAGAGGAACCCAAGGCCAACCGCACCAGCATATGGTCTCAAAAGGAGTCTGAGGATCTCATCTCGGTACCTAATGGCAGTCAGGCAACCTCTGGTGTGCATATTGAGGGCTGTGCGGCCCTCCAAAGAAATGCCATCCCACACCATTACTCACCCACTTCCAAACCGGTCATGCTGAAGAATGTTGCAGGCAGCAGATGGCTCTCCACAGCATCTCCAGACTTTAGAAATGTATGCCCCACTGCCTGTTCTTTACAAAATAAATTTAATAAAAATCTGAAATGTTACATTTAGATTCAAAAGTCATTTCATTTTTCAATAGGTCACATCTTATTTTCTGTAGAAATTTTCATTTACGCTGCTTGTACTTTATACAATACGTGTTTTATTATTCAAGATTGATTTTCTACTACTGAACTTCTATTTAACGTATTATTGCCATATAAAATGATAAAGTTCTCCCTCTTCTTGTCTTTTTATGTATAACTTCATTTTATCAGGTGGAGTATAAAAATTAGTTGAAAACACAAAAAAGCATAGTAAAACCAAAAACACTCTGTTGCAAAAAAATCTCAGTGACCAGCAAGTGCTAGTAAAAAGAAGGAAAAAATAGGGTATTTGGTTGATACGTTTTTTGCAAAAAATGTATACTAAGCCGCTCTACCAAACGTCAAGGTATACCCGTATCAGAGAAGTCCTAACTGATGTATGTAATCCCTATCTGATGTATTTACAAACCTAGTCATCTGTACAATACCTTTATAACAAAAACCGACACTGTGGATGTAATTATTAGTAGAAAAATCCCTTCTTCCGGACGTGCCCATCGCACTCCAATGGGGAAAAAAAGGGGCACAACTCCCTTATAAATATAAACCTATAAGCTCCAAAGAGCATAATGCCCCATCTCAGAGAATGGATGACAATAACAATGTAGCTAGAATTAGTAAACTTTATTAGCAAAATACAAACACATAAAACAACAGGTATTGAGGATAAAGTGCATGACTAAGAGAGAACACAGACATAGATATGCATACAATAGAGAAAATGTAAGGGTGCACTTGCAAGACCATATACAGCCGGCAATGAGTCACATAAAATGGCACGGTAGATATATGTATAAGTACACAAGTGGTAAAATGGGGAGGGGAGACAGTGGTATTGAACCAAATGGTCAATAGCCCTTCGTATAGGAATAACCCCTGTCTACACTAACTCCCACCCATATTGCAACCTGCCCAAAAAAGAAGTGATATGGCTAAGCCGTGGACTCAATAGTGTGCTTACCCATGTGTGCCGTCTATGCCAAGTGTCCTCACAGGTAGCCCCGACGCGCGTTTCGCGTTTTAGAGCTTCCTCAGGGGGCTGTCATCTGTACAATACCTGTATGATCAGGGTTCAGAGAGGAAATGTCCAATGTGGGCACGCTGTCTACTGTTAAGAGTTCCTTTAATTGTCTTACTTGTTAGTTTTATTATTGTATTTCATAATCTTTTCACAGCTCGCATCCCCATATGCTGTTCTAAAGAAATTATATGTCTCCATTGATTTTATACTCCAACTTAGTTTTGCTTATTAACTGACATTTTCAGTATGGGGTCTACTCTTGTGAAGCCTGTACATTTGGCAAGCAGAGCGACAGACATTTTTTTGCATTGCCATTTTCATATACAATATTTGTAGATTAATGGCTATTGCAATTAAAATTTTCACTTTTTCCACACTAATGTCTTTTTCATACATATATAGTAATAGTACATGTAAATAACATAAGGTACTTCGTGGACACTATTTTGATTAAAAAAGGTACAAAACCCATCCCACTGCGATTAAGGCTACTTTCACACTAGTGTTAACTGTAAACCGTCTCAAAACGTCTTTTTTCAGAAAAAACTCATCCAGCAAAAGTTGGTTGTAACGTTTTTTGTCTCCGCCTAAAAAACGTGTCACGACGTATCCTGCGGCATACGTCATTGGCTGCAATGGAAGCCTTTGAGCGACGGATGCGTCGGGACACGTCGTATGACGCAATACAGCGCTGCAATACGTTTTTTTTACACTGAGCATGCTCAGAAGCAGAATTTTGTTGCCAATTGGCCAGACACCCCCAAATCTATATAAACCTGGCCTGGGCCTTCAACCCCACATATGCCTGCAAGACCCAGAGAGGAGAAGACTGCCAGCAAGACCCCAGCCAGCCACAAGACCCCAGCCAGCCACAGGACCCCAGCCATAAGACCCCAGCCACAAGACCCCAGCCTGCCACAGGAGCCAGCCACAGGAGCCAGCCACAGGAGCCAGCCACAGGACTCCAGCCACAAGACTCCAGCCACCATAGAGCCAGTGTGAGTATTGCAATTTTTGTGTGCATCTGTGTGCCTGTGCATTTGTGTGTGTATATGAGGTACTGACTACCGCAAGAGCTTAAAACCTGAAGAGAACCAGAGGCCTGCCATCGTCCTGCACCAGCCAGTGCCATGCTAGAGTCCAGATGCACCCTGATGCCAGCCACTGTGAAGACCTGCAGCTCCAGCCAAAGGATTGTCAGCCTTTTGTATGTGTGTGTGTGCAATGTGTGTGTGTGTATGCATCTTCTGATTGGGTCCACCTTTCTGCCTTTGTTGTACATATGTATATTTGCATAAAGCTATGTGCGTGCGTGTGTGTGTGTATTTTTGTACGGCTGTGTGCTTTTGTAAGTATGTCTTCATGTGCCTGCACCTTATTATGCCTTTTCCAATCTTATGCCTGTTCATGTGGGAGGGTATGTGTCCACGTTCAGAATCGCATCAGGATTTGGTCAGGATTTTCCATCAGTATTTGTAAGCCAAAACCAGGAGTGGGTGATAAAAGCAAAAGTGTGCCTGTTTTCCTATTATACTTTCCCTCTAAGGCCGGCCTCACACTAGCGTGTTTTACGGACGTAAGAGCGCAGAAACTACGTCCGTAAAACTCGCATTACATACGGCACAATTATTCTCAATGGGGCTGCTCCTATCAGCCGTATATTACGGATCCGTAATATACGGCTTTCTACGGCCGTACAAAATCGCAGCATGCTGCGTTTGTCAGCGTATTGCGCAAAAAAATCGCCAATGAAAGTCTATGGGGGCGAGAAAAATACGGATTCCACACGGACCAGCAGTGTGACTTGCGAGAAATACGCAGCGGTGTTAGTGAAAAGTCGGTAATTCAATTGCCGGCTTTTCATTTCTCCTGCACAAACCCGACAGGATATGAGACATGGATTAATAATGGATAGGTGTCATAATTGACGCCTCTCCATTATTAATCTGGCTTAATGTCACCTTACAATAGCAAGGTGGCATTAACCCTTCATTACCCCATATCCCACCGCTACAGGGAGTGGGAAGAGAGTGGCCAAGTGCCAGAATAGGCGCATCTTCCAGATGTGCCTTTTCTGGGGTGGCTGGGGGCAGATGTTTTTAGCCACGGGGGGGCCAATAACCATGGACCCTCTCCTGGCTATTAATATCTGCCCTCAGTCACTGGCTTTACCATTCTGGCGGAGAAAATTGCGCGGGAGCCCACGCCACTTTTTTCCGCCATTTAACCCTTTATTTTAGCAGCTACAGTGCTGAAATTTTGCACATACGCACTACTAACATAAGTAGTGTGGAATATGCAAAAAAAATGGGGATATGAGATGGTTTACTATATGTAAACCATGTCTCATATCCTGTCGGGTTTGTGCAGGAGAAATGAAAAGCCGGTAATTGAATTACCGGCTGTTCACAGATGTCGCGCTGAATGAAATCTAAATACAGAATATATATATATGTGTCTCAATGACATATATATATATATATATATATATATATATACTGTATATATGTTTTAATGAACATTTGAGCACATAAATCCATTAGATGTCGGTTTTGCAAGCCTGCGCAAAAATCTCGCAGTACGGATGCCATACGGATTACATACGGAGGATGCCATGCGCAAAATACGCTGACACACCCTGACTACGGATCAATATTTTGGGAACATTTCTCCGTATTACGGCCGTAGTACGGACGTATAATACGTGGCGTATTGTCTTACGCCAAGTGTGACCCCAGCCTAATTGTTACACTCCTGGTTTTGGCTTACAAATACTGATGGAAAATCCTGACCAAATCCTGATGTGATCCGGAATGTGGACACATACCATGCATGTTTGTGTGCGTCTTGTTGATTGCATGTGCATTTGTCCATGCTTTAATTGGTTAATTGCCTTTTTCTGATGTATTTACTGTATAGTGGTCTGTGCAGCATGTGGTTTAAATGTGTTTTTTTTTTTTTTTTTTTTAAATCTGATGTATTTTTTAAAAGTCTAGTGGTCTGCAGCTTGTGGTTTGAATGTGCGAGTGTGTTTTTTTTTTCTATTTAAAAGTGTTGATTTTATTTTACTGTTGAAACCATTTGCAGTTGATGTACTTGTATTTAAAATAAAGAGCATTTCAGCTCCTAATTGTGATTAAAAAAAAAAAAAAAAAAGTTAAAAAAAAGATAAAAATAAAATGTTTATTAAAAAAATGTCCGTAGTATCATTTCATAAAGGTAAATTTAAAACTGGTGTATATACCAATGGTTACACATGCAATACAGAGTTGGTTGAGGGCTTATTTTTTAAAAAGGTTATACTGTAAAGGTTTTTTTTGGGGGGAGGTGATTTTTTAAAATAAAATGTGGCAAATATATTTTTGCATGGTGGGTTCACATTTCAAAATTTTATTTTTTGGGACATGGAAATGAATGTTATAATGTGCAACTTTTTTTGGGGGGGGTTTGGTGTTCACCTGTAATGAACATTTCTGACATCATTTTAGCAGGTTGTTTATCGTTAAACATTACCTAGTTCAGGGCGTGGTCTAACTATAAATCCATTATACATATTAGGCCGGAGACACACTGCTGCGAGATACGGCCGAGTCTCGCTGGTTAAAAGCAAGCTGTGGCACCTGCACTCCGGAGCGGAGCGTGCAGCTGCATAGCAATACATGGAGCTGCACGCTCCGCTCCGGAGTGCCGGTGCCACAGCTTGCTTTTAACCAGCGAGACTCGGCCGCATCTCGCAGCAGTGTGTCTCCGGCCTTACAGATACACCAGGACTGCAGCCACTGACCAGCCCACCAGGACCACACCCACACATCTTTCAAAGTAAGTTTTGAAGACCCCCAATCTGCTACTTCAATGTGTAGAGCAGATTTCAAGTGTCTTTTTAACTTACAGAAACACCAGGACCACAGCCGCTGCCAGCCTTGCCCACCAGGACCACAGCCGCTGACTGCCTTGCCCACCAGGACCACAGCCGCTGCCTGCCTTGCCCACCAGGACCAGGACTAACAATTGTTTTAAAGTAAGTTTTGAAGACCCCCAATCTGCTACTTCAATGTGTAGAGCAGATTTCAAGTGTCTTTTTAACTTACAGAAACACCAGGACCACAGCCGCTGCCAGCCTTGCCCACCAGGACCACAGCCGCTGACTGCCTTGCCCACCAGGACCACAGCCGCTGCCTGCCTTGCCCACCAGGACCAGGACCAACAATTGTTTTAAAGTAAGTTTTGAAGACCCCCAATCTGCTACTTCAATGTGTAGAGCAGATTTCAAGTGTCTTTTTAACTTACAGAAACACCAGGACCACAGCCGCTGCCAGCCTTGCCCACCAGGACCACAGCCGCTGACTGCCTTGCCCACCAGGACCACAGCCGCTGCCTGCCTTGCCCACCAGGACCACAGCCGCTGCCTGCCTTGCCCACCAGGACCAGGACCAACAATTGTTTTAAAGTAAGTTTTGAAGACCCCCAATCTGCTACTTCAATGTGTAGAGCAGATTTCAAGTGTCTTTTTAACTTACAGAAACACCAGGACCACAGCCGCTGCCAGCCTTGCCCACCAGGACCACAGCCGCTGACTGCCTTGCCCACCAGGACCACAGCTGCTGCCTGCCTTGCCCACCAGGACCAGGACTAACAATTGTTTTAAAGTAAGTTTTGAAGACCCCCAATCTGCTACTTCAATGTGTAGAGCAGATTTCAGGAGTCTTTTTAACTTACAGAAACACCAGGACCACAGCCGCTGCCAGCCTTGCCCACCAGGACCACAGCCGCTGACTGCCTTGCCCACCAGGACCACAGCCGCTGCCTGCCTTGCCCACCAGGACCAGGACCAACAATTGTTTTAAAGTAAGTTTTGAAGACCCCCAATCTGCTACTTCAATGTGTAGAGCAGATTTCAAGTATCTTTTTAACTTACAGAAACACCAGGACCACAGCCGCTGCCAGCCTTGCCCACCAGGACCACAGCCGCTGCCTGCCTTGCCCACCAGGACCACAGCCGCTGCCTGCCTTGCCCACCAGGACCAGGACCAACAATTGTTTTAAAGTACGTTTTGAAGACCCCCAATCTGCTACTTCAATGTGTAGAGCAGATTTCAAGTGTCTTTTTAACTTACAGAAACACCAGGACCACAGCCGCTGCCAGCCTTGCCCACCAGGACCACAGCCGCTGACTGCCTTGCCCACCAGGACCACAGTCACTGCCAGCCTTGCCCACCAGGACCACAGCCGCAGCAAGACACAGCAACAATGTCCTCTTCTGACAGCCCTCCTCCACAGCAACAGCGTGTATCGGTAAGATAACACAAAAAATGGTGTTTTTTTTAGTTTTTTTAAATTACATTTTTATGGATAACTACATGCATAAATTATGTTTCAACAGGAAGCTGAATCAGATGAGGAGCTGTCAGAAGGGGGCGAGACGGGTGGAGAGATGCAAGTGGAGGAGGAACCAAGTGTAAGTAGTGGTGAAACAGTTGCTTCGCACATCACACTGCACCATACACAAAACAGATTTTCATACATAACTAAACACAGAAAATATATGCCTACATTACTGAGAATTTGTTTCCTTTATTTCAGTCTCCTGCTGCTGCTGCTGCTGCTCCTGCTGCTGCCGCTGAAGGTTCTCCCAGACGCTCCCAGAGTCGTCAGAATCGTCGCCGCGGTCGGCCATCAGTGAGTTTTTTTTTGTTGGGAGGGGGATTCTATTGGTACTTTAGTGTTTCAGTGTACTAATTTGTTTGTTTTTCTTCTTCTTTTTTTGGCACAGGCTTCACAGCGTGCTCGCGCCGAAGACGACGATGACGACATTGACATCGATTGTCTAATCGAGGAGGTTCGCGAGCGGGAGCCGCTGTGGAACATGGCTGACCGCAAGCATTCCGATACCGGTGTCACCCGTCGGCTCTGGGACGAAGTGTGTCACAACCTATTTCCAAGGTGGGAGAGCCTTCATCCTCAGCAGCTGAGCAAACTAGGTAAGTATTCACTTTCCAGTGATGTTTTGAGCTGACTGTAATGTATTGCATTTACCAATTTTTTTTTTTTCTTTTGATTCTTGTCTTCACAGGTCAAAAGGTTAGGAAGCGGTGGCGGTCACTGAGGGATCGCTTTAAGAGGGAATTTAACGCGGAGATGCAGGCCCCGAGTGGCTCTGCAGGAAGGAAGAGGAGCAAATATAAACATGGCCAGGCCCTCTCCTTCCTGAGGTGAACAATGCTGAGCAGAGTGTAAGTATTCTACAGCCCACTACTAACCATGTTAACCTGTCTACTTAGTTTGCTTTCAGTCAGGGCTTTTTCATATCAATGTATTAATTTCTTTTGTTTTTTCTTTCACAGCACCTTCTCCAGCCACCGGGCACCTGCATCTTCCTCTGCGCCCTCTGGAGCGATCCCTCCTGAGTCCGCCACTGAGGGCCACGTCGGTAGGCCCCACACCACTGACCCCTCCTCTGACCCCTCTGTCCCCTCCTCTGATCCCTCTGTCCCCTCCACTTCATCCGCTCCAAGCAGTGGAGCATTATTGCAGCCTTCATTGCTCGCATCTGATGCTGAACAGTTAGCGTTCCCTTTACCCCACCCCTCTGATCCTGCCACCTCTAGACCACCATTAGGTTCTTGGCGGCAGAGACAGAGGGGTCAGGAAAGGAGCTATGCTCCTGAGTTCTTACACCTGAATGCATCCTTCCAAGGCTCTTTCAAAATTTTGGGAGAGCAAGTGACTGCTGGTTTCAACATGGTGCAATCACGCATCAGTGAAACAAGCCAGGAAACCAGCAGTAGCTTGGATAGGCTGAATTCAGCTGTAAGTCCAGATCCGGCCAATATTTTTTTTCAATCCATGCTCAGGAGCATGGAGAAGCTTTCTTTTGAGCAACAGATGCGGGTAATGAATACCTGCCATAATGCTCTACTGCAGGCCATTAACGAGCCCCAATCAACCCACACACCTCCCCACACATCCACTACAATTCCACCCCAGGCCCCATTTCCACACCATACCCCCCATTACCAAACCCAGCCCCAATACCCACACCAGCCCCATTACCAAACCCAGCCCCAATCCCCACACAAGCCCCATTACCAAACCCAGCCCCAATCCCCACACCAGCACCATTACCAAACCCAGCCACAAACCCCACGCCAGCCCCATTACCCAACCCAGTCCCACTACCCAACCCAGTCACAATACCCAACCCAGTCCCAACACCCAACCCAGTCCCCATACCCATCCCGGCCCCAAAACCAAATTCCTTCCCCACTGTTTTCTTCCTTGTCCAGCTTCCCTTCCCCAGTAAGTATTCCCCCCTACCCCAACACCACCCCCCTCTGGTCAGCCTCCTGGTTTTACCCCCCTTCCACTGCACCCCAAACAAGTAGGGTTTCCCCACCTATCGACGTGGTCCAACCTTCCAGCCCCTCCTCCCCTCGTATCTCCACCCCACACTTTCAAGACCTATAAATGGCTGTTTGTTAAAAAAGTTATTTTCTACCCAAAAATGTAAAAACTATTTTTATGAAAGTTTGAACAGAAAAAATATATATATATGTTTTTTGGAAATAAAATAAAGTTTTGAAAAAAGAGTTCAAATAAAATTAAGTTTGATAAAAATTCTACTCTGTGTGTGTGTGGATTTATTAAGGTCATATGGTAACTAATAACAAAGGTAAAATAAAAATAAACACCAGACGTGTCACCAGACGTGTATAAAATATTGGTTTTACTAGCAAGAAAACCACGCTTTTGTAATTTTTTTTTTTTCTGAAGAAACACATTTTTTACATAAACAAACACATGGAAAACAGGTTAAACAATCATGTCTTGCCATGGGATCCGCCCGACAGGTGACACAAAATAATCGGCAAACTGGTCCCTCATCCTTGTAACAGAACCTGTAGAGCGAACCGAGCTGCTGCGGTAGTCCCACAAGGTGGTCTCCAACTCTTCGTCATCCAAGGAAACGGGCTCCTTTGAAAGGACAAAGTTGTGGAGCACCACACAGGCTTTAACTACCTCATCTATAGTTGTGTGTTTCAGTTTGATAGCCGTCAGCAGAACTTGCCACTTCGCCGTCAATATGCCAAAAGAACACTCCACTACTCTTCGTGCTCTAGTAAGCTTGTAATTAAAGACCCGCTTGGTACGGGTTAAGTTCCGGCTACTATACGGTTTCAGTAGGTGCGGCGACAGTTGAAAGGCTTCATCACCTACACAGACATATTCCATGGCTGGTTCACTTGTTCCTGGCAGTGGTCTGGCTGGCGGGAAATCGTAGCTCTCTCCATAAAGGCAACGACCCATTGGTGAGTTTTTAAAAACTTGCGAATCGTTGGACCGTCCATATGCTCCGATGTCCACGGCAAGGAACCTGCAGTTGGCATCTGCAATAGCCATAAGGACGATGGAGAAATACTTCTTGTAATTATAGTACTCCGATCCTGTTCCTGCCGGTTTCGCAATCCGTATGTGTTTCCCGTCAACTGCACCCACACAATTAGGGAAATTGCAAATTTGCTGAAACTCTTCTGCACTTCGCAACAAGATTTCCATGGATGGTTGGGGGATATACTCTGGTTGCAAAGTTGTCCAAATAGCCCGACATGTGTCCTTCACTATTCCTGAAATAGTGGAAATGCCCAGCCTGAATTGGTAATGGAGCGAAGTCATAGATTCACCCGTAGCTAGGAAACTTTAAAAAAAAAAAAAGGTTAGAAAAATATTGCACAGACCAACAAGTTTCAATATGGCACTGTTAATTTTTTTTTAAGGAAGGGACACACAATAAAACCAGCATGAAACCGGTGTAAAAAAGCAGTGGAATGGCCGCAAAGAAAACCAAAATTACATGCTGCAGAAAATAGTGCACAGTATGTCAGCGCAGTATTGTCTGCAGCATGTAATATAACATTAAAAATGACCAATGACAGAAAAAAAAGCAGTTGCATGTCATCAAACCCCCCCAAAAAAAAAAAACCTGCAGAAAATGCAATGCAATATTTCAGCGCAGTATTTCTGCAGTCTGTTATATAACATTCAATATCAGCAATGACATTTAAAAAAAGCAGTGGAATGGCCGCAAAGAAAACCAAAATTACATGCTGCAGAAAATAGTGCGCAGTATGTCAGCGCAGTATTGTCTGCAGCATGTAATATAACATTAAAAATGACCAATGACAGAAAAAAAAGCAGTTGCATGTCATCAAACCCCCCAAAAAAACAAAAACCTGCAGAAAATGCAACGCAATATTTCAGCGCAGTATTTTCTGCAGTCTGTTATATAACATTCAATATCAGCAATGACATTTAAAAAAAGCAGTGGAATGGCCGCAAAGAAAACCAAAATTACATGCTGCAGAAAATAGTGCGCAGTATGTCAGCGCAGTATTGTCTGCAGCATGTAATATAACATTAAAAATGACCAATGACAGAAAAAAAAGCAGTTGCATGTCATCAAACCCCCCAAAAAAAAAACTGCAGAAAATGCAACGCAATATTTCAGCGCAGTATTTTCTGCAGTCTGTTATATAACATTCAATATCAGCAATGACATTTAAAAAAAGCAGTGGAATGGCCGCAAAGAAAACCAAAATTACATGCTGCAGAAAATAGTGCGCAGTATGTCAGCGCAGTATTGTCTGCAGCATGTAATATAACATTCAAAATGACCAATGACAGAAAAAAAAGCAGTTGCATGTCATCAAACCCCCCCCAAAAAAAAAAAACTGCAGAAAATGCAACGCAATATTTCAGCGCAGTATTTTCTGCAGACTGTTTTATAACATTCAATATCAGCAATGACATTTTAAAAAAGCAGTGGAATGGCCGCAAAGAAAACCAAAATTACATGCTGCAGAAAATAGTGCGCAGTGTGTCAGCGCAGTATTGTCTGCAGCATGTAATATAACATTAAAAATGACCAATGACAGAAAAAAAAAGAGGCTTACCGCAGGGTCACCATCAGCCGCTCCGCCGGTGTGATGGCAAGCCTCATCCTTGTGTCCTGTCTTCGGATGACATCCTCCATTTTTGCAAGCAAAAAATCAAAATTTTCCATCCTCATCCGCACGTAGTTGTAGAATTTGTGTGGATTGTGCCGCAACTCCAGGTACAGAGTGGACTGGACACCCCAGGTCATCCGTAGTTCATTAATCGGATGTATCCAGAGTCGTCTCCGTCTCCGTTGCTGCAGAAGCATCCGACGCCTTTCCGCTGCCGCCTCCTTCTCCCGCACTATGATATCCAGGCGATTCGTCTCAAAGATAACGTCGGTAACCAAACTAGCAATCCTCCCAAGAACACCTTCCATCGCTGCCACAAAACTAAAACCCTCAAAGATGGGCTGTAAAAACAGTAACTATATAGTTTTCCATATTTTCCAGTAGCCAATCAAATTTGGGAGCCTCCCATTTTAAAAATGGATCCGTCGGAAAAACGGATGCAACGGATAGTAAAAACGGATGCAACGTATGCAACGCATCCAGTATTTTCGACGGAAACGTTTAGCGGATTTGCGACGTATCCGTTGAAATGCTGTATGCGTGGCATACGTTTGTCACCGTTTTTCACTTTTTTGACGCATCCGTTTTTTCGGCAAAAAAGACGTTTTGAGACGGTTTACAGTTAACGCTAGTGTGAAAGTAGCCTAAGTGTACCCAATCTGGATGGTGCAATATTCTAGTATTTCACCACGCTATGTGTCAACAAGCCTCACAATAGATGGGTGCATAGCACAACATACTGTAGACTCTACATGTACAAAGCACAAGGAACTAAAGCAAAACTGAAGAAATGGGCCAGGACATTAAGTGCACTTATACCAACAGGTGTGCTCTCCCATTTCTTTGGCTTTGCATCAATGCAAGAAAACTTATCATGCTATCCATATTATAGGCCTTTTCTAGAATAATGATTTTCTCAGTACTGATTTCTCAGTAAGCCAAGTTTATTGTACTTGTTTTTTTTAATTATATGTTCACATTTTGAACATTATTTAAAACTTCTCTGTATTTCACATATAGTAGAAATTAATGGAAGTATATAATTACTGTACCAATTACATACTCAACTTTGAAAACCTTTTTATTCTTTGCAAATCATCATACCATCTTAAACTTTATATTCCTGTCTTTAGTATAAATGCTCTACATGATTATATTTTTATAGAAAAGATATGGACCAGTTTACTCTTATATAAGGTTCAATAACAGGTACCGTACATGTTCTACTGCTCTAATTAATATTCCCACATGTATTATCTATATTTTGATTAATCATATTGAATCTTGATCACTTGGGAACTACCATTGAGATATGTGACTCTGGTTAAAAAATGTAGTGTTTCTGTCAAATAAATAATGGAAAGTTTTGGACAGTAATGGGAAAGCTCTTACAACTTGGTTCTCATATCTTGTTTTTGGACGTAGAATAACACAACCAGCTTAAAATGTCAAGAACTTCAACCTAGCACATGTGATTGACAGATAATTTCTACAATATGAAAAGGTAGATTTCTGGGAACCATTCCTTAACAGTTGGCTTTCATGGGCTAAAAACATAAACAATGTAATGCTTTAATATAATTACTAATTTTTTTAGAAGTAACATTTTGATAATGTTTAAAGATACAGCACTGTAGTACCAACATTTAAAAAAAAGAATGTGCCTAGTATGTGTAAAATAACAAAATGCCAAGCATTAAATGGCAGGAAACAGAAATAGTCATGAGAGTAATATGAGAATGTGTTTTATATATTTAACCAATTATTGTTATAACCTATAAAGATATTCAATTCGTTATTGCATTCAAATATAATAAAAAAATCAAACTTTTATTTTTCTTTTTTTGAAAAGATAATACTTGTCACTAGGTAAGCATGTGAAAAAAACTGAAGAATGGTCAAATTTCCAATATGGCCACTTGAACATGAACACATATGGTCAAAATTGTTGGTACCACTTGTTTAATTACAGAAAAACCCACAATGGTCACAGAAATAACTTGAATCTGACAAAAGTAATAATAAATAAAAGATCTATGAAAATAAACAAATGAAAGTCAGACATTGCTTTTCAACCATGCTTCCACAGAATTGTTTGAAAAATAAAACTCATGAAATAGGCATGGACAGAAATGATGGTACCCATAATAGTGATGAGCCAGTATACGCGTTGCTCGGGTGATCTCCGAGTATTTGTAAGTGCTCGGAGATTAATTTTTTGTTGCCTCAGCTGCATGATTTACAGCTGATAGCTTGAATACATGTTGGGATTCCGAAGCAACCAGGCAACCCCCCCATGTATTCAGGCTGGCTAGCAGCCATAAATCATGCAGCTGCGTCAACAAAAACGAAATCTCCGAGCAGTTACAAATACTTGGAGACCACCCGAGCATGCTCAGGAAAACCCAAGCAGTGAGTACATTCATTCATCACTATGCACAACCTTTTGAAGCAGTCACTGCAATCAAACGATTCCTGTAACTGTCAATGAGACTTCTGCACCTCTCGGCAGGTATTTTGGCCGACTCCTCAAGAATAAACTGCTCCATTTGTCTTGTGTTTGAATGTTGCCTTTTCCAGATGGCATGTTTCAGCTCTTTCCAAAGATGCTCAATAGGATTTAGGTCATGGCTCATAGAAGGCCACTTCACAATAGTCCAATATTTTCCTCTTAGCCATTCTTGGGTGTTTTTAGCTGTGTGTTTTGTGTCATTATCTTGTTGCAAAACCCATGACCTGACACTGGGCAGCAAATTTTTCTCTAGAATCCCTTGATAGTCTTGAGATTTCATTGTACCCTGCATAGATTATAGACACCCTGTGCCAGTTGCAGCAAAGCAGCCCCAGAACCGAGCCTCCTCCATGTCTCTCTGTAGGGACAGTGTTCTTTTCTTGATATGCTTCATTTTTCTGGCTGTGAACATAGTGCTCATGTGCCTTGCCAAAAAGTTCCATTTTTGTCTCATCTGTCCATAGGACATTCTCCCAGAAGCGTTGTGTCTGGCTTTTTTAATGATTTTTTTTTTCAACAATGGTGTCCTCCTCTCATGATGTCCACTTTGGCTCATACAAAGATGGATATTGCGATTTGACACTGAGACACTGATGCTCCTTGAGCTTGAAGTTCACATTTAACGTTTTCAGAAGTTTTTATGGGCTCTATTGTTACCAATCGTATTATCCCTCTCTTTTATTTGTCACTAATTTTCCTCCTGCGTCCACATCCAGGGAGGTTGGCTACAGTCCCATGGATCTTAAATTTCTGAATAATAGGTGCAACTATAGTAACAGGAACATCAAGCTGCTTGGAGATGGTCTTATAACTTTTACCTTTACCAAGTTTGTCTATAATTTTCTTTATAATCTCCTGAGACAACTCTTTCCTTCGCTTACTCTGGTCCATGTTGATTGTGATACACAGCATGTTACCAAACAGCACCATGAGTATCTGTAGCCATATATACAGGCCCACTCCCTGATTCCAAGATTGTAGACACCTGTGATGCTAGTTAGTGGACACACCTTGACTTAACATGTCCCTTTTGTTCCATTATTTTCAGGGGTACCATCATTTCTGACCAGGCCTATTTCATAAGTTTTATTTATTTTTTTAATTCTGTGGAAGCATGGTTGAAAAGCAATGTCTGACGTTCATTTGTTCATTTTCATAGATCTTTTATTTATTATTACTTTTGTCAAATTCAAGTTATTTCTGGGACCATTGTGGGTTTTTCTGTCATTAAACGAGGGGTACCAACAATTTTAACAACGATTGTATATTGGACATTGTGCATTTATTTCCACCAAACATTTAAAACATGAATATGTCATGTAAAAAAACAATTTAACCTGTAGATACAGTGTTAATCTACAGGTTAATAGTTTTCTGAACCCACTCTGCACCTGCATTTAAATTCCCACTGCCAGGAAGAAATAAAATGTATTCTTCCCAGCAGTTTTCAGTTATGGGGATGGCGCTGGCAGGGCTACAATCTCTGTGTAAAGACTGCGATGGCTGTAACCATGCCCCCAGCACTGACTGACAGCTCACTCATCATTAGAGCTGGCTATCAGTCAGTGCTGGGAGTGTGGCTACAGCTGCCATTCTCTATATACAGTGACAAAAGCCAAGCCAGCCCCACTCCCATGACTGAAAGAGGGAAGAGCAAGGCTAAGTGCCAGATTTAGCACATCAGATGCATGCATCATTGTTGAGGCAGTAGAGGGCTGATGTTGGTAACCTGGGGGGCTAGGGGCAAGATATTTGTCTCCTTCCCAGGCTGTAAATATAAACCCACAACTGTTTGTTTAGCCTTTGCTGGTTGGAATTTATAGGAGGACCCTGTGTCATTTTTATACTGGGTTCCCCCATGAATTTACCAGGATAGGCTATGCAAACAGCGGTGAGCTGTAATCAATAACCTTTTTTTTTGTGATACTGACCCTTTTCCAAGACTATTAATATCAGTCCCCAGCTGTGGGCTTTGCCTCTGATAGTTATAAAAATTGTGCTGTGGCCCACACTTTTTTAATTTCATTTTTTTATTTTACACAGGAGGGACACAGCAGGTGTTGCATACACCTCCTATCATTGTTACCTGGTTGCACTGATCTCAGGAAGACCAAGCAACAATGTTGAGAGATGCCCTCAGCAGTTGGCAATTAGTATCAGTGCAAACTGTACTGCTTTTACCCGGCACCAGTATGTGTCACACAGAAACATGGACTGCACATGGATGTTGCACGGATGTGAAAGTCAGACACACAGACAGCAAATGGACACACAGATGTCACATACTGATGGCACACGGATAGGATTTCCTGCATAGTGACCCTCAGTACGTGTTTTAGTATTATATTACGGTGGTATACAAACCTAAAGAACAAACAATCAAAGATTTTTTTCTGGTTTCAATTAGTCATTCATAGAGTTTAATATGGTTTAAAATTAAGTTGGTATATGAAACGGCAACAAAAGTTCAATTTTTTTTTCTGGATTCAATTAGTCATCCATAGACTTTAAATTGGTTAGTATTACATTACAGTGGTATATAAACCTCCAAAAGCATCCAAAAATGTTTCTGGATTCAATTAGTCATCCAGAGTTTAAAGCGGTTAGTGTTACATTATGTTGGTATATAAAACTGAAAAAAAAGTTAAAAATTTTCTTCTGGATTCAATTAGTCATCCATAGAGTTTAGCGTGATTAGTGTTACACAACGGTGATGGACAAAACTGCAAAAAAAGTTCAACTTTTTTTCTGGATTCAATTAGTAATCCACACAGTGTAACGAGGTTAAAGTTACATAACGGTGTTATATAAACTTAAAAAAAAGTTCACTTTTTTTTTCTGGATTTAATTAGTCATCTGTAGAGTTAAGCATGGTTAGTAATACACTTCTTTGGTATATAAAACTGTAAAAAAGGTCATTTTTTTCTAGTTTTAATTAGTTATACATACAGTGTAATATGGTCAATGTTACATTATGGTGGTAATATTCTACAAAAAATGTTAAAAAAATCTTTCTGGATTGAATTAGCAATTCATACAGTATAATGTGCTTAGTGTTATATTAAGGTTGAATTAACCTCCAAAAAAACATTAAAAAAATCTTCCTGGATTAATTAATTTTATTACCCTCCATAAAACTGTTCAAAAAATCTTTCTTGACTGAATTAGCAATCCATACAGTGTAACGTGCTTACTGTTATATTGCGGTGTTATTAATCTCAAAAAAAGTTCAAAAAATCTTTCTGGATTGAATTAGCCAACCATACAGTGTAACTTGGTTAGCGTTACCATTTTGATGGTACATAAAGCACCAAAACATTTTAAAAAATTTCTGGATTCAATAACTCATTCACAGAACTACACCAAAGATCCTCAATTCTATACATTAGAGCAAAAAAAATCTATCAAGAACAAACACTCATAAAGTTGAGGCTTTATAGAAGGCAAAAAAATATCTTTATTAGAACAATTTAAAAAAAAGATATATAATATAATGCATGTATAATACATAACGTAACAGAGAGTACAGAAGCAGCGAAAAAGATGGGTATTCCTAGAATATGATGCTCTCCTATCTCTCTTAGAGGTCTGTTAAATATTTTGAAAAACAAATTCTTACCACATGATAAATACAAAGTGTCACATAAATATACAGCTCGTGCAAAAATTAAGAGACCACTGCAAAATGTTCAGTTTGTCTGATTTTTCTCTTTATAGGTATATTTTTTAGTAAAATGCAAATTGTTCTTTTATTCTATAAACTTCTGACATGTGTCCGAGTTTTCAAGTAATACATTTTGTATTACTTTACAAAAATGGGCAAAGTAATAAAAAAAAACAGTGCTTTCAGACCTCAAGTAATGCAAAGAAAACAAGTTCGTAATCATTTAGAAACAACAATACTAATGTTTTAACTCAGGAATAGTTCAGAAATCAATATTTTGTGGAATAACCATGATTTTTAATCACAGCTTTCATGCATCTCGGCATGCTTTCCACCAGTCTTTCACACTGCTTCTGGCTCAAAAATGTAAGCAGTTCTTTGTTTGATGGCTTGTGACTATCCATAATCCTCTTGATTACTTGATTGGAGATTGGGATGCCCATGACAGGGTTTTGATGTGGTGGTCTCTTAATTTTTGCTAGAGCTGTATAATATTCTGGCTACTTGCATTGCTGGGAACTTTACCTGTATAATAGGTCAATTATGTCTATTATGCTTTATGTGATCTCTTTTTAGTCTAACACTCTTACATAGATGTGAGATAGCTGCTGCCACCCAAATTAAACACCTTCCTCCCTTGCACACAGGTGACAGGACATACTGTGTAATTTCATAGGCCCAAGCACCATTGGATGAATGATGAGGCCATAATAATTAGAGGTGGTTTTAGATTGGATGGTTAAGAGTGCCTTCAGCTCCTTCGCTTTGTCTTCCATCCAATCCCCTTCTGAATGCTCAGATTTTGCACCTGCAACCCATGGGCATCTATCTTTCACCTCAACCCCTTGCAAATCAACGAAGCAGTTTGAGCCCCAAGTCATGCAGCAGTCACTTATGCTTAATGATGACTCTGCTGGCAATGGTTCCATGGCCACCCACCTGGCCCTGCCCCACAAGTGGAAGCAATTAAATGCACTAATTCCCAACCACTTGTTTTCTTTAACACCTTTCTGCCATTTGACGTAATATCCCATCGAGGTGACCTGGGACTTAATTCCCTGGGACGGGATTGTATGTCATACGCGATCAGCTGTGCTCACGGGGTGAGCGTGGCCGATCGCCGCCGGGTGTCAGCTGGTATTACAGCTGACATACGGCACTATGCGCCAGGAGCAGTCACGGACCGCTCCTGGCACATTAACCTCTGGAACACTGCGATCAAACATGATTGCAGTGTTCCGGCGGCATATGTAAGCATCACGCAGGGAGGGGGCTCCCTGCATGCTTCCCTGAGACCCTTGGAACAACGTGATGTGATCGTGCTGTTCCAAGTGTCTCCTCCCTGCAGTCCCCGGATCCAAAATGGCCATGGGGCTCCTTCCAGGGCTTGCAGGGAGGTGGCTTGCAAGCGCCTGCTGAAAGCAGGTGCCGGCAAGACTCCTGCACTGCCTGTCAGATCGCTGATCTGACACAGTGCTTTGCAAAGTGTCAGATCAGCGATCTGACATTATAGCATGATGTCCCACCCTGGGACAAAGTAAAAAAGTAAAAAAAAATATTTACATGTGTAAAACAACAACAAAAAAAATCCTAAATTCAGAAAAAAAATATATTGTTCCAATAAAAACATTTCTTTATCTAAATAATAATCAACAATGAAAGTACACATATTTAGTATTGCTGCGTCCATAACAACGTGACCTATAAAACTGTCCCAGTAGTTAACCCCTTCAGTGAACACCGTAAAAAATAAAAAATGAGGCAAATACAGCGCTTTATTATCATACCGCTGAACTTTTTAGTGAAAACATCTTGTCCCGCAAAAAACGAGCCGCCATACACCATCATCAGAGAAAAAATAAAAAAGTTACAGTCCTCAGAATAAAGCGATGCAAAAATAATTATTTTGTATATAAAATAGTTTTTATTGTATAAAAGCGCCAAAACATAGAAATATGACATAAATGAGGTATCGCTGTAATCGTACCAACCCGAAGAATAAAACTGCTTTATCAATTCTACCAATCGCAGAACAGTATAAACGCCCCCTCCTTAAAGAAATTGAATGAATTGCTGGCTCTTTGTCATTCTGCCTCACAAAAATCAGAATAAAAAGCGATCAAAAAATGTCACGTGCCCGAAAATGGTACCAACACAAACATCAACTCATCCCGCAAAAAACAAGACCTCACATAACTCTGTGGACCAAAATATGGAAAAATTATAGCTCTCAAAATGTGGAGATGCAAAAACTATTTTTTGCAATAAAAAGCGTCTTTTAATGTGTGACAGCTGCCAAACATAAAACTCCGCTAAAAAACTCGCTATGCATAGTAAATCAAACCCCCCTTCATTACCCCCTTAGTAAGGGAAAAATAATAAAATTTAAAAAATGTATTTATTTCCATTTTCACATTAGGGTTAGGGTTGGGGCTAAGGTTAGGGTTAGGGTTGGGGCTAAAGTTAGGGTTGAGGCTAAAGTTAGGGATATGGCTACAGTTAGGGTTGGGGCTACAGTTAGGGTTGAGGCTAAAGTTAGGGTTAGGGTTGGGGCTAAAGTTAGGGTTGAGGCTAAAGTTAGGGATAGGGCTACAGTTAGGGTTGGGGCTACAGTTAGGGTTGGGGCTAAAGTTAGGGTTAGGGTTGGGGCTAAAGTTAGGGTTAAGGTTGGGGATGTTAGGGTTAGGGTTGGGGCTAAACTTAGGTTTAGGGTTGGGGCTAAAGTTAGGGTTACAGTTGGGGTTAAAGTTAGGATTAGAGTTGGGTCTAAAGTTAGGGTTAGGATTGGGGTTAAAGTTAGAGTTAGGGCTAGAGTTAGGGTTGGGGATAAAGATAGGGTTAGGGTTGGGGCTAAAGTTTGGGTTAGGGTTGGGGATAGAGTTAGGGTTGGGGCTAAAGTTAGGGTTAGTGTAGGGGCTAAAGTTAGGGTTAGGGTTTGGATTACATTTACGTTTGGGATTAGGGTTGTGATTATGGTTAGGGGTGTGTCAGAGTTAGGGGTTTGGTTAGTGTTATGGTTGGGATTAGGGTTAGGGGTGTGTTGGGGTTAGGGGTGTGGTTGAGATTAGGGGTGTGGTTGGCAATAGGGTTAGGCGTGTGTTCGGGTTAGAGTTGGGATTAGAATTAGGGTTTTCCACTGTTTAGGCACATCATGGGCTTTCCAAACGCGACATGGCGTCCGATCTCAATTCCAACCAATTCTGCGTTGAAAAAGAAAAACATTGTTCCTTCCCTTCCAAGCTCTCCCTGTGATAGAAATATATATATCATGTAGATCTCACTTGCATGTATACTCCTCTATAATCAAATATATACTTATATACTCTTATACTCACAGCTAATATATACATTATAATAAATGGTTTAAAATGGTTGACACGAACTAATATAACCCAGACAGATCATATGGGGTTTTCCATCCCTAAAAGCAGAACAGAGTCAGATGTTTGGTGACTGCTGATCAGGTGTCTCCACTTTGTCCTAGACACAGAACTCAAGTTTAGTTGCTTAATCAGCAGTCATATGAGCATTAATCACAATATTCCATATATGTTTAGATAACCAATGACAGAGGAGCTAGACAATATGGTAATTAACTAACCACCCCTGACAACCCCTAACCACTCCTTTCTATGTGAAAATATAAAACTATGTATGTACAATAAAGTTTCAGTATTGATGGAATGTTGTTCTGTCACAGTTGTGTACAGTCCATTCTTGATGAGCGCTCAAAATACTCAGTCTAATTGGGAGCGGCCGCAGCACACACAGGGATATATTTATCCAACCCTAATATTTCCATAACAGAATGGCCCCCAACAGCGAGGCACGGATGAAACGCACGCGGGGACCCACTACTAACCGGAGATACGGAAGTTGTAGCCGTGGCCTTGGCACAGGGGCAGGAGACTGCGCAGCTCCATAAGTAAGGTAAGAAAATGTTATCATCTTACCTGAAAGTCTACCTGTGCCCAGTCCTTGTCTATGCCTCTTGCCGGTCAGGTGTGGTCATCAATTCCCAGGTAGTGTAAAAAATCCGTAGCCACGAATCCACCCTGGGAGGTGTCTGCTGTGGACCGTGTATGTGTTTGTGTAAAATCCGAGAGAAGAAGGAAAAAGTGACTTTTGTTTGTGGTTGCTGGGAAACAGACCGCAGGAGGTCAAATCGCTCGATAAGTTATTGCAGGATTCCCGTGCATAGGAGGAACAGGTAGAGTTCCGGAGCAGGTGGCTCCAGGTTCCAGGCACGGGTAGTGATAACTTAGAGAGGGCTACTGCAGATTCCCGTAGTGCCGGCGATCCAGTCAGGACGTCCGGACCGGGGTGGTAGATTTCCCGCTTGTTGTGCTTCTCAGGCACTCAGGCGGCCCGGGCGCAGGTGCGTCCAGTGCGATTGGCAGTAGTCTGTTCCCAGCGCAACCTGCATGTGTCACAGAATTTAAAAGGGCATCTCTCGGATTGTCTATCTGTTTCTGTCTGGCAAGTGTTGCTTCTTTAAGAAGCAGAAATAGTTCTCAAACTTCCTCTTTTTTCAGCTGAAGCAGAGATGCATTGTGAAACAAAATGTCACATCTGGTTTTTTTTCTGACTGTTTTCAGCTGCAATGCTGGCTATGTGTAGTTTTTTTGTGAAGAAGTGAAATTTAAATTGTATCTATCATTTTTGATGCGACATACATGTTTTCAGATACGTTATTTTAGTGACATTTGATATTATTGCAATAGCATACAGCGGCGCATAAAAGGGGAAGTGTGTCTCTGACTGTATTTGAGCGCAGAGATTCTAAAAAAGGAAAAAAAAAAGGAGAAGAGAAAAGCCGTTTTTATCTTTAATTTCTTTTACTCTCTTAAAGGGTCTTTTTCTTTTTGCGGCATTTTAAAAATTTTTAATTAAGTTTTCCTCAATCTTCAATCTCTTTACCTTTTTATTTTTTATTTATTTATTTATTTTTGAAAGAAGTTTTTTTTTCCTCTTGTATCAAAGTTTTGAGTTTCTGGTTGTGAACTAAGTTTTTGACGGTTTTTCTTATCGTTTTGGGTTTTTCTTAGAGTTTTATATACTCATTTTTAGAAGTTTTTTCTTTTTCTTAGTACTGTTTTTTTTCATTTTTGTGTGTTTTTCATTTTTTGCTTTTGCCATGGGGAATAGAGTGGCCGAGCAACAGGAAAGTCTTTTTACTTCCTGATGAGAAAACAGCCCCTAGATAGTGGCAGAACACAAAGGTGTTAAGTATGTGAAGATTTTGGAAGGTATAAAGTACGTGAAATTCATTAGAATGGCAGACTTCAAGCTGCAGAATGGCATGAGGTAGAAGGGAAAATAAGGGAAGTTAGCTGATGTTAGATTGCTGAATACTAATACATGGTATGAAGTAGCAGCAGAGCTTACATCGTTTAGGTGGTACAGAAAGTTATGTGAGCAAACCAGGAAGTGATTTTTGTGGGTATGAGACAGGAGAATCTGCGCGGTAGGTAGTTATTTTTGCACAGTATGTGGCGCACCCCGTCTCTCCCTACAGGGAGAAGGCATAATTGCTCCTCTCTATTATTCTTGTTGTTCTCCTAAATCCTCTTTCTTTTTTTCTCTGTCAGTCTTTTCTCTCCGCATTCTCTCTTTCCTTTCCTCTCCTCTTCCTCCACATTTTTTTCTCTTCTCTCTCTCTTCCCCTCTCTATCTCTCTCCTCCATACCCTCTCTTCTCCTCCCTCTCTCTCCACATTCTCTCTCTCTCTCTCTCTCCCCTCCTACTATTCCTTTGTCTCACTCCTCAACCCCTCCCCCTTCTTCTTCCTCTTTTTCCCTCCTTGTTGCCGGCTGGGCCAACGCCCAATTCAAACAATATGGTGCTTACAGCACAAGGTTCCCCTTCCATGTCCCTGGCACAGTCTAGCCATTGCCATTTGTGATATCGGGGAAAGAAGGTGAAAGCCCCCCCTACAGTGGGCAGCCCTAGACACATCAGGTAGCAGACAGCTCAGCCCTGGGTGCAGAGGGGGGAGGAATGATATCAGAACGAGCTCACTGACAGATCCTCCGTTACCTAATTTCACAGTCAAACAATATTGTAACCCTTAATGTACAACTTCAGCACCGGTCAGAGCTGCCTACATTCACACCAACATGAAACTATAAGCCTAATCCATCATAGCTTCAGCAAGGGGGGAGACATCCTCACATAAAAAAGCAACTTCTAAGTCCAAAATCAGTCAGTGTACGACCCCAGTACATGCTATCACATCTATTCCTCTGATGAAGATGAAGAGGGAACATCATACATGCTGTCCAGTACTAGAAAAGAAACCCACAGGCACCAAGAATGCAGGGGCAGATAGAGGCACCACCATTACACTATGTGCACTGCACTTCAAGTCAGGTGACAATCTTCCAGACCCAGGGATGCATCCCATGCCATTTTACCGAAGAATGTAGCAGAACCAGTGAAAATATGCAGCCACCTGGAATGATCTCTGGGCCATGAATGAAAATAGAAGCAGGTGATGCACTCTGGCAAATCATGAAGGAACAATTCAAACTTCCAGCAGAATCAGACATACACGCTTGGGAGTCAGGGCCACAGCTAATTGAACAGCTCAGAGAGTGAGCCATGACATGAGCCAAGAAAAGACAGAGTCTGTAAAGAAGTTTCATGGCAGAGTAATGCAAGTATTCCGAGACTTGGGCTTTACCATTCATGACCAGATACACAGGCCTTTGGGCATGGACTGAGACAGCCAATCAGGAAACCACTGATAGTGGCTAGGCCTAGGAACAGGTCAATAGCAGTGGACTGACCCAGAAAAAATGTTTTATGTGCACCTAGGAGACTGTTTATTGCCGATTGTCACCAAAATTGCCACCATTATAGCACCACAAAAGAGCGCAAAGAAGGAAAAGGGTGCCGTGCTGCTGAGAACACCAGAAGGGGAGCCAGAGGTGAAGACGCTACAAAGTGCCGATCGACACATCGGAAGAACCGCTGCAGACTCCAGAGAGGAGACACCGACCTCAATAAGGTTAGCAAAGGGGAGAAGCTATGTCGGAGCAGGAGGAAGAAGTGATGGCAGATGCAGCCACAGCCCCTGTAATGCCCCAAGACCTTGGGTTGGATGCAGCCGCCGGTCTCATGGCACCCCGGGCCTCGCCACGAACGCACCTGCAGGCCCCATCTTACCACCGCAGCTTTAATCAGCAGGCCGGACCCCGCTGCCGCTACAGTACCCATCATGCCATTGTCCACAATAGCCAAAGGGATTGAGTCCCAACCAGGGGTGCAGAAGACAGCCCCTCTCATGGTGACCGCTGACCTGGAAGCGCAACCACCCTACAAAGACAGAAGAAGTGTCAAGAGTTACATCTGTGGCTAGTTTGGCCATTTCCAGAACCAGTGCAGGGCACCCACACCCCCGAAGAAACTGGACCCATGCAACTCAAGAGTTGGTCCAGAGAAACAGGTCAAGGAGGAAGTGCAGAAAGCAGTGAAGTACCCTGTCCATAGGACAGAGGCAAGCAAGCCAGGCCCGCAAGACACTACGCTCCTGACATGTAAAACTTCATCTGCAAGACCAGTACCTCAAATTACCCTTAAAATGGATGGCGTTGTCAGATCCAAAGTGGTGCAGCCAGAAGTGTGATGACACCTGTGGAACTCGCTGATCCCACCTGCCTATCAGAATTCTCTGTGTCTCGCATGGGCATTGATGGTCAAGTCAGACATTCTCAGCTTACAAAGCCACTGAGCGTGTGCACTCAGCCAGGACACTCTATCCTGTCCCAGTTTGTGGTGTCAAGGAACTTCCACTCAACCTGCTGGGAGCGAACCTACTGCAGAAGCTGAAGGCAACCACAGTGTTCCACGAAGATGGGACAATGACACTTTCTTCATCCCTGACCCAAGAAGAGTCATGCTGGCGGCCCTACAAGAACATTAAGCAACCAATGAGGCCTACTCAAGGAGGTACTGGACGTAGTACCAGAAAGTCTATGGTCTAAGGGACCCCAGTTGCCCCAGTACGGGTGTCACTCAAGCCATGTATCCCGTACCCTCATAAGGCCCAGGCCAGGCCTAGAGTCAAGCTGCCTCTGACCAACTGAAGGTCTACCTGGAAATAGGAATCATTGTTCCTCGCACATCGCCTTGCAATACCCCGCTTTTCCCCGTCAAGAAAAAGACTGTAAAAGGAGAGCCAGCCAAGTTCAGAATGGTATATGACCTGAGAGCTGTGAATGACGCCATGGTGTTTGAAACTGAAATTATGCCGAATCCGCACACTCTGCTCTCAAATGTGCCTGCCACAGCAAAAGTGTTCACAGTGAACAACCTGGCTAATGTTTTCTCCAGTGTTCCCCTTCATCCGGAAGACCAGCTCCTGTTTGCCTTAATGCACCAGGGGGGACATCACACATGGACAGTGATGCCACAGTGGGCCCAGAACAGCCCTCCACAGTTCACCAAAGCAATGTCCACAGTCCTCACCAACTGGGTCGCAGAACATGCAGAAGTAACCCTGCTACAATACATGGACAATCTACTTCTTTGTGCAATTGACTTTGACACGTGTAAAACCCATTCCTTGTATCTCCTACTCTACCTGGCGGAGCAGCACTGCAAGATCTCAAAGAACAAAGTCCAGTGGTGTCTGAAGCAAGTTACGTTCCAGAGACACTGTATTGCTCACCAGGCGAAATGCCTGACAGATGACCAGAAGACCACAGTGGAGAAGATGGTTCCTCCAACAACTCCGAAGGTGCTACAGGCCTTCCTTGGTCTAGTTTCGTATTGCAGAGCCTGGATCCCTGATGCTTCCGTCCTAATGCAGCCTCTGTGTGAATACGTCAGCGTGACCCCGTTCCTCCAGACAGATGTGGCCTTCAGTTCGTTCAAGAAGTTAAAAGGCTCTGTAGTCTCAGCGCCAGCACTAGGCCTATCTGACTACAAGAAGCCATTCCATCTCTACTTGATGAGAAGAGAAGGCCTTGCTACTGGAGTCCTGACACAGCTTCAGGGGGGAAAGCAGAGACTTTCGGACTACTTTTCAGCTTGCCTGGATCCAGTTGCAAGGGAAGCCTCTTCCTCCCGCATGAGAGCAGCAGTTGCAGCACACGCCCTCCTGGACAGGTCTACTGACATCAGTGGAAAAAATACAGATATGGACCCTCAGATAAAAAGTCTGCATGGGATCTGAATTTGCTCCGGACGGATGACCATGATTGCTTCAGCATCATGCAACAGGAAACAGCAGGACTACCCAAGGTGGCAGACGAGCCACTGACCAACCCAGAGTTGATCCTCTATGTGGATGGCTCCAGATTTGCAGATGATGAAGGAAGATTCCACACGGGATGTGCAGTGACCAGCAATCAAGAGATCCTGTGGTCCAGAAGTCTGCCGCCCAGTCTGTCAGCCCAGGAAGCAGAACTGATAGCGCTGATGAAGGCCTACCAGATGGCAGAAGACAAGACTGAGAAAATGTATACCGATTCAAGGTACTCGCATGGCATAGCACACGACTTCGGACCCATCTGGGCTGCAAGGGACTTCATCACAGCAAGCGGAACAACCGTGAAGCATCATGGAGCCATTAAGGACCTGCTGAACACACTTCAACTTCCAAAAGTGGTGACAATACTAAAAGTCAAAGCGCATGGAAAACTAAACACAGTAGGGGCACGAGGCAACGACATGGCGGATATGGCAGCCAAAGAAGCAGTCAAGGGAAGACAATATGGAAAAGTGGAAGAGGTCGTAGAGCTGGACGGCTACTACAGGACGGCTGAAGACAGGAAACCTGACAAGATGACATCCTGGGATCTGCTCAAGAAAGCTGCAAGAGCAAGCCCCAAAGGACAAGAAGGAATGCTGGATGCAGAAGTGAGCAACACATGAAGAAGGAAGGGTATACTCAATGGACTACAAACCTTGTTTACCCCGAAGCATGTACCCTATGGTGGTCCAGTGGGCACATGGGCCCACACACAGATTAAAGACACAGATGAATGATCCGATTGGTGCTTACTGGTTCGCTCCAGAAATCTCCACCCTAACAGCCAAGTTCATAAACAGCTGTCTGACCTGTGGCAAATGCAACCCTGGAAGAATGAAGAAAGTTCCCACACATCGTCTTGCCAGACCACTGTACCCCCTTCCAGAGGATCCAGATAGACCACATCCAGATGCCGCCAAGTGGAGGATTCGAATATGCCCTTGTGGTCGTGGACATGTTCTCAGGATGACAGCCAGAAGCTTTCCCAGTGAGGAGGCAGTCAGCAAAGACTACTGCAAAGAAGCTACTCTCAGAGACGAGATATGCAGCTATGGGGTCCCAGAAGTGATAGAGAGTGACCAGGGACCCGCATTCACAGCAAATCTCACACGAGAGATCTAGTCAGCAGTAGGGTCAGACTTAGGCTTACACACTCCCAATCACACTACTCAGTGTTAGGCACACTCCCAGAGGCCCAGAAAAGCTGTCATTATATGAAATTGTGTTTGTGTCTAGTCCCAGGTTAGGGGTATCCTTTCCCTCAGCAGCTGACTATGCAATATGATACTTTGTCTGCTTATGTAATTGAAATCACCAAGAAACTTGCTAACATCCATTCTCGAGTTTTTTCTTCATTGCCAGATCCAGATTCAGTGTCCGGTATGCACTCCTAGAAGCCAGGAGACTGGGAGTTGGTGGAAAAAAGTTTGTAAGGAGAACACCACTCGATCCCAGATTTGATGGTCCTGTTCAAGTGCTGCTGATGACACCAAACTCTGCGAAACTGGAGGGAAGACCCGCTTGGATTCACTCATCGCATCGCAAGAAAGCTCCCCTACCAGAAGATGACACCCAAGCCAGAATGATGTTGCGGCCTGACCGAATAGATGACCTACCTGATAAAGACTACACATCGCTCACTACACATGCTATTGACTAAGAGACTGATTGCAACGAACCCCCGTTAGGGACAGATCTCCTGACCGCCCATTTGCGAAAAGTCTGTACGGAGTGGGGCACAGGCGTTAGGCTTGTGTCAGTTCGCCGACAGCACAAAAGAGTTGCAGCGCTTTGGGACAGGAGGCTAGGATTAGGGCAAGTGATATCTAAGGGGGGCTTGTGATAGAAATATATATATCATGTAGATCTCACTTGCATGTATACTCCTCTATAATCAAATATATACTTATATACTCTTATACTCACAGCTAATATATACATTATAATAAATGGTTTAAAATGGTTGACACGAACTAATATAACCCAGACAGATCATATGGGGTTTTCCATCCCTAAAAGCAGAACAGAGTCAGATGTTTGGTGACTGCTGATCAGGTGTCTCCACTTTGTCCTAGACACAGAACTCAAGTTTAGTTGCTTAATCAGCAGTCAAATGAGCATTAATCACAATATTCCATATATGTTTAGATAACCAATGACAGAGGAGCTAGACAATATGGTAATTAACTAACCACCCCTGACAACCCCTAACCACTCCTTTCTATGTGAAAATATAAAACTATGTATGTACAATAAAGTTTCAGCATTGATGGAATGTTGTTCTGTCACAGTTGTGTACAGTCCATTCTTGATGAGCGCTCAAAATACTCAGTCTAATTGGGAGCGGCCGCAGCACACACAGGGATATATTTATCCAACCCTAATATTTCCATAACATCCCGTGCACCCAAACAGTGGTTTACCCCCACATATGGGGTATCAACGTACTCAGGACAAATTGTGCAACAAATTTTGGGGTCTAATTTCTCCTTTTACCCTTGGTAAAATAAAACAAATTAGAGCTGAAGTAAATTTTTTGTGAAAATTGCACTTCCTGGCCATGCAAATTCCAGACCTGACTTTTGCGCAATTCAAGGATAAAGCCATCCAGGCGCTGCAGGAGCGACAGTCTGGCCGTGCGGTACCCCCCAGGCGTCAAGCCCTCACGTACCACCAGGAGGTGGCACCAGATGCTCCAGTTGCCGCCGAGGCCGATGCCCAGAGCTTAGAGGATGACTCCCCTGCAGGACTCTGCCTCCAGATGCAGGAGCTGACCAAGAGCATTGCTGCCCTAGCCCAGACCGTGCAGTCCCTACAGGAGGCCCCCAAGGAGAAGATCCAGCTGGCCTCCAGACCAGAGGATGTCCCCTGGATTCGACAGAGGAGGACTCCACCGACCAGAGGCCGGGACGATGATCGCTTCCATCGGGACGGACGACCTATCTGCCGCCGCTGTCACCAGGTGGGCCACCTTGCAAGGTACTGTCCTTTAAACGAGCAACCCCTGGGGCAAAGGGCCAACCCCCAGGAGTAGGACGATCAGGCCCGCAGCATTGGAGAGCCAAATACGTTGGAGGGCGACCAGTTCTTCCTGTTGTGATCGACGGTATCTCCATGAATGCTCTGCTGGACACCGGTTCTCAGGTGATGACTATGCCTTACGTGCTTTATAAATGGTATTGGGAGGACACCGATATTACTCATGGCCCCGATGACGATTTCACCATAATAGCCAGTAATGGTCAGCCATTGCCACAAGTGGGGTATAAAGAGGTCACCAACAAGGTGGGGCGGGTGGAATTGAAGGCCCAAGGGATTGTAATTGTTGATATTGACCGCCGTGAATGTAATCCCATGATGACTATCGGTACCAATGTTATAGAAAATTGTCTTGCAGAAGTTATTGTCTTGCTACAACAGGTAGCAGAAACCGCTGGCTACAGTGAACAACGCGCCCTGCAAAAACAAATCAGAGCTCTGATGCAGAGACAGCAGGTAGAGCTGACTGGTGGTGAAATTGGTCATGTCACTGTGAGTGATTCAAACCCTATCGCGATACCCTCCAGGAGTGAGATGTTAATATGGTGTCAGGCAGCCATAGGCCTCAGGGGTAAGGACTACCAGGCCCTGGTAGAACCCGTATATTCAGACAGTAGGCCTACTGTTGTGAACTCCGTTTTCGGGCTCCCTCTTGTGGTCACAAATGGTATTGTGTGACTTTGGTTTTTTGGCTCCCCCTGGTGGTTTGGTTTATTATCCTGCTGGTCTGGCTGGATCAGCTGCCTCATTATTCACCAGGGAGGCTCCTATTTAGCTCTGCTTCACTTTCACTTGTTGCCGGCTGTCAATGTATTCAGTGCTATTCTGATTACTCCTGATTATCTCGTTTTCTGCCTCTTCAGGATAAGCTAAGTTCTGTTTGAATATTTTTTGCTCATCTGCCTGCAATATGATTTCTGTGTATGATGAGTCTAGTCCAGCTTGCTAATATGTGATTTATTTTTGCTGGTAAGCTCTGGGGTACGGAGTTGCTTCCCCCACACTGTTAGTTGGTGCGGGGGCTCGAGCAATCTCTGCGTGGATATTTTGAATAGGGTTTTTTATTGACCGCACAGTTCCCTTCCTATTTTCTGCTATCTAGTATTAGCGGGCCTCATTTGCTAAATCTGATTTCATCTCTGTTTGTGCTTTCCCCTTAACTCACTGTTAATATTGGTGGGGGGCTATTCTATATCTTTGGGGTCCTTCCACT
Source organism: Ranitomeya variabilis (assembly GCF_051348905.1). NCBI lineage: Eukaryota > Metazoa > Chordata > Amphibia > Anura > Dendrobatidae > Ranitomeya > Ranitomeya variabilis. Next base: position 150,698,242 of record NC_135234.1, on the reverse strand, counting down.
GAGGCAAGAGAGGACTTTCTTTCCCTCCAGGAATAGTCAGTTTCTCAGGCCGTGAAGAGATGTCTAGGATTTTTAGGTAACGTTCCACGGCTGCCTATAGTTGTTTGCGGATAGGATCAGGTTGCAGTCAATCTAGTTACCACTTCCCCAGAGCTAGTAGTCTGTTCAGTTACTTAGCTAGTCCGACCTGCAATCCTTGCCACTAGGATCATAACAGCCTACTCTCCTAACAGCCAGGGGGGTGGTCGACGTCCACCGGGGGAGGGTGCCAGTATGTGTCCTTAATTGTGGGGAGGAAGAGGTCCATCTCACCAAGTATGCCACACTCGCCAAATTGTTCACTGTCAATAATAGTGTGATACAGACACCTGGACCCTTGGTTCCATCTAACCTGGCGGAGGACAACGGTTCTACAGGGCACTCGAAAGACTGGTGTTTGGAATTGCATGTGGGCACTGACTCTACCCCATCCCACCAGAAACAGGGAGCCTACAGGGTGGTTCACGAGTACGAGCGGGTATTTAGCAAACACCCCTTAGATTTTGGAGAGGTGAAAGGGATCCAACATCATATCCCCACAGGAGATCATCGGCCCATAAAAGAGAGATACCGCCCAGTACCCCCAGCTCATTACCAGTGTGCCAAGGACATGTTGTGAGAAATGAAGGAGGCTGGGGTGGTGAGAGACAGTTGTAGCCCCTGACTTCAAATGTGATGCAGTCCCTAAAAAAAATGGTGTTGTAAAAATGAGAAATTGCTGGTCAACTTTTAACCCTCATAACTCCCTAGCAAAAAAAAAATTGTTCCAAAATTGTAATTGTGCTCATGTAAAGTAAACATGTGGGAAATGTTACTTATTAAGTATTTTGTGTGACATATCTCTGTGATTTAAGGGCATAAATATTCAAAGTTGGAAAACTGCGAAATTTTCAAAATTTTTGCCAAATTTCCATTTTTTTCACAAATAAACGCAGGTAATATCAAAGAATTTTTATGACTATCATGAAATACAATATGTCTCGAGAAAAAATATCAGAATCATCAGGATCCATTGAAGCATTCCAGAGTTATAACCTCATAAAGGGACAGTGGTCAGAATTGTAAAAATTTGCCCGTCATTAACGTGCAAACCACCCTTGGGAGTTAAGGGGTTAAAGATGAGTATGTGGGAGTGTAAGTGCAAAAGGTCAGTGATAGTGATGATGATGAAACACAGTTACCAACTGCTGCAGTTTTTTGCTGTGTGTACACCAGCAAGGAGGGCAGGGGTGAGGACTGGGTGGAACATCATACGGGGGTTGATTATTATTAGTTATTTTTAGAGCACCATTGATTTCATATTGCTCTACATGAGGAGGGGTTTACATATAAAACACAAATAGAAATTGCAATGAACAAATTAATAGTGACATACAAGTACAGAGGGGAGAGAATCCTACTCTATAAGTCTTAAATTCTACAGGATAATGGGGAAGGAGACAGTAGGCTTGGGGGTTGCCACAGTCTCGGTGTTGGTGAGGTGGAAGCAACTTTATTGAAGGCTGTAATTTGTTATGAAGAACTGGGTTTTCAAGTTTTGCTTGAAAGTTCAGAATGTAGGGGATAGTTGGATGTGTTGGTCCACAGAATTCTACAGGATCAGGGATACTCGAGAAAAGTCTTGCAGGCGATTGGATGAAGAACGTATGATTGTTGAGGAGAGAAAGAGTTCTTAGGAGGGCCAGAGATAGCATGGTGGGAGATATCTGGAGATTAGATCAGAGATATATGGGGGGAACAGATCATGGGCTACTTTGTAGCTCAGTGTCAGTAGCTTGAAGTGGATACTTTGTGGAATTGGGAGAAAATGAAGGGATTTGCCGAGGGGAGAATTAGAGGAGTAGCAAGGACAGAAGTAGATTAATAGGGCAGAAGAGTTAAGGACAGACTGGAGAGGTGTGATTATATGATCAGGGATGATGAGTTTTAATACCTCACATGGAGTCAAGGCCATTTAAGTAATGTTCAAAGGAAGAGGTGGTGTTGACACTGGTCCAGCTGCACAGCAAAAGGGTGCAAAAACACTGCGACTAGCCCCTAGCCAGTATGTCTTCTGCTACTGGCCAGCATGCTGATGAACTGAGCACACCAAAGCCAGCTCAAAGGAGCTCACTGACAATACATGGGATATTTGCATGCTTTGCCATCAGAGACTGAAGCAAGGAATACATGTTCTTAACCTGTGCACCACCTGCATGACGAAGCATCTGAAAGCAAAGAATGAGTTGCAGTGAAGTACACGCCTGAAAAAACAAGAGAGATCTGAGCTCCTTCCTGCTCCTTTTTCTGCTGCAGTCTCTGCCTCTTCCTCCCACTCCTGATTAATAGGGCCACCCGGCTCCCAGCAAAGAGAGGATGTGACAGCACCACCATCAAGCATCTCCACACCATTCCATTGAAACAATCAGCTGTACATCCCCAAAAAACTGGATTACTTGTTCAATACGTGGCCTTGCAAGTGATTTCTAAAGGGCTAACAATTCATTGTGATCAAGGAAACCCCAGTACGTGGTTCCAAACCACAACAACTTTTCCAGGTGGGCCATCCCTGGATGTTGTGGCCAAAATCATGTGCGCACTGCCATCAATGTCCAAAATCAACATGGAAAAAGGATTTTCTCAGTGCTCACCAGAGTATCACAGGACCAGGAGTGCCAGGTTTAATGTGGCTGGAGTCCACTTGTAAAAATGTAGTCTTTTTATTTAATCCATTGCTTGTAAAAAGTTAAAAACATACGTGTCATTATATGTCAGGATGCAAACATCCCCTGTCTGCCTGATGCATTTCGGACTTTATGTCCCTACTCATAGGCATCTAAAAATACAATGAACATGCAAGGTTTATAACATATACAGAAAACTCACCCCCACATGTGAAAACAATCACAAACAAATGGACCAATCATTACATGGTGGAATCAACCATCAAATCTTGGTCTAGAAGAAAAAAGCAGAATTTCAATCATGTGGCCAATGAATAGGTTTCTATCAAATATTGCTTTTATAATTACTATACAGCAATAGAACAATTAGTTGACACATATTCAGACACTTAAAAAGATAATAAAATGTACACCATTATAACTGTGATACAGTATATGCACCAATAATCATAAGAACATTTATCTCAGTTCCCAACAAAAGACAAAAAAAAGAAAGGGAAGAAAAAGAGTATAAAGGCAAAAAAGAATGTCCAGTGAATCATGTGCAAAAATAAATAAATAAAAGTAATTTTAAATGGTAATGACAATTTTATATAAATATGTGTCACCCTGATAACTTCTGCATACTCCATGATAGTTCCCAACATGCACACACTTGATATCACACCTGAATCTGTTACAGTCATACATAATTATTTTGTGTGCATGTAGGAACCTATTCACACAAGAATTCAAAAAATATGTATATATATTTTTTATAAAGGTAATGATAATTTTATATAAATATGTCACCCTGACAACTTCCGCATACTCCATGATAGTTCTCAAAATGCACACACTTAATATAACACCTGTATTTGTCATAGTCATACAGAATTATTTTGTGTGAATCTAGGAACCAATTCACACAAGAATGCGAAAAAAAAACCCACATGATAATTTTTTTGTATCTCCTTCCCAGTCCATACATGGCAATTGGAATGAAGCAGAATGGGCACACAAAACAATTGTGTTTACATTGCTCCAGGGGGGACCTAAAAATAGATCCCAAGAAAAATATCTCATATTCCCCCTGAAATTCAAGCCTTCTGGGTATCTGGCATTTAATGCCAGTATCCAGTACGCTTCTCTCACCAGCAACAACCTTCCCCAATTACCACCTCGGACTGGTCTCGGCATACATGCTATGCCTTTAAGTCACAAGCTGTCAGTCTTTCCTGCATATACCTCCAAAAAATGCCTAGCCCACCCTGAAATGCTCTTTTTGTGTAAATCAAGTTTATTAAGTTGCATATGAATATGCATAGAGGTCAAAGTAGCAATTTGCATTCATAGACACAAACAAAAATGTGAGAATCACAATAATTGAATAACCTTATGTAAAAACAGTGTTTGTCTCTCTAACAATATGAAAATACAGTTATAACTGTCTCTTTATAAGAGAGTCTGAGTATTGTAGACTGATTATTATGATTTCAGTCTTGTGAGCATACTAATTTTAACTACATTAAGAATTCATTAGTTTTCATAGTAAAATTTTGCAGATATTACATGTCCTGAGCTCCCATTGTTCTACATTCATAGAATTCTGAAATCTTATTTGTTTATCGATTGGGAGTAATGGTGTCTAGGCTCTCTATAACACTTTACAACCAAAAGAAAATCTAAATGTAACCTAAATCATGAAGAGAGAAGAAGCATGAGAGAAAAAAAGGAGAGAGGAGACAGTAGAGAGAAAAGAGGAGGGGAGAGGAAAGAGGAGAAAAAAGAAAAAAAAAGGGGTGGAGGGAGGAGAAGACGAGGGAAGGAGGGTTAGGGAGTAGGGGGTAGGAATCTGGTTTCTGGTCCAAATGGACTTGAGTCTGTAATTCTTTTATGATAGTATATTGTTTATCCCATTTCCAAGGATAATGATAATTATGGGTTTTAAGTGCTCTGGTTAGGCCATTTAGCGTAACCAATTATTCAGCTCCTCGGTCTCTCTGAGGGTGATCCAGGGAGACCAAACATTAAATACTTTATCTGAGGTTCCAGAATCTTGACCAATCAATTGCTCCATTCTAAAAATGTGATTAAGTTCTGTAATGAAATCAGCACGTGAAGGAGATTTTGAATGCTTCCAATAATGGGGAATTAGATTACGCGTGGCTGTTAAGAAGTGTCTTAGTAGACCTCTCTTGAATTTGGCAATGGAGTGGTCACATATAGATAGTAAGGCCAATTCCATTGTAGGTTGTATTTCATGGAGAGATAGTTTATTCTAAAGTTCAAAGATGTTCACCAAAAATTGTGCATAGGTAGACAGGACCACCAGATGTGTGAGTATGTCCCTTTATCCCTCCAGCACCTCCAGCAAGTATCTGGGGTGGTGGGAAATATAATATGAATATTGGATGGACATATGTACCACCTAGACAAAAGTTTATAACTTCTTTCTTGATATTCTGAGCATAATGAAGATCTGAGGGTGAAGAGAAGACTTTTGCAACGATCCTCCGATGTCAGTGATTTGCCCATTTCATTCTCCCATTTTGAAAAAAATAAAGGGGAACCAAGTAAGGCTATTTGGTGCTGTTGGAACATTTTGTATAGTAGTGATACTGTATGAGTCAGAGGACCTCCACCCAGGCACGCGGACTCAAAGGGAGTAAGCCGTCTAAAGATGTCAGTCCGTCCAGACAACTTAGTAAGATAGCTTTAAATTTGTTCATGGAAGAACCACAAACCTGGCGGAGGCTCAGTTCCGGTGAAGATCATCTGCAGGGGCTTTGTTGAGGTCTGATCTATGTAGTCATAGACTATTGGGTAGTTATCTTTATTATTGTGTAGGAAATTAGTTTTATCTAGACCCACTGGAAAGTCTGGGTTATCGGAGATTGGGGTTAAGGGGCCTGGTATGGAAGAAATATTAAGCTTTTGATTACCATATTTGATGAAAAGAATTAGGTTTCTTGTAATAAAGGGTAGGTCATTTTGCAGAGCATTCATGTTTCCCTCCCTCCAAATTTGTGCTATAGGATTATGCTTTGAGAGCTTCATCTCTAAATCAACCCATTTTTTACTGAATTTGTGATGGAATAAGTCTAGAACACAGGTTCCAAGAGATGCGTAATTGTAAAGTGAGAAGTCTGGAAGACTCAGCCCCCCGTGTTGTGAATTTGGATTCTGGGCTCCCCCGGTGGCTACTGGTGGAATTGAACTTGTGACATCATCTTCCCTGTTCACCTGTTCTGATTAGATCTGGGTGTCGCTATATAACCTGGCTTCTCTGTTAGATGCTTGCCGGTCAACAATGTTATCAGAAGCCTCTCTGTGCTTGTTCCTGCTCCCAGACATCTACTAGATAAGTTGGACATTCGTCCATGTTTTGTTTTTGTATTTTGGTTCCAGTTCACAGCTGCAGTTTCGTTACTGTGTCTGGAAAGCTCTTGTTGATCAGGAATTGCCACTCTGGTATTATGAGTTAATGCCAGAGTCCTAAAGTAATTTCTGGATGTGTTTTGTTAGGGTTTTCTACTGACCATGAAAGTATGCTTTCTGTCTTCTGCTATCTAGAAAGCGGACCTCAAATTTGCTAAAACTATTTTCCTGCTGCGTTTGTTATTTCTTCTAAAATCACCGCCAATATATGTGGGGGGCCTCTGTCTCCTTTTTTTGGGCATTTCTCTAGAGGTGAGTCAGGTCTTATATTTCCCTCTGCTAGCATTATTTAGTTCTCCGGCCGGCGCTGGGCATATAGGGATAAAAAGTAGGACATGCTACCTGGCTACTTCTAGATGATGCGGTAGGTTTAGTTCATGGTCAGTATAGTTACATCTTCCAAGAGCTTGTTCCTATAGAGGCTTATGCTAGTTCTCTGGCCATGGAGATCATGACAGTTTGACCGGCCAGCTAAAGGGTTAAAATCCTTGGCTGAGAAAGGAGAGAAATAAGAAGTCTGCTGAGAGTTTTTTTTTTTTTTTTTTTTTTTTTTTTTCTCTGTGCTCTTAATTGGATCACTTGCCAGTCTGTCTATGCTGCAGTCTTTCTTTTTTTTCTCTCTCCTTATAATCTTTGAATGGCTTTGTGTTCACCTGTTAATAATGGATCTTCAGAGTGTAACTGCAGGTTTGAATAATCTCACCACGAAAGTACAAAATTTGCAAGATTTTATTATTCATGCTCCGGTATCTGAGCCGAGAATTCCTTTGCCGGAATTCTTCTCAGGGAATAGATCTAGCTTTCAGAATTTTAGAAATAATTGTAAGCTATTTTTGTCCCTGAAATCTCGTTCTGCTGGAGACCCTGCACAGCAGGTTGGGATTGTGATTTCCTTGCTCCGGGGCGACCCTCAAGACTGGGCTTTTGCATTGGCACCAGGGGATCCTGCGTTGCGCAATGTGGATGCGTTTTTTTTGGCCTTGGGCTTGCTGTATGAGGAACCTCATTTGGAACTTCAGGCAGAAAAAACTTTGATGTCCCTATCGCAGGGGCAAGATGAAGCTGAAATTTACTGCCAAAGATTCCGTAAATGGTCTGTGCTTACTCAGTGGAATGAGTGTGCCTTGGCGGCTACTTTCAGAGAGGGTCTCTCTGATGCCATTAAGGATGTTATGGTGGGGTTCCCTGTGCCTGCGGGTCTGAATGAGTCCATGACAATGGCCATTCAGATCGATAGGCGTCTGCGGGAGCGCAAACCAGTGCACCATCTGGCGGTGTCCACTGAGAAGACGCCAGAAAGCATGCAGTGTGATAGAATTCTGTCCAGAAGCGAGCGGCAGAATTTTAGACGGAAAAATGGGTTGTGTTTCTATTGTGGGGATTCTACTCATGTTATATCAGCATGCTCTAAGCGTACTAAAAAGCTTGATAAAACCGTTTCCATTGGCACTTTACAGTCTAAATTTATTTTGTCTGTGACCCTGATTTGCTCTTTGTCATCTATTACTACTGACGCCTATATCGACTCTGGCGCCGCTTTGAGTCTTATGGATTGGTCCTTTGCCAATCGTTGTGGGTATGATTTAGAGCCTTTGGAAACTCTTATTCCTCTGAAGGGGATTGACTCCACCCCATTGGCTAATAATAAACCACAATACTGGACACAAGTGACTATGTGTATTAATCCGGATCACCAGGAGACTATTCGTTTTCTGGTGCTGTATAATCTACATGATGATTTGGTGCTGGGATTGCCATGGCTGCAGTCTCACAACCCAGTCCTTGACTGGAGAGCTATGTCTGTGTTAAGCTGGGGATGTAAGGGGACTCATGGGGACGTACCTTTGGTGTCCATTTCATCATCTATTCCCTCTGAAATCCCTGAGTTCCTGTCTGATTATCGTGACGTCTTTGAAGAACCCAAGCTGGGTTCACTACCTCCGCACCGTGAGTGCGATTGTGCTATAGATTTAATTCCGGGTAGTAAATACCCAAAGGGTCGTTTATTTAATCTGTCTGTGCCTGAACATACTGCTATGCGAGAATATATAAAGGAGTCCTTGGAAAAGGGACATATTCGTCCATCGTCATCTCCCTTAGGAGCCGGTTTTTTCTTTGTGTCAAAAAAAGACGGCTCTTTGAGACCATGTATTGATTATCGGCTTTTGAATAAAATCACGGTTAAATATCAATACCCATTGCCGTTGCTGACTGATTTGTTTGCTCGCATAAAGGGGGCCAAGTGGTTCTCTAAGATTGATCTCCGTGGGGCGTATAATTTGGTGCGGATCAGGCAGGGGGATGAGTGGAAAACCGCATTTAATACGCCCGAGGGCCACTTTGAGTATTTGGTGATGCCTTTTGGTCTTTCTAATGCCCCTTCAGTCTTCCAGTCCTTTATGCATGATATTTTCCGCGATTTTTTGGATAAATTTATGATAGTGTATCTGGATGATATTCTGATTTTTTCGGATGACTGGGACTCTCATGTCCGGCAAGTTAAGAGGGTTTTTCAGGTTTTGCGGTCTAATTCTCTGTGTGTCAAGGGTTCTAAGTGCGTTTTTGGGGTTCAGAGAATTTCCTTTTTGGGATATATTTTTTCTCCCTCTTCCATTGAGATGGATCCTGTCAAGGTTCAAGCTATTTGTGATTGGACGCAGCCCTCTTCTCTTAAAAGTCTTCAGAAATTTTTGGGCTTTGCCAACTTTTATCGTCGATTTATTTCTGGTTTTTCGGATGTCGTTAAGCCATTGACCGATTTGACTAGACAGGGTGCTGATGTTGCTAATTGGTCCCCTGATGCTGTGGAGGCCTTTCAGGAGCTTAAGCGCTGTTTTTCTTCTGCCCCTGTGTTGCGTCAGCCTGATGTGACTCTTCCTTTTCAGGTTGAGGTCGACGCTTCTGAGATCGGAGCTGGGGCAGTGTTGTCGCAGAAAAGTTCTGACTGCGCCGTGATGAGGCCTTGTGCCTTCTTTTCCCGTAAATTTTCGCCCGCTGAGCGGAATTATGATGTTGGGAATCGGGAGCTTTTGGCCATGAAGTGGGCGTTTGAGGAGTGGCGCCATTGGCTCGAGGGGGCCAGACATCAGGTGGTGGTATTGACTGACCACAAAAATTTGATTTATCTTGAGACCGCCAGGCGCCTGAATCCTAGACAGGCGCGCTGGTCATTATTTTTTTCTCGGTTTAATTTTGTGGTATCGTACCTACCAGGTTCTAAGAATGTTAAGGCGGATGCCCTTTCTAGGAGTTTTGAGCCTGATTCACCTGGCAACTCTGACCCCACAGGTATTCTTAAGGAGGGAGTTATCTTGTCAGCCGTTTCTCCAGACCTGCGGCGGGCCTTGCAGGAGTTTCAGGCGGATAGACCGGATCGTTGTCCGCCTGATAGGCTGTTTGTTCCTGATGATTGGACCAGTAAAGTCATCTCTGAGGTGCATTCTTCTGCGTTGGCAGGTCATCCTGGAATTTTTGGTACCAGGGATTTGGTGGCAAGATCCTTCTGGTGGCCTTCCCTGTCACGAGATGTGCGAGGCTTTGTGCAGTCTTGTGACGTTTGTGCTCGGGCCAAGCCTTGTTGTTCTCGGGCTAGTGGATTATTGTTGCCCTTGCCTATTCCTAAGAGGCCTTGGACACACATCTCGATGGATTTTATTTCAGATCTGCCTGTTTCTCAGAAGATGTCTGTCATCTGGGTGGTGTGTGACCGTTTTTCTAAGATGGTTCATTTGGTTCCCCTGCCCAAATTGCCTTCTTCTTCCGAGTTGGTGCCCCTGTTTTTTCAAAATGTTGTTCGTTTGCATGGTATTCCTGAGAATATCGTTTCTGACAGAGGAACCCAATTTGTGTCTAGATTTTGGCGGGCATTTTGTGCTAGGATGGGCATAGATTTGTCTTTTTCGTCTGCTTTTCACCCTCAGACTAATGGCCAGACCGAGCGGACTAATCAGACCCTGGAGACATATCTGAGGTGTTTTGTGTCTGCTGACCAGGATGATTGGGTTGCTTTTTTGCCATTGGCGGAGTTCGCCCTCAATAATCGGGCCAGCTCTGCCACCTTGGTTTCCCCGTTTTTCTGTAATTCGGGGTTCCATCCTCGATTTTCCTCCGGTCAGATGGAATCCTCGGATTGTCCTGGAGTGGATGCGGTGGTGGAGAGATTGCATCATATCTGGGGGCAGGTGATGGACAATTTAAAGTTGTCCCAGGAGAAGACTCAGCTTTTTGCCAACCGTCACCGTCGTGTTGGTCCTCGGCTTTGTGTTGGAGATTTGGTGTGGTTGTCTTCTCGTTTTGTCCCTATGAGGGTCTCATCTCCTAAGTTTAAGCCTCGGTTCATCGGTCCGTATAAAATATTGGAGATTCTTAACCCTGTTTCCTTCCGTTTGGACCTCCCTGCATCCTTTTCTATTCATAACGTTTTTCATCGGTCGTTATTGCGCAGGTATGAGGCACCGGTTGTGCCTTCCGTTGAGCCTCCTGCTCCGGTGTTGGTTGAGGGTGAGTTGGAGTACGTTGTGGAAAAAATCCTAGACTCCCGTGTTTCCAGACGGAGACTCCAGTATCTGGTCAAGTGGAAGGGATATGGCCAGGAGGATAATTCTTGGGTCACTGCATCTGATGTTCATGCCTCTGATCTGGTTCGTGCCTTTCATAGGGCCCATCCTGATCGCCCTGGTGGTTCTGGTGAGGGTTCGGTGCCCCCTCCTTGAGGGGGGGGTACTGTTGTGAATTTGGATTCTGGGCTCCCCCGGTGGCTACTGGTGGAATTGAACTTGTGACATCATCTTCCCTGTTCACCTGTTCTGATTAGATCTGGGTGTCGCTATATAACCTGGCTTCTCTGTTAGATGCTTGCCGGTCAACAATGTTATCAGAAGCCTCTCTGTGCTTGTTCCTGCTCCCAGACATCTACTAGATAAGTTGGACATTCGTCCATGTTTTGTTTTTGTATTTTGGTTCCAGTTCACAGCTGCAGTTTCGTTACTGTGTCTGGAAAGCTCTTGTTGATCAGGAATTGCCACTCTGGTATTATGAGTTAATGCCAGAGTCCTAAAGTAATTTCTGGATGTGTTTTGTTAGGGTTTTCTACTGACCATGAAAGTATGCTTTCTGTCTTCTGCTATCTAGAAAGCGGACCTCAAATTTGCTAAAACTATTTTCCTGCTGCGTTTGTTATTTCTTCTAAAATCACCGCCAATATATGTGGGGGGCCTCTGTCTCCTTTTTTTGGGCATTTCTCTAGAGGTGAGTCAGGTCTTATATTTCCCTCTGCTAGCATTATTTAGTTCTCCGGCCGGCGCTGGGCATATAGGGATAAAAAGTAGGACATGCTACCTGGCTACTTCTAGATGATGCGGTAGGTTTAGTTCATGGTCAGTATAGTTACATCTTCCAAGAGCTTGTTCCTATAGAGGCTTATGCTAGTTCTCTGGCCATGGAGATCATGACACCCCCGGTTTGTTTAGTTCTGCTCAGGAGATGATATGCCAGACGTGGACGCCTCCCCGACCAAATAAATCTTATTATTGCGGTCTTGAGTCTAGAGAAAAAAGACGCTGGTTGGAACAAAGGGATGGTCTGGAAGAAGTAAAGAAGGCGCGGTAGTAGATCAGTAGATTAATTCTTCCCAGCCATAATAGGTGTAATTTGTTCCATTTCTCCAGGTCGAGTTCCACCCTGTTCAGGGCTATTTTATAATTGGCGTCATATAATTGTAGTGACTTGGCACTTAATTTTATACCCAAATAGGTAAGGGAGTCGGATCCCCATCTAAATGGAAAAGAGGAGCTTAACTGGGAGACTAAAGAGGGTGATAATGAGATATTTAGTATTTCGGACTTGTGTGAATTGATTTTAAAATTACTTAGTGAGTCAAATCTGTGTAGTTCTGAAAGGATATTGGGTAAGCTGGTAACGGGAGAGGTAATGTACATAAGTACGTCATCAGCAAACAGTGTCAATTTATATTCCTTTGATTGAATCCTCATTCCTGCTATAGATGGGTTGTTACGAATTGCAACTGCCAAGTGTTCCATGGTTAATACATATAGCAAGGGGGACAAAGGACACCCCTGTCTTGTACCATTTCGTATATGAAAAGGATCTGACAGCGAGCCGTTCGCATTGACCTGAGCAGAAGGAAACTCATAGAGGGCCCTGATACTCCACATCGCCTTCCCTTGTAAACCGACTCCTTCAAGCGTTTGACACATAAATTCCCATCCCACTCTATCGAATGCTTTTTCTGCATCGATCGACAGAATACACAAAGGATCACCTCTTTTATTAGCTCTGTCGATCAAAGAAATGGATCTAATGGTGTTTTCCCTTGCCTTCCTTCCAGGTATAAAACCTACTTGATTAATCAAGTGGGGCAAGAGGCTACTGAGTCTCTTTGAGATCATTTTGGCATAAATTTTTATGTCAATATTTATAAGTGAGATAGGGCAATATTTGCTACAAAGTGACGTGTCCTTTTCCGGCTTTGGGATGACTGTAATATGAGCAATTAGGGCTTGTGGAGGGAAAGAACCCCCTGAAGTTACAAGTTGATAGAAATGGAGGGCACAGTAAATCTGAGAACTGCTTATAGAAGCCTGCTGTGTATCCGTCGGGGCCTGGACATTTACCTAGTTTTAAGTCTCGAACCACGGAAGAGACCTCTTCTAAGGAGAAGTCGTTCTCTAGATCAGCCAGGATCTCCTCAGAAATTGTAGGTAATTTTTTTTAGCTGGATATAGGATTTAATTTTCTCTTGTAGGGAATGAGTGGGGAGATCTTTAAATTGGCCATTTATGTTATAGAGAGATCTATAATAATCATAGAAGCTAGATAAGATGGGCTGTGAACCTTCCTACCCTTGGCATTTTTCATGTGTGAGATAAATGTTGTGGGCCTCGTGAGTGTAAGGCTCTCGCTAAAAATTTGCCACTTTTGTTCCCTAGATGGTAGAAACAACTTCTAATTCTTTCTCTAAAACAGTGAGATTTCTGGTCTAAAATTGTAAGTAGCTTCTGTCTAGCTGTGGACAAACTTGACAAAGTAAGCAAGGAAAGGTCCTGTTTATGTTGTATCTCAAGTTTATGAATCTGTGAAGAGAGGTCAGCGATGTTTGCTAAATGTTCTTTCTTAAGACGGGTCCCCTTTGAGATAAACACACCCCATAAAAAATCTTCAGAGCCTCCCATTGCATGGAGGGGGACATTGGATCATCGGCATGGTCCGCCATAAAACCCTCAATTGAACGTTTCACCTCTGATATACAAATCTGATCCTGTAGCAAGCTATCATTTAACCACCAGGAAAAGCTAGATCTCACAGAGGGATCCAGTTGCATCGATAAAGATGATGCATGATCAGACCATAGCACAGATCCTGTATCTATATCCTAGTCTGCAGTGTGATCCCTGGAAGTGTGTCCTAAAAGTGTGGGTTACATTAGAATTAAAACCTGAAAGATGTATACAGACTGTGCCCTGCTACCTACCACCATCGTACTCTAACAAGCATCTCTATTCTTCCAACAGGTATGTTCATCCACCCAGCTCTCCTGCTGTCTGTCTATGAAGTGCACATAGTACATCACCCAGCTTTGCACATAGACTTCCCCCTGCTCCTTGCTTTCACATGGTATGTTCATCCACCCAGCGCTCCTGCTGTCTGTCTATGAAGTGCACATAGTACATCACCCAGCTTTGCACATGGACTTCCCCCCTGCTCCTTGCTTTCACATGGTATGCCTTTCAGCTAACCCCATCTTACCCTGTGTTATTTATGACCTTGTTTAATCAGGCTTGATTGTATGCATCTGGTCCACTCGTAATTCTCTGACCTAGATGAGCAGAGACCACTCCTCTCTGCTTCATACCTGAACGCACTTTGTTTCCATATATTGCATAGCAAAAGTCTGCAATGACTTTAGTCTGCAGTGTGATCCCTTGAAGTGTGTCCTAAAAGTGTGGATTACATTAGAATTAAAACCTGAATTGAACCTGAAGGGAACTGAAGGTAACTGGCCAGTCACTGCAAACAATGTTTCAGGTTGTTTTCACTTTTATCCCTATAATCTTTCACTTTCTGCTACCTCCCCCAATCCCCACACCAATTAAAGAACTGTTCATCTCCTCTTCAATCCTTCCATCAATCTCACCTCCTCCTCTGAACTGTTCCTTATCATAAAATACTCTGTCTCAAAGCACAGGCAGCCCCCTCATGCCCTCTCCTGCTCCCACCTGCTAACACTATATCTGCTCCTTCTCACTGCTGGTGATATCTCTCCAAATCCTTGTCCTCCTCACCACATTCCCACAGACATTTCTACCTCCCATCCACGCTCCATCACAAACTTCCGTAACCTCTCTAACCTTATACCCCAGCCACCGCTTCCCCTGTCCCACTAACAGGAGCTCTGTGGAACGCTCGCTCTGTCTGTAACAAGCTTTCCTACATCCATGATCTTTTTGTTACTACCAAACTTTCCTTCCTCGCCATCACCGAAACCTGGCTCACCCCTTCTGACACAGCCTCCCCTGCTGCACTCTCTTATGGTGGCTTCCACCTTTCTCAAACACCCTGCCCCAGCAGCAAGCATGGCAGAGGAGTTGGTTTTCTCCTGTCAGATAACTGCTCCTTCACCCCAATCCCACTGCCACCCTCTGTTACCCTCCCTTCCTTTGAGGTGCACTCTGTGCGCATCTACTCCCCCTCCAACCTCCAACTGGCTGCCATTTACCGCCCCCCAGGGCCAGCCACCACCTTCTTTGACCACTTCACCACCTGGCTACTTCATTTCCTTTCTGCGGACATCCCCACTATCATCATGGGCGATTTCGACATCCCCATTGACACTTCCCTCTCAGCTGCCACTAAACTTCTATCTCTCACTTCCTCCTTCGGACTCACTCAATGGTCTTCTTCAGCCACTCACAAAGATGGTCACACACTGGACCTCATCTTCACCTGCCTCTGCTCCCTATCTAACCTCTCTAACTCACCTCTTCCACTCTCTGACCACAACCTTCTCACATTCTCATCTCTCTCCACTCCATGTCTACAATCCCCATCCCACAAACTTTCACACCCTCGCAGAAATCTTAAACATCTTGACCTATTCATTTTCTGAATCCCTCCTCCCTCTCACAGACATAAGTTCCATACACAATGTGGATGATGCTGCCACTCTATATAACACCACAATAGCTGTAGCTTTGGAATCTGCTGCCCCACTTACACATACCAAAGCTCGGAAAATCAACAGACAGCCCTGGCACACCAGCCTGACCAAAGAACTGAGACGAGCTTCCAGGGCTGCTGAGCACAGATGGAAAAGATCCCACTCCAAGGAGCACTTCATCGTATTCAAACAGTCCCTCACTACTTTCAAGACCATACTCACCACAGCTAAACAAACCTACTTCTCATCTCTCATATCCTCCCTGTCTCACAACCCTAAACAGTTATTCAACACCTTCAATTATCTCCTCCGTCACCCAGCACCTCCTCCCTCCCCACTTATCTCCGCTGAAGACTGCCTCATTTTTCAAGTAGAAGATTGATAGCATCAGAGACAGTTTAGGTCAACAACCCCCAGAGCACTTCCTCCCGACTTCCCTGCCCTCCACCTCCAAAACCAACTTCTCCACCATTACAGAAGATCAACTCTCCACTCTACTCTCAAGATCGCATCTTACCACCTGTGCGCTTGACCCGCTCCCATCCCACCTCATCCCAAACCTCAACACAGTCTTCATCCCAACCCTAACCCATCTCTTCAACCTATCACTAACAACTGGTGTTTTCCCCTCAAGCTTTAAACATGCCTCCATCACACCTATCCTCAAAAAGCCCTCTCTTGACCCATCCTCTGTATCTAGCTATCGCCCTATATCACTTCTCCCTTATGCCTCCAAACTACTGGAACAACACGTTTACCTTGAACTGTCCTCCCATCTCTCTTCTTGCTCCCTCTTTGACTGCTTACAATCTGGCTTCCTGTCAGACCATTCCACTGAAACTGCCCTAACTAAGTTCACCAACGACCTCTTAACCGCCAAGAGCAAGCGACACTACTCTGTCCTCCTCCTCCTCGACCTGTCAGCTGCCTTTGACACAGTGGACCATTCCCTATTATTACAGACCCTCTAATCCCTTGGCATCACAGACTTGGCCCTATCCTGGATCTCATCATACCTAACAGACCGGACATTCAGCGTCTCCCACTCACACACCACCTCCTCACCTCGCCCCCTATCTGTCGGAGTCCCACAAGGTTCAGTCCTTGGGCCCCTGTTCTTCTCCATTTACACCTTTGGCCTGGGACAGCTCATAGAATCTCATGGCTTTCAGTAAAACCTCTATGCTGATGACACACAGATCTACATCTCTGGACCAGATATCACCTCCCTACTAACCAGAATCCCTCAATGTCTGTCCACTATTTCATCCTTCTTCTCTGCTAGATTTCTGAAACTTAACATGGACAAAACAGAATTCATCATCTTTCCCCCATCTCACGCGACCCCCCCAACGAACCTAACCATTACAGTAAATGGCTGCCCACTCTCCCCAGTCCCACAAGCTTGCTGCCTCGGGGTTATCCTTGATGCTGATCTCTCCTTCAAACCACATATTCAAGCCCTTTCCACTTCCTGCCGACTTCAACTCAAAAATATTTCACGAATCCGTTCATTCCTCAACCAAGAATCTGCAAAAACCCTAGTCCATGCCCTCATCATCTCTCGCCTTGACTACTGCAACCTCCTGCTCTGTGGCCTCCCCTCGAACACTCTCGCACCCCTCCAATCTATTCTAAACTCTGCTGCCCGACTAATCCACCTGTCCCCCCACTATTCCCCAGCCTCTCCCCTCTGTCAATCCCTTCACTGGCTTCCCATTGCCCAGAGACTCCAGTACAAAACCCTAACTGTGACGTACAAAGCCATCCACAACCTGGCTCCTCCATACATCTGTGACCTTGTCTCCCGGTACTTACCTACATGCAACCTCCGATCCTCACAAGGTCTCCTTCTCTACTCCCCTCTTATCTCCTCTTCCCACAATCGTATACAAGATTTCTCTCGCATATCACCCCTACTCTGGAACCCTCTACCACAACACATCAGACTCTCACCTACCATCGAAATCTTCAAAAAGAACCTGAAGACCCACCTCTTCTGACAAGCCTACAACCTGCAGTAACCACCGATCGACCAAACCGCTGCATGACCAGCTCTATCCTCACCTACTGTATTCTCACCCATCCCTTGTAGATTGTGAGCCTTCGCAGGCAGGGTCCTCACTCCTCCTGTACCAGTTATGACTTGTATTGTTTAAGATTATTGTACTTGTTTTTATTATGTATACCCCTCCACACATGTAAAGCGCCATGGAATAAATGGCGCTATAACAATAAATAATAATAATAATAATAATAATATCTGCCCTCACTCCAAATCTAGTAAGCAATGGGAAATAAAAAAAATAGTCAATTCTGCTGTATGTAGAATGTACTTGGGAATAAAAACTATAATCTTTCGTTCCCGATGGAGAATCCTCCACACATCCACCAAATGTAAGTCGTATATCTGTTTCTTCACTTTTTTGATGGAGGATGGCAGGTAAGAAGTCCTGCCTGACGAGACATCAACTAGGGGGTTCATTGGGAGGTTAAAGTCACCTCCAAGAACTATCGGTAGTGCACCTGCAAATTTCTCTAGGTGTCGTTTACATATATAGCCAAATTTCTGCTGGCCTTGATTGGGGAAGTAGACATTTGCCAAGATAAGTGTACGTGATCCCCAAGCCACCTTCAAGAAAATATATCATCCTTCCGTGTCGATTAATGAGTCAAGAATCTCGGGTAGGAAGGAAAGCCTATAGACACTCCTTTAGATTTAGAGTAAGGATTGGTACTGTGGAACCATTTTGGGTAATAGTAGGAAGTACAGTTAGGACTCACCCCAGTCTTGAAGTGCGTCTCCTGGAACATCAAAATTGATACATGTTGTTTATGATTGGAGTACAGGATCTGTCTCCTTTTCTCAGGCACATTCAACCCTTTAACATTATTGGAGCAAAATGTAATTCCAGTCATGACTAGTGTAAATTCCAGTGGATTGATAGTGTGGACACTGGGACCAGAACCTGAAGAGAATTTTGTGTGGTTGTTGGAATGGGGGTAGGTCAGAGGGTTGAAGGAAGGAGGGTGAAGAAAAGAAAAGAGAGAAGCAATAAAGTTGAAAATAGTAGAGAGAAGCTAAGTGTGTCGTGAATAGTGTTGAGCATTCCGATACCGCAAGTATCGGGTATCGGCCGATATTTGCTGTATCGGAATTCCGATACCGAGATTCGATACTTTTGTGGTATCGGGTATCGGTATCGAAACAACATTAATGTGTAAAATACAACATTAATGTGTAAAATAAAGAATTCAAATACAAAATATTGCTATACTCACCTCTCCGACGCAGCCTGGACCTCACCAAGGGAACCGGCAGCGTTCTTTGCTTAAAATGCGCGCTTTTCCTTCCTTCCGTGACGTCACGGCTTCTGATTGGTCGCGTGCCGCCCATGTGGCCGCGACGCGACCAATCACAGCAAGCCGTGACGTAATTTTCAGGTCCTTCTAGGCATTCAGTATTTTAAAATTACGTTCCGGCTTTGTGATTGGTCGCGTCGCGGTCACATGGGTGGCACGCAAACAATCACAGCAAGCCATGACGTAATTTCAGGTCCTGAATGCAGAAATAGGCATCAGGACCTGAAATTACGTCACGGCTTGCTGTGATTGGTCGCGTCGCAATCACAAGCCGTGACGTAATTTTAAAAATGCGCGCGTCTCCTGCCTCCCGTGACGTCACGGCTTGTGATTGGTCGCGTCGCCCATGTGACCGCGACGCGACCAATCACAAAGCCGGAACGTAATTTTAAAATACTGAATGCCTAGAAGGACCTGAAAATTACGTCACGGCTTGCTGTGATTGGTCGCGTCGCGGCCACATGGGCGGCACGCGACCAATCAGAAGCCGTGACGTCACGGAAGGAAGGAAAAGCGCGCATTTTAAGCAAAGAACGCTGCCGGTTCCCTCGGTGAGGTCCAGGCTGCGTCGGAGAGGTGAGTATAGCAATATTTTTTATTTCAATTCTTTATTTTACACATTAATATGGTTCCCAGGGCCTGAAGGAGAGTTTCCTCTCCTTCAGACCCTGGGAACCATCAGGAATACCGTCCGATACATGAGTCCCATTGACTTGTATTGGTATCGGGTATCGGTATCGGATTAGATCCGATACTTTGCCGGTATCGGCCGATACTTTCCTATACCGATACTTTCAAGTATCGGACGGTATCGCTCAACACTAGTCGTGAATAAACACCTAGAGTAAGAAATCAAGGTGTGGTTATTTGGCGGAATACCACCAAGTACAACAATCGGGGTGGGAAGAAGCCGAAGGTGAGAATCAGCCTAAATTTGTCACCGCCACAACCTAAGCAATAAAATGTTAAACCAAACTTTGTTAACTAATGTCCGGTCTTGTCCGGACTAGATTCAGGTTTAAACTTAGCAATATAGACAATAAGGCATATAGACAAACCATCTATCTTTCAGTGTTATCCCGATAATAGGTACCGGATTCAGAGGTCAATAGAAAGTGTTCCACATGACGGAACGCGGGTCATTGGGAACCAAATCGCCGCAAAATTCAATGCGGCACATTTAAATTAGTGCATGTATAATATTACACACTGCAAGACAGGAGAAGGCAGAAAGAGAGAAAGGCTTCTCTCATGTTACGACCTGGGAGGAGCTGTTCTTCTTGTGTTGCTTGGTGCGCTGTGTTATCAGCCATCTAGGAGGGATATCTGGAAGTTGGGGAAAATGAGGTCACTCGGGGAGATAAGTCATCGGCAACTGAAAGGTACCCAGAAAGTTAGTCAGATCCCCTAGGTTACGGAAAATGGCAGTTTTCCTTCCTTTAAAGGCTATCAGCTGGAACGGCAATCCCCACTTATATGTCAGTCCAGGAAAAAAGGCAAAAAAAAGTGCACTTACCCGTGTTCAGTGGTCACAATTTTTATTCGGACATTTATCAAAATATGCAGGGAGGGATGTGAAAAAAGCGGACTTTTTTTTTTTTAACGGCCGTTTCATGCCTCAGCACTTCAACGGGTCCTACACACTGGCCGGGAGTGGGGTGGAAATATATCAACATTTGCAGAGCCGTATGCTCCTCCTCCCACTCTCTGTCAGTGAGGCGAGGCAAATCACCTGTTATCCAAATGTGAACAATAAGGAAACAAACCAAAGTGAAATAAAACCAAGGTTAAGAACAATCAAGCACAAAAGACATTAAAACATTATGCACGTTTTTTTGTGCACATTTTTGCACATTTTTTCACATTTTTTAGAGAAAGACTGCCATATCGATTCTTTCGTTGAGACCAAGAGGTCCCAATGCATCTGCACGTAGAATCCAACCCCCTTCTCTTTGTAAAAGGAGGCATTGCAGATTTCCCCCTTGCCGCGGTAAGTTCACTTTCTCTAAACCTGCAAATCGTAACAATTGTGTATTACCTTCGTGATACTTTTTTACATGGTTAATGAAACGCGAAACGCCTTTACCCGTTTTTACAGAATTAAAATGTTCTCGGATTCTTACAAAAAGGGGCCGAATTGTCTTGCCTATATAATAGAACCCGCAGGGGCAAAGAATTGCATACACAACATGTGTAGTTCTACATGAAATGCAATCTCGAACTATATGTTGAATGGGGCCGATTTTAATATGGGTGCCGGTGAGATGATATACACACAGATTGCAATGCCCACATTTGAAATTCCCTTTGGGAATACTACCAGTAAGCCAATTTTCCCTATTTGATGAAAATCTATTCTGTACTAGACAATCTCTAATATTTTTGCTGCGACGGCATGCAAAAAGTGGTCCCTTTGCCACCATTTCTTTTAAATCAGGGTCCTGACCTAAAATTTGCCAATTCTTTCGAATTGCTGACCTAATACAAGCATCCATCGGTCCATATTCAAAGCAGAAGACAAATCTTTTTTCTTTTTTCCTAGATCTATTTACAGGGATCTCGTTCAAATCGGTGTTTTTAGCCCTATCTAGGGCTCTATCTAGGACTGGTTGCGGATATCCTCTTTTTTGGAACCTTTTATAGAGTTCTTCTGATTGTCTTTGAAACCCCCCCGGATTATTATTAATTCTTTTGACACGTAAGAACTGGCTAAAGGGTAAAGCTTGTTTTGTATAATGCGGATGGGCACTATTGTAATGCAGCAGGGCATTTGTGGAGGACGGTTTACGGTGGACTTCTGTGAGGAGTTTACCCTCAAAAACCTTTAATTTGACATCTAAAAAAACTAGCTCTTTATTCCCAAATTGATAAGTGAACTTCATGTTCATAGTATTTGATGTCTCTAAATATTCAACAAATTGTGTGAAAATTTCTTGCTGTCCCTCCCATACTATGAAGATGTCATCCACAAATCTTACAAAAAATTTTATGTGCTTTAAAAAAGTATTTTTTATCGAATAGATATAATCTTCTTCCAATTTGGCCAAAAATAAATTTGCTAGGGTGCACGCCACTGGAGTACCCATCGCTACACCCTCAATTTGTTTATACCAATTGTTATCGAATTGGAATGCGTTATGTCCAAGAATAAGGGATAAACCTTCACAAATGAAGTCAATAGTACCTACATCTGTCGGAGTATTTTTTAAAATGGAACCAATGGTATCTATTCCCATTTTTGGAGGAATTCTAGTATATAGGCTTTTTCACATCCCTCCCTGCATATTTTGATAAATGTCCGAATAAAAATTGTGACCACTGAACACGGGTAAGTGCATTTTTTTTGCCTTTTTTCCTGGACTGTCATGTTTTACTGAAAAAGTTGCACCCCGTTTGAAACATAAAGGAATCCCATTGGTTCTCTCCTTAACAAAGGGTTGTTTGGACAATAGGGTCTAATCACATAATAGCAGTGCGGGGTATCATTTTCCTGTTTTCTCCACTTATATGTAATGTCTCTTTCTGTGAGAAGAGATTATAAAGGTCGTAGTGCTCTCCTGAGCTGTAGAGTGCGCCTAGATAGATCTGAGAGTAGTAAAATCTGAGTTCCATAATAGTTGATGGTACCTCTCTGTCTGGCGGCCAACATGATGGCCTCCTTGACTTTATAGTAGTGTACTCTGCAGATAACATCCCTGGGTCTTGATTCTGACGACGGTTTAGGCCCAAGAGATCTATGTATATGGTCAAATTCTATGGAACCTGCCTCCTCATCATTTAACAATTCAAGGAACAGTTTTTGTACCGTGGGATCTAGATCAGATGAACTTCCAGATTCAGGAAGGCCACGTATTCTAATGTTCTTTCGTGTATTACGGTTTTCTAGATCCTCCATTCCCGTTGCAAACTCCTCCAATCTCAGAGCGTGGCTAGTGATGACCTCTCTGTGGGTTTGTAGTTCTTGCAAAATGATTTCCTGAGACTTCTCCATGTCCTCTCGGGATGTGAATTCTGATTTTAAGGCATGGAGCTCTTTTTTGTAAGAATTTTCAATGCGACAAGCAAAGACTTCTAAATCTTTTTTGGTGGGGAGTGTTCTAATACATTTGCTAAGATCATTTAAAGTTATGTCATCTGAGAGATCATTATTGTCTTCTCCCTGATCAGTCATTCTATCAGGGGAGCTCTGAGAAGCTGACGAATCACGTAAAAAGGAGCTGTCACTTGAGATCTTATTGGAAGATTTGGATCTTGTGCTCCTATGTTGACTATTTGTTTTTAAGAAGCGATCCATGTCACCAAATTGAGTTTCAGAATCCAGGGGTAAATCAGATCTTTTTTTGGATTTGCCCATATACCCCAGTGAGTCTTGATGGCTAGTATGTGGTTGTGGGGGGGATCAGTGAGGCAAGTTTATTTACATTAGGCAGCCAGTTGTCTCAACAGCAAACACCTCTCCCCTATTATGATTTCAAGTTTAGTGAGGGATATGGCTTGGGGCTTTATGAGTTTTGAGCAGAGCCGTAGAAGCAGCGTTGTTATTAGATATTAGCCTGCTTGTCTGTGTAACCACTGTGTTTGGCGCCAAAAGGAGAGGGGGGAGGGAAGCCAAAGCAGAGCCACCACAGCCCCAGACAGGAACAGCTCCACGTCCTCCACCCAGGCAAGGTGGGCGCAATATGAAACAGTGGGACGTGAGGGGACGATGGAGATAGATAACAGGGGTGTACTGCAGGTGGCCCGCACCGAGAGCCGGCCGGCTCCCAGCGGCTCCTATGTTAAAATGGCCACCGCTGCAATATGTGTCATCTCCCTGCACCGCCGACACTCCCACACTCACCGGTCTTCTACGTGCTGTGCCGCGGTCTCCCTCCCTGCCTCTCATCCTGGCGCTGGCTCCGTAATCTTGTCCTCCACTGATAACAGCAGGTCTGCCTCTGGGGCTTCACAGGGAAGCAGCAATGGTGTCTCTCCTCCGGAGTGCTTCAGGTGCTGTCCCGCATCCCTCTGCCACAGGGCTTCTCCCAACACAGATTTCAAGTGGGACAAGGTGAGAAGTCCTATGGTGTCCGGTCTTGGGGGGTATTTTGTGGAAATGCTGAAAACAGTCACAAAAGTAGGAAGACTCAATTTTTGTTTAGAGACAGATGCATCCTCTGCACAGTCAGTCAGTACAGAAACTCTAGACCTTTGCCCCACAATAGACTCGGGTCTTTTAATCATCCACGGCTTATAGCTGCGGTTTTTAAATCTGTGGCTAATTTTTTTACTTTGCTCCAAAAAATCACCCTCAGTACTGCACAATCTCTTCGCTCAAATTATTTCCCCACAGGTATTTTGCTTATAACATGTGTGGGATGGCAACTCTCCCCATGTAGCAGAGAGTTACCACTAACAGGTTTTCTATTTAACGAGGTTCAAATACAACCTGAAAAGTGATGTCCCTTAAGGAACACATCTAAATATAGTGCAATATTGTCATGTATTTGGTATGTAAAGGCCAAATTGTACTCATTATGAATATAATCTATAAACTGGGTAAAGACAGAATCACTCTCGGTTGCAGGTGGAGGAGGCACACCGACACACCCCCTCCAAATGATGACTATGTCATCGATGTACCTCCCCCACCGAACAACCCGAGATAGAAAAGGATTTTCATCTGAATATATATATATATATATATATATATATATATATATATATAATATATATATATATATATATTCTCTCTCCCATGTGGCCATATACAAACTTGCCAGTGAGGGCGAAACATTCACCCCCATTGGACCTCCGCAAACTTGTAAATAGAATTGTGCAACACATTTGAAAAAGTTGGTAGTTAGTAAATGGTTCACAGCTATGATGATAAAAGTTTTAGTATCAGAGTCATAGATATCTGTCCTGTTAAATAATTTAGACATGGATTCCAAAGGAGCCCTGTGGGGTATACAGGAATAAAGCAATGTCACATCACAATTGACCCACTTATATTCTTCTCGCCACTCCATATTCTGGATACCCTGCAAAAGATGCTTCGTATCTTTGATCAGACCTGTTATTTGAGACACCAATGGTTGTAATTTTTGTCCACCCAAGTCGGCAATCTTTCATTCACACCCCCTATCCCAGGTACAATAGGGCAGAAATGGGGATGAACAACAGTTTTATGGGTTTTGGGGAGGGCATGGAAGATAGGGCAGACAGGTTTGTTCGCCAAAAGACTTTTTTTTTTTTTAATACTCCCAAAGCTCTACCTTCTCCAAATTTTTCTGAACTTTTACAGTTGGATCCGATGACAAAGGGCAGAAAGCTGTGTTGCCTGCTGACATATAAATAATTTCATGATAGTATAATTGTTTATCAAGCACAACAACCGACCCGCCCTTGTCAGCAGGTCTTACAATTATATGAGGGTTGACCTTTAATTCCTGCAAAGCACTTCAAAGCAAGAGTTAAATTGTCATGACAAGATCTTTTCCTAGACAATAAATTCCTAGTTTCTTTTTCGATTACGTTCTGAAGGTTATCCATTGCTGGAACCCTCGATACAGTAGGATAATAATACGGATTTGGAATCACTTCCTTGTCAGAAGGAGTCTCCGCCAAACCAAATTGAAACTGTTGATTTTCAAGATGTAATTCTTGCAATGCCATACATGTTAGTTGCTCCACAGTGCCATCAGTGTAAAGGTCCAAATAATCACTGATGCAGGACCATTAAGAATGGGTAGGGACAGTATATCTTTCTAAGGCCGGTTTCACATTTGCGGTTGTGTCCGAGGGTTTCTTCCGCAAATATCCGCATGCGTTGCATATTCCTATATGTAAGGAACCAACAAGAAAAAGCCTTACTGACAAAATTCGCACACCAATGATAATACTAATAAAGTTATAAAAGTACAAAGCTGATTTTTATTTGAACAATTCAAAAACATCACAAACAATTAAAACATAATTAAAAAGTATACACCATCCGAAATACACAGGAATAGAAAAAAAAATGGAAATATAACATATAACCCCCCACACAGAAAAACCCCCAACCCCAAACTAATGGCTCATGGGGAAATGAAGGTACACCAATGAACGGGCAGCAGATAGTGCATCTAATAGACACATGCCATGCAAACCATGTAGGGCATATAAAGACAATGCTGCCCAAAAGGGTAGTATATACAAAACCAGCCAAGAAAGGGGAAAGGAGGGGGGAGAGAAGGAATGGGTTAATAGTAACCCATGAATGAAAGTGCCAAGCAAGATCTCAAAAATATATAAGGAGGAAAGCCCTCCATGAAAATACAACTTGGTATTGTAGGGCGATGCCCACTCGTATCGCCTGACTAGCAGGCTTCGTCAGGGAAGATCATATATCTATATTTAACATTAGAGATGCATGTGTCTGCGATCGGTTGCCTTTTGCCGCGTTTGACGACGCATGCGCAGTTTCATCTCCTGCTGTTTGGCGCGGTAAATGCTACATGTAGTAATTTTAGAGGCGTCAATTTTCCGCCTAGAAACGTATGCGGTTGTTAGCGGATGAAATGCGACCAAAAAACGCATTGCTGTCTATGTGAACGCATGTGGCCGCAAGCACATGCGTTAGTGAATGCATGCATTGCACCACAGGAAAATATGTCTAGACACTGATTAGCCACCCCCACATACAAAGTGATAAAGGGAGGGAGTGGACATTTGCAGGTCACTACTCAGCAGACAAAGAACCAGACCAGAAAGATGAAAGCACCTTGGAGGAAACAAGACTGAACAATGTGAGTATATCCTAGCCAATGCCTTTATTTTCTATTTTCTGTCTCTACATGTCCTAATTTCTGCCATTTCTTTCTTCCTGCATGCATAAGAATGTCATCTTCTTCTGATGAGGAGCAACATCCTGGGCCTTCACAAGCCGAACATGTCAGTGAAGTGAGTACTCAACTCCTCAGATGGGTAAGTATTCACTGTCACATCTACACATGTGACAATTTTTTTTTCCTTTTTTTAGAGCACTTCTTTCACTTTCACAGTCGGGTGGCAAGGCGGCAGCGTGTAAGTATACCTGGCTGACTGTTTATTGTATCCTCACTTTAGTATTCCTGAATCTTCCTTTCTTTACTTTCCTCTTTCTTTACAATTTTCTTCTGGACTCCTTGTTTATCTTGACTTTCATTATTCATGCCATTTCTCTGCCTCTGTTTTCTTTCTTTTCCTTATGTTAATGTCTCCAACCTAAATGTCTTAATTTATTTTTTAGGTTCCAGAACGGGATAAGAACCTCATTGACAACGATATCCTCATCTCCCTGGTCCATGAGCGAGTCCCGTTGTGGGACACCCAGGTTCTGCAGCACTCGGACAACG
This sequence comes from Ranitomeya variabilis, assembly GCF_051348905.1. Classification (NCBI taxonomy): domain Eukaryota; kingdom Metazoa; phylum Chordata; class Amphibia; order Anura; family Dendrobatidae; genus Ranitomeya; species Ranitomeya variabilis. The sequence goes on along the minus strand of NC_135234.1, from coordinate 150,671,222 downwards.
TGATGATCCGGCGGCTATGGAATGAGGTGGCCAAAGCGATGTGGGATGGCTGGGACAACGCCCCGACTTGGGTCCGAAATGCACTTTGTAAGTATTGCAAAACTGTGTGTGATGACAAAAACTCTCAGGAGTTTCTCTCATCACACACAGTTGTGTGAGCACGACCAAAAGTCCATTGTCTAACCATTATTTTTTGTTTTTTCAACAGTGCTCAAAGTCAAAACACGTTGGTGTTCGATGAAGGATTGCTTCAACAAGGACCTGCTTCAAGAGAGCCATGTTCCCAGTGGTTCTGGAGCAAGGATCCGAAAATATAAATACCACCACATTCTGGCATTTTTAAGATCGGTCCTTGCCCAGAGAACGTAAGTATTTTTTCGGTGTATTAGGTTGTGTTGTATTGCCATAATCTGTATGTTTCTATTCCACAGGAGTTGGCGTTTAGTAAATGTTTGGTATTATTTTTTTTTCCTTTTTTCACAGCACATGGAGCAGCACTGTTGACCCAGGTTCTGGAGAGGTCCTTCATCAGACAGCCACAGACCCGTCCCAGCCATCCAGCAGCGCTGCAGTAAGTGGGCCTGCCACACTAACTGGAGACCAAGAAGCTGGTCCATCAGGTGTTCCCCTTTCCCAGTCCTCTTCCTCTGCCCATTTTTTTGGGCTCCTCCCGGCAGCAGCAGATGGCACCAGACAGGTCACTTATGCCCGAGTTTTCGCACTTGAGCTCGGTTTTTCATGATGGACTCAAGGCTTTGGGTGAACGCCTGGATACTGCCATTAGCCATATGAATATACGTATCCAGGAGGTCACCAAAAGCCTTGACCAAGTAAAAGCTGACCTCCAGAGGCCAGCACATCATTTTTTTAATCAAATTGAACAGGGCATGTCGGAACACCTTACTCCTGATCTCCAGCTTAGTGTCATACAGGCCTGCAAGGCTGCTTACGTGCAGGCTATGCAGCAGAGTCGTTATTTTCATCAGACAGTGGTGGCATATCCACCTGTGCCTGCACTGTCACGCTTGACCTCCATGCTGACCTCTGCTGCATACCACTGCATGGCCACCTCCATTCCAAGCACTGCCGGACACCACTACAGCACCACCACCATGCCAAGTGCTGTAGGACAACCCACCAACACCACCATGACAACTGCTGCTCCTGCTTGGACCTCCTCCACTGACACCACCATGCCGCAGCAGGACCCTGGCATGGCCTTTCACTCCACCACCATGATGCAGCAGGACCCTGGCATTCCCTTCCGCTCCGCAACCACAATGCAGCAGGGCCCTGGCATTCCCTTCCGCTCCGCCACCACGATGCAGCAGGACTCTGGCATTGCCTTCCAAACTCCTACTGCAACCATGCAGCAGCAGCAGCGGGACGAAGACATTGACAGTTTGGCCACTATAACCTGGCTGCAAGAAATGAGCCCGCCGAGGCTCCCCAGACCGCAGCGCCGATCCCAAAAAGGGAAAAAAGCAGACTATATCTATTCCTACCCCTCACCTCCCAATGTGTCTGTTATGTCAGGTTTGTCTCACCTTTCCTGTGTGTCTCAGCCCTCTCATGCATAGAGCCCATCCCCGATCTGCCAGACCCCAGTAATTAAATTGCCCCTTCTCCTGCCACCCCTGCGTCGTCCACAGTGAGTCAAGCTTCACAGCTAAATATCCCGTTTCCAGCACTCTACCCCAAGCAGGCGCAGTTAATTTTTTTTTGTTATAAAAATAAATAATAATGTTTTTTGCCTTCCAAAATGTTTGGTTAATTTGTATTTCACCGCCGGCAACACACACCGTACGCCAAATAAAATACTGCGCCGCACACTTTATTTTTTGCCCACATAATAGCTCCAGTAGATAGCAAGTACAACACTGCAGTTTTGTGTGTCTTTAGTATAGAGATATGAGGTGGGCCAAAAAATTTATACTTGTATTTTATCCATAATCATTTCCTTCAACTTAGTCTGTGACTAGTGTTGCAGACTGAAGAGAAAATGGTGGCAATACAATGTAGAACTATACTCAACAGGTCATGTGTCCAAAAACTCATTAGTTAGGACTATGGTTGAGCGACTTTCATTTTTTTAAGATCGAGTCTGGTTTTGTGAAACCCGATTTAGTCCAGAGTCGAGTCGAGTGAAGTCAGCTGATTATCGCTAAAAGTCGGGGATCGACCGAAACACGAAACCCAATGCAAGTCAATGGGGAAGCATAGCCGGCAGTGAGTGGAGGCCAGGAAAACACCTACAGTGCACATTTTACTGCCAAAAACATCCATTCTTGTTTTCTGAAGCTTGTCAATCTTAATTAACTTTATAATAATAGTTGGGCACTGGAAATTGGGGGTCATTTGGCAAAAGTTGTGGGGGTAGGGCTGGTTCAAGGTTTTAGTGGGCCCAGGAAACATGGACTACGTCATCGCGGTGGAGCAGGGAGAGGTAAGTATTTCAACGTTGCAAGTGCTGTGATCCTGAGCAAGCAGGGGGGGCCCACTCGTTCGCATTGGCACTGGCACAGGGCCCCTCAAAGTACGGCGGTGTGTTTGCATGGTGGGGGCGCCTCCCACCAGCAGCGACACTTTTGCGTACTCTGAGTGGCCCTGTGCCAGTGACGTCGCCAACGAGTATGCCCCCCCACCTGATGAAGGAACCTGCACTTTCATCTGCACCTTCCTCTTTGTCCCTGTGTAAGGTGGTATAATATGCGGGAAGGGGAACCTTACTTTCAGCAGGGTCAGATTCTGGCTGTGTAGAGTACAAGGGGAATGTAGTGGTCTAGGTCAATGTACCAGCAGACTCATCTAGCAGTGGCTGGGCAATGGGCAGGATGATGAGGAAACAGATATAGGGCCAAAGAATAAAGTAGGCTAAATGCAGATCAAAATTGGTAACAGGACTAAACAGGCAGCATTGCTTTGTTCAGTGGAGTAGCAAACCCAAGAGCAGCAGACACTGTTTCAAGGGCCTAACCACACTAGTAGGCCAAATGCAGTTTAATATCTGATAGTATAGGCCGAAAGCCAGAATGTGGAAGCTCAGCTTTGTTCAGTTGAGGACAACACCAGGGAGGGGCAGACACCGTTAGTAGGCCCTAACCACCATTTTGTTTTTTAAAAAACACTTAATGAGAGCCAGAAGGTTGAAGCTCAGCTTTATTCAGTTTAGGGCAACACCAGGGAGGGGCAGACACCGTTAGTAGGCCCTAAACACCATTTTGTTTTTTAAAAAACACTTAATGAGAGCCAGAAGGTTGAAGCTCAGCTTTATTCAGTTGAGGGCAACACCAGGCAGGGGCAGACACCGTTAGTAGGCCGGAACCACCATTTTGTTTTTTAAAAAACACTTAATGAGAGCCAGAAGGTTGAAGCTCAGCTTTATTCAGTTGAGGGCAACACCAGGCAGGGGCAGACACCGTTAGTAGGCCGGAACCACCATTTTGTTTTTTAAAAAACACTTAATGAGAGCCAGAAGGTTGAAGCTCAGCTTTATTCAGTTGAGGGCAACACCAGGCAGGGGCAGACACCGTTAGTAGGTCGGAACCAGCAATGTGTTTAAAAACAGCAGTTAGTCAGAGCCAGAAGGTTGAAGCTCAGCTTTATTCAGTTGAGGGCAACACCAGGCAGGGGCAGACACCGTTAGTAGGCCGGAACCAGCAATGTGTTTAAAAACAGCAGTTAATCAGAGCCAGAAGGTTGAAGCTCAGCTTTATTCAGTTGAGGGCAACACCAGGGAGGGGCAGAAGCCTGTTATGGTTCTCAATGGCAAGAGAACATAGCCCAGCAAACATACGAACTAGCTCTTGGAAGGATGGAAACTAAACTGACCATGAACTAAACCTGCCGCACAACTAACAGTAGCCGGGTAGCGTAGCCTGCGTTTTATCCCTAGACGCCCAGCGCCGGCCGGAGGACTAACTAATCCTGGCAGAGGAAAATATAGTCCTGGCTCACCTCTAGAGAAATTTCCCCGAAAGGCAGACAGAGGCCCCCACAAATATTGGCGGTGATTTTAGATGAAATGACAAACGTAGTATGAAAATAGGTTTAGCAAAATTGAGGTCCGCTTACTAGATAGCAGGAAGACAGAAAGGGCACTTTCATGGTCAGCTGAAAACCCTATCAAAATACCATCCTGAAATTACTTTAAGACTCTAGTATTAACTCATAACATCAGAGTGGCAATTTCAGATCACAAGAGCTTTCCAGACACAGAAACGAAACTACAGCTGTGAACTGGAACAAAATGCAAAAACAAACAAGGACTAAGTCCAACTTAGCTGGGAGTTGTCTAGCAGCAGGAACATGCACAGAAAGGCTTCTGATTACAATGTTGACCGGCATGGAAGTGACAGAGGAGCAAGGCTAAATAGCGACTCCCACCTCCTGATGGAAACAGGTGAACAGAGAGGATGATGCACACCAGTTCAATTCCACCAGTGGCCACCGGGGGAGCCCAAAATCCAATTTCACAACAGTACCCCCCCCTCAAGGAGGGGGCACCGAACCCTCACCAGAACCACCAGGGCGATCAGGATGAGCCCTATGAAAGGCACGGACCAAATCGGAGGCATGAACATCAGAGGCAGTCACCCAAGAATTATCCTCCTGACCGTATCCCTTCCATTTGACCAGATACTGGAGTTTCCGTCTGGAAACACGGGAGTCCAAGATTTTTTCCACAACGTACTCCAACTCGCCCTCAACCAACACCGGAGCAGGAGGCTCAACGGAAGGCACAACCGGTACCTCATACCTGCGCAATAATGACCGATGAAAAACATTATGAATAGAAAAAGATGCAGGGAGGTCCAAACGGAAGGACACAGGGTTAAGAATCTCCAATATCTTGTACGGGCCGATGAACCGAGGCTTAAACTTGGGAGAAGAAACCCTCATAGGGACAAAACGAGAAGACAACCACACCAAGTCCCCAACACAAAGCCGAGGACCAACCCGACGCCGGCGGTTGGCAAAAAGCTGAGTCTTCTCCTGGGACAACTTCAAATTGTCCACTACCTGCCCCCAAATCTGATGCAACCTCTCCACCACAGCATCCACTCCAGGACAATCCGAAGATTCCACCTGACCAGAAGAAAATCGAGGATGAAACCCCGAATTACAGAAAAAGGGAGACACCAAGGTGGCAGAACTGGCCCGATTATTGAGGGCAAACTCCGCTAAAGGCAAAAAAGCAACCCAATCATCCTGATCTGCAGACACAAAACACCTCAAATATGTCTCCAAGGTCTGATTCGTCCGCTCGGTCTGGCCATTAGTCTGAGGATGGAAAGCAGATGAGAAAGACAAATCTATGCCCATCCTAGCACAGAATGCTCGCCAAAATCTAGACACGAATTGGGTACCTCTGTCAGAAACGATATTCTCCGGAATACCATGCAAACGGACCACATTTTGAAAAAACAGAGGAACCAACTCGGAAGAAGAAGGCAACTTAGGCAGGGGAACCAAATGGACCATCTTAGAGAAACGATCACACACCACCCAGATGACAGACATCTTCTGAGAAACAGGAAGATCCGAAATAAAATCCATCGAGATGTGCGTCCAGGGCCTCTTCGGGATAGGCAAGGGCAACAACAATCCACTAGCCCGAGAACAACAAGGCTTGGCCCGAGCACAAACGTCACAAGACTGCACGAAGCCTCGCACATCTTGAGACAGGGAAGGCCACCAGAAGGACCTTGCCACCAAATCCCTGGTACCAAAGATTCCAGGATGACCTGCCAACGCAGAAGAATGAACCTCAGAAATGACTTTACTGGTCCAATCATCAGGAACAAACAGTCTACCAGGTGGGCAACGATCAGGTCTATCCGCCTGAAACTCCTGCAAGGCCCGCCGCAGGTCTGGAGAAACGGCAGACAATATCACTCCATCCTTAAGGATACCTGTAGGTTCAGAATTACCAGGGGAGTCAGGCTCAAAACTCCTAGAAAGGGCATCCGCCTTAACATTCTTAGAACCCGGCAGGTAGGACACCACAAAATTAAACCGAGAGAAAAACAACGACCAGCGCGCCTGTCTAGGATTCAGGCGTCTGGCGGACTCAAGATAAATTAGATTTTTGTGGTCAGTCAATACCACCACCTGATGTCTAGCCCCCTCAAGCCAATGACGCCACTCCTCAAAAGCCCACTTCATGGCCAAAAGCTCCCGATTCCCAACATCATAATTCCGCTCGGCGGGCGAAAATTTACGCGAGGAAAAAGCACAAGGTCTCATCACGGAGCAATCGGAACTTCTCTGCGACAAAACCGCCCCAGCTCCGATTTCAGAAGCGTCGACCTCAACCTGAAAAGGAAGAGCAACATCAGGCTGACGCAACACAGGGGCGGAAGAAAAGCGGCGCTTAAGCTCCCGAAAGGCCTCCACAGCAGCAGGGGACCAATCAGCAACATCAGCACCCTTCTTAGTCAAATCAGTCAATGGTTTAACAACATCAGAAAAACCAGCAATAAATCGACGATAAAAGTTAGCAAAGCCCAAAAATTTCTGAAGACTCTTAAGAGAAGAGGGTTGCGTCCAATCACAAATAGCCTGAACCTTGACAGGATCCATCTCGATGGAAGAGGGGGAAAAAATATATCCCAAAAAGGAAATCTTTTGAACCCCAAAAACGCACTTAGAACCCTTCACACACAAGGAATTAGACCGCAAAACCTGAAAAACCCTCCTGACCTGCTGGACATGAGAGTCCCAGTCATCCGAAAAAATCAAAATATCATCCAGATACACAATCATAAATTTATCCAAATAATCACGGAAAATGTCATGCATAAAGGACTGAAAGACTGAAGGGGCATTTGAAAGACCAAAAGGCATCACCAAATACTCAAAGTGGCCCTCGGGCGTATTAAATGCGGTTTTCCACTCATCCCCCTGCTTAATTCGCACCAAATTATACGCCCCACGAAGATCTATCTTAGAGAACCACTTGGCCCCCTTTATGCGAGCAAACAAATCAGTCAGCAGTGGCAACGGATATTGATATTTAACCGTGATTTTATTCAAAAGCCGATAATCAATGCACGGCCTCAAAGAGCCATCTTTCTTAGCCACAAAGAAAAAACCGGCTCCTAAGGGAGATGACGAAGGACGAATATGTCCCTTTTCCAAGGACTCCTTTATATATTCTCGCATAGCAGCATGTTCAGGCACAGACAGATTAAATAAACGACCCTTAGGGTATTTACTACCCGGAATCAAATCTATGGCACAATCGCACTCCCGGTGCGGAGGTAATGAACCAAGCTTAGGTTCTTCAAAAACGTCACGATATTCAGTCAAGAATTCAGGAATCTCAGAGGGAATAGATGATAAAATGGAAACCACAGGTACGTCCCCATGCGTCCCCTTACATCCCCAGCTTAACACAGACATAGCTTTCCAGTCAAGGACTGGGTTATGAGATTGCAGCCATGGCAATCCAAGCACCAACACATCATGTAGGTTATACAGCACAAGAAAGCGAATAATCTCCTGGTGATCCGGATTAATCCGCATAGTTACTTGTGTCCAGTATTGTGGTTTATCGCTAGCCAATGGGGTGGAGTCAATCCCCTTCAGGGGTATAGGAGTTTCAAGAGGCTCCAAATCATACCCACAGCGTTTGGCAAAGGACCAATCCATAAGACTCAAAGCGGCGCCAGAGTCGACATAGGCATCCGCGGTAATAGATGATAAAGAACAAATCAGGGTCACAGATAGAATAAACTTAGACTGTAAAGTGCCAATTGAAACAGACTTATCAAGCTTCTTAGTACGCTTAGAGCATGCTGATATAACATGAGTTGAATCACCGCAATAGAAGCACAACCCATTTTTTCGTCTAAAATTCTGCCGTTCACTTCTGGACAGAATTCTATCACATTGCATATTCTCTGGCATCTTCTCAGTAGACACCGCCAAATGGTGCACAGGTTTGCGCTCCCGCAGGCGCCTATCGATCTGGATAGCCATTGTCATGGACTCATTCAGACCCGCAGGCACAGGGAACCCCACCATAACATCCTTAATGGCATCAGAGAGACCCTCTCTGAAATTCGCCGCCAGGGCGCACTCATTCCACTGAGTAAGCACAGCCCATTTACGGAATTTCTGGCAGTATATTTCAGCTTCATCTTGCCCCTGAGATAGGGACATCAAGGCCTTTTCCGCCTGAAGTTCTAACTGAGGTTCCTCATAAAGCAACCCCAAGGCCAGAAAAAACGCATCCACATTGAGCAACGCAGGATCCCCTGGAGCCAATGCAAAAGCCCAATCCTGAGGGTCGCCCCGGAGCAAAGAAATCACAATCCTGACCTGCTGAGCAGGATCTCCAGCAGAGCGAGATTTCAGGGACAAAAACAACTTGCAATTATTTTTGAAATTTTGAAAGCCAGATCTATTCCCCGAGAAAAATTCAGGCAAAGGAATTCTAGGTTCAGATATAGGAACATGAACAACAAAATCTTGTAAGTTTTGAACTTTCGTGGTGAGATTATTCAAACCTGCAGCTAAACTCTGAATATCCATTTTAAACAGGTGAACACAGAGCCATTCCAGGATTAGAAGGAGAGAGAGAGAGAAAGGCTGCAATATAGGCAGACTTGCAAGAGATTCAATTACAAGCACACTCAGAACTGAGAAAAAAAAAAAAAAAAAAAAATCTTCAGCAGACTTCTCTTATCTCTCCTTTCTCTGTCAATTAATTTAACCCTTTGAGGCCGGTCAAACTGTTATGGTTCTCAATGGCAAGAGAACATAGCCCAGCAAACATACGAACTAGCTCTTGGAAGGATGGAAACTAAACTGACCATGAACTAAACCTGCCGCACAACTAACAGTAGCCGGGTAGCGTAGCCTGCGTTTTATCCCTAGACGCCCAGCGCCGGCCGGAGGACTAACTAATCCTGGCAGAGGAAAATATAGTCCTGGCTCACCTCTAGAGAAATTTCCCCGAAAGGCAGACAGAGGCCCCCACAAATATTGGCGGTGATTTTAGATGAAATGACAAACGTAGTATGAAAATAGGTTTAGCAAAATTGAGGTCCGCTTACTAGATAGCAGGAAGACAGAAAGGGCACTTTCATGGTCAGCTGAAAACCCTATCAAAATACCATCCTGAAATTACTTTAAGACTCTAGTATTAACTCATAACATCAGAGTGGCAATTTCAGATCACAAGAGCTTTCCAGACACAGAAACGAAACTACAGCTGTGAACTGGAACAAAATGCAAAAACAAACAAGGACTAAGTCCAACTTAGCTGGGAGTTGTCTAGCAGCAGGAACATGCACAGAAAGGCTTCTGATTACAATGTTGACCGGCATGGAAGTGACAGAGGAGCAAGGCTAAATAGCGACTCCCACCTCCTGATGGAAACAGGTGAACAGAGAGGATGATGCACACCAGTTCAATTCCACCAGTGGCCACCGGGGGAGCCCAAAATCCAATTTCACAACAGAAGCCGTTAGTAGGCCCTAACCACCATTTTGTTTTTTAAAAAACACTTAATGAGAGCCAGAAGGTTGAAGCTCAGCTTTATTCAGTTGAGGGCAACACCAGGCAGGGGCAGACACCGTTAGTAGGCCGGAACCAGCAATGTGTTTAAAAACAGCAGTTAATCAGAGCCGGAAGGTAGAAGCTCAGCTTTATTCAGTTGAGGGCAACACCAGGGAGGGGCAGAAGCCGTTAGTAGGCCCTAACCACCATTTTGTTTTTTAAAAAACACTTAATGAGAGCCAGAAGGTTGAAGCTCAGCTTTATTCAGTTGAGGGCAACACCAGGCAGGGGCAGACACCGTTAGTAGGCCGGAACCAGCAATGTGTTTAAAAACAGCAGTTAATCAGAGCCGGAAGGTAGAAGCTCAGCTTTATTCAGTTGAGGGCAACACCAGGGAGGGGCAGAAGCCGTTAGTAGGCCCTAACCACCATTTTGTTTTTTAAAAAACACTTAATGAGAGCCAGAAGGTTGAAGCTCAGCTTTATTCAGTTGAGGGCAACACCAGGCAGGGGCAGACACCGTTAGTAGGCCGGAACCAGCAATGTGTTTAAAAACAGCAGTTAATCAGAGCCGGAAGGTAGAAGCTCAGCTTTATTCAGTTGAGGGCAACACCAGGGAGGGGCAGAAGCCGTTAGTAGGCCCTAACCACTATTTTGTTTTTTAAAAAACACTTAATGAGAGCCAGAAGGTTGAATCTCAGCTTTATTCAGTTGAGGGCAACACCAGGCAGGGGCAGACACCGTTAGTAGGCCGGAACCACCATTTTGTTTTTTAAAAAACACTTAATGAGAGCCAGAAGGTTGAAGCTCAGCTTTATTCAGTTGAGGGCAACACCAGGCAGGGGCAGACACCGTTAGTAGGCCGGAACCAGCAATGTGTTTAAAAACAGCAGTTAATCAGAGCCGGAAGGTAGAAGCTCAGCTTTATTCAGTTGAGGGCAACACCAGGGAGGGGCAGAAGCCGTTAGTAGGCCCTAACCACCATTTTGTTTTTTAAAAAACACTTAATGAGAGCCAGAAGGTTGAAGCTCAGCTTTATTCAGTTGAGGGCAACACCAGGCAGGGGCAGACACCGTTAGTAGGCCGGAACCACCATTTTGTTTTTTAAAAACACTTAATGAGAGCCAGAAGGTTGAAGCTCAGCTTTATTCAGTTGAGGGCAACACCAGGCAGGGGCAGACACCGTTAGTAGGCCGGAACCAGCAATGTGTTTAAAAACAGCAGTTAATCAGAGCCGGAAGGTAGAAGCTCAGCTTTATTCAGTTGAGGGCAACACCAGGGAGGGGCAGAAGCCGTTAGTAGGCCCTAACCACCATTTTGTTTTTTAAAAAACACTTCATCAGAGCCGGAAGGTAGAAGCTCAGCTTTATTCAGTTGAGGGCAACACCAGGGAGGGGCAGAAGCCGTTAGTAGGCCCTAACCACCATTTTGTTTTTTAAAAAACACTTAATGAGAGCCAGAAGGTTGAAGCTCAGCTTTATTCAGTTGAGGGCAACACCAGGGAGGGGCTGACACCGTTAGTAGGCCGGAACCAGCAATGTGTTTAAAAACAGCAGTTAATCAGAGCTGGAAGGTAGAAGCTCATCTTTATTCAGTTGAGGGCAACACCAGGGAGGGGCAGAAGCCGTTAGTAGGCCCTAACCACCATTTTGTTTTTTAAAAAACACTTAATGAGAGCCAGAAGGTTGAAGCTCAGCTTTATTCAGTTGAGGGCAACACCAGGCAGGGGCAGACACCGTTAGTAGGCCGGAACCAGCAATGTCTTTAAAAACAGCAGTTAATCAGAGCCGGAAGGTAGAAGCTCAGCTTTATTCAGTTGAGGGCAACACCAGGGAGGGGCAGACACCGTTAGTAGGCCGGAACCAGCAATGTGTTTAAAAACAGCAGTTAATCAGAGCCGGAAGGTAGAAGCTCAGCTTTATTCAGTTGAGGGCAACACCAGGGAGGGGCAGAAGCCGTTAGTAGGCCCTAACCACCATTTTGTTTTTTAAAAAACACTTAATGAGAGCCAGAAGGTTGAAGCTCAGCTTTATTCAGTTGAGGGCAACACCAGGCAGGGGCAGACACCGTTAGTAGGCCGGAACCAGCAATGTGTTTAAAAACAGCAGTTAATCAGAGCCGGAAGGTAGAAGCTCAGCTTTATTCAGTTGAGGGCAACACCAGGGAGGGGCAGACACCGTTAGTAGGCCGGAACCAGCAATGTGTTTAAAAACAGCAGTTAATCAGAGCCGGAAGGTAGAAGCTCAGCTTTATTCAGTTGAGGGCAACACCAGGGAGGGGCAGAAGCCGTTAGTAGGCCCTAACCACCATTTTGTTTTTTAAAAAACACTTAATGAGAGCCAGAAGGTTGAAGCTCAGCTTTATTCAGTTGAGGGCAACACCAGGCAGGGGCAGACACCGTTAGTAGGCCGGAACCAGCAATGTGTTTAAAATCAGCAGTTTATCAGAGCCGGAAGGTAGAAGCTCAGCTTTATTCAGTTGAGGGCAACACCAGGGAGGGGCAGAAGCCGTTAGTAGGCCCTAACCACCATTTTGTTTTTTAAAAAACACTTAATGAGAGCCAGAAGGTAGAAGCTCAGCTTTATTCAGTTGAGGACAACTTGAATTAGTGACTGCATACAGACTTAGCAGGCTGTCCCCTGTGTGGACCATGCATCCAATACATTAACCCATTGAGCCACAAAGGACACGTAACCTTCCGTGGCCATGCCTACAGGTCCATGTGTCTGTTGTCAGGTGTACCTTTGTCAGTGTAGGCCTATTGGAAGGAGGGACCGCAGACAGGCTTCGAATGCCTAACACAATAAAATGGGCTGGCTGTAGGCACTTTAAAATTGGTTCCAGGGGTACACGGGCAGCAGTGGTCTGGTCAGTGGAGGCCTAGTGGAAGGAGGGACCGCAGACAGGCTTCGAAGGCCTAAAATAACAAACAATAGGCTCATGGCAGTTTTACAGCGGTTACATGGATACACGGGCAGGCAGCTTGGTGGTGAGTGGAGGAGTATTTAAAGTAGGGACCGCAGACAGGCTATCAAAGGCCTAAAATAACAAACAATAGGCTCATGGCAGTTTTACAGCGGTTACATGGATACACGGGCAGGCAGCTGGTGATGAGTGGAGGAGTATTTAAAGTAGGGACCGCAGACAGGCTATCAAAGGCCTAAAATAACAAACAATAGGCTCATGGCAGTTTTACAGCGGTTACATGGATACACAGGCAGCTTGGTGGTGAGTGGAGGAGTATTTAAAGTAGGGACCGCAGACAGGCTATCAAAGGCCTAAAATAACAAACAATAGGCTCATGGCAGTTTTACAGCGGTTACATGGATACACGGGCAGGCAGCTGGTGATGAGTGGAGGAGTATTTAAAGTAGGGACCGCAGACAGGCTATCAAAGGCCTAAAATAACAAACAATAGGCTCATGGCAGTTTTACAGCGGTTACATGGATACACAGGCAGCTTGGTGGTGAGTGGAGGAGTATTTAAAGTAGGGACCGCAGACAGGCTATCAAAGGCCTAAAATAACAAACAATAGGCTCATGGCAGTTTTACAGCGGTTACATGGATACACGGGCAGGCAGCTGGTGATGAGTGGAGGAGTATTTAAAGTAGGGACCGCAGACAGGCTATCAAAGGCCTAAAATAACAAACAATAGGCTCATGGCAGTTTTACAGCGGTTACATGGATACACGGGCAGGCAGCTGGTGATGAGTGGAGGAGTATTTAAAGTAGGGACCGCAGACAGGCTATCAAAGGCCTAAAATAACAAACAATAGGCTCATGGCAGTTTTACAGCGGTTACATGGATACACAGGCAGCTTGGTGGTGAGTGGAGGAGTATTTAAAGTAGGGACCGCAGACAGGCTATCAAAGGCCTAAAATAACAAACAATAGGCTCATGGCAGTTTTACAGCGGTTACATGGATACACGGGCAGGCAGCTGGTGATGAGTGGAGGAGTATTTAAAGTAGGGACCGCAGACAGGCTATCAAAGGCCTAAAATAACAAACAATAGGCTCATGGCAGTTTTACAGCGGTTACATGGATACACAGGCAGCTTGGTGGTGAGTGGAGGAGTATTTAAAGTAGGGACCGCAGACAGGCTATCAAAGGCCTAAAATAACAAACAATAGGCTCATGGCAGTTTTACAGCGGTTACATGGATACACGGGCAGGCAGCTGGTGATGAGTGGAGGAGTATTTAAAGTAGGGACCGCAGACAGGCTATCAAAGGCCTAAAATAACAAACAATAGGCTCATGGCAGTTTTACAGCAGTTACATGGATACACAGGCAGCTTGGTGGTGAGTGGAGGAGTATTTAAAGTAGGGACCGCAGACAGGCTATCAAAGGCCTAAAATAACAAACAATAGGCTCGTGGCAGTTTTACAGCGGTTACATGGATACACGGGCAGGCAGCTGGTGATGAGTGGAGGAGTATTTAAAGTAGGGACCGCAGACAGGCTATCAAAGGCCTAAAATAACAAACAATAGGCTCATGGCAGTTTTACAGCGGTTACATGGATACACAGGCAGCTTGGTGGTGAGTGGAGGAGTATTTAAAGTAGTGACCGCAGACAGGCTATCAAAGGCCTAAAATAACAAACAATAGGCTCATGGCAGTTTTACAGCGGTTACATGGATACACAGGCAGCTTGGTGGTGAGTGGAGGAGTATTTAAAGTAGGGACCGCAGACAGGCTATCAAAGGCCTAAAATAACAAACAATAGGCTCATGGCAGTTTTACAGCGGTTACATGGATACACAGGCAGCTTGGTGGTGAGTGGAGGAGTATTTAAAGTAGGGACCGCAGACAGGCTATCAAAGGCCTAAAATAACAAACAATAGGCTCATGGCAGTTTTACAGCGGTTACATGGATACACAGGCAGCTTGGTGGTGAGTGGAGGAGTATTTAAAGTAGGGACCGCAGACAGGCTATCAAAGGCCTAAAATAACAAACAATAGGCTCATGGCAGTTTTACAGCGGTTACATGGATACACAGGCAGCTTGGTGGTGAGTGGAGGAGTATTTAAAGTAGGGACCGCAGACAGGCTATCAAAGGCCTAAAATAACAAACAATAGGCTCATGGCAGTTTTACAGCGGTTACATGGATACACGGGCAGGCAGCTGGTGATGAGTGGAGGAGTATTTAAAGTAGGGACCGCAGACAGGCTATCAAAGGCCTAAAATAACAAACAATAGGCTCATGGCAGTTTTACAGCGGTTACATGGATACACAGGCAGCTTGGTGGTGAGTGGAGGAGTATTTAAAGTAGGGACCGCAGACAGGCTATCAAAGGCCTAAAATAACAAACAATAGGCTCATGGCAGTTTTACAGCGGTTACATGGATACACGGGCAGGCAGCTGGTGATGAGTGGAGGAGTATTTAAAGTAGGGACCGCAGACAGGCTATCAAAGGCCTAAAATAACAAACAATAGGCTCATGGCAGTTTTACAGCGGTTACATGGATACACAGGCAGCTTGGTGGTGAGTGGAGGAGTATTTAAAGTAGGGACCGCAGACAGGCTATCAAAGGCCTAAAATAACAAACAATAGGCTCATGGCAGTTTTACAGCGGTTACATGGATACACAGGCAGCTTGGTGGTGAGTGGAGGAGTATTTAAAGTAGGGACCGCAGACAGGCTATCAAAGGCCTAAAATAACAAACAATAGGCTCATGGCAGTTTTACAGCGGTTACATGGATACACTGGCAGGCAGCTGGTGATGAGTGGAGGAGTATTTAAAGTAGGGACCGCAGACAGGCTATCAAAGGCCTAAAATAACAAACAATAGGCTCATGGCAGTTTTACAGCGGTTACATGGATACACAGGCAGCTTGGTGGTGAGTGGAGGAGTATTTAAAGTAGGGACCGCAGACAGGCTATCAAAGGCCTAAAATAACAAACAATAGGCTCATGGCAGTTTTACAGCGGTTACATGGATACACGGGCAGGCAGCTGGTGATGAGTGGAGGAGTATTTAAAGTAGGGACCGCAGACAGGCTATCAAAGGCCTAAAATAACAAACAATAGGCTCATGGCAGTTTTACAGCGGTTACATGGATACACAGGCAGCTTGGTGGTGAGTGGAGGAGTATTTAAAGTAGGGACCGCAGACAGGCTATCAAAGGCCTAAAATAACAAACAATAGGCTCATGGCAGTTTTACAGCGGTTACATGGATACACGGGCAGGCAGCTGGTGATGAGTGGAGGAGTATTTAAAGTAGGGACCGCAGACAGGCTATCAAAGGCCTAAAATAACAAACAATAGGCTCATGGCAGTTTTACAGCGGTTACATGGATACACAGGCAGCTTGGTGGTGAGTGGAGGAGTATTTAAAGTAGGGACCGCAGACAGGCTATCAAAGGCCTAAAATAACAAACAATAGGCTCATGGCAGTTTTACAGCAGTTACATGGATACACGGGCAGGCAGCTGGTGATGAGTGGAGGAGTATTTAAAGTAGGGACCGCAGACAGGCTATCAAAGGCCTAAAATAACAAACAATAGGCTCATGGCAGTTTTACAGCGGTTACATGGATACACAGGCAGCTTGGTGGTGAGTGGAGGAGTATTTAAAGTAGGGACCGCAGACAGGCTATCAAAGGCCTAAAATAACAAACAATAGGCTCATGGCAGTTTTACAGCGGTTACATGGATACACAGGCAGCTTGGTGGTGAGTGGAGGAGTATTTAAAGTAGGGACCGCAGACAGGCTATCAAAGGCCTAAAATAACAAACAATAGGCTCATGGCAGTTTTACAGCGGTTACATGGATACACGGGCAGGCAGCTGGTGATGAGTGGAGGAGTATTTAAAGTAGGGACCGCAGACAGGCTATCAAAGGCCTAAAATAACAAACAATAGGCTCATGGCAGTTTTACAGCGGTTACATGGATACACAGGCAGCTTGGTGGTGAGTGGAGGAGTATTTAAAGTAGGGACCGCAGACAGGCTATCAAAGGCCTAAAATAACAAACAATAGGCTCATGGCAGTTTTACAGCGGTTACATGGATACACGGGCAGGCAGCTGGTGATGAGTGGAGGAGTATTTAAAGTAGGGACCGCAGACAGGCTATCAAAGGCCTAAAATAACAAACAATAGGCTCATGGCAGTTTTACAGCGGTTACATGGATACACAGGCAGCTTGGTGGTGAGTGGAGGAGTATTTAAAGTAGGGACCGCAGACAGGCTATCAAAGGCCTAAAATAACAAACAATAGGCTCATGGCAGTTTTACAGCGGTTACATGGATACACGGGCAGGCAGCTGGTGATGAGTGGAGGAGTATTTAAAGTAGGGACCGCAGACAGGCTATCAAAGGCCTAAAATAACAAACAATAGGCTCATGGCAGTTTTACAGCGGTTACATGGATACACAGGCAGCTTGGTGGTGAGCGGAGGAGTATTTAAAGTAGGGACCGCAGACAGGCTATCAAAGGCCTAAAATAACAAACAATAGGCTCATGGCAGTTTTACAGCGGTTACATGGATACACGGGCAGGCAGCTGGTGATGAGTGGAGGAGTATTTAAAGTAGGGACCGCAGACAGGCTATCAAAGGCCTAAAATAACAAACAATAGGCTCATGGCAGTTTTACAGCGGTTACATGGATACACGGGCAGGCAGCTGGTGATGAGTGGAGGAGTATTTAAAGTAGGGACCGCAGACAGGCTATCAAAGGCCTAAAATAACAAACAATAGGCTCATGGCAGTTTTACAGCGGTTACATGGATACACAGGCAGCTTGGTGGTGAGTGGAGGAGTATTTAAAGTAGGGACCGCAGACAGGCTATCAAAGGCCTAAAATAACAAACAATAGGCTCATGGCAGTTTTACAGCGGTTACATGGATACACAGGCAGCTTGGTGGTGAGCGGAGGAGTATTTAAAGTAGGGACCGCAGACAGGCTATCAAAGGCCTAAAATAACAAACAATAGGCTCATGGCAGTTTTACAGCGGTTACATGGATACACGGGCAGGCAGCTGGTGATGAGTGGAGGAGTATTTAAAGTAGGGACCGCAGACAGGCTATCAAAGGCCTAAAATAACAAACAATAGGCTCATGGCAGTTTTCCAGCGGTTACATGGATACACGGGCAGGCAGCTGGTGATGAGTGGAGGAGTATTTAAAGTAGGGACCGCAGACAGGCTATCAAAGGCCTAAAATAACAAACAATAGGCTCATGGCAGTTTTACAGCGGTTACATGGATACACAGGCAGCTTGGTGGTGAGTGGAGGAGTATTTAAAGTAGGGACCGCAGACAGGCTATCAAAGGCCTAAAATAACAAACAATAGGCTCATGGCAGTTTTACAGCGGTTACATGGATACACGGGCAGGCAGCTGGTGATGAGTGGAGGAGTATTTAAAGTAGGGACCGCAGACAGGCTATCAAAGGCCTAAAATAACAAACAATAGGCTCATGGCAGTTTTACAGCGGTTACATGGATACACGGGCAGGCAGCTGGTGATGAGTGGAGGAGTATTTAAAGTAGGGACCGCAGACAGGCTATCAAAGGCCTAAAATAACAAACAATAGGCTCATGGCAGTTTTACAGCGGTTACATGGATACACAGGCAGCTTGGTGGTGAGTGGAGGAGTATTTAAAGTAGGGACCGCAGACAGGCTATCAAAGGCCTAAAATAACAAACAATAGGCTCATGGCAGTTTTACAGCGGTTACATGGATACACGGGCAGGCAGCTGGTGATGAGTGGAGGAGTATTTAAAGTAGGGACCGCAGACAGGCTATCAAAGGCCTAAAATAACAAACAATAGGCTCATGGCAGTTTTACAGCGGTTACATGGATACACAGGCAGCTTGGTGGTGAGTGGAGGAGTATTTAAAGTAGGGACCGCAGACAGGCTATCAAAGGCCTAAAATAACAAACAATAGGCTCATGGCAGTTTTACAGCGGTTACATGGATACACGGGCAGGCAGCTGGTGATGAGTGGAGGAGTATTTAAAGTAGGGACCGCAGACAGGCTATCAAAGGCCTAAAATAACAAACAATAGGCTCATGGCAGTTTTACAGCGGTTACATGGATACACAGGCAGCTTGGTGGTGAGTGGAGGAGTATTTAAAGTAGGGACCGCAGACAGGCTATCAAAGGCCTAAAATAACAAACAATAGGCTCATGGCAGTTTTACAGCGGTTACATGGATACACGGGCAGGCAGCTGGTGATGAGTGGAGGAGTATTTAAAGTAGGGACCGCAGACAGGCTATCAAAGGCCTAAAATAACAAACAATAGGCTCATGGCAGTTTTACAGCGGTTACATGGATACACAGGCAGCTTGGTGGTGAGTGGAGGAGTATTTAAAGTAGGGACCGCAGACAGGCTATCAAAGGCCTAAAATAACAAACAATAGGCTCATGGCAGTTTTACAGCGGTTACATGGATACACAGGCAGCTTGGTGGTGAGTGGAGGAGTATTTAAAGTAGGGACCGCAGACAGGCTATCAAAGGCCTAAAATAACAAACAATAGGCTCATGGCAGTTTTACAGCGGTTACATGGATACACAGGCAGCTTGGTGGTGAGTGGAGGAGTATTTAAAGTAGGGACCGCAGACTGGCTATCAAAGGCCTAAAATAACAAACAATAGGCTCATGGCAGTTTTACAGCGGTTACATGGATACACGGGCAGGCAGCTGGTGATGAGTGGAGGAGTATTTAAAGTAGGGACCGCAGACAGGCTATCAAAGGCCTAAAATAACAAACAATAGGCTCATGGCAGTTTTACAGCGGTTACATGGATACACAGGCAGCTTGGTGGTGAGTGGAGGAGTATTTAAAGTAGGGACCGCAGACAGGCTATCAAAGGCCTAAAATAACAAACAATAGGCTCATGGCAGTTTTACAGCGGTTACATGGATACACGGGCAGGCAGCTGGTGATGAGTGGAGGAGTATTTAAAGTAGGGACCGCAGACAGGCTATCAAAGGCCTAAAATAACAAACAATAGGCTCATGGCAGTTTTACAGCGGTTACATGGATACACAGGCAGCTTGGTGGTGAGTGGAGGAGTATTTAAAGTAGGGACCGCAGACAGGCTATCAAAGGCCTAAAATAACAAACAATAGGCTCATGGCAGTTTTACAGCGGTTACATGGATACACGGGCAGGCAGCTGGTGATGAGTGGAGGAGTATTTAAAGTAGGGACCGCAGACAGGCTATCAAAGGCCTAAAATAACAAACAATAGGCTCATGGCAGTTTTACAGCGGTTACATGGATACACGGGCAGGCAGCTGGTGATGAGTGGAGGAGTATTTAAAGTAGGGACCGCAGACAGGCTATCAAAGGCCTAAAATAACAAACAATAGGCTCATGGCAGTTTTACAGCGGTTACATGGATACACGGGCAGGCAGCTGGTGATGAGTGGAGGAGTATTTAAAGTAGGGACCGCAGACAGGCTATCAAAGGCCTAAAATAACAAACAATAGGCTCATGGCAGTTTTACAGCGGTTACATGGATACACGGGCAGGCAGCTGGTGATGAGTGGAGGAGTATTTAAAGTAGGGACCGCAGACAGGCTATCAAAGGCCTAAAATAATAAACAATAGGCTCATGGCAGTTTTACAGCGGTTACATGGATACACAGGCAGCTTGGTGGTGAGTGGAGGAGTATTTAAAGTAGGGACCGCAGACAGGCTATCAAAGGCCTAAAATAACAAACAATAGGCTCATGGCAGTTTTACAGCGGTTACATGGATACACAGGCAGGCAGCTGGTGATGAGTGGAGGAGTATTTAAAGTAGGGACCGCAGACAGGCTATCAAAGGCCTAAAATAACAAACAATAGGCTCATGGCAGTTTTACAGCGGTTACATGGATACACAGGCAGCTTGGTGGTGAGTGGAGGAGTATTTAAAGTAGGGACCGCAGACAGGCTATCAAAGGCCTAAAATAACAAACAATAGGCTCATGGCAGTTTTACAGCGGTTACATGGATACACGGGCAGGCAGCTGGTGATGAGTGGAGGAGTATTTAAAGTAGGGACCGCAGACAGGCTATCAAAGGCCTAAAATAACAAACAATAGGCTCATGGCAGTTTTACAGCGGTTACATGGATGCACAGGCAGCTTGGTGGTGAGTGGAGGAGTATTTAAAGTAGGGACCGCAGACAGGCTATCAAAGGCCTAAAATAACAAACAATAGGCTCATGGCAGTTTTACAGCGGTTACATGGATACACGGGCAGGCAGCTGGTGATGAGTGGAGGAGTATTTAAAGTAGGGGCGCCGCAGACAGGCTATCAAAGGCCTAAAATAACAAACAATAGGCTCATGGCAGCTTTACAGCGGTTACATGGATACACAGGCAGCTTGGTGGTGAGTGGAGGAGTAGTGCAAGGAGTGTCTGTCCCAGTACTCCCAAAATATAAATAGATGTTAATGTCTCGCAAAACAACCAAAACAAAAAAAAAGGTGGCATACTTAGGTACAGGGGTGGGCTCATCTACTGAGTTTCTGACATAGTAATTTGGCAGTAACTATTTAATGGTGCCAATATAGGACACAGACACAGACTACTTTAAGTTGCATCATAGATGTCTACAAATTTGTATTGTCAGTGCCAGACATTGAATGATGTCAGCGAATAGACTAAAGATTGGTGGAGCTGTGCGACATAATTTTGCACGTGGTAGAGCACATTTTGAGCTGGGGTAGGGGGGAACTCTCTTGAGGCCGGCGGGACCGCCCCAGGGCCCCTCATGTTACAACGGTGTGTCTGACGTTGGGTGCGCACCACCACCGCCAGAGACACTACATTGTACTATGAGGGACCCAGTAGCAATGCCGTCAACCAAAAGCGAGCACACCCACCTCTTCAGACAAACAGCAGTCTCACGGGTGCTTGCGCCAAGTCGCGATACCACGGCCCCGTGTGGGGAGTTTTGCCATTTAGGGAGGTGTAAACATGTCGTATGCTGTACAATCAGCTGCAGCAAATTAGACATTAGAAAAGTAATTCACAGGCAAGAGCTTTTCATAGGAAAGCTAGGTGTCGGCCGGACAAGGTGGGGCAAAAGATTTCGAAATCCAGTTGTGGTTCATTTTAATGAATGTTAGATCGTCAACATTTTGGGTAGCCAGACGAGTCCTTTTTTCGGTTAATATTGAACCTGCAGCACTGAATACTCTTTCTGATAGGACACTTGCTGCCGGGCAAGCAAGCTCCTGCAATGCATATTCTGCCAATTCTGGCCAGGTGTCTAATTTGGAGGCCCAGTAATCAAATGGGAATGACGGTTGAGGGAGAACATCGATAAGGGATGAAAAATAGTTAGTAACCATACTGGACAAATGTTGTCTCCTGTCACTTTCAATTGATGCAGCAGTACCTGTCCTGTCTGCGGTCATAGCAAAATCACTCCACAACCTGGTCAGAAAACCCCTCTGTCCAACGCCACTTCTGATGTGTGCACCCCTAACACTCCTAGTCTGCTGCCCCCTGGAGCTCGTGTGAGAACGATCACGTGCGCTGTGTGCTGGGAATGCCTGAAGCAAACGGTCAACAAGAGTTGATTGTTTGGTTGCTAATATTAGTTCCAAGTTCTCATGTGGCATAATATTTTGCAATTTGCCTTTATAGCGTGGATCAAGGAGGCAGGCCAACCAGTAATCGTCATCGTTCATCATTTTCGTAATGCGTGTGTCCCTTTTTAGGATACGTAAGGCATAATCCGCCATGTGGGCCAAAGTTCCAGTTGTCAAATCTCCGGTTGTGATTGGTTGAGGGGCAGTTGCAGGCAAATCTACATCACTTGTGTCCCTCAAAAAACCAGAACCCGGCCGTGACACGCAACCAATTTCCTGTGCCCCCGGGAAAGGTTCGGCATTAAAAATATACTCATCCCCATCATCCTCCTCGTCCTCCACCTCCTCTTCGCCCGCTACCTCGTCCTGTACACTGCCCTGACCAGACAATGGCTGACTGTCATCAAGGCTTTCCTCTTCCTCTGGTGCAGACGCCTGCTCCTTTATGTGCGTCAAACTTTGCATCAGCAGACGCATTAGGGGGATGCTCATGCTTATTACGGCGTTGTCTGCACTAACCAGCCGTGTGCATTCCTCAAAACACTGAAGGACTTGACACATGTCTTGTATCTTAGACCACTGCACACCTGACAACTCCATGTCTGCCATCCTACTGCCTGCCCGTGTATCCTCCCACAAATAAATAACAGCACGCCTCTGTTCGCACAGTCTCTGAAGCATGTGCAGTGTTGAGTTCCACCTTGTTGCAACGTCTATGATTAGGCGATGCTGGGGAAGGTTCAAAGACCGCTGATAGGTCTGCATACGGCTGGCGTGTACAGGCGAACGTCGGATATGTGAGCAAAGTGCACGCACTTTGAGGAGCAGGTCGGAGAACCCAGGATAAGTTTTCAATAAGCACTGCACCACCAGGTTTAAGGTGTGAGCCAGGCAAGGAATGTGTTTCAGTTGGGAAAGGGAGATGGCAGCCATGAAATTCCTTCCGTTATCACTCACTACCTTGCCTGCCTCAAGATCTACTGTGCCCAGCCACGACTGCGTTTCTTGTTGCAAGAACTCGGACAGAACTTCCGCGGTGTGTCTGTTGTCGCCCAAACACTTCATAGCCAATACAGCCTGCTGACGCTTGGCAGTAGCTGGCCCATAATGGGACAACTGGTGTGCAACAGTGTCATCTGCCGATGGAGTGGTTGGCAGACTGCGTTCTGTGGAAGAGCTGTAGCTTCTGCAGGAGGACGAGGAGGAGGAGGAGGAGGGGGTGCAAACGCCTACAGCCAACTGTTTCCTAGACCGTGGGCTAGGCACAACTGTCCCTAAATTGATGTCGCCTGTGGACCCTGCACCCACCACATTCACCCAGTGTGCCGTGATGGACACATAACGTCCCTGGCCATGCCTACTGGTCCATGCATCTGTAGTCAGGTGCACCTTTGTACTCACAGATTGCCTGAGTGCATGGACGATGCGCTGTTTAACATGCTGGTGCAGGGCTGGGATGGCTTTTCTGGAAAAAAAGTGTCGACTGGGTAGCTCGTATCGTGGTTCAGCGTACTCCATCAGGGCTTTGAAAGCTTCGCTTTCAACTAACCGGTAGGGCATCATCTCTAACGAGATTAGTCTAGCTATGTGGGCGTTAAAACCCTGTGTACGCGGATGCGAGGATAAGTACTTCCTTTTTCTAACCAGAGTCTCATGTAGGGTGAGCTGGACTGGAGAGCTGGAGATCGTGGAACTTTCGGGTGTGCCGGTGTACATGGCAGACTGAGAGACGGTTGGAGACGGTATTGTTTCCGCCGGTGTCCTAGATGCAATATTTCCTCCTACAAAACTGGTGGTTCCCTGACCCTGACTGCTTTTGGCTGGCAAAGAAACCTGCACAGATACTGCCGGTGGTGCGGAAAATGGTGGCCTTACAGTGACGGAAGGGATGTTGCGTTGCTGACTAGCTTCATTGGCCGAGGGTGCTACAACCTTAAGGGACGTTTGGTAGTTAGTCCAGGCTTGAAAATGCATGGTGGTTAAGTGTCTATGCATGCAACTAGTATTTAGACTTTTCAGATTCTGACCTTTGCTTAAGCTAGTTGAACATTTTTGACAGATGACTTTGCGCTGATCAGTTGGATGTTGTTTAAAAAAATGCCAGACTGCACTCTTCCTAGACTCGGATCCCTTTTCAGGGATTGCAGACTGAGCTTTAACCGGATGGCTACGCTGTCCTCCAACAGGTTTTGGCTTTGACACGCGTTTTGGGCCAGATACGGGCCCGGCAGATGGAACCTGTTGCGATGTTGATGCCTGCTGCGGCCCCTCCTCCACCTCCGCTTCTGAACTACTGCCGCCTGCACCCTGTTCCCCCAATGGCTGCCAATCGGGGTCAATAACTGGGTCATCTATTACCTCCTCTTCGAGCTCGTGTGCAACTTCGTCTGTGTCACTGTGTCGGTCGGTGGTATAGCGTTCGTGGCGGGGCAACATAGTCTCATCAGGGTCTGATTGTGGATCTGTACCCTGAGAGGGCAATGTGGTGGTCTGAGTCAAAGGAGCAGCATAGTACTCTGGCTGTGGCTGTGCATCAGTGCACTCCATGTCAGAATCTACTTGTAATGGGCATGGCCTGTTAAATGTTTCACTTTCTAAGCCAGGGACGGTATGTGTAAAGAGCTCCATGGAGTGACCCGTTGTGTCGCCTGCTGCATCCTTCTCTCTTGTTGTAGTTTTTGCTGAGGAGGACAAGGAAGCGACTTGTCCCTGACCGTGAACATCCACAAGCGACGCGCTGCTTTTACATTTACCAGTTTCGGAAGAGGAGGCAAAAGAGCTAGAGGCTGAGTCTGCAATGTAAGCCAAAACTTGCTGTTGCTGCTCCGCCTTTAAAAGCGGTTTTCCTACTCCCAGAAAAGAGAGCGTTCGAGGCCTTGTGTAGCCTGACGACGAAACTGGCTCCACAGCTCCAGACTTAGGTGGAATATTTTTATCCCCACGACCACCTGATGCTCCACTACCACTACCATCATTACCAGCTGACAATGAACGCCCACGACGACCTCTTGCACCAGACTTCCTCATTGTTTTAAAATCTTAACCAAAGTAACTTTATTTGTTGCTGTCAAACAACTTACACGGTGAGCTATAACTTCAGTATGATTTCAATATCCCTTAACAGGTTGGTGAGACCACAAGGAAAATCAGGCACAATGTTACACACTCTGTTTTCTGTGGCACAAAATCACAGAGATGACACACACGCAGGACTGTCACTCAAGCACTAATGTCAATATTAATCTCCCACCTAATTTATTTTTTTTTTTTTCTCAGGGAGACTTTAGAAACCAAATAATATTAAAAAAAAACAAAAAAAAAAAGGCTTTCTATGGCCCACAATTAGAGAGAGAGAGGTGGCACACCCAGGAGTCAAGACTGGCGCACAAGCTGAAAGGGCAATATTACTCTCCCACTGTTTTTTTAAGTTTTTTTTTTTTATTTTCAGGGAGACTTTAGAAACCAAATAATATTAAAAAAAACCAAAAAAATAAATAGCCTTTCTATGGCCCACTGAATGAGAGAGAGAGGTGGCACACCCAGGAGTCAAGACTGGCACACAAGCTGAAAGGGCAATATTACTCTCCCACTGTTTTTTTATGTTTTTTTTTTTTTTTCAGGGAGACTTTAGAAACCAAATAATATTAAAAAAACCAAAAAAATAAATAGCCTTTCTATGGCCCACTGAATGAGAGAGAGAGGTGGCACACCCAGGAGTCAAGACTGGCACACAAGCTGAAAGGGCAATATTACTCTCCCACTGTTTTTTTATGTTTTTTTTTTTTTTCAGGGAGACTTTAGAAACCAAATAATATTAAAAAAAAAACAAAAAAAAAAAGGCTTTCTATGGCCCACAATTAGAGAGAGAGAGGTGGCACACCCAGGAGTCAAGACTGGCGCACAAGCTGAAAGGGCAATATTACTCTCCCACTGTTTTTTTAAGTTTTTTTTTTGTTATTTTCAGGGAGACTTTAGAAACCAAATAATATTAAAAAAACCAAAAAAATAAATAGCCTTTCTATGGCCCACTGAATGAGAGAGAGAGGTGGCACACCCAGGAGTCAAGACTGGCACACAAGCTGAAAGGGCAATATTACTCTCCCACTGTTTTTTTATGTTTTTTTTTTTTTTCAGGGAGACTTTAGAAACCAAATAATATTAAAAAAACCAAAAAAATAAATAGCCTTTCTATGGCCCACTGAATGAGAGAGAGAGGTGGCACACCCAGGAGTCAAGACTGGCACACAAGCTGAAAGGGCAATATTACTCTCCCACTGTTTTTTTATGTTTTTTTTTTTTTTTCAGGGAGACTTTAGAAACCAAATAATATTAAAAAAAACAAAAAAATAAATAGCCTTTCTATGGCCCACTGAATGAGAGAGAGAGGTGGCACACCCAGGAGTCAAGACTGGCACACAAGCTGAAAGGGCAATATTACTCTCCCACTGTTTTTTTATGTATTTTTTGTTTTTTAAGGGAGACTTTAGAAACCAAATAATATTAAAAAAAAAACAAAAAAAAAAAGGCTTTCTATGGCCCACAATTAGAGAGAGAGAGGTGGCACACCCAGGAGTCAAGACTGGCGCACAAGCTGAAAGGGCAATATTACTCTCCCACTGTTTTTTTAAGTTTTTTTTTTTTTATTTTCAGGGAGACTTTAGAAACCAAATAATATTAAAAAAACCAAAAAAATAAATAGCCTTTCTATGGCCCACTGAATGAGAGAGAGAGGTGGCACACCCAGGAGTCAAGACTGGCACACAAGCTGAAAGGGCAATATTACTCTCCCACTGTTTTTTTATGTATTTTTTGTTTTTTAAGGGAGACTTTAGAAACCCAATAATATTTAAAAAAACAAAAAAAAAAAGGCTTTCTATGGCCCACAATTAGAGAGAGAGGTGGCACACCCAGGAGTCAAGACTGGCACACAAGCTGAAAGGGCAATATTACTCTCCCACTGTTTTTTTATGTATTTTTTGTTTTTTAAGGGAGACTTTAGAAACCCAATAATATTTAAAAAAAAAAAAAAAAAAGGCTTTCTATGGCCCACAATTAGAGAGAGAGGTGGCACACCCAGGAGTCAAGACTGGCACACAAGCTGAAAGGGCAATATTACTCTCCCACTGTTTTTTTTTTTTTTTTTTTTTTTTTCAGGGAGACTTTAGAAACCAAATAATAAGAAAAAAAAAAATAAATAAATAGGCTTTCTATAGCCCACTGAATAAGAGATAGCACACACAGCAGTGGCACACAAGCCCTGACTGAGGCCAATATTTTTCTACCACTGATTGATGTAGTGTTTTTGTGTTGAGGTAGAATTTAGAACACAAATCACGGAAAAAATAAATAGGCTTTCTATGGCCCACTCAGTGAGAGATGGCACACACAGGGATGGCACTGTAGCAGAAATGCCAATCTTAATCTCCCACAAAAAAAAAAAAAAAAAAACAGGGACTGTCCTACAATTACTATCTCCCTGCAGTAATCTAAGCCAGGTATGGCAGGCAGCAATAGGAGTGGACTGATGCACAAATTAAATAAAAAGTGTGGACAAACAAAAAAGATAGCTGTGCAGAAAGGAACAAGAGGATATGTGCTTTGAAAAAAGCAGTTGGTTTCCACAGTGGCGTACACACAGCAATACAGCTATCACGGAGCCTTCTAGGGCAGCCCAATGAGCTACAGCGCTGAGGAAAAAAAAAAAAATAGCTTCCACTGTTCCTGCACACCGAAGGTGGTGTTGGACAGTGGAAATCGCTACAGCACAAGCGGTTTGGTGGTTAGTGGACCCTGCCTAACGCTATCCCTGCTTCTGACGAAGCGGCAGCAACCTCTCCCTAAGCTCAGATCAGCAGCAGTAAGATGGCGGTCGGCGGGAACGCCCCTTTATAGCCCCTGTGACGCCGCAGACAGCAAGCCAATCACTGCAATGCCCTTCTCTAAGATGGTGGGGACCAGGATCTATGTCATCACGCTGCCCACACTCTGCGTTCACCTTCATTGGCTGAGAAATGGCGCTTTTCGCGTCATTGAAACGCGACTTTGGCGCGAAAGTCGCGTACAGCATGGCCGACAAGCACAGGGGTCGGATTGGGTTTCATGAGACGCCGACTTAGCCAAAAGTCGGCGACTTTTGAAAATGATCGACCCGTTTCGCTCAACCCTAGTTAGGACACCTGACCTGGTGAGTAGAGAACTGCCTTGTATAACCTCCATTTTCTCTTACGTGTACATAATCTATTTCACACAAAGTGAAGGGACGATGGTGGTCATGCAAGGCATAACTATGCTCACCTGGACATGTGTCAGAAATAGTGAATTCATAAGGCTGTTATATGTGCATTATGAATTCATTATTTCTGACACCTGACTTGATGAGTATAGATCTGTTTTGTATTAAACAGCCATCGTCTCTTCAGTCTGCGTCCAATAGATATTGCAGAACAGAATCAGGACGCAATGACGTCAACAACCTTACCACTAACAACCTAAGTGGTTTGTAGAGGAAATACATAGGAGACACGGTCAACATGCCAAAAAAATAACGTTTATTAACAACAAATATTAGTAACATTTAAAACATAACTGGTACAGATCCAAACCCTACAGGACATTTTACACAATATTGTCCTGCCATGCCACACATCCAATATCAGAATAAAAAAGACAGCAAATTAGTTCCGCATGTGGCCAACTTCAGCAGTTGACCGCGGGTGATGCTGGTAATCTGGCAATGGGTTTGCAACTCGTTCATCCAGTTCAATGTTGGGTCCCTCCTTAGCCATTATATAATTGTGGAGAACCACACAGGCTTTGACCACCTCATCGACTGTCTCCATTTTTAGATTAATGGCTGCTTCAAGAATGCACCATTTTGAGACTAGAATCCCAAAGGTACACTCTACTGTTCTTCGGGCCCTGGTCAGTCTGTAGTTAAAGATCCTTTTAGTGAGGTTCAAGTCCCGACTGGAATATGGCTTCAGTAGGTTTTCACACATCTGAAAGGCCTCATCCCCAACCATTATTATTATTATTTATTTATATAGCACCATTAAATCCATGGTGCTGTACATGAGAAAGGGGTTACATACAGGGTTATAGATATCATTTACAGTAAACAGGTTTACAGTGACGGACTGATACAGAGGGGAGAGGATCCTGTCCTTGCGGACTTACATTCTATGGCCATAGAACAAATAACAAATGGCATTGGTGGACCTTGAGTGTTGGGGAGAGGTCATGGTTGTGGAAAATTAAAATTTTTACCATACACACGGCGGCCCATATCCGAGTTATTGAAAGTCTGGGAATCGTTGCCAAGGCCAAAAGCTTCAATGTCCAAGGCGATGAAGTGACAGCCACATCTGCTATTGCCATGAGCACAACAGAAAAATATTTTTTATAGTTGAAGTACTCCGACCCTGTTCTGGCTGGTTTGATAATGCGGATGTGCTTTCCATCCACTGCTCCCAAACAGTTG
This sequence comes from Ranitomeya variabilis, assembly GCF_051348905.1. Classification (NCBI taxonomy): domain Eukaryota; kingdom Metazoa; phylum Chordata; class Amphibia; order Anura; family Dendrobatidae; genus Ranitomeya; species Ranitomeya variabilis. The sequence continues at coordinate 150,641,671 of NC_135234.1, read as the reverse complement.
GGGAAATCACACACACTCCAGAATTTTTAAGCAATTTCAATCCACATGTCCGCGTTGGGTAGGGGTATAAACTCATCCCAATAGAACATTCCACAAAGCCCGGAAGGTGTCCGCAACTATTCCAGACAGGGTGTAAATTCCAAGCCGGTATTGGAAGTGGAGGGATGATAAACTCTCTCCGGTTGCCAGAAATCTGTAATAAAATAAGTACAAAATAATTTCCAATCAATTCTATTTATGGTGTTGTTCTGCTAAAGACATAAAGGAAAATACAAAGAATACATGTCAGACCAACCAAAATTAGGACTTGCATTTGTTTAGAATTGCTACGTACCTTAATGTAACCAGCAGACGTTCTTCTGGTGGAATCGCTCTACGGAGCTGTGTGTCCTGTCTCCGGATGGCTCCTTGGACATGACCAAGCAAATCCCGAAAAGAGTCTTGCGACATCCTGGCATATTATGGGAATTTGTCCAGGTTGGCATTAAGCTCGCCATATAGCGTGTGATAGGCTCCACGGCTCTCACATAGTTCGATAATGGGGTGTCGCCAAAAACGCCTACACCGTGTCCTTTTCCATCTTTCGCGATTTCTGTGTTGCTCCCAAGCAAACACACAGGCAAGAAACAGCTTGATGCTTAAATCCAGGTTGAAATAAAAGCTCTCCGTGCGAAGATCCATCATGACACAGGATACAGTAGCACACTGTTAAGATTTCAGCAGTCCTAGGGTCTATATATAGATATCCCATAATACACGCCCTGTGTAGTCCCATTGGCGGTGTCTGGTTATCTAGATTTTTCTCCTGTAAAATTTTCCACCATGCGCACAAAAAACGGAAATGCATGACAAAACGCATGGTAAAGCGTGAAAATGCGGCATTTGTATTAACCGCTTGCGCTCCCGCATGTGTCTAAAAACGCTGTGTTTGTACGTGTTTCTATGCGTTTTTTCCTGCACTTGCGGATGCAGATTAAAAGCTGTGGATTCGAACGCCAATGTGAAACTAGCCTTACTGCCCACTATGTAAATGATTGGCTTCGCTGCAGCCTTTCAACAAGCATTATTAGACTGGGAAACTAGAACAGGAAACCAAACATACAGTAAAATGTCCGCGTTTAGGGTTCAGTAACGGACACTAGGTGTTTGGTACGGACTACTAACTTTCTCATTCAGATTTCCTCATCCATAACAGCTACTTATCATACATGCTGTTTGAACTATACTCAGAAATTGGTAAGTGTAGGCTATCATTTAAAAAGGATTATTTTCATTAAATATGGTAAATATGAAATATATCCCCAAACTACTATATTTCATGGATTTAAAATGCTAAAGCCAATATATTATTTATCTTAACATAATCTTTCTATGTGTTTTCTTAAAATACTGTTTAAATGTCTTTTCTGGGTATTTCCAAATTTTGAGAGAATGAAATTTGACCTTACAAGCCTGACAAATTCTTCAACTTAATAAATATTTCCAAGATCAATCAATTGAACTGCTGCTGAAATATGGGGTCATTTTTTTCAAACTATTTGGAAGCACTACTAGAAACCTACAATCAAATAGTTGTTTCAAGCAGTGAAACGCATTAATCGTTAATAAAGAATTTTCTGGAGGGCTAACCAAGGATGAAGAACTATGGCTTAACCATGCTTCCGTTTCTTTTGCATTCTTGTGGTTGTAACATTTATAACACATGCCGAGTAATGTTTGTAGAATAAAGCATGTCATATGCTGTGAAACATCTTGTGCCAGCACACCTCTGCGTTGGCAAGGTAAGGTCCCAAAGGTGAAAAGTGAAGACTAAAGCACACTCATTCACTCAATCATGGCAAAATGTTACATATTTTTATGACAATCTTTTTGGACTTCCCATCTTTTACAATTATTTTTTTAAAGTCACATGTAGTTCTTTGACACATGCTGTGCACTACAGACTAATGCTAAACACATGCTGGAGAGCTATATAAGTACAGAGGTTCCTCATGGTGCAATGACCTCAGATTACACTGCTTTCACCTTACAATAGCCTTTACCACTTTAAACAGCATTCTCCTTGTGGAGAGTGACATATCAGCTCTGGCTTGTCAAGGTAAAGAGGCTTATTCACCATGTAAAGCTCATCTGGGAAATTTAATATGCAAATTGCCTCTTCAGAGAAAAAGAGGACTTGAACTCTATAGCGCCACCTGTTGGAAGTAGTGATCCTACAAGTCACAATCAACCCTTTAATGAGTCTTGCAATATTACTTAGGATAAGAGCCAAATCAGTATCTCAATTCACAGACACAGTGTTTCGGGCTGTTGGCCCTCGTCAGTGCGAAGCATGAGAACTGATTTGGCTAGGTGAGAGGCTCTGGACTGAGGTCTAAGGGGTAAGGTTTCTCCTTGTGGAGAGTGACATATCAGCTCTGGCTTGTCAATGTAAGGAGGCTTATTCACCATGCAATGCTCCTCTGGGAAATTTAATATAAGTATTACTTTGCTTTCTACCTATACTGTATGTATTCTGTATACATTATTCTGTATGGAGCATTATATGGGGTCCATTATTCTGTATGGAATATTATATGGGATCCATTATTCTGTATGGAGCAATATATGGGGCTCATTATTCTGTATGGAGCATTATATGGGGCTCATTATTCTTTATGGAGCATTATATGGGACTAATTATTCTGTATGAATCAATATATGGAGCACATTATTCTGTAAGGAGCATTATATGGGGCTCATTCTGTATGGAACATTATATGGGATTCATTATTCTGTATGGAGTATTATATGGAATCCATTATTCTGTATGGAGCAATATATTGGGCTCATTATTCTGTATGGAGCATTATATGAGGCTCATTATTTTGTATGGAGCATTATATGGGATCCATTATTCTGTATGGAACAATATATGGGGCTTATTATTCTGTATGGAGCATTATATGGGGACCATTGTTCTGTATGGAGCACTGTGTGGTGCCCATAATATAGTATGAAAGATTATACTGTCTGCTTTCTGAGCTATTGATATCTCTCATGTAATAAGTAGAAGTAAGAAGTAAGGGAAAGCTTTGGCATTGTACTACACCTATATTTTTCTGCTGTATCTGTGCATCATGAATTGTGGTATGTGTTAAAGGGGGCCACTGAGACTCTTTCGCCCGGAGCCCACGAAAACATGGAGCCGGCCCTGGCTCTCTGTTTATACTGCATGTAATGTAATTCTCTCTGTCTATGCTACATGTATTGTACTTCTGCCTACGTGCACTGCAGTTAATACACTGCTATCTAATTATATTACATGTACTGTACTTCTTTTTACCTCTACTGCATGTGATTCGCCCACCAGGGCCGTGGGGTACCCGATACCGGGTCCGGTGTTCACAGGGGGATGTCATGGTGGTGACCTGGTCTGTGGCCCTGGGTGCCCATGTAAAAAGGGAAAGTCTTTAAAAGGGATTTGGTGAATAGAGTTTATGTTCATGACGCCACCTGTGGTATTCAGTCAGTGTGGACCGACGCTGCTTTAAGGGGTCCTCTGGGGTGATGTTATGACAGCTAGATGGTACAACTTCCCACAGGTGAAGTGTATCCCCTGGGCTCCCGGTGTGTAGATGGAAGATGGTGAATGGCGCAGTAAAGAACGAGGACACAGGTTTGCAGTCTCTTTGCCTGGTTTAATGAAGACTTCAGGCAGCCACAGTCCAGGGTACCAGGTCACAGGGCAGGCAGGGTCCGGCCGGCTTGGAAGTGAATCTAGAGTCCCCTTTACCAGGTGGAGTTAAAAGCCTTCCTCTAACATGGTGGTGTTGTAGTCCCTTACTGCCTATGGCTTCAGATAAGGTCCTCACAGTTCTTCTCTCTGTCCCCCTTAAAGGATAAGACAATACCTGCATGACAGGTAACTCAAGCCTTTTTACAGGGACTCTAGCACGCCCCGGGCTCTATTTGTTACTGAGTCTCAGGTGTGTGTGGCAGACAGGTAACTTGCAGTTCAGCTGTCCTGCCAGTCTCTGCTGTAAGTCATAGAGTCCCTTACAACCTCGGTGGTCTGGCTACCGGTTATCTGCGCCTCAGAGGGAGGCAGCCTGCTCTTAGCTGGTCTCCCCTGATGTTACTCACCTGTGCTTTGCTCTCCTTCATGCTCACTGAACAATGTTCGGCTTTCTGTATGTCTCTTTCCAGGAGCTGTAGTACTTCAGACTACATGGCCCCTTCAGACCTTCTGACACTCTATGTCGGTCTGCTGTCTTCTGTCTCTCTGACAATCTAATCTCTCTTTCCCTCCAAACCACAATATATATAGGGGAGTCACCTAGAAATTAGGATCAAAAGCTCCCCCTTGTGACCTGGAGTGTGAACATGTTGTGTGTATGGTGGTTACCTGATAAAAAATATCCTTCATCACTTCCAAACGTAACATCACTCTCCCCGTGAGGAAAGCAATGCTACTACTGTGATGACCAGGACCCTGGGGCACCACACTTGTACTATGCTGTTCTCTGCCTCTACTATATATATATATATATATATATATATATATATATATATATATATATATATATATATATATATACTCAGGGCCAGAACTAGGGATAGGCAGAGTAGGGCGCTATGTCTCGCCTCTCTGGTGGGGGCGCAGTTTAAAATGGAAACAAAATTGATATTGCTGAATCCCTGCGACCACCCGTCACCTTCTTCCAGCCACAGGATTTCAGCACACTGACGCACAGGTATTCAGTCACTGTCACAACTTACCATTTACGCCTAGCCATTGCTCCTTAGCCAGTGCCACACTGTTTAGCTCCACAGCACTGACATGCCAGTCTTCTGGCCATGCACACTGGCTGCTTCTCCTCCAGCTCATCCTATCCTAAGTCATTTACAGCATTCAGCTACACTTTTCCAGCCTGTGCTGACTGGTGAATGCACACACGGACCCAGGGACTCTTCAGAAGGTGAGGATGTGAATGCAGGAGTCAGTGATTACTGACTGTGATCCCTGGAGCTTCATGCTGTCTGGCAGGTACAGGACCAGATTTCTTATCCACACACAGCACTAACCGAGCATAGAGCTGCAACCACAGTCACTAATCACTGCTGGTATCTCTGATAATGGGTCCTGCTGTCATTACTGCTGTGATGAGTCCGTGCTAGGACTGGCCCCTGATCCTAATGCCCCCCATCCGGTTATCACTGTGTTACCTGTAGTGTTACATAGGACTGCAGGTGACATCTACCACCTTATCTATACGCAGAAAGTGATCACTGTTACCTTTGGTGCTGCATAGAACTGCAGGTCTACTGCATTATACAGTATGTACTCAGAGGGTGATCACTGTGTTCTGTGGTGCAACATAGTACAGATAGTGTGGTAGATGTCATCTGCACTCCTATGTAACACCACAGATAACACAGTGATAACTTTCTGAGTACAGATAATGCAGCATATGCCACCTGCACTCCTATGTAAAACAACAGATAACATCATGATAACGCGCTGAGTACAGAGTTTGGTAGATGTCATATTCAGTCCAATGTAATACCTGAGGTAGCACAGTGATAACTTTCTAAGTTCTAAGGCTACGTTCACATTTGCGGTGTGCGCCGCAGCGTCGTCGCCGCACCAAAACGCATGCGGCGTGCGGCCCTATCTTTAACATTGGGGCCGCATGGCGCCGCATGTACATGCGTTGTCATGCGTTTTGGTGCGTTGTACGCCGCATGCGGCGTTAGGGCGCACCTGTCAGGGCACGGCAAACGCAACATGTTGCATTTTTTGGGCGGCGCAGACTTTGGAAAAAACGCATGCGTCGTGTTTGCGTCGTGTTTGCATCGTCGATGCGGCTTTTTTCCCATTGACTTGTATTGACAACGCAGACGACGCAAGTACTTGCGTCGTGGTGCGTTGTACGACGCATGCGTTTTCCAATAAAAAATGCAAAACATTGTCTAGACTTTTGTCTAGACCAAAAAAAAACACTATATATATATATAAAAAAAAAGGGGTTTGGCATTGTCTTTCACAAGACTATTCACTACAGACAAGACTGAGAGGAGAATCTGCTTTCCAAACCTGTAAGTATATATTTCTCTTTGCATATTTTTTATTCTGTGTGTTATTTTTTGATTTGGATTTAATTTGTGCAATGTTTGGTCTGTGCTATTGTACGGTTATGGCACTGTGGGTTGTTAGTGAAAAATTGTGTTTTTTAATCTTGTTTTGATGTACTTCTGGCGTTATATGATGGCGTTTATTGTCACCGGCCTTGCTTGGTTTTGGATTGGTTTTATGGATTTGGGGTTGTTCTGGTGTCATGCGGTTGTTCAATGTCTTTAAATTTGGCAGATTTTTATGTTAAATTTCTGTTGCATGTTTTTCTGGTTTCAATTGTTGGGGGTATCCGTATGGCATTTTCTTGGCTCATGTCTTGCTGTGTTTTATGCTGTTGGCATTTTTTTTTCTTTCCTTGAGTGTCTTTTCTTGCTGGTGGGGGGGCTGCATTTATGATGTTTCATTTGTATTGTATTGTTCTGTGCTGCTATGCCATTCTATTTTCAATTGTATTTTCCCTTTTTTTTTTTTTTTTTTTTTTAACTGATGGTTTTATGTCGTTTTCCCCATGGCTTCCGTATGTATCTCCTTTCTTGAATGTTTCCATTGAGAAGTGTGTAGTATGGCCTCTTTTTTTTTTTTTTTTTTTTTAGTTGGGGGCCTTTTTTTTTAAATTTATTGTGTTTTCTTTTCATTTGGACTATGTTTTATCTTTTGGGTTGCTGTATATTGTAACAGCGGTTGTCCCGTAATGTTTATTGCTTAGTATCTAGAATGTTATTTAGCGCCTTTTTCTGATGTATTTTGGTGGATGTCACCAGATGGTGTTGTTTTGGATTATGTCTTGTTGTAATTGTAAATTATGGCGTTCATAAGTTTGCTTTATTTCATTGTGCCTTTTTTTTTTCCAGTAGAAATTTTTTGGTGTCTATTTTTTCAGAATTTTATTTGGTTCTATTCTTGTATTGTTTCTTCTATTGTATTCTCTTGCAATGTATGGCGTTGTGGTGTCGCTTTTTGAGTTTGCATTGTCCTATCAGTCAACAGTCATTTGTGGTTGTTTTAATGTTTTGGGCCTATTTTACTGTATGTGGCATTGGATGTAATTTTTTGCTCATTTTTTTCATTGCAGAACAAACTTGCAAGAATGCCAAGTTCTTCGGAGCATAGCCAATCGGCGCGGGGGAGTGCGGTGAGTAATTATGTCTAGTTGCTTACAATTCGCTGCCATTTGTAGCATTGACAATAATTTTTGTATACAATTTTTCCAGGCTTCTTCAAGTGAGGGGGAAGACGGTCAGCGGGAGCAGAGAGATCGGGGCCAAGATGTGGCGTCAGGCCGGCGAGTGAGTATTTTTTTTCTTTCTTTATTTTTTTTTCAGTAGCATCCTGCTGTGAGGAACATTACATTTGAGGAGCATCCTGCTTTCACTAGGGATGTTTACTAAGCTTAGGCCCCCGTCACACATAGCGAGATTGCTAGCGAGATCGCTGCTGAGTCACTAGTTTTGTGACGCAACAGCGACCTCAGTAGCGATCTCGCTATGTGTGACACGTACCAGCGATCAGGCCCCTGCTTTGAGATCGCTGGCCGTGTTGGAATGGCCTGGGCCGTTTTTTGGTCGTTGAGGTCCCGCTGACATCGCTGAATCGGTGTGTGTGACACCGATCCAGCGATGTCTTCACTGGTAACCAGGGTAAACATCGGGTTACTAAGCGCAGGGCCGCGCTTAGTAACCCGATGTTTACCCTGGTTACCCGGATGCTGCAGGGGGACTTCGGCATCGTTGAAGACAGTTTCAACGATGCTGAATTCGGTCCCCTGATCGTTGGTCGCTGGAGAGAGCGGTCTGTGTGACAGCTCCCCAGCAACCACACAACGACTTACCAACGATAACGGCCAGGCAGTATCGCTATTCGTGATCGTTGGTAAATCGCTATGTGAGACGGGGCCTTTGTACATTATAGATTTTCAGGGCAGCAAGTATTGGGGGAAGGTAAAATAAAGTTGAACTCCCTGCACACAAACATTCCAAAACACAGGTGTAGAAAACATCAATATACATACATCAAATGGCAAAGGATAGGGCAAAGGTACCTATCATTCCAGGTACTGGTGGTTGTTATTATTTGCATATTTTTAACCTATTTGTTTTCTAATTTTTCTAGGTTTCACAACGGGACCAAGGAGATACTGGAATTGATGTTGACCTCCTGATCTCCAGCATCCAGGAGCGTGGCCCGTTGTGGGACAGCCGTGACCCTCGGCACATGGACCAGGTGGTGTCGAGGCATTTGTGGGCAGAGGTGGCAAAGTCGCTGTGGGATGGCTTTGACAGTGCCTCAGCGAAGGCCAAAGGCAACTTTAGTGAGTATTGCAGATACGCTGCTATGACCCATCTTGCCAGGATAAACACAACCGTGTGTGATGCGATCAACGCCTAAACTTTGCATCGCTCACGGTTGTTTTATCCTTTTAAAATGCTAAATATGTAACCATTTTTTTGTCTTTACATTCACAGTGAAAAAGTTGAGGACCAGATGGCGATCCATGAAGGACCGTTTCAATAAGGGGATCCGTGCTGCGGAGGAGCAAGCTCGGAGTGGTGCTGCTGCGTCCAAGTCGGTGCCGTACAAATACAACAGGGCCCTCCAGTTCCTAAGACCGGTCCTTACCCGCTGACAGTAAGTATTTTGGCCACATAACATATTGCACAGCCACATTGTACATTGCCCAGACACATAGCATATTGCACAGCCACATAGTACATTGCCCAGCCACGTACATTGTGCATCCACATAGTAGATTGCCAGGCCACTATATAGCAGCCACATAGTACACGTTCTAGCTACATATACACATAGTATATTTCCAAAGGAACATAGTGTATTGGCCATCCATGTAGTCATTGTAGCATTTTGGCCATCCTTTTACCCTAGTGGAATGGTATATAGCCCATTAGTAATTTTTTGGTTAGGCGTGAGTCATTGTAGTCCATGACAGGTTACGTTCTGAGTCAGGGTAGTTCTGATCGCATGAATAATGATGACGTCTGGATCACATGATCCTAACGTCATGGCCGTTCCTGCGATCAGATCAGCAAAGTGTATTTATTTATTTTTTTTTTTTATAAATGTTTTTTTTTAATTTAAATTTTTTACTAATTTTGCGGCATAGGCAGCATCAAGAAAGATTTTTTTTTTTTAAATGTTTTAAAACGATGACAGAGGTATGCATTGACTTTTGCAGCGGGAATGACCAGTCATTTTCTACCGTAGGTATGTCCATGATTGTTATCGTCAGCCCTAATGGTCAGCTGGCGGTAACAATCAGCAATTTATTATAGGCAACACAGACTGTGAGACAGGGGATTGTAATGTATTGATGTGTCATGTAATGTTAATTTTTTAACAGGAGTTGGCGTATGTGATAGGTTATTAATTGAAGACTAATTTTTTCCTTATCTTTTCACAGGACACAAAGCAGCACCCTCCAGCGAGCTCCCCCCTGTGAAGCGGAACTTCATGGATCGCCATCTGACCCGTCACAGCCCTCCCACAGCGACAGCAGGCTTGCACCACCATCATCTGGAGAACCGGCTGCCGGTACATCAGGTTTTCCCCTGCCCGAGGCCTCTGGCGCACCTTCGTTCGGGAATTCCCGACAGCGCCAGCGGGCCTCGGACAGGTCAGTCATGCCCGAATTTTTGCACTTGGGCACGGTGTTCCAGAACGGTTTCAAGGCGTTGAGCGATAAAATGTCCAGTATGGAACGGCGCCTTGAAATCCTGGAAGCCGAGCTCTCAAATCCGGCAAAGCATTTTTTAAGCACAATTGCTAAAGGCATGGTGGAAAACCTTACGCCGGAACTCCAGATTTCGGTGATGCAGGACTGCAACAATTCCTACGTGAGGGCTCTGCAGCAGTCTCGGCGCATGCAGTCAGCGACACTGCCAGTAGTACCGTCGCTGGCTAGCATGACTCCGACTACTGCTGCAGAGCCACTCCAGCCAACCCACCCTGGTCCAAGTGCCGAGCGACGCCACCACAGGCACCATAGCAGTGTGCCGCCGACTCCTGCTCCTGCCAGGCCCTCATCCTCCCGCAGCCATCATTCTAGGGGAGATCGTGGAAAAAAAAGAAAAAGAAAACAGAAAAGCAAGAGGACACGCATTGAGGCTCTGGCTGCTCCAGTACAAACAACAAGTAGACGTAGGGGCTCTAGCCGCAGTAGGAGCAGCCAGAGCCAACCAAGAACCTCACAAAGGCTCGTGTTGCCTCCTCCCTCCCCTGCAGAGGTGGCGGTTTGCTCCCCATTAGACCTGCCATCCAGCCTCCTGGACTATAGGTCCACATCCTCCTCCTCCTCGTCGTCGTCATCCTCATTTTCCGCTCCCCATTCCAAAAAAGATACATACCATTCCCCCTTTGTGGCACAGGTTGATACCCCCTAAGTTTATTTCCCCTTTTTTTTTTCTGTTTCCCCCCAATAAAAAATGTTGGTTGTAATACAATATTTGCTCTTATTTACCTGTATACTTCTCAGCAAGTCACACCGTGCGCCGTCTACACATATTTTGTGCTTCAAACAACTCATATATGCAATGTCAGACACTATTTTTACCATTTTTATTTTGCCTTTTTTGGTGTGTCTCTCATTGCTGTATGAGGTGTTCACAAACAATAAAAGTGTATGAGGTGTTTTCAATCACTAAGGCTATGTGTCCACGCTCAGGATTGCATGAGGATTTGGTCATGATTTTACATAAGTATTTGTAACCCAAAACCAGGAGTGGGTGATAAATACAGAAGTGGAGCATATGTTTCTATTCCACTTTGCCTCTAATTGTTCCACTCCTGGTTTTGTATTACAAATACTGAAGAAAAATCGTGACAAAATCATCATGCAATCCTGAACGTGGACACATACCGTAAAGGTACCTTCACACTTAGCAATGCTGCAGCAAAACATACAATGATGCAGATCACTGCAGCATCGCTATTTGGTCGCTGGAGAGCTGTCTGTGTGACAGCTCTCCAGCGACCAACGATGCCGAGGTCCCCGGGTAACCAGGGTAAACATCAGGTTGTTAAGCGCAGGCCGCCGCGCTTCCGATGATTACCCTGGTTACCAGTGTTAAATGTAAATAAAACAACAGTACATACACTCAGAATTGCGTCCCCCGGCGTCCGCTTCCCTGCCCTGACTGAGTGACGGCCCTAACAGCAGAGCGGTCACATCACCGCTGTGCTGTGCATTCACTTTCCGGCCGGCGCTCAGTCAGTGCAGGAAGCATACGCCGGGGGACGCGAAGATGAGTATATGTACTGTTTTTTTTAAAAACTTTCACACTGGGAAACAGGGTAAATATCAGTTTACTATGCGCCGCCCTACGCTTAGTAACCCGATATTTACCCTGATTACCATTGTAAAACATCGCTGGTATCGTTGATTTTGCTGTCAAACACAACGATACACGGCGATCTGACAAACAAATAAATATGTTATATGCTATGGTATAAATTTTGTCTTTGAAGCAGGGTAGAAAACTTAAGAAAATTTTTTTATTAAAACACAACATTTTAAAAACAAAGGGTTCCAAGTTTTTTAGATAAGGCACATTACATTGGTGAACTATTTTTAGCATAGTCACACCAGAATACAGTCCAACAGTTTACTACACCATTGTATCTTGCCATGACAGACGGCCAACATCTGACACAAAATAGGCCGCAAAACGATCCCTCATCTGCGCTATTTCAACACTTGTCCTCAGAGGATGATCATGGAAATTGGGCAATGGGTTGGCTATGGTTTCATCGAGATCAACGTTCAGTCTCTCTTTGGCCAGAATAAAATTGTGGAGAACCACACACGCCTTCACCACCTCATCCACTGTCTCAGTTTTCAGATTAATGGCAGATCCTAATATCCGCCATTTTGAGACAAGGATGCCAAAGGCGCACTCCACAGTCCTTCTGGCCCTGGACAGTCTGTAATTGAACACCCTTTTCGTATGGTCCAAGCCCCGACTGGAGTAGGGTTTCAATAGGTTGGCAGACATTTGGAATGCCTCATCCCCAACCACAACAAATGGCATCGCAGGGCCTTCGGTGTGGGGAAGAGGTCGTGGCTGGGGGAAATTGAAATTGTTGCCATATAATTTTTGGCCCATATCCGAGTCTTTAAATGTGCGCGAGTCATTTGAACGGCCAAACGCACCAATGTCGACTGCGAGAAAACGGCAGTCCGCACCGGCAATTGCCATCAGCACAGTGGAAAAATATTTTTTGTAGTTGTAGAAAAGGGATCCACTTTTCCCTGGCTTGGTAATCCGTATGTGCTTGCCATCCACCGCGCCAATACAGTTTGGAAACGAACACACTTCCTCAAATTTCTCGGCGTTGGCCAACCAGATATTGCTTGTAGGGACGGGTAAAAATTCTTCCCGGAGATTATCCCACAAAGCGCGGCAGGTCTCAGCAATAATTCCGGAGAGAGTGGAGACTCCAATCCGGAACTGAAATTGAAGGGATCGCAAGGTCTCTCCGGTAGCCAGGAAACTGCCAAGAAGATAAAGAAATTACATTAGTACATTGCAATTTATAAAAGTACATTGACCATACCACCCCCAACAAAAATTAAGAAAAAAAAAAAAAAAAAAGGGAAGATGTGAACGTAGCCGAACATATCTCAGTCATTCAAACAGCTACGTACCGTAGAGTCACCAGCAGCCGCTCCTCTGCGGATATAGCTCTCCGGAGCTGAGTATCCTGCCTGCTAATGGCTCCTTCCACCCGACGCAGAAGATACCGGAAGCTCTCCTGAGACATCCTGGTGTACTCGAAATATTTCTCCAGGTTCTCATTCAGTTCGCCAAACAAGCTATGGTATGCTCCACGGCTCTCCCGGACTTCCAAGATAGGGTGTATCCAAAATCGGCGATGAATCCATCTCCGTTTTTCTCTTTCTCTTTGATGAGCACAGGCGACAGCATAGGCATGAGCCAAGGCAAATTCCATCTCCATATCCATGACGATACTGTCCATGGGACGCTCCATCATGAATACCAGCAAAATGGGAGGAATTCATGTCTGCCATGGTATATATACACAATTACATAAACACCAACCCTCTTCTAGCCATTGGTGGCCCTTATCTATTGTGTAGACACTTTTTTTTGTGGGTGGGATGAAGAATGACTCACTGCACAAAAAAACGCATGCGGCGCAAAACGCTGCGTTTTTTGTTGAAAACGCAACTGCGTTTACAAAAAACGCTGCGTTTTGCGCCGCATGCGTTGAAAGCATGCGGCGCAAAACGCAGCGTTGTGCATGCGTTTTGCTGCGTTTTTGTTTGCGTTGTGCGTTGCGGCGACGACGCTGCGGCGCACAACGCAAATGTGAACGTAGCCTAAGAGAGTTACCACTGTGGTGTTACATAGGACTGAAGGTGACATCTACTACTTTGTCTGTACTCATAGAGATAAGACTGTGTTATTTGTGGTGTTGTTCTTTTATTTTGAGAGGGAATGTGGGGAAGAAACAAAATATATGTCTGGGGTTATAATCACTGATCTTGGCACCACCCAAGACAGGAGCAGAGGAACTCTAATCAGCTCCCTGCTCCGCTGGTGACTCCAGAAAGACGCAGACTATTTCCAGCCTTCACCCTATTGAACACTGTGCCAAGCAGGTGACGTCGTGTGGCACGATGACATCACTGCACTGCGCCATCCAGTGTCCACTGTTTTACCAGATAGGAGATGAGACAAACAGAGTGGTGGATGGGGAGCCTGTATTAGATGAGTAAAAGTTTTTTTTATTCTTCTTATATTATTTGGCCAGCACAATTGCGAGCACATTTGCAGGATCCGTTTTTTGCCTTAAACGACGGATTGCGACGGATTGCAAAAAACACTAGAGTTTAAGTAGCCTAAAATAAATAAAAATGTGTTATAGTGTAATTTCCTTTTTTGACACAAATACAAAATTTTTCTGGCCTGTGGTCATAAAATCAAAGTTTGTGCAGAATGTAGTCATTTTTCCATAGTCTTTAAACATAAGCAGTTGAAATATTACAATTGGAAGCCAGGAACAAAAATTGTGTTGCATAGTGTTATGAGTTTACATTTATTTTCATATACTGATGATGGTTTTAATGATGATAACGTCATCAGAACAACCGTGACTACATGAGCACATCGCTAGAACCATCATTACTACTGAATACATCATCAGAACCATCAATAGGACATGAGTACAGCACTGGAACAACCATCACTAGGGTTGAGCGAAACGGGTCGTTCATTTTCATAAGTCGCCGACTTTTGGCAAAGTCGGCGTCTCATGAAACCCGATCCGATCCCAGTGTGGGTCGGCCACGTGGAACGCGAACTTGGCGCCAAAGTCGCGTTTCGAATGACGCCTTCCCCGCCATTTTTTTGAGCCAATTAATTGTGGGCAGCGTGATGACATAGGTTCCGGCTCCTGCGGCATCATAGTGCTATGTTACGTTTTCGGACGTAGTAATTTCCGGAGTCAAAAAATAACATATGCCTTGCACGGAGGGGAGAGAGAGAGAGAGAGAGAGAGAGAGAGAGAGAGAGAGAATGAATAAAAAAAATAATTTCATTGACATACATTGGGTTTCGTGTTCCGGGTCCGGAACCCGACTTTACAGTAGAATCGGCCGATTCCATACGATCCGACATCCGAGAAGGTCGGGTTTCACAAAACCCACCTCGATCCTAAAAAAGCTAAGGTCGCTCAACCCTAACCATCACTACATGTTGTTCTTACCAGAGCCACTATCCGAACAGGAATACATCACCAGAACCACCATCAGAACAGGATTAAGGCACCAGAATCACTCAAGTTTTGCTGCAAATTGTATTTGTCGCTTGACAGACTCCAAAACATTTAGACATATCACTTTATCTATTATGGCATCTATTTAGTTTTCATTATATTTAGGCAATATTAGTTTTTATGATTATCCTCATGTCTGACAATTAAAATGCAAAATGTCAGGGAGGAATATCGCTATTTGTCCCTTGTATTGTGTAAATGGTCTTCAAATAATGAGTGATTCTACAGTGGTTTGCAAAAGTATTTACTCACCTTGGCATTTTTCATGATGTTCTATGTCACAACTGGGCATTTCAGGTTTTTTTTTTGAGAATTTGCATCAGCTTATGTAAAGAACATGCCTACAACTGTGAACATTTAATTTCTTGTTATTGTGAAGCAAACAAGAAATAGGACAAAATATCTGAAAACTTGAATAATTACTTGAATACAAGAACCAAGTTTAGTACACCAATCAATTGTAATATCAGGTCAGCCCCATATACAATTTTATAGCGTATATAAAGGGCTTCTCTGACCTTTCCCGGCACCTGCACACTGCAGTATTTTGCTCTGCCCTCAACAGGGAAGAAGAGAACGTTATCATATGAAGATGGGAGGCGCCGGACCCGGACCGCAACACCTATCGGACCGGACCACAGCGGAACCGCCCCTGGGTGAGTATAATCTAACTTGTTTTCTTATCTTTCAGGTTACATCGGGGGGCTTATCTACAGCATTACAGAATGCAGTAGATAAGCCCCTAATGGCGGTGGCCTTAGCTTATAGGCCTAAAATGGGGTGAAGGATTCCCTTTAACTTAGTCTCTGGCTCATTCCGTTGCTTTGGGGTTGAGGGCTCCATAAGCTCTATCTGGCTAGGGCACCAAAATACCTTGTCCTGGTCCTGTACTGCTGGCTACCTATAATACTTGTAATGTACTACTTTGTGCCTATACTACATGTATTGCACTTCTACCTACCTTTACTGCAGTTAACGTATACATGTAGAGTATTGCTACCTATCTGATCTGCGTACAGTGGACTACTCTTTAGGTATACTACATTACATGTACTACTTTCTATATTTACTACATTTACTATAATCCTATCTATTTCTGCTGTATATACAGTTCTGTTATGTAATTATTCTACATGTACTTTACAGCTCTCTATTATACCACATATACATTACTGCAATCTACCTATATTGTATGTGCTATATTGCTATCTGCTGTTAGAATGCAGCTGGATGGGAGATATGTGTCTCCCTGGCTGTTAGCCTCTACCATTCCTTCTTCAGGTAGTTAGCCTCCTCCAAGCAAGCTCCAGCAACATTAATGCGGAGAGGATTTTAAGTGGGCCCAGATTCTGGGTCCAGGTTTTAGGAGCAGCTGACTGCTCCGATTACAAAGGCAGCTGAGCTATCTGAAATGTTGGTTGTGTGTGAGGTGGAAAAGAACTATAGTGCCGTCAGTCTCAGCCAGAAGCTGAGAAGAGGTCTATAATCTGAACGCGGGAAGCCCATCCTGGTATTTGTTACCTACTGGCACCTGAACTGTTTGTTATGTTATACCTTTGTACACAGAAGAGGCAGTTTTAGATTGAAACAACTGGAGCTTTTATGAAGTCAATAAAACTTTACGTTTAGACTAAACCACATTGCTTGTTTGAACGCTAACAGCTGCCAAAAAATGTGACATCCCTACACTACCTATGCTAAATGTACTTGCATCTCTCTAACTATACTACTGGTTACTCATATCTATTTGTTCTCCACACTTATGCAGCATAAACTGTATTTTTTTTTACAACTGTGATGCTCTCTGTCTGTACTAAATGTACTGTATTGTAGTCTAGCGGTACATCATGCATTTTAATGCTATATACCCTTAGTTCATGTTCCATGTGAATATTTACCTGAGCCAGGAGGAGCTGCTCATTTTGTCACAAGGTGAAAGTGGCTGCATTTTAGTCTTACTGTACTACACTCAGTCATGAAAAAAACTGTTATTCTTATAGAAGGAGACACCTTTATAGCAGTGTAGAATAAACCAATAAATGGGACCCAGGAATTATTAAGAAATTATGGAGATTGTTTAATTTCACAAATGAGCCCCCCAAAGGGTAATTACAGAGGATTTTGGCCAAAGATAGTTAGACTCTACTTCAGTGATGTGATATGTCACTTAGGAGAGAGAAAAGAAATGTGCTGGGGCGCTAAGCCTTAATACATACAGCAGTTTGTCTCATCACATCTTCCATTATAAGGATATGTCTGACTTTTATATGGAAGGACTTTACTCCTCAGTATTAATTATTTAAGTTAAGATTTTGAGGCTGCTTTCTCCATAGCATTATGGCCTCAAGTGGCAATAATTTTAATTTACAAAAAATGTCCCAAATATAGTATAATAACTTTTGAAAGCACTCATTTCCTTATATATTATTATTGCTAGTATAACCCTCTGCCATATAACATAATATTATTTGAAAATATGTTTTCCAGCAGCTGGTAAAAATTCTTAAATGAAATACAATGAGAGTCTACACAAATCTAAAAGCCCAATCGATACAAAGTAAAGTGAAAATGAAATAAATACTGTACACTTGGAGATTATATTGAATGTTTGTGTTTTTTCTTTATTGCGATCCACTAAGCTAGCAGAGCTTTAAATCAAAAGAAAAAAGGCAACAAAAACAATATGTTATTTAAAACAGTCACATTCCTATCCATGGGTTGTATTGCACATATTTATACTATTGTGCTACCTTTAGTTTGTGCCCCCATTGTACATTTATGTTCCCAGTCAAGAAAATGCACAGATAAAGTATAACAGATTATAATTGTTCCTTATGTCACATACTGTATGTATTCTCAAAGTATATAAAAGATCTCAATGCTTTAACCTTTTGGAAATGTTAAAAATACAATCCAAAAAGGTCATGTTGCCCTAGTGAGCACATTGTCTACACCTGTCACTACAGTTGCCAATGCCGTCATCACATAATTTCATAGTAAAGAAACCGTAAAGCAAGTTAACTGGTAGCTTGTAAAGAGATGCAACACTAAAGCTAAAATAAGAACTGAAACTTCTGGAAAACTTAGAGAATGTATTTAAAATTGTCAGCACCAGTTGAGTATGCAAACAACACAAATGATAAATTATAGAATGCATTTCCTAGTTGTACGAAATTACAGTCTGAAATGTGGACAGTTCCCAAAGTGGATGGGCCTTTTCAAAATTAGTAAATACAATACGAGTCCCCTTTCGACATCTGCATATAGAAGACCTGTGTGAAATCACAGATAGCAAAATCACTACAAGTCTCAGAAATGTTTAACCCCTTCACACCAAAGCCTGTTTTCAACTTTCTGACACTGCCATTTTTTTTTCAATGCTGACCAGTGTCACTTTATGTGGTAATAACTTTGGAACACTTCAATAGATCTCAGTGATTCTGAGACTGCTTTTTCATGACATATTGTATGTCATGTTAATGGTAAATATTTGTTTGATATGACATGCAAAAATATCAGAAATGTGTAGAAAATGTTGAAAATTTTGCAATTTTCAAACTTTTAATTTTTATGCCCTTATACCAAAGAATTATGTCTCACAAAATAGTTAATAAATAACATTACCAACATCTACTTTACATCACCATCATTTTTTTGTTAGGAAGTTAGAAGGGTTAAAAATGAATCAGCAATTGTTCATTTTTCCAACAAAAATGATGAAACCAATCTTTTTTAGGGACCGCATCATGTTTGAATTAACATTGAGGGGCCTACTTGATCAAATACTTGAAAGTGACACCATTTCAAAAACTGCACCCCTCAAAGTGCTTTTGTTTCAAATTTTTGCATTTTTACAAGTGAAACAGGAGCCATACAATTTGTTGTGCAATTTCTCCTGAGTACGCCAACACCCCATATGTGAAAGAAAACTCTTATTTGGTGCACGACAGGGAGAGTCAATTGACTTTTAGAACACAGAATTGGCTGAAATTAAAAGTGGATGCAGTATCTCGTTTGCAGAGCCCCTGATGTGACTAAACAGTGGAATGCCCCCACGTGACCTCAGTTTGAAGACTATACCCCTAAAGGAACTTATATAGAGGTGTAGTCAGCACATTGAACCCACAGGTGCATCACAGAATTTATAATGCTGAGCCATGAAAATGAAAAAAATATTTTTTTCCTCAAATATGTTCCTTTTGCCCCGAATATTTCATTTTTACAAGGGTAATGGGAGAAAATGGACCATAGAATTTGTTGTGCAATTTCTTTTAAGTTTGTTGATAAATTGGAGTACATAAACCATCACAAAATGAATAAAATAAAAGAGTTTATTGAATCAGTACAATCAATAGAATACATACATATTGGCAAAAAGGAGGAGAATAGGTGTGGAGACACACTAGTACAGCAAAGAAGATAGGCAATGACTCATAAGTAACCAGGGGTGTAACAAGACAAAACTTGTAAAGAATCCCTATGATCAGCAAAATCAATGGGTGGATCACCCACACCATATACATATAATTAAACAGTTAGTCCTGCTCACCCATAATCGCTGCGTTTCCTTCTTGGCCTCCTGACACTCGTTTCGCGTAGATGCTTTCTCAAAAGGGGAGTGTCGTGTGCCATGTCTTCACAGATATATATAGGGGGAACAAATCCCCCTGATTGCTGATTAATTCGGCGCACACGTCTCGGACCTTACAGACCGGAAGTACAGTATGTCCTTCCCCCACAACCGTCAGAACAGTATGCGCATGTCGGTGAAAGTTCACCAAATGACATCAGCGGCACATCGCGGGCATGATAGTCACAGGCAAAATGGAGACTTAACCCAGGACAGAGTGTGCGTGCGCACCAGAGCAGCCATCTTTATGAAGACCATAGGGGCAAGCATGAAGCCACATAGGTATCCATGTATTAGTGCAATGCGACGTGAAGTAAATACATATGAAAGGAGCCATGAATATAGAAAGCACCATGACAGTAATAGCATTATAGAAAAGCAGGTACATAAAGTGCTAAGTGAAAATTAAAGTTACATATTGCAATATATGGTCATATGACATCGCAATATTGATAGATGCCAACATATTGATACAAAATATTCATACAAAATATACAAGATAAATAATAACGAATGTGTAAAGAGCCTATAGATGATCCAAAAGATGAGTTCTAAATCTCCATAGGAAATGCCATAAAAAAGGGAGATACGAGGTCAGCAAAACATCAGAAAATCCGTGATCCATGAACAAGCAAAATATGGCTAAAAATAAAAAACTGAAACGCAACACAAGAATTAAAATTAAAAAGAATAAAACATGGTGTTAAAGACTCCAGGGAATCAGGGTGAAAACAATTATTTTAAAGGAGTCAGTGCAACTATCACACAGGCAGCAGAAAAAGGGGTGGAAACAATGGTATCAAATTCATTTTTAAATCCTAGTTCCCTGCCATGCATGAGGTATCAGGGTCTGGGCCAACATTTACAGCTTTTGAAAGTCAAACCTAGAAGAGGTGGGTGAGGGATCGGTGTAGGCCTGCTGTGCTGGGAGACACACTCATGTGGCACAAATATCAGTTTGTAGACTACTATTGTCAGAAAAATCTAAGAATAGTAACATGGGTAATTAACTCAAAGGAATTAGAGACCTGACGGTTTCTAAAGCCTACTGCTACAGGCAACACAAAAGAAGGACACACAACCAGGAGTTTACACATTTACAAAAATTAGTGGCAGAAACAATCAAAGTGGCATCAATTTCACCAGAGAGGAAATAGCATAATAGGGACCAACATCTCTTACACTACAGCCAACCCAGTGCATGAGAGACCCAATCAGGAATGTCCACATTTCCAACAATTAGTGGAAGACACCAACAAAGTGGCATCAGTTTCACCACAGTAAAAATAGTACAATAGGGAAGGACATCTCTTCCACTACAGCCAACCTAGCAGATGGACTCCCAACCAGGTGTGTTCACATTTACTAAAATTAGGGCCTGGCACCACTGAAGTGGCATCAATTTCACGAGATTAGAAACAGTATTATAGGAACTGACACATCTTCCACTACAGCCAACTCATCAGAAGAACACCCAACCAAGAATGTTTCATAAAATCCTAAAATTAGAGCCTGACATTACCAAAGTGGTATCAATTTCATGAGAGTAGAAATAGTATAACAGGGTCTGACACATCTTCCACTACAGCCAATCCAGCAGATGGACACCCAGCCAGGAGTGTTCACATTTCCAAAAATTAGTGGCAGACACCAACAAAGTGGTATCAATTTCACCACAGAAGTAACAGTATAATAGGGAAATATACGTATTCTACTACAGCCAACCCAGCAGATGGAGACCAACAATGACTGCTCACATTTCCACAAAAGACACGTTCTGAGAGAATGCTGGCTCCTGGGCATGATAAATCCTTCAAGGCATGAGAGGCGAGCTCAGTTTACACACCCATTTTTTAAAAGAAAAATGTGAAAGGGTCCAAACCCTCCCTGATGGTATTGAAATTCAGTTCTAGATACTTCTGCATTATATTCTCCATTCGTTCACCGCTAGTGTTGAGCGATACATTCTGATATTCAAAAGTATCGGTATCGGATTGGATCGGCCAATATCCAAAAAATATCGGATATCGCCGATACCGATACCCGATACCAATGGAAGTCAATGGGACACAAATATCGGAACGTAAATAAGTCCTTTCTGTCCTTCTATATGCTGTGCCGGAGGGGGGAAGAGTGTGGGCAGTGCATGGGCAGTGCGTGGCCGGACACTGAGTGTCTGTGTATGCGGGCGGGGTCTGTGCGGGCCTGCCAGGGATCTGTACGTGCCTTCTGGGGCTGTATGCAGCGTGCAGGGGATCTATGCGGCGTGCCGGGGCTGTATGTGGGCTGCCCGGGCTCTATGCGGCGTGGGGGGGTCTCTGTGTGGCTTGTGGGGGTCTCTGTGCCGCTTGGGGGGTCTCTGTGTGGCATGGGGGTGGTCTCTGTGTGGCGTGGGGGGGTCTCTGTGCGGCGTGGGGGGGTCTCTGTGCGGCGTGGGGGGGCACCTGTGTGGCGTGGGGGGTCTCTGTGCGGCATGGGGGGGTCTCTGTGCGGTGTGGGGGGGTCTCTGTGCGGCGTGGGGGGCATCTGTGTGGAGTGGGGGGTCTATGTGTGGTGTAGGGGCGTCTCTGTGCGGCATGGGGGGTCTCTGTGCGGCATGGGGGGGGTCTCTGTGCGGTGTGCTGGGCCTCTGTGCATGTGTGCAGGCATCGTCCGATGGGATTACAAGTCCCATCGGACGATTCCTGCTACACTGACAGTGATTGCCACATTAGCCAATGATGGGACAGTAGTAGTCTTCCGGCTAATGTGTTGAATGAAAAAAAAATACTCCATACATACATACATGCTACATACATGCTACATACATACTACATACATGCTGCATACATGCTATATACAGGCTACATACATGCTACATACATGGTACATACATACTACATACATGCTACATGCATACTACATACATGCTACATACATGCTACATACATGCTACATACATACATACTGCATACATACATACATACTACATACATGTCACATGCATACTACATACATGCTACATACATGCTACATACATGCTACATACATGCTACATACATACTGCATACATAATACATACATACATGCATATTTCATGCATACTACATACATACTACATGCATGCTACATACATGCTACATACATGCTGCATACATACTACCATACATGCTACATACATACTACATACATGCTACATACATGCAACACACATGCTACATACATGCTACATACATGCTACACACATGCTGCATACATACTACATACATACATACTACATACATGCTACATACATACTGCATACATATTACACACATGCATACATACTACATACTTACATACTACATACATACTACATGCATACATACTACATGCATACATACATACATACTACATACATACATGCTACATACACGTTACATACATACTACATACATGCTACATACATGCTACATACATGCTACATACATACTACATACATATATACTGTAGCATAGCGACTGGTCATGTGAATGATGGATGGTATGTATCGCAGAGGTGGGTGACCCTGTGATGGAAGCCTGGGTATGTTTTGCTCAAGCAGATCTACTGCTGAGGGGTTTGTTTACATTGGGAAGGCTTCCAGATGATTGGAGAGATGGGTGTGTTCAGTCACCTACAAACCCTCCCAAAGAGGCGTGTCTGAACACGTAAGATGGTTTTGTGTGAAAGGACCTGTGGTGATGTCATGCTTACCTGACTAGCCATGTGACAGGTACCTGGGTGTGGTTACACCTATGTAAAGGAGGTGTGTGTAGCACATGGTAAGAGAGAGATTGAGTGAGTGTGTGAGTGTCTATCAGGGTGGACACACTTCCGTGTGTCCTGGCAGGACACTGCAGAATGGCCTGTGTGTTGGACGGTTCCAAGTGGGGACGTCCTGGAAGCACACAGAGACCATTCCAGGCTGGAGAGCCTGCGTGCTGGACATAGCACGGATGGTTGGTGTTGGAGGCTCATGGGAGTGGAGTCGTCCTGGAAGCACCTGGAGACCGTAGACCTGGATGGTCTGTGTTGAGGACCTGGGACTGACCTGAAGTCAGTGTAAGGAGTGGAACTTCTGAGAGGTGACCCCGGACAACGGGATTATAATATACAGCAGAGAAGCCTATCTGCTACGTGAACTGTCTAATGTTTCATGGCTGTAATGAAATGGACTGTACCCTGTCTGGTTTATGCGGAGTTTGAATAAACCATATGGACTGATATGTGTGAGATATCGTGCCTGAAGTGTTTATCCTGCTGCCAAGCGAGTATCCCCAAGACCCGTTGCGGGTGAAACGCTACAATACATACTGCATACATACTACATACATACTACATACATATTGCATGCAAGCTGCATACATACATACATACTACATACATACTACATACAGTACATTCATACATTACATACATGACATACATATAGACATACAGTACATTAAACAGATTGCCATAAAGTGAGACTAGGGACTTTTTTTTACAGCGGCGGAGGAATACCTTCCTCCCGTCATTGTGTTTCTGGGTCCCCTGGAGAGCGGTTGCAACAGCTGTTGCTGCCGTTCTCCATGGGAGATCGTCGTGGGACACTCATGGATTTCTGCTGGGAGTATATTGGTTGTTTGTTTTTTTTATATTTTTTTACAGATGACACTGGCTTCGGGGATCAAAATGACAAGTAATGGTGAGTATGAAATCTATGTTTAATGTACTGTATGTCTATATGTATGTCATGTATGTAATGTATGAATGTACTGTATGTAGTAAGTATGTAGTATGTATGCAGTATGTATGTATGTATGTATGTAGTATGTATGTAGTATGTATGGATGTATGTATGTAGTATGTATGCTGTATGTATGCAGTATTTATGTATGTAGCATGTATGTAGCATGCATGTAGCATGTAGCATGTATGTAGCATGTATGTATGTAGCATGTATGTATGTAGTATGTATGTTGTATGTATGTAGTATGTATGTATGTAGTATGTACAGTATGTATGTAGTATGTATGTATGTAGTATGTATGTAGTATGTATGCAGTATGTATGTATGTAGTATACATGTAGTATGTATGTAGTATGTACAGTGGGGCAAAAAAGTATTTAGTCAGTCAGCAATAGTGCAAGTTCCACCACTTAAAAAGATGAGAGGCGTCTGTAATTTACATCATAGGTAGACCTCAACTATGGGAGACAAACTGAGAAAAAAAAATCCAGAAAATCACATTGTCTGTTTTTTTATCATTTTATTTGCATATTATGGTGGAAAATAAGTATTTGGTCAGAAACAAACAATCAAGATTTCTGGCTCTCACAGACCAGTAACTTCTTCTTTAAGAGTCTCCTCTTTCCTCCACTCATTACCTGTAGTAATGGCACCTGTTTAAACTTGTTATCAGTATAAAAAGACACCTGTGCACACCCTCAAACAGTCTGACTCCAAACTCCACTATGGTGAAGACCAAAGAGCTGTCAAAGGACACCAGAAACAAAATTGTAGCCCTGCACCAGGCTGGGAAGACTGAATCTGCAATAGCCAACCAGCTTGGAGTGAAGAAATCAACAGTGGGAGCAATAATTAGAAAATGGAAGACATTCAAGACCACTGATAATCTCCCTCGATCTGGGGCTCCACGCAAAATCCCACCCCGTGGGGTCAGAATGATCACAAGAACGGTGAGCAAAAATCCCAGAACCACGCGGGGGGACCTAGTGAATGAACTGCAGAGAGCTGGGACCAATGTAACAAGGCCTACCATAAGTAACACACTACGCCACCATGGACTCAGATCCTGCAGTGCCAGACATGTCCCACTGCTTAAGCCAGTACATGTCCGGGCCTGTCTGAAGTTTGCTAGAGAGCATTTGGATGATCCAGAGGAGTTTTGGGAGAATGTCCTATGGTCTGATGAAACCAAACTGGAACTGTTTGGTAGAAACACAACTTGTCGTGTTTGGAGGAAAAAGAATACTGAGTTGCATCCATCAAACACCATACCTACTGTAAAGCATGGTGGTGGAAACATCATGCTTTGGGGCTGTTTCTCTGCAAAGGGGCCAGGACGACTGATCCGGGCACATGAAAGAATGAATGGGGCCATGTATCGTGAGATTTTGAGTGCAAACCTCCTTCCATCAGCAAGGGCATTGAAGATGAAACGTGGCTGGGTCTTTCAACATGACAATGATCCAAAGCACACCGCCAGGGCAACGAAGGAGTGGCTTTGTAAGAAGCATTTCAAGGTCCTGGAGTGGCCTAGCCAGTCTCCAGATCTCAACCCTATAGAAAACCTTTGAAGGGAGTTGAAAGTCCGTGTTGCCAAGTGAAAAGCCAAAAACATCACTGCTCTAGAGGAGATCTGCATGAAGGAATGGGCCAACATACCAACATCAGTGTGTGGCAACCTTGTGAAGACTTACAGAAAACGTTTGACCTCTGTCATTGCCAACAAAGGATATATTACAAAGTATTGAGATGAAATTTTGTTTCTGACCAAATACTTATTTTCCACCATAATATGCAAATAAAATGATAAAAAAACAGACAATGTGATTTTCTGGATTTTTATTTCTCAGTTTGTCTCCCATAGTTGAGGTCTACCTATGATGTAAATTACAGACACCTCTCATCTTTTTAAGTGGTGGAACTTGCACTATTGCTGAATGACTAAATACTTTTTTGCCCCACTGTATGTATGTAGTATGTATGCAGTATGTATTGTAAGAGTCATGTCGGTCTGGTAGTCGGGGGCAGGTATATCTCGCCCAGGTATTTGTCCTATGTGAATTAAGCCGCTCAGTATCTTCAGGATACCGAGGGGTTAATAAGTGCAGGAATAAAGGCTGACCAGCTGGAGGTTTCAGGTGTCAGCCTGGGGCACACAGAATGCCTGTCTGTGTGAGGCAAATGTGAGTGAGAGCTGTGCTCGTGACCTGTGTAATGTTAGCTGGGTGGGAGAAGCCCCCCAGTTGTTAGATAGGAACGTATTTGTATAGTTAGCGCCGGACAGGCAAGGATTTATTTTTATGTTTTGTTTTCTGTATTTGCTTTCACTTTAATAAACCTGACCTGAGGTCAGTCTACTTGGAAACCTGCTGTCGCCTCAAAGTTTAATACACAAACCACGTGACCTTTGACCCCAGCAAAGGCGATCCCGGAGTGTTTTGTTACATTGTGGTGGAGAACGCGGGCACTCCGTGGCACAGGCGACAGTATGGAAGACGTGGTGAAAGCCCTAGTACAGTCTGCTGCCGTACAGCAGGAAGCTAACCGCTTGATGGCCGCACAGCTGAAGGAGCTGTTGGACGTGACGACTGCAGACCGCCAGCTTCTCCAACAGGTGGCGCAGCGCTTGGTGAGCATGCCTGAGGCTAACCCGGAAGCAGAGTCCAGGAGAATCCATGTGAGTCGGTACTGGCAAAAGCTGACCGCAGAAGATGACGTCGAGGCGTACCTGACAACGTTTGAGCGGACAGCGTTGAGAGAGAAGTGGCCGAAGGAACGATGGGCCGATCTAATTGCTCCGTTTCTCTCCGGTGAGGCCCAAAAAGCTTACCATGACTTGGACCCGGAAGTCGCTCAGGACTTTGAGAGGCTGAAAGCTGAGGTCCTGGCCCGGCTGGGTGTGATGACGGCTGTCCGTGCACAGAGGGTACATCAGTGGACCTATCAGCCAGATAAACCGCCGCGATCGCAGATGTTCGACCTGATCTACTTGATAAAGAAATGGCTGCAAAACGAGGTACTGACAACTCCGGAGATAATCCAGCGGATCGTTCTGGACAAGTACCTGAGAGTACTACCACCGGCGCTGAAAAAGTGGGTGAGCCAAGGAAATCCCGCGACAGAGGATCAATTGGTGGACTTGGTGGAGCGTTATTCCGTGGCGGAAGGACTTCCTGAAGATACCGCTACTGCCTGAACTGTACCTCCTCCTCGTGGAACCGGTAAGACTGTTCCAGGGACTGCGGGGGAAGGAAAATTGCCAAAAATTGTGGGGGAGGAACACGGGACTGCTCGCACCCCGAGATCAAGGGTGTCGGACTCTGGTTTCAATAGGGGGCCTGTTAGGTGTTTCCGTTGCCATGAGAAGGGCCATGTTTCTGCGAACTGTCCTGTTACCACTGAACCCATGCAGTGCGACGTTACGGACTCTAAGAAACGCATGTCTTTGGTTACACGGCTAGTAAGTGTGAATGCGGGTCAAAATGATACAGCGAAACACCTGCGTGAATTGTCTGTAGATGGGAAAAATGTTGTGGCATTGCTAGACTCTGGAAGTGTGGTGACTCTGGTGAAAGCCAGTCTGGTGGCACTTCCATCTGGTCCGTCTGATAAATTTTCTGTAACGTGTGTGCATGGTGACACCTGCTCATATCCTACAGCGGTCATATGTATCTCCACTCCCTATGGGTCTGTGCAACACAAAGTGGGACTCGTTCCCGCATTGTTACATGATATAATCCTGGGCAGGGATTTTCCTCATTTCTGGCAGTTGTGGGAGAATCAGTTGCTCCTTCACGGTAGCTGTAACCGTGAATCTTCTCCCATGCCATCTCTAGGTCCCGAGTTCCTAGACGAGACCCCACAGGAAGATATTGCTGGGGAGGTTATTGAATCTAACCTTCAGTTCCCCTTCTCAGTTATGGCGGGGGAAACTGAGGAAACTCAGCGAGAGGCGGAGGCAGACAGCCATCCAGCACCCTGCCTACCTGATTTGGGAGTTCAGTTGGATGACTTCCACAGCGAACAAATGAAAGATCCTACCCTGACTCAGGCTAGGAAAAATGTAAAAGTGATAGATAGCGTACCTGTAGAACCTGACACTAGGCTAGCATACCCGTACATGGTTCTTGAGAATGATTTACTCTACCAGGTAGAAAAAAAAGGGGAAGACACTGTGCAACAGTTAGTGGTACCCAAACCTTATCGGCGGAAGGTACTGGACCTGGCCCACGGACATATAATGGGGGGACATCTGGGGGTACAAAAAACCACAGAAAGGATATTGCATTGTTTTGTGTGGCCCGGAATACACAATGATGTGCGTAACTATTGTGAGTCCTGTCCAGAGTGCCAAATCTCGGCACCTAAACCTCGGTTCTGTAGCCCTTTGGTACCCCTCCCTATTATTGGGGTCCCGTTTGAGAGACTTGGGATGGATTTGGTTGGGCCCTTTCCCAGGTCCGCACGTGGGCATCAACATATCCTCGTCATCATGGACTATGCCACTCGTTACCCCGAAGCCATCCCTTTGCGTAACACTGCTACCAAAACGATCGCCAAAGAGTTGGTACAAGTGTTTAGTCGGGTGGGAATTCCAAAACAGATACTCACCGACCAGGGGACTCCCTTCATGTCAAGGGTGATGAAGGAGCTCTGCAGGCTCTTACAAATAGACCAGTTGCGTACGTCTGTCTATTACCCTCAAACAGATGGCCTGGTTGAGCGGTTCAATAAAACCTTAAAACAGATGCTCCGGAAGGCGATAGACAAAGATGGGAAGAACTGGGATTACTTGTTACCCTATTTGCTGTTTGCCATTAGGGAAGTTCCCCAGTCTTCCATAGGATTCTCGCCTTTCGAGCTATTATATGCCCGTCGTCCCCGTGGACTGTTGGACGTTGCAAAAGAAACCTGGGAAGGTCAAGTCACTCCCTTTAAAACGGTGATAGACCATGTAACGCAAATGCAGGACCGGATTGCTGCTGTCATGCCCCTTGTTAGGGAACATATGTTACAGGCCCAGGGAGCCCAGAGGCAAAGTTATGATAGAGGCGCCAAGGTCCGTACGTTTGCTCCCGGGGATAGGGTGTTGATCCTAATCCCTACGGTGGATAGTAAATTTCTGGCAAAATGGCAGGGCCCCTTTGAGGTCATGGAACGAATTGGAGAAGTGAACTATAAAGTACACCAGCCTGGTAAGAGAAAATCAGAGCAGATTTATCATGTGAATCTGATAAAACCCTGGAAAGACCGCGCTGCCCTAACAGCGGATCTGCCCCGTCCGGTTTGCTCACCTACCATACCGGAGGTGCAGATTGCCGAGACTCTCTCTGAACGACAAAAATCTGAGGTTAAGCAGTTTTTGTTACAGAACCAACAGTTTTTCTCGGAAAAACCTTGCCAGACTAGGCTAGTGAAACATGAGATTGTCACAGAGCCTGGTGTCACAGTTCATGTGAAGCCATACCGGATTCCGGAAGCACGCCGTGAAGCCGTCTCCCGGGAGGTGAAGGAGTCATTGAAGAGTCGCACAGCGCCTGGTCCAGTCCAATCGTGTTGATTAGGGTTGAGCGAAACGGGTCGTTCATTTTCAAAAGTCGCCGACTTTTGGCAAAGTTTGCGTCTCATGAAACCGAGCCGATCCCAGCGTTGCATCGGCCATGCGGTACGCGACTTTCGCGCCAAAGTCGCGTTTCAATGACGCGAAAAGCGCCATTTCTCAGCCAATGAAGGTGAACGCAGAGTGTGGGCAGCGTGATGACATAGTGCCTGGTCCCCACCATCTTAGAGAAGGGCATTGCAGTGATTGGCTTGCTGTCTGCGGCATCACAGGGGCTATAAAGGGGCGTTCCCGCCGACCGCCATCTCACTGCTGCTGATCTGAGCTGAGGGAGAGGTTGCTGCCGCTTCGTCAGAAGCAGGGAGAGCGTTAGGCAGGGTCCATAAACCACCAAACCGCTTGTGCTGTAGCGATTTCCACTGTCCAACACCACCTTCGGTGTGCAGGGACAGTGGAAGCTACATTTTTTTATTTTTTCTCTCAGCGCTGTAGCTCATTGGGCTGCCCTAGAAGGCTCCCTGATAGCTGTATTGCTGTGTGTACGCCACTGTGGAAACCAACTGCTTTTTTCAAAGCACATATCCTCTTGTTCCTTCCTTTCTGCACAGCTATCTTTTTTGTTTGTCCACACTTTTTATTTAATTTGTGCATCAGTCCACTCCTTATTGCTGCCTGCCATACCTGGCTGAGATTACTGCAGGGAGATAGTAATTGTAGGACAGTCCCTGTTTTTTTTTTTTTTTTTTGTTGGAGATTAAGATTGGCATTTCTGCTAGAGTGCCATCCGTGTGTGTGCCATCTCTCACTGAGTGGGCCATAGAAAGCCTATTTATTTTTTTCCATGATTTGGGTTCTAAAATCTACCTGAAAAAAAAACACTACATCAATCAGTGGTAGAAAAATATTGGCCTCAGTCAGGGCTTGTGTGCCACTCCTGACTCCTGTGTGTGCCATCTCTCACTCAGTGGGCCATAGAAAGCCTTTTTTTTTTTTTTTTTTTTTTTTTTTTTTTTTATTGTTTGGTTTCCAAAGTCTCCCTGAAAAAAAAAAAAATTAAAAAAACAGTGGGAGATTAATATTGCCCTTTCAGCTTGTGTGCCAGTCTTGACTCCTGGGTGTGCCACCTCTCTCTCTCAAATTGTGGGCCATAGAAAGCCTATTTATTTTTTTGCTTGATTTGGGTTCTAAAATCTACCTTAAAAAAAACACTACATCAATCAGTGGTAGAAAAATATTGGCCTCAGTCAGGGCTTGTGTGCCACTCCTGACTCCTGTGTGTGCCATCTCTCACTCAGTGGGCCATAGAAAGCCTATTTATTTATTTTTTTATTATTTGGTTTCTAAAGTCTCCCTGAAAAAAAAATAAAAAAATAAAAAAACAGTGGGAGATTAATATTGCCCTTTCAGCTTGTGTGCCAGTCTTGACTCCTGGGTGTGCCACCTCTCTCTCTCAAATTGTGGGCCATAGAAAGCCTATTTATTTTTTTCCTTGATTTGGGTTCTAAAATCTACCTTAAAAAAAACATTACATCAATCAGTGGTAGAAAAATATTGGCCTCAGTCAGGGCTTGTGTGCCACTCCTGTCTCCTGTGTGTGCCATCTCTCACTCAGTGGGCCATAGAAAGCCTATTTATTTTTTTGCTTGATTTGGGTTCTAAAATCTACCTTTAAAAAAATCACTACATCAATCAGTGGGAGAAAAATATTGGCCTCAGTCAGGGCTTGTGTGCCACTCCTGACTCCTGTGTGTGCTATCTCTCACTCAGTGGGCCATAGAAAGCCTATTTATTTTTTTGCTTGATTTGGGTTCTAAAATCTACCTGAAAAAAAAAAAAACATCAATCAGTGGGAGATTAATATTGGCCTCAGGGCTTGTGTGCCACTCCTGACTCCTGTGTGTGCTATCTCTCACTCAGTGGGCCATAGAAAGCCTATTTATTTTTTTGCTTGATTTGGGTTCTAAAATCTACCAGAAAAAAAAATAAAACATCAATCAGTGGGAGATTAATATTGGCCTCAGGGCTTGTGTGCCACTCCTGACTCCTGTGTGTGCTATCTCTCACTCAGTGGGCCATAGAAAGCCTATTTATTTTTTTCCATGATTTGGGTTCTAAAATCTACCTGAAAAAAAAACACTACATCAATCAGTGGTAGAAAAATATTGGCCTCAGTCAGGGCTTGTGTGCCACTCCTGACTCCTGTGTGTGCCATCTCTCACTCAGTGGGCCATAGAAAGCCTTTTTTTTTTTTTTTTTTTATTATTTGGTTTCCAAAGTCTCCCTGAAAAAAAAAAAAATTAAAAAAACAGTGGGAGATTAATATTGCCCTTTCAGCTTGTGTGCCAGTCTTGACTCCTGGGTGTGCCACCTCTCTCTCTCAAATTGTGGGCCATAGAAAGCCTATTTATTTTTTTGCTTGATTTGGGTTCTAAAATCTACCTTAAAAAAAACACTACATCAATCAGTGGTAGAAAAATATTGGCCTCAGTCAGGGCTTGTGTGCCACTCCTGACTCCTGTGTGTGCCATCTCTCACTCAGTGGGCCATAGAAAGCCTATTTATTTATTTTTTTATTATTTGGTTTCTAAAGTCTCCCTGAAAAAAAAATAAAAAAATAAAAAAACAGTGGGAGATTAATATTGCCCTTTCAGCTTGTGTGCCAGTCTTGACTCCTGGGTGTGCCACCTCTCTCTCTCAAATTGTGGGCCATAGAAAGCCTATTTATTTTTTTCCTTGATTTGGGTTCTAAAATCTACCTTAAAAAAAACATTACATCAATCAGTGGTAGAAAAATATTGGCCTCAGTCAGGGCTTGTGTGCCACTCCTGACTCCTGTGTGTGCCATCTCTCACTCAGTGGGCCATAGAAAGCCTATTTATTTTTTTGCTTGATTTGGGTTCTAAAATCTACCTTTAAAAAAATCACTACATCAATCAGTGGGAGAAAAATATTGGCCTCAGTCAGGGCTTGTGTGCCACTCCTGACTCCTGTGTGTGCTATCTCTCCCTCAGTGGGCCATAGAAAGCCTATTTATTTTTTTGCTTGATTTGGGTTCTAAAATCTACCTGAAAAAAAAAAAAAAAACATCAATCAGTGGGAGATTAATATTGGCCTCAGGGCTTGTGTGCCACTCCTGACTCCTGTGTGTGCTATCTCTCACTCAGTGGGCCATAGAAAGCCTATTTATTTTTTTGCTTGATTTGGGTTCTAAAATCTACCAGAAAAAAAATAAAACATAGTAACATAGTAACATAGTAACATAGTTAGTAAGGCCGAAAAAAGACATTTGTCCATCCAGTTCAGCCTATATTCCTATATTCCATCATAATAAATCCCCAGATCTACATCCTTCTACAGAACCTAATAATTGTATGATACAATATTGTTCTGCTCCAGGAAGACATCCAGGCCTCTCTTGAACCCCTCGACTGAGTTCGCCATCACCACCTCCTCAGGCAAGCAATTCCAGATTCTCACTGCCCTAACAGTAAAGAATCCTCTTCTATGTTGGTGGAAAAACCTTCTCTCCTCCAGACGCAAAGAATGCCCCCTTGTGCCCGTCACCTTCCTTGGTATAAACAGATCCTCAGCAAGATATTTGTATTGTCCCCTTATATACTTATACATGGTTATTAGATCGCCCCTCAGTCGTCTTTTTTCTAGACTAAATAATCCTAATTTCGCTAATCTATCTGGGTATTGTAGTTCTCCCATCCCCTTTATTAACTTTGTTGCCCTCCTTTGTACTCTCTCTAGTTCCATTATATCCTTCCTGAGCACCGGTGCCCAAAACTGGACACAGTATTCCATGTGCGGTCTACCTAGGGATTTGTACAGAGGCAGTATAATGCTCTCATCATGTGTATCCAGACCTCTTTTAATGCACCCCATGATCCTGTTTGCCTTGGCAGCTGCTGCCTGGCACTGGCTGCTCCAGATAAGTTTATCATTAACTAGGATCCCCAAGTCCTTCTCCCTGTCAGATTTACCCAGTGGTTTCCCGTTCAGTGTGTAATGGTGATATTGATTCCTTCTTCCCATGTGTATAACCTTACATTTATCATTGTTAAACCTCATCTGCCACCTTTCAGCCCAAGTTTCCAACTTATCCAGATCCATCTGTAGCAGAATACTATCTTCTCTTGTATTAACTGCTTTACATAGTTTTGTATCATCTGCAAATATCAATATTTTACTGTGTAAACCTTCTACCAGATCATTAATGAATATGTTGAAGAGAACAGGTCCCAATACCGACCCCTGCGGTACCCCACTGGTCACAGCGACCCAGTTAGAGACTATACCATTTATAACCACCCTCTGCTTTCTATCACTAAGCCAGTTACTAACCCATTTACACACATTTTCCCCCAGACCAAGCATTCTCATTTTGTGTACCAACCTCTTGTGCGGCACGGTATCAAACGCTTTGGAAAAATCGAGATATACCACGTCCAATGACTCACCGTGGTCTAGCCTATAGCTTACCTCTTCATAAAAACTGATTAGATTGGTTTGACATGAGCGATTTCTCATAAACCCATGCTGATATGGAGTTAAACAGTTATTCTCATTGAGATAATCCAGAATAACATCCTTCAGAAACCCTTCAAATATTTTTACCAACAATAGAGGTTAGACTTACTGGCCTATAATTTCCAGGTCCACTTTTAGAGCCCTTTTTGAATATTGGCACCACATTTGCTATGCGCCAGTCCTGCGGAACAGACCCCGTCGCTATAGAGTCCCTAAAAATAAGAAATAATGGTTTATCTATTACATTACTTAGTTCTCTTAGTACTCGTGGGTGTATGCCATCCGGACCCGGAGATTTATCTATTTTAATCTTATTTAGCCGGTTTCGCACATCTTCTTGGGTTAGATTGGTGACCCTTAATATAGGGTTTTCATTGTTTCTTGGGATTTCACCTAGCATTTCATTTTCCACCGTGAATACCGTGGAGAAGAAGGTGTTTAATATGTTAGCCTTTTCCTCGTCATCTACAACCATTCTTTCCTCACTATTTTTTAAGGGGCCTACATTTTCAGTTTTTATTCTTTTACTATTGATATAGTTGAAGAACAGTTTGGGATTAGTTTTACTCTCCTTAGCAATGTGCTTCTCTGTTTCCTTTTTGGCAGCTTTAATTAGTTTTTTAGATAAAGTATTTTTCTCCCTATAGTTTTTTAGAGCTTCAATGGTGCCATCCTGCTTTAGTAGTGCAAATGCTTTCTTTTTACTGTTAATTGCCTGTCTTACTTCTTTGTTTAGCCACATTGGGTTTTTCCTATTTCTAGTCCTTTTATTCCCACAAGGTATAAACCGCTTACAGTGCCTATTTAGGATGTTCTTAAACATTTTCCATTTATTATCTGTATTCTTATTTCTGAGGATATTGTCCCAGTCTACCAGATTAAGGGCATCTCTAAGCTGGTCAAACTTTGCCTTCCTAAAGTTCAGTGTTTTTGTGACTCCCTGACAAGTCCCCCTAGTGAAAGACAGGTGAAACTGTACAATATTGTGGTCGCTATTTCCTAGATGCCCGACCACCTGCAGATTTGTTATTCTGTCAGGTCTATTAGATAGTATTAGGTCTAAAAGTGCTGCTCCTCTGGTTGGATTCTGCACCAATTGTGAAAGATAATTTTTCTTGGTTATTAGCAGAAACCTGTTGCCTTTATGGGTTTCACAGGTTTCTGTTTCCCAGTTAATATCCGGGTAGTTAAAGTCCCCCATAACCAGGACCTCATTATGGGTTGCAGCTTCATCTATCTGCTTTAGAAGTAGACTTTCCATGATTTCTGTTATATTTGGGGGTTTGTAACAGACCCCAATGAGAATTTTGTTACCATTTTTCCCTCCATGAATTTCGACCCATATGGACTCGACATCCTCATTCCCTTCGCTAATATCCTCCCTTAAAGTGGACTTTAGACAAGACTTTACATAGAGACAAACCCCTCCTCCTCTCCGATTTTTACGATCCTTTCTAAACAGACTGTAACCCTGTAAGTTAACTGCCCAGTCATAGCTTTCATCTAACCATGTCTCGGTTATTCCCACTATGTCAAAGTTACCTGTAGATATTTCTGCTTCTAGTTCTTCCATCTTGTTTGTCAGGCTTCTGGCGTTTGCGAGCATGCAGTTTAGAGGATTTTGTTTTGTTCCAATCTCCTCGCTGTGGATTGTTTTAGAAATGTTCTTACCTCCCTTCTGAGTATGTTTTTCTGGGTCTTCTTTGTTCGAGTCTAATGTTTTTCTTCCCGTCCCCTCTTCTTCTAGTTTAACGCCCTCCTGATGAGTGTAGCGAATCTTCTGGCGAATGTGTGTTTCCCAGGTTTGTTGAGGTGTAATCCGTCTCTGGCGAGGAGTCCATCGTACAAGTAATTCACACCATGGTCCAGGAATCCGAATCCTTGTTGTCTGCACCATCGTCTTAGCCAGTTGTTCGCATCAAGGATCCTGTTCCATCTCCTGGTGCCATGCCCGTCTACTGGAAGGATAGAAGAAAAAACTACCTGTGCATCCAGTTCCTTTACTGTTCCTGATAACATCAATCAGTGGGAGATTAATATTGGCCTCAGGGCTTGTGTGCCACTCCTGACTCCTGTGTGTGCCATCTCTCACTCAATGGGCCATAGAAAGCCTATTTATTTTTTTGCTTGATTTGGGTTCTAAAATCTACCTTTAAAAAAATCACTACATCAATCAGTGGGAGAAAAATATTGGCCTCAGTCAGGGCTTGTGTGCCACTCCTGACTCCTGTGTGTGCCATCTCTCACTCAGTGGGCCATAGAAAGCCTATTTATTTTTTTGCTTGATTTGGGTTCTAAAATCTACCTTTAAAAAAATCACTACATCAATCAGTGGGAGAAAAATATTGGCCTCAGTCAGGGATTGTGTACCACTCCTGACTCCTGTGTGTGCCATCTCTCACTCAGTGGGCCATAGAAAGCCTATTTATTTTTTTGCTTGATTTGGGTTCTAAAATCTACCAGAAAAAAAAAACAGACATCAATCAGTGGGAGATTAATATTGGCCTCAGGGCTTGTGTGCCACTCCTGACTCCTGTGTGTGCTATCTCTCACTCAGTGGGCCATAGAAAGCCTATTTATTTTTTTGCTTGATTTGGGTTCTAAAATCTACCAGAAAAAAAATAAAACATAGTAACATAGTAACATAGTAACATAGTAACATAGTTAGTAAGGCCGAAAAAAGACATTTGTCCATCCAGTTCAGCCTATATTCCTATATTCCATCATAATAAATCCCCAGATCTACATCCTTCTACAGAACCTAATAATTGTATGATACAATATTGTTCTGCTCCAGGAAGACATCCAGGCCTCTCTTGAACCCCTCGACTGAGTTCGCCATCACCACCTCCTCAGGCAAGCAATTCCAGATTCTCACTGCCCTAACAGTAAAGAATCCTCTTCTATGTTGGTGGAAAAACCTTCTCTCCTCCAGACGCAAAGAATGCCCCCTTGTGCCCGTCACCTTCCTTGGTATAAACAGATCCTCAGCAAGATATTTGTATTGTCCCCTTATATACTTATACATGGTTATTAGATCGCCCCTCAGTCGTCTTTTTTCTAGACTAAATAATCCTAATTTCGCTAATCTATCTGGGTATTGTAGTTCTCCCATCCCCTTTATTAACTTTGTTGCCCTCCTTTGTACTCTCTCTAGTTCCATTATATCCTTCCTGAGCACCGGTGCCCAAAACTGGACACAGTATTCCATGTGCGGTCTACCTAGGGATTTGTACAGAGGCAGTATAATGCTCTCATCATGTGTATCCAGACCTCTTTTAATGCACCCCATGATCCTGTTTGCCTTGGCAGCTGCTGCCTGGCACTGGCTGCTCCAGGTAAGTTTATCATTAACTAGGATCCCCAAGTCCTTCTCCCTGTCAGATTTACCCAGTGGTTTCCCGTTCAGTGTGTAATGGTGATATTGATTCCTTCTTCCCATGTGTATAACCTTACATTTATCATTGTTAAACCTCATCTGCCACCTTTCAGCCCAAGTTTCCAACTTATCCAGATCCATCTGTAGCAGAATACTATCTTCTCTTGTATTAACTGCTTTACATAGTTTTGTATCATCTGCAAATATCAATATTTTACTGTGTAAACCTTCTACCAGATCATTAATGAATATGTTGAAGAGAACAGGTCCCAATACCGACCCCTGCGGTACCCCACTGGTCACAGCGACCCAGTTAGAGACTATACCATTTATAACCACCCTCTGCTTTCTATCACTAAGCCAGTTACTAACCCATTTACACACATTTTCCCCCAGACCAAGCATTCTCATTTTGTGTACCAACCTCTTGTGCGGCACGGTATCAAACGCTTTGGAAAAATCGAGATATACCACGTCCAATGACTCACCGTGGTCTAGCCTATAGCTTACCTCTTCATAAAAACTGATTAGATTGGTTTGACATGAGCGATTTCTCATAAACCCATGCTGATATGGAGTTAAACAGTTATTCTCATTGAGATAATCCAGAATAACATCCTTCAGAAACCCTTCAAATATTTTACCAACAATAGAGGTTAGACTTACTGGCCTATAATTTCCAGGTCCACTTTTAGAGCCCTTTTTGAATATTGGCACCACATTTGCTATGCGCCAGTCCTGCGGAACAGACCCCGTCGCTATAGAGTCCCTAAAAATAAGAAATAATGGTTTATCTATTACATTACTTAGTTCTCTTAGTACTCGTGGGTGTATGCCATCCGGACCCGGAGATTTATCTATTTTAATCTTATTTAGCCGGTTTCGCACATCTTCTTGGGTTAGATTGGTGACCCTTAATATAGGGTTTTCATTGTTTCTTGGGATTTCACCTAGCATTTCATTTTCCACCGTGAATACCGTGGAGAAGAAGGTGTTTAATATGTTAGCCTTTTCCTCATCATCTACAACCATTCTTTCCTCACTATTTTTTAAGGGGCCTACATTTTCAGTTTTTATTCTTTTACTATTGATATAGTTGAAGAACAGTTTGGGATTAGTTTTACTCTCCTTAGCAATGTGCTTCTCTGTTTCCTTTTTGGCAGCTTTAATTAGTTTTTTAGATAAAGTATTTTTCTCCCTATAGTTTTTTAGAGCTTCAATGGTGCCATCCTGCTTTAGTAGTGCAAATGCTTTCTTTTTACTGTTAATTGCCTGTCTTACTTCTTTGTTTAGCCACATTGGGTTTTTCCTATTTCTAGTCCTTTTATTCCCACAAGGTATAAACCGCTTACAGTGCCTATTTAGGATGTTCTTAAACATTTTCCATTTATTATCTGTATTCTTATTTCTGAGGATATTGTCCCAGTCTACCAGATTAAGGGCATCTCTAAGCTGGTCAAACTTTGCCTTCCTAAAGTTCAGTGTTTTTGTGACTCCCTGACAAGTCCCCCTAGTGAAAGACAGGTGAAACTGTACAATATTGTGGTCGCTATTTCCTAGATGCCCGACCACCTGCAGATTTGTTATTCTGTCAGGTCTATTAGATAGTATTAGGTCTAAAAGTGCTGCTCCTCTGGTTGGATTCTGCACCAATTGTGAAAGATAATTTTTCTTGGTTATTAGCAGAAACCTGTTGCCTTTATGGGTTTCACAGGTTTCTGTTTCCCAGTTAATATCCGGGTAGTTAAAGTCCCCCATAACCAGGACCTCATTATGGGTTGCAGCTTCATCTATCTGCTTTAGAAGTAGACTTTCCATGATTTCTGTTATATTTGGGGGTTTGTAACAGACCCCAATGAGAATTTTGTTACCATTTTTCCCTCCATGAATTTCGACCCATATGGACTCGACATCCTCATTCCCTTCGCTAATATCCTCCCTTAAAGTGGACTTTAGACAAGACTTTACATAGAGACAAACCCCTCCTCCTCTCCGATTTTTACGATCCTTTCTAAACAGACTGTAACCCTGTAAGTTAACTGCCCAGTCATAGCTTTCATCTAACCATGTCTCGGTTATTCCCACTATGTCAAAGTTACCTGTAGATATTTCTGCTTCTAGTTCTTCCATCTTGTTTGTCAGGCTTCTGGCGTTTGCGAGCATGCAGTTTAGAGGATTTTGTTTTGTTCCAATCTCCTCGCTGTGGATTGTTTTAGAAATGTTCTTACCTCCCTTCTGAGTATGTTTTTCTGGGTCTTCTTTGTTCGAGTCTAATGTTTTTCTTCCCGTCCCCTCTTCTTCTAGTTTAACGCCCTCCTGATGAGTGTAGCGAATCTTCTGGCGAATGTGTGTTTCCCAGGTTTGTTGAGGTGTAATCCGTCTCTGGCGAGGAGTCCATCGTACAAGTAATTCACACCATGGTCCAGGAATCCGAATCCTTGTTGTCTGCACCATCGTCTTAGCCAGTTGTTCGCATCAAGGATCCTGTTCCATCTCCTGGTGCCATGCCCGTCTACTGGAAGGATAGAAGAAAAAACTACCTGTGCATCCAGTTCCTTTACTGTTCCTGATAACATCAATCAGTGGGAGATTAATATTGGCCTCAGGGCTTGTGTGCCACTCCTGACTCCTGTGTGTGCCATCTCTCACTCAATGGGCCATAGAAAGCCTATTTATTTTTTTGCTTGATTTGGGTTCTAAAATCTACCTTTAAAAAAATCACTACATCAATCAGTGGGAGAAAAATATTGGCCTCAGTCAGGGCTTGTGTGCCACTCCTGACTCCTGTGTGTGCCATCTCTCACTCAGTGGGCCATAGAAAGCCTATTTATTTTTTTGCTTGATTTGGGTTCTAAAATCTACCTTTAAAAAAATCACTACATCAATCAGTGGGAGAAAAATATTGGCCTCAGTCAGGGCTTGTGTGCCACTCCTGACTCCTGTGTGTGCCATCTCT
Organism: Ranitomeya variabilis; assembly: GCF_051348905.1. Taxonomy (NCBI): domain Eukaryota; kingdom Metazoa; phylum Chordata; class Amphibia; order Anura; family Dendrobatidae; genus Ranitomeya; species Ranitomeya variabilis. The sequence continues at coordinate 150,600,949 of NC_135234.1, read as the reverse complement.
CACTCAGTGGGCCATAGAAAGCTTATTTATTTATTTTTTTTATTGTTTGGTTTCTAAAGTCTCCCTGAAAAAAAAAAAACAGTGGGAGATTAATATTGCCCTTTCAGCTAGTGTGCCAGTCTTGACTCCTGGGTGTGCCACCTCTCTCTCTCAAATTGTGGGCCATAGAAAGCCTATTAATTTTTTTCCTTGATTTGGGTTCTAAAATATACCTTAAAAAAACACTACATCAATCAGTGGTAGAAAAATATTGGCCTCAGTCAGGGCTTGTGTGCCACTCCTGACTCCTGTGTGTGCCATCTCTCACTCAGTGGGCCATAGAAAGCCTATTTATTTATTTTTTTTATTATTTGGTTTCTAAAGTCTCCCTGAAAAAATAAAAAAAAAATAAAAAAACAGTGGGAGATTAATATTGCCCTTTCAGCTTGTGTGCCAGTCTTGACTCCTGGGTGTGCCACCTCTCTCTTTCAAATTGTGGGCCATAGAAAGCCTATTTATTTTTTTCCTTGATTTGGGTTCTAAAATCTACCTTAAAAAAAACACTACATCAATCAGTGGTAGAAAAATATTGGCCTCAGTCAGGGCTTGTGTGCCACTCCTGACTCCTGTGTGTGCCATCTCTCACTCAGTGGGCCATAGAAAGCCTATTTATTTATTTATTTTATTATTTGGTTTCTAAAGTCTCCCTGAAAAAATAAAAAAAAAATAAAAAAACAGTGGGAGATTAATATTGCCCTTTCAGCTTGTGTGCCAGTCTTGACTCCTGGGTGTGCCACCTCTCTCTCTCAAATTGTGGGCCATAGAAAGCCTATTTATTTTTTTCCTTGATTTGGGTTCTAAAATCTACCTTAAAAAAACACTACATCAATCAGTGGTAGAAAAATATTGGCCTCAGTCAGGGCTTGTGTGCCACTCCTGACTCCTGTGTGTGCCATCTCTCACTCAGTGGGCCATAGAAAGCCTATTTATTTTTTTGCTTGATTTGGGTTCTAAAATCTACCTTTAAAAAAATCACTACATCAATCAGTGGGAGAAAAATATTGGCCTCAGTCAGGGCTTGTGTGCCACTCCTGACTCCCGTGTGTGCTATCTCTCACTCAGTGGGCCATAGAAAGCCTATTTATTTTTTTGCTTGATTTGGGTTCTAAAATCTACCTGAAAAAAAAAAAAAACATCAATCAGTGGGAGATTAATATTGGCCTCAGGGCTTGTGTGCCACTCCTGACTCCTGTGTGTGCCATCTCTCACTCAGTGGGCCATAGAAAGCCTATTTATTTTTTTGCTTGATTTGGGTTCTAAAATCTACCAGAAAAAAAAATAAAACATCAATCAGTGGGAGATTAATATTAGCCTCAGGGCTTGTGTGCCACTCCTGACTCCTGTGTGTGCCATCTCTCACTCAGTGGGCCATAGAAAGCCTATTTATTTTTTTGCTTGATTTGGGTTCTAAAATCTACCTTTAAAAAAATCACTACATCAATCAGTGGGAGAAAAATATTGGCCTCAGTCAGGGCTTGTGTACCACTCCTGACTCCTGTGTGTGCCATCTCTCACTCAGTGGGCCATAGAAAGCCTATTTATTTTTTTGCTTGATTTGGGTTCTAAAATCTACCTTTAAAAAAATCACTACATCAATCAGTGGGAGAAAAATATTGGCCTCAGTCAGGGATTGTGTGCCACTCCTGACTCCTGTGTGTGCCATCTCTCACTCAGTGGGCCATAGAAAGCCTATTTATTTTTTTGCTTGATTTGGGTTCTAAAATCTACCAGAAAAAAAAAAAAAACATCAATCAGTGGGAGATTAATATTGGCCTCAGGGCTTGTGTGCCACTCCTGACTCCTGTGTGTGCTATCTCTCACTCAGTGGGCCATAGAAAGCCTATTTATTTTTTTGCTTGATTTGGGTTCTAAAATCTACCAGAAAAAAAAATAAAACATCAATCAGTGGGAGATTAATATTGGCCTCAGGGCTTGTGTGCCACTCCTGACTCCTGTGTGTGCCATCTCTCACTCAGTGGGCCATAGAAAGCCTATTTATTTTTTTGCTTGATTTGGGTTCTAAAATCTACCAGAAAAAAAAAACAAACATCAATCAGTGGGAGATTAATATTGGCCTCAGGGCTTGTGTGCCACTCCTGACTCCTGTGTGTGCTATCTCTCACTCAGTGGGCCATAGAAAGCCTATTTATTTTTTTGCTTGATTTGGGTTCTAAAATCTACCAGAAAAAAAAAAAAAACATCAATCAGTGGGAGATTAATATTGGCCTCAGGGCTTGTGTGCCACTCCTGACTCCTGTGTGTGCCATCTCTCACTCAGTGGGCCATAGAAAGCCTATTTATTTTTTTGCTTGATTTGGGTTCTAAAATCTACCAGAAAAAAAAAATAAAACATCAATCAGTGGGAGATTAATATTGGCCTCAGGGCTTGTGTGCCACTCCTGACTCCTGTGTGTGCTATCTCTCACTCAGTGGGCCATAGAAAGCCTATTTATTTTTTTGCTTGATTTGGGTTCTAAAATCTACCAGAAAAAAAAAAAACATCAATCAGTGGGAGATTAATATTGGCCTCAGGGCTTGTGTGCCACTCCTGACTCCTGTGTGTGCCATCTCTCACTCAGTGGGCCCTAGAAAGTCTTTTTATTTTTTTAGTATTTGGTTTCTAAATTGTCCCTGAAAGAAATCATTTGATCTTATTTGGTTTCTAAAGTCTCCCTGAGAAAAAAAAAGAAAATGGTGTGAGATTAATATTGACATTTGTGCTTGAGTGACAGTCCTGCGTGTGTGGCATCTCTGTGATTTGGTGCCACAGAAAACAGTGTGTGTAACATTGTGCCTGATTTTCCTTGTGGTCTTAACAACCTGTTAAGGGATATTGAAATCATACTGAAGTTATAGCTCACCGTGTAAGTGGTTTGACAGCAACAAATAAAGTTACTTTGGTTACGTTTTTAAAACAATGAGGAAGTCTGATGCAAGAGGTCGTGGCCGTGGGCGTTCATAGTCAGCTGGTAATGATGGTAGTGGTAGTGGAGCATCAGGTGGGCGTGGGGATAAAAATATTCCACCTAAGTCTGGAGCTGTCGAGCCAGTTTCGTCGTCTGGCTACACAAGGCTTTCTGGGAGTAGGAAAACCGCTTTTAAAGCCGGAGCAGCAACAGCAAGTTTTGGCTTACATTGCAGACTCAGCCTCTAGCTCTTTTGCCTCCTCTTCTGAAACTGGTAAATGTAAAAGCAGCGCGTCGCTTGTGGATGTTCACGGTCAGGGACAAGTCGCTTCCTTGATCTCTTCAGCAAAAACAACAACAAGAGAGAAGGATGCAGCAGGCGACACAACGGGTTACTCCATGGAGCTCTTTACACATACCGTCCCTGGCTTAGAAAGTGAAACAGTTAACAGGCCATGCCCATTACAAGTAGATTCTGACATGGAGTGCACTGATGCACAGCCACAGCCAGAGTACTATGCTGCTCCTTTGACTCAGACCACAACATTGCCCTCTCAGGGTACTGATCCGCAATCAGACCCTGATGAGACTATGTTGCCCCGCCACGAACGCTATACCACCGACCGACACGGTGACACAGACGAAGTTGCACACGAGCTCGAAGAGGAGGTAATAGATGACCCAGTTGTTGACCCCGATTGGCAGCCATTGGGGGAACAGAGTGCAGGCGGCAGTAGTTCAGAAGCGGAGGTGGAGGAGGGGCCGCAGCAGGCATCAACATCGCAACAGGTTCCATCTGCCGGGCCCGTATCTGGCCCAAAACGCGTGTCAAAGCCAAAACCTGTTGGAGGACAGCGTGGCCATCCGGTTAAAGCTCAGTCTGCAATCCCTGAAAAGGGATCCGATGCTAGGAAGAGTGCAGTCTGGCATTTTTTTAAACAACATCCAATTGATCAGCGCAAAGTCATCTGTCAAAAATGTTCAACTAGCTTAAGCAGAGGTCAGAATCTGAAAAGTCTCAATACTAGTTGCATGCATAGACACTTAACCACCATGCATTTTCAAGCCTGGACTAACTACCAAACGTCCCTTAAGGTTGTAGCACCCTCGGCCAATGAAGCTAGTCAGCAACGCAACATCCCTTCCGTCACTGTAAGGCCACCATTTTCCGCACCACCGGCAGTATCTGTGCAGGTTTCTTTGCCAGCCAAAAGCAGTCAGGGTCAGGGAATCACCAGTTTTGTAGGAGGAAATATTGCATCTAGGGCACCGGCGGAAACAATACCGTCTCCAACCATCTCTCAGTCTGCCATGTCCACCGGCACACCCGCAAGTTCCACGTTCTCCATCTCTCCAGTTCAGCTCACACTACATGAGACTCTGGTTAGGAAAAGGAAGTACTTATCCTCGCATCCGCGTACACAGGGTTTTAACGCCCACATAGCTAGACTAATCTCGTTAGAGATGATGCCCTACCGGTTAGTTGAAAGCGAAACTTTCAAAGCCCTGATGGAGTACGCTGAACCACGATACGAGCTACCCAGTCGACACTTTTTTTCAAGAAAAGCCATCCCAGCCCTGCACCAGCATGTTAAACAGCGCATCGTCCATGCACTCAGGCAATCTGTGAGTACAAAGGTGCACCTGACTACAGATGCATGGACCAGTAGGCATGGCCAGGGACGTTATGTGTCCATCACGGCACACTGGGTGAATGTGGTGGATGCAGGGTCCACAGGGGACATCAATTTCGGGACAGTTGTGCCTAGCCCACGGTCTAGGAAACAGTTGGCTGTAGGCGTTCGCACCCCCTCCTCCTCCTCGTCCTCCTGCAGAAGCTACAGCTCTTCCACAGACCGCAGTCGGCCAACCACTCCATTGGCAGATGACACTGTTGCACACCAGTTGTCCCATTATGGGCCAGCTACTGGCAAGCGTCAGCAGGCTGTATTGGCTATGAAGTGTTTGGGCGACAACAGACACACCGCAGAAGTTCTGTCCGAGTTCTTGCAACAAGAAACGCAGTCGTGGCTGGGCACAGTAGATCTTGAAGCAGGCAAGGTAGTGAGTGATAACGGAAGGAATTTCATGGCTGCCATCTCCCTTTCCCAACTGAAACACATTCCTTGCCTGGCTCACACCTTAAACCTGGTGGTGCAGTGCTTATTGAAAACTTATCCTGGGTTCTCCGACCTGCTCCTCAAAGTGCATGGACTTTGCTCACATATCCGACGTTCGCCTGTACACTCCAGCCGTATGCAGACCTATCAGCGGTCTTTGAACCTTCCCCAGCATCGCCTAATCATAGACGTTGCAACAAGGTGGAACTCAACACTGCACATGCTTCAGAGACTGTGCCAACAGAGGCGGGCTGTTATGTTTTTGTGGGAGGATACACATACACGGGCAGGCAGTAGGATGGCAGACATGGAGTTGTCAGGTGTGCAGTGGTCCAAGATACAAGACATGTGTCAAGTCCTTCAGTGTTTTGAGGAATGCACACGGCTGGTTAGTGCAGACAACGCCGTATGTCATGAGCTGTCAGAGCTGAGGCAGAAAAGAACACACAAGTCTCCAGTACCACCAGCCACCACTAGGGGAGCCCAAAAAGCGGATCACAACAGCCGTAATAAGCATGAGCATCCCCCTAATGCGTCTGCTGATGCAAAGTTTGACACACATAAAGGATCAGGCGTCTGCACCAGAGGAAGAGGAAAGCCTTGATGACAGTCAGCCATTGTCTGGTCAGGGCAGTGTACAGGACGAGGTAGCGGGCGAAGAGGAGGTGGAGGACGAGGAGGATGATGGGGATGAGTATATTTTTAATGCGGAAGCTTTCCCGGGGGCACTGGAAATTGGTTGCGTGGCAAGGCCGGGTTCTGGTTTTTTGAGGGACACAAGTGACGTAGATTTGCCTGAAACTGCCCCTCAACCAATCACAACCGGAGATTTGACAACTGGAACTTTGGCCCACATGGCGGATTATGCCTTACGTATCCTAAAAAGGGACACACGCAGACTGGTAGCAGGAACATGCAACTGAAAGACTCAGGTAACAATGATGACCGGCAAGGAAGTGACTGGAGAGCAAGGCTAAATAGGGAACTCCCAAAACTGATGGAAGCAGGTGAGCTAAGGCAGAAAAGAACACACAAGTCTCCAGTACCACCAGCCACCGCTAGGGGAGCCCAAAAAGCGGATCACAACAGTACCCCCCCCTTAAGGAGGGGGCACCGAACCCTCACAAGAACCGCCAGGGTGACCTGGATGAGCCCTATGAAAGGCACGAACCAAATCCGAGGCATGAACATCAGAGGCAGTTACCCAAGAATTATCTTCCTGACCATAGCCCTTCCATTTAACCAGATACTGGAGTCTCCGCCTGGAAATACGGGAGTCCAAGATCTTCTCTATAACGTACTCCAATTCACCCTCAACCAGCACAGGAGCAGGAGGCTCAGCAGAAGGAACCACCGGCACCTCGTATCTCCGCAACAACGACCGATGGAACACATTATGGATAGCGAAAGATGCCGGGAGGTCCAAACGAAAGGAAACAGGGTTAATAATCTCCAAAATCCTATAGGGACCGATGAACCGAGGCTTAAATTTAGGAGAAGAAACCCTCATTGGGACAAAACGGGAAGACAACCACACCAAGTCCCCAACACGAAGGCGAGGACCAACCCGACGCTGGCGGTTAGCAAACCGCTGAGTCCTCTCCTGGGACAAATTCAAATTGTCCACCACTTGTTCCCAAATCCGATACAACCGATCCACCACAGCATCTACTCCAGGACAATCCGAAGACTCCGCCTGACCAGAAGAAAAACGGGGATGAAACCCCGAATTGCAAAAGAAAGGGGAAACCAAAGTGGCCGAACTAGCCCGATTATTAAGAGCAAACTCCGCCAACGGCAAAAAGGCAACCCAATCATCCTGATCCGCAGACACAAAACACCTCAAATACGTCTCCAAAGTCTGATTAGTTCGCTCCGTCTGGCCATTAGTCTGAGGATGGAAGGCAGACGAAAAAGACAAATCAATGCCCAACCTGGCACAGAATGCCCGCCAAAATCTAGAAACGAACTGGGTACCCCTATCAGAAACGATATTTTCAGGAATACCATGCAAGCGAACCACATTTTGAAAAAACAAAGGAACCAATTTTAGGCTCTTCAAAAATATCCCCAAAATCCGACAAAAATGCCGGAACCTCAGAGGGAATAGATGACGAGATAGAAACCAAAGGTATGTCCCCATGAGCCCCCCGACATCCCCAGCTTAACACAGACATAGTTTTCCAGTCCAGTACTGGGTTATGAGATTGCAACCATGGTAATCCAATCACTAACACATCATGTAAATTATGCAACACGAGGAAGCGAATCATCTCCTGATGGTCTGGAGTCATACGCATAGTCACTTGCGTCCAGAACTGTGGTCTATTACAAGCCAGAGGTGTAGAATCAATACCCTTCAGAGGTATAGGAACTTCCAGAGGCTCCAAATCAAACCCACAGCGCCTGGCGAAGGACCAATCCATGAGACTCAGAGCGGCGCCAGAGTCCACATAGGCATCCACGGTAATAACTGATAATGAACAAATCAGAGTTACAGACAGAAGAAATTTAGACTGTAAAGTGCCAATAGAAACAGACTTGTCAACCTTCCTAGTACGTTTAGAGCATGCTGATATAACATGCGCGGAATCACCACAGTAGAAGCACAAGCCATTTTTGCGCCTATAATTCTGCCGCTCGCTTCTTGACAGAATTCTGTCACATTGCATTTTCTCTGGCGTCCCTTCAGAAGATACCGCCAAATGGTGCACGGGTTTGCGCTCCCGCAAATGCCGATCAATCTGAATCGCCATTGTCATGGACTCATTCAGACCTGTGGGCGTAGGAAACCCCACCATGACATCCTTAACGGCATCAGAAAGGCCTTTTCTGAAAATTGCCGCTAGGGCACCCTCATTCCACTGAGTAAGCACAGACCATTTACGAAATTTTTGGCAGTATATCTCAGCTTCATCTTGCCCTTGAGACAGGGCTATTAAAGCTTTTTCAGCTTGAATCTCCAAATTAGGTTCCTCATACAGCAACCCTAAAGCCAGAAAAAACGCATCCACATTGAGCAACGCAGTATCCCCTGGTGTCAATGAAAATGCCCAATTTTGAGGGTCACCTCGCAGCAAAGAAATCACAATCTTAACCTGCTGAACAGGATCTCCAGAGGAGTGAGGTCTGAGAGAAAGGAATAATTTACAATTACATTTGAAATTCAGAAACCGAGATCTATCTCCGGAAAATACCTCTGGTGTAGGAATCTTAGGTTCAGAAATAGGAGTACGTATAACATAATCTTGTAAATTCTGAACCTTCGTAGCAAGATTATTTAAACCTGCAGCCAAACTCTGAGAGTCCATCCTTAAACCGGAGAGATCAGAGCCATTCAAGGATTAGAAGGAGAGAAAGGCAAGGCTGTAAATAGATCAGAAATACAACTGAGCCAACTAAGTAGCAAACAAGTGAGGAAAAAAAAAAAAAAAAATCTACAGACTTCTTTTACTCTCCTTTCTTCTGCCAATTACTTAAACAGTGGCCGGTCATACTGTCATGATTCCCCAATGGCATGGGAACATCAGAAACACAAAATAACAGACTAGCCCTCGGGTGATGGAAACTCAAGCTGACCGTGACCTAAATCTACCACACAACTAACAGTAGCCAGGAAGCATTCCTACGGCTGCCTAGATGCCATGCGCCAGCCGGAGAACTAACTACGCCTGGAAGAGGAAGGAACAGACCTGGCTTACCTCTAGTGAAAATTCCCCAAAGATGATAGTAGCCCCCACATATATTAACGGTGAGTTTCAGAGGAAAAGACATACACAGTATGAAGGTAGATTTAGCAAAGCGAGGTCCACTTACTAGATAGAGGAAGGATACAAAAGAGGACTTCACGGTCAGCTGAAAAACCCTTTCAAAAACCCATCCTGAAATTACTTTAAGACTCCTGTGTCAACTCATGACACAGGAGTGGCAATTTCAGTCCACAAGAGCTTCCAGTAACAGGAAAGGACAAACTGTAAACTGGACAAAAAATACAAAACAAAAAGGACAAGAGTCCACTTAGCTGATCAGCAGACTGGTAGCAGGAACATGCAACTAAAAGACTCAGGTAACAATGATGACCGGCAAGGAAGTGACTGGAGAGCAAGGCTAAATAGGGAACTCCCAAAACTGATGGAAGCAGGTGAGCTGAGGCAGAAAAGAACACACAAGTCTCCAGTACCACCAGCCACCACTAGGGGAGCCCAAAAAGCGGATCACAACAGCCGTAATAAGCATGAGCATCCCCCTAATGCGTCTGCTGATGCAAAGTTTGACACACATAAAGGATCAGGCGTCTGCACCAGAGGAAGAGGAAAGCCTTGATGACAGTCAGCCATTGTCTGGTCAGGGCAGTGTACAGGACGAGGTAGCGGGCGAAGAGGAGGTGGAGGATGAGGAGGATGATGGGGATGAGTATATTTTTAATGCGGAAGCTTTCCCGGAGGCACTGGAAATTGGTTGCGTGGCAAGGCCGGGTTCTGGTTTTTTGAGGGACACAAGTGATGTAGATTTGCCTGAAACTGTCCCTCAACCAATCACAACCCGAGATTTGACAGCTGGAACTTTGGCCCACATGGCGGATTATGCCTTACGTATCCTAAAAAGGGACACACGCATTACGAAAATGATGAACGATGACGATTACTGGTTGGCCTGCCTCCTTGATCCACGCTATAAAGGCAAATTGCAAAATATAATGCCACATGAGAACTTGGAACTAATATTAGCAACCAAACAATCAACTCTTGTTGACCGTTTGCTTCAGGCATTCCCAGCACACAGCGCACGTGATCGTTCTCACACGAGCTCCAGGGGGCAGCAGACTAGGAGTGTTAGGGGTGCACACATCAGAAGTGGCGTTGGACAGAGGGGTTTTCTGACCAGGTTGTGGAGTGATTTTGCTATGACCGCAGACAGGACAGGTACTGCTGCATCAATTGAAAGTGACAGGAGACAACATTTGTCGAGCATGGTTACTAACTATTTTTCATCCCTTATCGATGTTCTCCCTCAACTGTCATTCCCATTTGATTACTAGGCATCAAAATTAGACACCTGGCCAGAATTGGCAGAATATGCATTGCAGGAGCTTGCTTGCCCGGCAGCAAGTGTCCTATCAGAAAGAGTATTCAGTGCTGCAGGTTCAATATTAACCGAAAAAAGGACTCGTCTGGCTACCCAAAATGTTGACGATCTAACATTCATTAAAATGAACCACAACTGGATTTCTAAATCTTTTGCCCCACCTTGCCCGGCCGACACCTAGCTTTCCTATGAAAAGCTCTTGCCTGTGAATTACTTTTCTAATGTCTAATTTGCTGCAGCTGATTGTCCAGCATACGACATGTTTACACCTCCATAAATGGCCAAACTCACCACACGGGGCCGTGGTATCGCGACTTGGCGCAAGCACCCGTGAGACTGCTGTTTGTCTGAAGAGGTGGGTGTGCTCGCTTTTGGTTGACGGCATTGCTACTGGGTCCCTCATAGTACAATGTAGTGTCTCTGGCGGTGGTGGTGCGCACCCAACGTCAGACACACCGTTGTAACATGAGGGGCCCTGGGGCGGTCCCGCCGGCCACAAGAGAGTTCCCCCCTCCCCCAGCTCAAACTGTGCTCTACCACGTGCAAAATTATGTCGCACAGCTCCACCAATGTTTAGTCTATTCGCTGACATCATTCAATGTCTGGCACTGACAATACAAATTTGTAGACATCTATGATGCTACTTAAAGTAGTCTGTGTCAGTGTCCTATATTGGCACCATTAACCCCTTCATGACCCAGCCTATTTTGGCCTTAATGACCTTGCCGTTTTTTGCAATTCTGACCAGTGTCCTTTTATGAGGTAATAACTCAGGAACGCTTCAACGGATCCTTGCGGTTCTGAGATTGTTTTTTCGTGACATATTGGGCTTCATGTTAGTGGTAAATTTAGGTCGATAATTTCTGAGTTTATTTGTGAAAAAAACGGAAATTTGGCAAAAATTTTGAAAATTTCGCAATTTTCACATTTTGAATTTTTATTCTGTTAAACCAGAGAGTTATGTGACACAAAATAGTTAATAAATAACATTTCCCACATGTCTACTTTACATCAGCACAATTTTGGAAAGAAATTTTTTTTTTGCTAGGAAGTTATAAGGGTTAAAATTTGACCAGTGATTTCTCATTTTTACAACAAAATTTACAAAACCATTTTTTTTAGGGACCACCTCACATTTGAAGTCAGTTTGAGGGTTCTATATGGCTGAAAATACCCAAAAGTGACACCATTCTAAAAACTGCACCCCTCAAGGTGCTCAAAACCACATTCAAGAAGTTTATTAACCCTTCAGGTGTTTCACAACAGCAGAAGCAACATGGAAGGAAAAAGTGAACATTTAACTTTTTAGTCACAAAAATGATCTTTTAGCAACAATTTTTTTATTTTCCCAAGGGTAAAAGGAGAAACTGGACCACAAAAGTTGTTGTCCAATTTGTCCTGAGTACGTTGATACCTCATATGTGGGGGTAAACCACTGTTTGTGGGCACGGCAGGGCTCGGAAGCGAAGGAGCGCCATTTGACTTTTTCAATTAAAAATTGGCTCCAATCTTTAGCGGACACCATGTCGCGTTTGGAGAGCCCCCGTGTGCCTAAACATTGGAGCTCCCCCACAAGTGACCCCATTTTGGAAACTAGACGCCCCAAGGAACTTATCTAGATGCATAGTGAGCACTTTAATCCCCCAGGTGCTTCACAAATTGATCCGTAAAAATGAAAAAGTACTTTTTTTTTCACAAAAAATTTCTTTTAGCCTCAATTTGTTCATTTCCACATGGGCAGCAGGATAAAATGGATCCTAAAATGTATTGGGCAATTTCTCCTGTGTACACTGATACCTCACATGTGGGGGTAAACCACTGTTTGGGTGCACGGCAAGGCTCGGAAGGGAAGGCGCGCCATTTGACTTTTTGAATGAAAAATTATCTCCATCGTTAGCGGACACCATGTCGCGTTTGGAGAGACCCTGTGTGCCTAAACATTGAAGCTCCCCCACATGTGACCCCATTTTGGAAACTAGACCCCCCAAGGAACTTATCTAGATGCATAGTGAGCACTTTAAACTCTCAGGTGCTTCACAAATTGATCCGTAAAAAATGAAAAAGTACTTTTTTTTCACAAAAAAAATTTTTTAGCCTCAATTTTTTCATTTTCACATGGGCAACAGGATAAAATGGATCCTAAAATTTGTTGGGCAATTTCTCTTGAGTACGCCGATACCTCATATGTGGGGGTAAACCACTGTTTGGGTGCACGGCAAGGCTTGGAAGGGAAGGCGTGCCATTTGACTTTTTCAATGGAAAATTAGCTCCAATCGTTAGTGGACACCATGTTGCGTTCGGAGAGCCCCTGTGTGCCTAAACATTAGAGCTCCCCTACAAGTGACCCCATTTTGGAAACTAGACCCCCCAAGGAACTAATCTAGATGTATAGTGAGCACTTAAAACCCCCAGGTGCTTCACAGAAGTTTATAACGCAGAGCCATGAAAATAAAAAAATATTTTTCTTTCCTCAAAAGTGATTTTTTAACCCACAATTTTTTATTTTCCCAAGGGTAACAGGAGAAATTGGACCCCAAAAGTTGTTGTGCAGTTTCTCCTGAGTACGCTGATACCCCATATGTGGGGGTAAACCACTGTTTTGGCACACATCGGGGAGCGGAAGGGAAGTAGTGACGTTTTGAAATGCAGACTTTAATGGAATGCTCTGCGGGCGTCACGTTGCGTTTGCAGAGCCCCTGATGTGCCTAAACAGTAGGAACTCCCCACAATTGACCCCACTTTGGAAACTAGACCCCCAAGGGAACTTATCTAGATGTGTGGTGAGCACTTTGAACCCCCAAGTGCTTCACAGAAGTTTATAACGCAGAGACGTGAAAATAAAAAATGTGTTTTCTTTCCTCAAAAATATTTATTTAGCCCAGAATTTTTTAATTTTCCCAAGGGTAACAGGAAAAATTTGACCCCAAAAGTTGTTGTCCAGTTTCTCCTGAGTACGCTGATACCCCATATGTGGGGGTAAACCACTGTTTGGGCACATGGCGGGGCTCGGAAGGGAAGTAGTGACGGTTTGGAATGCAGACTTTGATGGAATGGTCTGCGGGAATCATGTTATGTTTGCAGAGCCCCTGATGTGCCTAAACAGTAGAAACCCCCCACAAGTGACCCCATTTTGGAAACTAGACCCCCCAAGGAACTTATCTAGATGTGTGGTGAGCACGTTCAACCCCCAAGTGCTTCACAGAAGTTTACAACGCAGAGCCGTGAAAATAAAAAATCATTTTTCTTTCCTCAAAAAAGATGTTTTAGCAAGCAATTGTTTATTTTCACAAGGGTAACAGGAGAAATTGGACCCCAATATTTGTTGCCCAGTTTGTTGTGAGTACGCTGGTACCCCATATGTGGGGGTAAACCACTGTTTGGGCTCACGTCAGGGCTCGGAAGGGAAGTAGTGACATTTGAAATGCAGACTTTGATGGAATGGTCTGCGGGCGTCACGTTGCATTTGCAGAGCCCCTGATGTGCCTAAACAGTAGAAACACCCCACAAGTGACCCCATTTTGGAAACTAGACGCCAAAAGGATCTTATCTAGATGTGTGGTGAGCACTTTCAACCCCCAAGTGTTTCACATAAGTTTATAACGTAGAGCCGTGAAAATAAAAAATAATTGTTCTTTCCTCAAAATTATGTTTTAGCAAGTATTTTTTAATTTTTGCAAGGGTAACAGGAGAAATTGGACCACAATAGTTGTTGCCCAGTTTGTCCTGAGTACGCTGGTATCCCATATGTGGGGGTAAACCACTGTTTGGGCGCACGTCGGGGCTTGGAAGGGAGGGCGCACCATTTGACTTTTTGAACGCAAGATTGGCTGGAATCATTGGTGGCGCCATGTTGCGTTTGGAGACCCCTGATGTGCCTAAACAGTGGAAACCCCTCAATTCTAACTTCAACACTAACCCCAACACACCCCTAACCCTAATCCCAACTGTAGCCATAACCCTAATCACAACCCTAACCCCAACACACCCCTAACCACAACCCTAACCCCAACACACCCGTAACCCTAAATCCAACCCTAATCCTAACCCTAATCCCAACCCTACCCACAACTGTAACCCCAACACAACCCTAACCCTATCCTTAACCCTAACCACAAGCCTAATCTTAACCCTATTTCCAACCCTAGCCCTAATTCCAACCCTAAGGGTACCGTCTCACATAACGATTTACCAACGATCACGACCAGCGATACGACCTGGCCGTGATCGTTGGAAAGTCATTGTGTGGTCGCTGGGGAGCTGTCACACAGACAGCTCTCCAGCGACCAACGATGCCAAGGTCCCGGGTAACCAGGGTAAACATCGGGTTACTAAGCGCAGGGCCGCGCTTAGTAACCCGATGTTTACCGTGGTTACCAGCGTAAAAGTAAAAAAAAAAACGTACTTACTCACATTTTGGTGTCCTTCAGGTCCCTTGCCGTCTGCTTCCCACTCTGACTGAGTGCCGCCGTACAGTGAGAGCAGAGCGCAGCGGTGACGTCACTGCTGTGCTGTGCTCTCACTTTCCGGCCGGCAGACAGTCAGAGCGGGAAGCAGACGGCAAGGGACCTGAAGGACACCGAAATGTGAGTATGTACGTTTTTTTTTTTTTTTTTTACTTTTACGCTGGTAACCACGGTAAACATCGAGTTACTAAGCGCGGCCCTGCGCTTAGTAACCAGATGTTTACCCTGGTTACAAGTGAACGCATCGCTGGATAGCTGTCACACACAACGATCCAGCGATGACAGCGGGAGATCCAGCGACGAAAGAAAGTTCCAAACGATCTGCTACGACGTACGATTCTCAGCAGGGTCCCTGATCGCTGCTGCGTGTCAGACACAGCGATATCGTATGGATATCCCTGGAACGTCACAGATCGTACCGTCGTAGCGATCAAAGTGCCACTGTGAGACGGTACCCTAACTCTAATTCCAACCCTAACCCTAAGGCTATGTGCCCACTTTGCGGATTCGTGTGAGATTTTTCCGCACCATTTTTGAAAAATCCGCAGGTAAAAGGCACTGCGTTTTACCTACGGATTTACAGCGGATTTCCAGTGTTTTTTTGTGCGGATTTCACCTGCGGATTCCTATTGAGGAACAGGTGTAAAACGCTGCGGAATCCACACAAAATTGACATGCTGCTGAAAATACACAGCGTTTCCGCACGGTATTTTCCGCACCATGGGCACAGCAGATTTGGTTTTCCATAGGTGTACATGGTACTGTAAACCTGATGGAAAACTGCTACGAATTCTCAGCGGCCAATCCGCTGCGGATCCGCGGCCAATCCGCTGCGGATCCGCGGCCGATCCGCTGCGGATCCGCGGCCGATCCGCTGCGGATCCGCGGCCGATCCGCTGCGGATCCGCGGCCGATCCGCTGCGGATCTGCGGCCGATCCGCTGCGGATCCGCGGCAATCCGCTGCGGATTCGCAGCCAAATCCGCACTGTGTGCACATGCCCTAACCCTACCCCTAACCCTAACCCTACCCCTAATTCTAACCCTAATTCTAACCCTAGTTCTAACCCTAACCCTAGCAGAAAAAAAAAATATATATTTTATTTATTTTTATTATTGTCCCTATGGGGGTGATAAAGGGGGGTCATTTACTTTTTTTTCATTTTGATCACTGCGATAGGCTATATCGCAGTGATCAAAATACTTCTGAAATGAATCTGCCAGCCGGCAGACTCTGCGGGCGCAGTGCGCAGGCGCCCGCCATATTGGAAGATGGCGGCGCCCATGGAGAAGCCGGACGGACATCGGGAGGCCCGGTAAGTATGAAGGGGGGGTGATCGGATCACGGGGGGGGGACCGGAGCACAGGGGGGGGGGACCGGAGCACAGGGAGGGGGCACCGGAGCACGGGGGGAGCGTACAGGAGGACGGAGGAGCGGACAGAACTTATTAGGGGGGCGGACCGCACACCGGAGCACTGGGGGGGCGATCGGTGGGGTGGGGTGGGGTGGGGGCAGATTAGGTTTTCCAGCCATGGCCGATGATATTGCAGCATCGGCCATGGCTGGATTGTAATATTTCACCGTTTTTTTGGGTGAAATATTACAAATCGCTCTGATTGGCAGTTTCACTTTCAACAGCCAATCAGAGCGATCGTAGCCACGGGGGGGTGAAGCCACCCCCCCTGGGCTGAAGCACCACTCCCCCTGTCTCTGCAGATCGGGTGAAATCGGAGTTAACCCCTTCACCCGATCTGCAGGGACGCGATCATTCTGTGACACAGCATATGCGTCACAGGTCGGGAAGGCACCGACTTTCATGACGCATACGCTGTGTCACAGGTCGGGAAGGGGTTAAATAGTTACTGCCAAATTACTATGTCAGAAACTCAGCAGATGAGCCCACCCCTGTGCCTAAGTATGCCACCTTTTTTTTTGGGGGGTTGTTTTGCGAGACATTAACATCTATTTATATTTTGGGAGTACTGGGACAGACACTCCTTGCAATACTCCTCCACTGACCACAATGCTGCCTGCCTGTGTATCCATGTAACTGATGTAAAACTGCCTTGAGCCTATGTTTTGTTATTTTAGGCTTTTGATAGCCTGTCTGCGGTCCCTACTTGCAATACTCCTCCTCCGCTGACCACCAAGCTGCCTGTGTATCCATGTAACCTATTTTAAACTGCCTTGAGCCTATGTTTTGTTATTTTAGGCCTTTGATAGCCTGTCTGCGGTCCCTACTTTAAATACTCCTCCACTGACCACCAAGCTGCCTGTGTATCCATGTAACCGATGTAAAACTGCCATGAGCCTATTGTTTGCTATTTTAGGCCTTTGATAGCCTGTCTGCGGTCCCTACTTTAAATACTCCTCCATTGACAACAATGCTGCCTGTGTAACCATGTAACCGACGTAAAACTGCCATGAGCCTATGTTTTGTTATTTTAGGCCTTTGATAGCCTGTCTGCGGTCCCTACTTTAAATACTCCTCCACTGACCACCAAGCTGCCTGTGTATCCATGTAACCGATGTAAAACTGCCATGAGCCTATTGTTTGCTATTTTAGGCCTTTTAGAGCCTGTCTGCGGTCCCTACTTTAAATACTCCTCCATTGACAACAATGCTGCCTGTGTATCCATGTAACCGACGTAAAACTGCCACGAGCCTATGTTTTGTTATTTTAGGCCTTTGATAGCCTGTCTGCGGTCCCTACTTGCAATACTCCTCCTCCGCTGACCACCAAGCTGCCTGTGTATCCATGTAACCTATTTTAAACTGCCTTGAGCCTATGTTTTGTTATTTTAGGCCTTTGATAGCCTGTCTGCGGTCCTTACTTTAAATACTCCTCCACTGACCACCAAGCTGCCTGTGTATCCATGTAACCGATGTAAAACTGCCATGAGCCTATTTTTAGGTATTTTAGGCCTAGGAAGCCTGTCTGCAGTCCCTAATTCAAGTTGTCCTCAAATAAATAAAGCTGAGCTTCTACCTTCTGCCTCTCATTAACTGCTGTTTTTTTTTTAAAAAATGGTGTTTAGGGCCTACTAACGGTTTCTGCCCCTCCCTGGTGTTGCCCTCAACTGAATACAGCTGAGCTTCAACCTTCTGCCTCTCATTAACTGGTGTTTTTTTAAAAAACAAAATGGTGTTTAGGGCCTACTAACGGTTTCTGCCGCTCCCTGGTGTTGTCCTCAACTGTATAAAGCTGAGCTTCAGTCTTTAGGCTTTTGGCCTATAGTAGCAGATATTAAACTGCATTTTGCCTACTAGTGTGGTTGGGCCCTTAAAACAGTGTCTGCTGCTCCTGGGTTTGCTACTCCACTGAACAAAGCAATGCCGCCTGTTTAGTCCTGTTACCAATTTTGAACTGCATTTAGCCCACTTTATTCTTTGGGCCCATATCTGTTTCCCCCTCATCCTGCCCATTGCCCAGCCAGTGATAGATGAGTCTGCTGGTACATTGACCCATAATGCAACATTCCCCGTGCACGCTACACTGCAAGATTGTGACCCTGCTGAAAGTCAGGTCCCCCTTCCCGCATAAAATACCACCTTACACGGGGACAAAGAGGAAGGTGCAGATGAAGGTGCAGGTTCCTTCATCAGGTGGGGGGAGGAATACTCGTTGGCGACGTCACTGCCACAGGGCCCCTCATAGTACGCAAAAGTGTTGCTACCGGTGGGAGGCACCCCCGCCGTGCAAACACACCGCTGTACTTTGATCGGTGACTACCCAGATAACGGTGCAGCTACGACACTTAAGTAAGCCCACCACGAAGTCCATCCCAACCATCTCCCAGGGCCTGTCTGCCACTGGCAGGGGGTAAAGTAGCCCAGCAGGCCGTTGCCGAGTAGACCGATTCTTGGCGCAGGAGACACATGCCCGAATATTATCCCCGACGTCACGAGCCATATGCGGCCACCAGTATGTTCTCGCCAGAAGCTCAAATGTCCTCTTGATCCCAAAATGTGTACCCTCCTTGGACAAAGGAGCCCAACAGAGAAACTCCGGTCGCAAATTTGATGGTACAAAAGGCTTGCCCGGGGGAACTGACTCTAGTGAATCCGGAGCCACGGTTCTCAGGCTCTCAGAAGGGACAATAAGCCAAGGCTCCTCCTCCTCTGATGACACTACGGAGCAGGAGAGAGCGTCGGCACGAATGTTCTTCAACCTGGAGAAAAAAGTTAGGGTGAAATGGAACCGGGAAAAGAAAAGGGACCATCTGGCCTGGCGAGAATTTTGCCGCTGGGCTGTCTGTTAGTACACAAAATTTTTTTGGTCTGTAAAAACTTTAGGAGGTGTCTCCACTCTGAGAAAGCCAACTTCATGGCTAGCAACTCCCTGTCCACGATGGAATAATTCCTCTCCGCTGGTGAGAAGGTCTTGGAGAAGAAGCAAGGATGCTTCCGACCTTGAGCATCCTTTTGGAAGAGGACTGCTCCAGCACCAACGGCTGAGGCATCCACCTCTATTATAAATGCCTTATCTACATCGGGGCGATGTAGGATGGGAGCGCTAGCGAAGTGTGACTTAATAGTGAGTAGGGCCTTGGAGACCTCCTCCGACCACAACTTGGGATTTGCTCCCTTCTTGGTGAGGGCAACCAAGGGAGCTACCAAAGATGAGAAGTGTGGGATGAACTGGCGATAGTAATTAATGAACCCCATAAAGCGCTGCACTGCTTTAAGAGAATGGGGTTCTTGCCAGTCCATTACAGCCTGTAGCTTGGCAGGATCCATAGCCAATCCCTGGTCAGAGATTATATAGCCAAGGAAAGGCAAAGACTCCTGCTCAAACACACACTTCAGTTTGCCCGTAAGAGGTCAAAAACTTTGCAAACATCTCTCTGATTGGAGTCAATATCTGGAGAGTAGATGAGAATATCATCCAGATAGACTACGACCGAGGTGGTGAGCATCACCCGGAAGATGTCGTTCACAAAGTCTTGGAAAACGGCTGGGGCATTACAGAGTCTATCAAAGAGCTCAGATATCAAGGGCAAAGGATACTTATTCTTAAGTGATGGCATTAAGACCCCAGTAGTCTATGCATGGACGTAGTTCTCCCCATATTGACAGCAGCATCAGAGGGGCTAAACGCCCACGATCAATGCTAGCAGGGCGTCACCTCTTATATTGAGTTGACACCCACATTTGATTGTGACGGTGCTTTGTGTGAGCTCATATGATCCCACAGCACTGTACATATATGGCGCATGTTGGGAAGGGGTTAAGAAAGAAGTGTGTAAAGACAGAAGACACAACCTTCAAAGAAATCATGCATTTTGGAAATTAAGAAAAGTAAACACTGAATCAGAAGGCAAACATTTTAATAAAATTCACAATACTAATAACAATACCACACACAATACAATACAACCACTCACCGATTCATCAAACCTACATACTAAAGATGACCTGCTAATAGTTGTTATCACATTTTACTGTCTTTATAAGTATAACAGCAGCTCTAGAATGTTGTCTTTATGTTGTTTTTTATCTATTTTGAAACACTACTGCTTTTGACAGAACAAACTTGACATTTAAGTCTGTCTTAAAATATTGTGCACAGGGCAACAAGCTCAGAGTACAAAATCAGCACTAAAACTACATATAAATTATGCAAAAGGAATCAATGAAGAAAGTAATGCAATAAAAGGAACAAATAATGTCATGTCAAATGCATACAGGTTGCTGGGGAGAGGATGTATGCCTACAAAAAAGTGCTGAATGATTGCCCACTGTCCTTAAAAGGTGATGATACCTATGGTGATAATTACAATCAGTTCCTTCTATAAAATCTTGCAATGGCTTTAAAATAGAACACATTAAGTAGCAATGAAGAAAGTGTTTAAGTAGGAAAGATGGATATGCTTCTTAGACCAGCTAATTTTCCTTACTGCTCAGTTCACAGATCTGGGGGTATGACCTAGAATAATGGCCCAACAGAGGGAACTTGATAACATTTCACCTGAGAAGAGCTGACAAGTGTCCATTCAGTTTTTATTATATATAACAGTAAAGGCATAACAATCATTTCCAAACCATGAAATCTTTGAGATCTCTTAGAGCCACAATTACAAAAAATATATAATGTGACTCATTAGAAACACATATATAAGACACTTTATAAGCGTGTCCCGAGGAACACTCCGGTATAAAACATCAGAAAATATAAAAATAAGTATTTTGCTTATAAAAAAGAAAATACTGGAGAGATATCAAATGCAGACATTTTAACATTAAAAACAAAAACACATACAACAAAAAACTGGTACAGTACAAAAATTGGCTACCAGCTACAAAAACTTTCTCCTGCAAGTAGTTAACTGAAAGGTTTTTTTCAGTTGAAAACACAGATATGGCATCCACCGAGTGTTGTCCTGTCGCGTCTTCTTTATATTATTGTCAAGAAGCTGCAACTGAATAAAGCTGTGCTTCAACCTTATGGCTTTCGGCCTATAGTATCAGATATTAAACTGCATTTGGCCTTCAACTTTGGTTCCGGCCTACTAACGGTGTCTGCCCCTGCCTGGTGTTGTCCTCAACTGAATAAAGCTGCGCTTCTACCTTCTGGCTCTGATTAACTGCTGTTTTTTTAAAAAATTGGCTGTTCCGGCCTACTAACGGTGTCTGCCCCTGCCTGGTGTTGTCCTCAACTGAATAAAGCTGTGCTTCAACCTTCTGTTCCAAATTAAGATTTTTAAAAAAGAAATTGGGTGTTTAGGGCCTACTAACGGTGTCTGCCCCTGCCTGGTGTTGCCCTCCACTGAACAAAGCTGCGCTTCTACCTTCTGGCTCTTATTAAGATTTAAAAAAAAAAAAAATGTTTAGGGCCTACTAACGGTGTCTGCCCCTGCCTGGTGTTGTCCTCCACTGAATAAAGCTGTGCTTCAACCTTCTGGTCCAAATTAAGATTTTTAAAAAAGAAATTGGGTGTTTAGGGCCTACTAACGTTGTCTGCCCCTCCCTGGTGTTGTCCTCAACTGAATAAAGCTGCGCTTCTACCTTCTGGCTCTGACTAACTGCTGTTTTTTTAAAAATTGGCTGTTCCGGCCTACTAACGGTGTCTGCCCCTGCCTGGTGTTGTCCTCCACTGAATAAAGCTGTGCTTCAACCTTCTGTTCCAAATTAAGATTTTAAAAAAAGAAATTGGGTGTTTAGGGCCTACTAACGTTGTCTGCCCCTCCCTGGTGTTGTCCTCAACTGAATAAAGCTGTGCTTCTACCTTCTGGCTCTGATTAACTGCTGTTGTTTTAAAAATTGGCTGTTCCGGCCTACTAACGGTGTCTGCCCCTCCCTGGTGTTGTCCTCAACTGAATAAAGCTGGGCTTCCACCTTCTGGCTCTGATTAACTGCTGTTTTTTTAAAAATTGGCTGTTTCGGCCTACTAACGGTGTCTGCCCCTGCCTGGTGTTGTCCTCAACTGAATAAAGCTGAGCTTCTACCTTCTGGCTCTTATTAACTGCTGTTTTTTTAAAAATTGGCTGTTCCGGCCTACTAACGGTGTCTGCCCCTCCCTGGTGTTGTCCTCAACTGAACAAAGCTGAGCTTCCACATTCTGGCTTTCGGCCTATACTATCAGATATTAAACTGCATTTGGCCTACTAGTGTGGTTAGGCCCTTGAAACAGTGTCTGCTGCTCTTGGGTTTGCTACTCCACTGAACAAAGCAATGCCGCCTGTTTAGTCCTGTTACCAATTTTGAACTGCATTTAGCCTACTTTATTCCTTGGCCCTATATCTGTTTCCTCCTCATCCTGCCCATTGCCCAGCCACTGCTAGATGAGTCTGCTGGTACATTGACCTAGACCACTACATTCCCCTTGTACTCTACACAGCCAGAATCTGACCCTGCTGAAAGTAAGGTTCCCCTTCCCGCATGTTATACCACCTTACACAGGGACAAAGAGGAAGGTGCAGATGAAAGTGCAGGTTCCTTCATCAGGTGGGGGGGGGCATACTCGTTGGCGACGTCACTGGCACAGGGCCCCTCAGAGTACGCAAAAGTGTCGCTGCTGGTGGGAGGCGCCCCCGCCATGCAAACACACCGCCGTACTTTGAGGGGCCCTGTGCCAGTGCCAATGCAAACGAGTGGGCCCCCCCCTGCTTGCTCAGGATCACAGCACTTGCAACGTTGAAATACTTACCTCTCCCTGCTCCACCACCGTGACGTAGTCCGCATTTCCTGGGCCCACGAAAAACTTGAGCCAGCCCTACTCCCCCCACAACTTTAGCCAAATGACCCCCAATTTCCTATGCCCAACTATTAATATAAAGTTAATTAAGATTGACAAGCTTCAGAAACAAGAATGGATGTTTTTGGCATTAAAATGGGCACTGTAGGTGTTTTCCTGGCCTCCACTCACTGCCGACTATGCTTCCCCATTGACTTGCATTGGGTTTCGTGTTTCGGTCGATCCCCGACTTTTAGCGATAATCGGCCGACTGCACTCGACTCGCCTCTGGACAAAGTCGGGTTTCACAAAACCCGACTCGATCTTAAAAAAATGAAAGTCGCTCAACCCTAAAGTTGATACCTAAGCCGGATGGCTCCATACGGTTTTGTAATGACTTTCGGAAACTGAATGCGGTTTCTAAATTTGATGCCTACCCTATGCCCCGGGTCGATGAGTTGATCGATCGGCTGGGTAAAGCCCGATATATTACGACCCTGGATCTAACAAAAGGGGTACTGGCAGATCCCTCTGGCTGAGGCGGCCAGAGAGAAGACGGCATTTGCTACACCGGAAGGGCTGTTCCAGTATATCTACATGCCGTTTGGACTTCACGGAGCCCCAGCAACGTTCCAGAGATTGATGGATCGAGTCTTGAGGCCCCACAGGCAGTATGCCTCTGCCTACCTAGACGACATCATAATTTACAGCGTGGACTGGGAAGCTCACCTCCAGAAGGTACAGGTGGTGATTGATGAACTGAGAGACGCAGGCTTAACGGCGAATCCTAAGAAATGTCACATCGGCCTTGAAGAAGCCCGATACTTGGGCTACGTGATTGGCAGAGGAGTGGTTAAACCCCAGATCGACAAAATACAGGCAATTCAGGGCTGGCCGCAACCAGTGAACAAGAAACAAGTTCAAGCTTTCCTGGGCATTGCCGGCTATTATCGCCGGTTCATACCCAACTTTGCGGCCATGGCTACCCCCTTGACGGATCTTACCAAAGGGAGGGATTCCGTCATGGTAAAATGGACCTCAGCGGCTGAAGAGGCCTTCCACAGTCTGAAACGGGCTTTGTGCTCTCAGCCCGTACTAGTGACTCCTGATTTCAGCAGCGAGTTTGTGGTGCAAACGGATGCTTCTGATACTGGTATCGGAGCTGTACTTTCCCAGGTAAGGGACGGAGTCGAACACCCGGTCCTCTACCTCAGTCGGAAACTGAATGTACATGAGCAGAGGTATGCCGTGATTGAAAAAGAGTGCCTAGCCATCAAATGGGCTCTCGACTCCCTCAAATATTACCTGGCAGGTAGGAAGTTTAGGCTGGTCACGGACCATGCCCCTCTCAAGTGGATGCATCTCCACAAGGACCGTAATAGTCGGGTAACCCGGTGGTTCCTTGCTCTGCAGGCTTACTCGTTCACGGTGGAGCACCGCCCCGGGGTGCAGATGGGGAACGCTGATGCCCTGTCCCGAGTACACTGTTTCGAGAGTATTATTGCTCGACCTGAGTGGTCTGAGCAGGGGGGGAGGATATGTAAGAGTCATGTCGGTCTGGTAGTCGGGGGCAGGTATATCTCGCCCAGGTATTTGTCCTATGTGAATTAAGCCGCTCAGTATCTTCAGGATACCGAGGGGTTAATAAGTGCAGGAATAAAGGCTGACCAGCTGGAGGTTTCAGGTGTCAGCCTGGGGCACACAGAATGCCTGTCTGTGTGAGGCAAATGTGAGTGAGAGCTGTGCTCGTGACCTGTGTAATGTTAGCTGGGTGGGAGAAGCCCCCCAGTTGTTAGATAGGAACGTATTTGTATAGTTAGCGCCGGACAGGCAAGTATCTATTTTTATGTTTTGTTTTCTGTATTTGCTTTCACTTTAATAAACCTGACCTGAGGTCAGTCTACTTGGAAACCTGCTGTCGCCTCAAAGTTTAATGCACAAACCACGTGAACTTTGACCCCAGCAAAGGCGATCCCGGAGTGTTTTGTTACAGTATGTAGTATGTAGTATGTATGTAGTATGTATATAGTGTGTAAGTATGTATGTAGTATGTAAGTAGTATGTATGTAGTATGTATGTATGTATGTATGTAGTATGTATGTATGTATGAAGTATGTATGTAGTATGTATGTATGTAGTATGTATGTATGTATGTAGTATGTATGTAGTATGAATGCATGGAGTATGTATGGAGTATGTATGGAGTATGTATGGAGTATTTTTTTTTCATCATTCAACACATTAGCCGGATGATGGGACTACTACTGTCTCATCATTGGCTAATGTGTCAATCACTGTTAGTGTAGCAGCTTGTAGTCCCATCGGACGATGCCCGCACCGAGACACCCCGCACACTGCACAGAGACACCCTGCACGCCGCACAGAGACACCCCACACAGACCCTGCACGCCGCACAGAGACACCACGCACGCCGCACAGAGATCCCGCATGCTGCACAGAGACACCCCACACAGAGACCCCACACGCCGCACAGAGACACCCCGCATGCCGCACAGAGACCCTGCACACCGCACTGAGACACCCTGCACAGAGACACCCTGCATGCCACACAGAGACACCCCGCATGCCGCACAGAGACACCCCACACGCCGCACAGAGACACCCCGCACACTGCACAGAGACACCCCACATGCCGCACAGAGACACGCCGCACAGAGACACGCCGCATAGAGCCCCGGCACACACGCAGAGAGCCCCACGGTCATGCACAGACACCGCGCGCACACGCAGTCTCTGCCCACGCACTGCCCACACTTCATTATACTGCTTCATTTCACTATAGGAACTTCCGATTTCCGATATCTCAAAAATATCGGAACTCAGTATTGGAATTCCGATACAGCAAATATCGGCCGATACCCGATATTTGCAGTATCGGAATGCTCAACACTATTCACCGCATGTCAGACTTGGACTCTGTTGTACTGGTGCATGAGTTGCTCTAAAAAAAGTATCAAAGGACACACAGAAATTGCTTCTTCCACGTGCACTACTATCGCTGCTAATGTTTTGGCATTGACAAATTGACATGCTAGAGGTTGGAAGTTTAGAGCTGTGATGCACACTGAGTGCCTCACTTCTGTCTTGGGGAAAACCTCATTTAAGGTTGTGGAAAAGTGTGTTTTGATATTCCTGCATTTGCCAGTTCCTCTCCTGGGTGGGAAGCATCTCGCAAAATTTGGTCTTATAATGTGGATCTAACAGAGTGGCAACCCAGTAGTCAGCATTATTTCCAATCATAACTATACAGGAAACATGTTGCAGATAGTGCAGCAAGAAGGCACTCATATGTCGGGCTATTCTATGAGGTTCAAGCCTATGCTGTGATGGTGGCTGGGTAACACTGATACTTGTTTCCTCTGTCCCCTCCCACCAAACATGAGCAACAGAGAGAGGAGGATTATCCATTTTATCTCCTGACAGTTGACTGCCCATCACATCTTCCTCCTCCATTTGTTCCTCAAATCCTGCACCTTCACTAACAGTTTGTCTGTTATCACCAGCCCCCCTCGATCGCAGTATTCCACCCTCCCTTGGAGCCCACCTGTGTGATAACTGTCTGGAATGTTGACGCAATATTATCCCTTCTACATCCTTTTCTGTTTTCTCCTCTTACTCTGGGACTATCACCTCCTCCTGCAGGCTGTTCAAAGTGTGCTCAAGCATATAGATGACTAAAAGAGTGATGTAGATGATGGCATTGTCAGCTCTAACCATCTTAGTAGCCATTTCAAAACTGAGCAGAAGGGTGCAGAGGTCCTTAATCTGTGTCCACTCTGTAAACGTGATATGCTCCACGTCCGTACTGCATTGGCCCAGGCAATATGGCATGACATACTGCGTGAGGGCTCGTTGCTGCTACCACAGTCACTGCAACATGTGCAGAGTGGAATTCAAACATGTCAGAATATTGCATATCAACCTGTTAACTGGCATGGACGAAGACTTTTGCATCAATGCAAATTGATGACCTGAAGGGCGCGAACTATGGAAATGAGCACACAGCTTTCGTGCATTCTGCAGCAGCTCGCTCGGGACGGGATAGTGGCGGAGAAAATACTGTACCACAAGGTTGAGGACGTGAGCCATGCAAGGCACGTGTGTGAGCTTGCTTTGGCGTAGGGCCTCCACCACGTTTGGATCGTTATCGGACGTGGCCTTCACTGGATGCAGGTTCAGCGGAGACAGCCATTCCTCAAACTCGACCTGGAGAGCTGTCCACAACTCTTCAACTGTATGACTGTCATCTCCAAGGCATATCAATTTTAACACTGCCTGATTGTGGTGAGCCCTGGCTACACAGTACGGAGGTGGTGGGGATTTGCTCTGCACTATTGGAGCGCGTGTCTCATTAAGGCAGAGGTTAAGGGTGCAGGTGGAGGCCCTAGAGGAGAAAGCAAAAGCGGGTGGAGGAAGTGTGAAATATAGAGGTTTGACCTGCCAGCCTTAGGGATTCCAAGACTTGGGGAGCAGCACCTTTCCCGCCTGCCCCCACAGCCACCAGATTTACCCAGTGCACAGTCAGTGAAATGTAATGCTTTTGGCCATGCTTGCCCATCCAAGTGTCTGTGGCAAAATACGCCATGAAAGATGAAGATTTAGTCAAGGACCGGGTGATGTTGTCTGCGACGGTCATCATCTTTTGAAAAACATCTGTATCAACCAGGATAAAAGGCAGTATTTTCCTGGCTAGCAAATTGGAGATTGTAGAGTTCAACCTCTTAGCTTTGTCATGTGTAATAGAAAACAGTCTTTTACATGACCACAATTGCAGGACCGAGGGCTGGTTGCAGTGATAAGAGAGGGCAGAGTATGGTGAACCCGACAAACTGCTTAACCATGAGGGCGGTGCAGGCGAAGATGGTTGGGTGGATTGAGAATGTTGTGGTGTGCTCTTTCTGTGAGATTGGTCAAAAACAGCAGGCATGCCCACTTCCGATACAGCTGATGGCGGGTTCTCACTTAGCCTGACTGGAGCCGGTAAAGATCTCGAGGTTCTGTGGTCAGAGACCTGCATCACAATGCTTGGTCCAGTAAAAGAGGAGGAGGAAGAAGCAGCATATGTGATTGATGGGGTGGCTGATGGTTGTTGAGGTTCGCTTGTCCGCATTTTAGCACAGTGGGATTCTAAGAGTAATGCTTTTTGATTGCTCATGTGAAGGTTCATGCATGTAGTAGTCAAATTATTGCACTTTTTCTCTCTACTCTGTTTTTTTGCAAACTTTGCAGATTAGGAAAGTAGGCTCATCCTTTGTGGTGTAAAATAAGGCCCAGGCTAGGCAACCCTTGCCACCCATGTGAGCTGAAAACCCACAAATGCTGTGGGTCATAGCCACAAATGTGGCTGAGGATGCATTGCTCATCGTGGTTGCATCACTACATGTCTGCAATGTACAATTCAATGTAACCTCCCTGTCTTCTTCTCCTCCTCAGATGACGTAATCAGCTGTGAGCCTTTCTGTTCATGTCAACTGAAATCTACCACCTCATCATCATCATCCTTTGTGTTATGACATTCCTCACCCTTAGAGTCACCCTCCTCCTCTTCCTGCCCTGGCATCACAGTACATTTCACATGAGCCTCAGATATCTCTGTCTTGTCAAGATCACCCTCCCCGGGGTTTAGCGTCTGGTTACGAGGGTCAGGATGCTGCTTCATCCTGCCCCAGATACAAGCTAAAAAAAATTGTGCATCAGTGCAGATTTCCTTCTCTTGACTCTGTAAAACTTCTGAGTACACTTCTGATGCCTGTATAACATAGACTAGATGCTATAAACAATTTCAAAGTGAGGTCTCCTTTACTGTAGAACATTTGCAACTGAACAAATTTGTTTTTAATGTGAATGAGGCCTGTGTAACCTAGAAGATATGCGCCAAACAATTTCTAAATGGGATCTAGCCTGCTGTGTCACGTTAGTAAAAGCTCACGCACATAAAAAATAAAAATATGTTGCTAAACGTGAAGTAAGGCGGGATGAATCACATTTAGCAACATATTTTTTATTTTTTTATGTGCATGAGCTCTATAGACAGCTTCATTTCACCACCTCTAAAATGACAAGGTGATGTATTTTGTTCTGAATCACATTAGCAGTTGTCAAAAAAATATTTTTTACTGTACAACAGCTCTAAACTCAGAACAATTTCACTCCCACAAAATTACAATGTGGGATATGGTGGGCTGTATCACAATTAGCAACAGTTGTTTTTTTTAAATGTGCGTGAGGTCTGCAAACAGAATAATTTTAGCGCCACAGAATTGTAACATGTGAAATGGCGAGCTGTATCAAGTTTAGCAACATAACTTTTTTGTTTTAATCTGCATGAGCTATGCAGACAGAGGAATTTCACTGCCACTAAATAGCAAAATGAGATATGGCATGCTGAATCAAGGTAGCAACTGCAAAAAAATTATTTTTTCATGGCCACCAGCTCAAATCACAGATCAATGTCACCGCATCACTAAATGACAAGGTCACATATGCCTTGCTTTAACACATTTAGCAAGTGAAAAAATACGATTTGTAAAGGTCTACTCATGCATGTAGCACAATAGAAGCAGTGCACAACCCACTTGTATGAATTGTGAAACTGATGCCACTTTGATGGTGTAAGGCCCTCATTTCTTTAAATGTAAACACACCTTGAAGGGTGTTCATCTGCTGGATTGAGTGTAGAGAAAGACCTGTTGATCCCTATTCTACTATTTCTACTCTGGTGAAATTGATGCCACTTTGGTGGTGTCGGCCAATAATTTTTGGAAACATGAACACTCCTGGTCAGGGGTGGAAAGGGTAGCCAGGGCTCCGGGCTGTTCAGACACTGTGGGCCCCCCGGTCATGTGACGGGGGTCATGTGATGGGGGTCATGTGACGGGGGTCATCATATACCTGAACCAGATTATTCCAGAAAAATAGTTGCTGTGTGAAACTATAACCTGTCCAACATCCATTGATTTGGTCAATTTACCCTTCAGTTCAGTATATAGTATACAGTGTATAGTGTCAGTGTATAGGTCACACTTACTCACCAGTGATGTCTCTAGGTGAAGTCCTTCATCTTTCATCCAGCACAGACCGCCATCACTTCATTCAGCCAGGACTCGTCTCTGCAGGAAATAACACAGTTATCTCGAGCTCCGCTTGCAGAACACATTACTTAATTTTTCCCAACTTCTACATTACACCACATGAAGAAAAAAAGGTGACATAGTGTCACTCTGCACAGTAACAGGACCGCCCCCCATTTAAAACAGTATACTCAAAAAATAAAATAAATACATCACTGCAGTAATAATATCCCTCAATTAGCCCCTATGGTAATAATAATATCCCCCATCCTGGCCCTGTTATCTCATTCCTGGCTCCAGCCATATGTTCTCCCATCCTGCCCTCATGAGTACCCATCCTGCCCCATATGATCTCCCCATCCTGCCCCATCAATCTCCATCGTATCCATCCTGCCCCATGATCCTGCACGATCCGTCTCCAATCCTGCCCCATGTCTTTCATTCTGCCCCATGTCTCCAATCATTCCCCGTATCTACATTCTGCCCATGTCTTCAGCATCTCTGCCCCAAGTGTCCAGCATCTCTGCCCCCAGTGTCCAGCATCTCTGCCCCCAATGTGTCCAGCATATTGCCCCCAGTGTGTCCAGCATATTGCCCCCAGTGTGTCCAGCAATCTGCCCCAGTGTCTCCAGCATCCTACCTCAGTGTGTCCAGCAATCTGCCCCAGTGTCTAGAGCATCCTGCCCCAGTGTGTCCAGCAATCTGCCCCAGTGTCTACAGCAATCTGCCCCAGTGTCTCCAGCATCCTGCCCCCAGTGCGTCCAGCATTCTGCCCCAGTGTGTCCAGCAATCTGCCCCAGTGTCTCCAGCATATTGCCCCCAGTGTGTCCAGCATTCTGCCCAGTGCGTCCAGCATTCTGCCCCAGTGAGTCCAGCAATCTGCCCCAGTGTCTCCAGCATATTGCCCCCAGTGTGTCCAGCATTCTGCCCCAGTGCGTCCAGCATTCTGCCCCAGTGTGTCCAGCATTCTGCCCCCAGTGTGTCCAGCAATCTGCCACAGTGTCTCCAGCATCCTGCCCCCAGTGCGTCCAGCATTCTGCCCCAGTGTGTCCAGCAATCTTCCCCAGTGTCTCCAGCATATTGCCCCCAGTGTGTCCAGCACTCTGCCCCAGTGTGTCCCGCAATCTGCCCCAGTGTGTCCAGCAATCTGCCCCAGTGTCTCCAGCATCCTGGCCCCCAGTGTCTCCAGCATATTGCCAACCAGTGTGTCCAGCATTCTGCCCCAGTGCATCCAGCATTCTGCCCCCAGTGTGTCCAGTAATCTGCCCCAGTGTCTCCAGCATCCTGCCCCCAGTGTCTCCAGCATATTGCCCCCAATGCATCCAGCATTCTGCCCCAGTGTGTCCAGCAATCTGCCCCAGTGTCTCCAGCATCCTGCCCCCAGTGTCTCCAGCATATTGCCCCCAGTGTGTCCAGCTTTTTGCCCCAGTGTGTCGAGCATATTGCCCCCAGCTTGTCCAGCATTTCTGCCCCTAGCTTATCCAGTGTCCAGCATTTCTGCCCCGGGATCGCCGCTCTAAAAAAAAAAAAAAAAAAACACGAGTTCTTACTTACCTAGTCGCTCCTGCGGCGGCCGGCGGGCGAAGCTTCCTCCCTCCCGTCAGCTGCCAGCCTCCAATTGGCTGGCGGCTGTTAACTATTGATGTGCGGGCCCACACCCACACGTCAATAGCCAGCCTTACTGCTGCAGCAACTGTAGGGGGGGCCCGGTGAGCAGTTGAGACGGGGCCTGATGTGGGCCCCCTCTGCCCACTGGGCCCATACGCCAGTCAGGGCAGTAATGCCCTGATGGCGGCGGGCAATCTGAGCGGTAGCCCAGGGCCCCCCCACACTACTGGGCCCTGGGCTACCGCCAAGATTGACCCTATTATAATCCGACCCTGCTCCTGGTTGGGTGCCTTCGGCTGGATTGGGTGTAGTGAAAGACCTGTTGGTCCCTATTCTACTATTTCTACTGTGGTGAAATTGATGCCACTTTGGTGGTTTCTGCAAATAATTTTTGGAAATGTGAACACTCATGTTGAGTGTTCATCTGCTGGATTGGGTGTATAGAAAGACTTGTTGGTTCCTATTAGTCCATTTCTACAGTCGTGAAATCGATGCCACTTCTGAGGTGTAAGGCTTTCATTTCTTTAAGGCTGTGTGCCTTAAAAACGTGTTAAAACTGCGAAGAAAATGCATATGTTAAGCATCCTAAGAATGGAATCCGCAATTTTTGTGCACATTTTGCCTTTTTTTTCCACGGCGGAATAGCATTCTGAAAAAAAACGCAGCATGTTCATTCTTTGTGCGGAATCACGGGGATTCCGCACACATAGGAATGCATTGATCGGCTTATTTTCCACATGTGGATATGCCCACCATGCGAAAAGTAAGCGGATCATGTGCGGTTGGTACCCAGGGTGGAGGAGAGGAGACTCTCCTCCAGGTCCTGGAAACCATATACCTGAAAAAAAGAATTAAAATAAAAAATTGTGATATTCTTCTCACCTTCCGGCAACCCCAGCAGCCTTCCCGCTCCTCGCGATTCTTCCGTTCCCAGGGATGCTTTGCAGCAATGACCTCTGATGACATAGCCTGCACTGACTGGTTGTCAGGACTAGGGTTGAGCGACCTTAACTTTTATAGGATCGGGTCGGGTTTCACGAAACCCGACTTTCTCAAAAGTCGGGTCGAGTGAAATCGGCCGATCCTATAAAAAAGTCGGGGTCGGGGTCGGCCGAAACCCGAAACCCAATGCACTGCAATGGGATACTATGGTTCCCAGGGTCTGAAGGAGAGGAAACTCTCCTTCAGGCCCTGGGATCCATATTTAAGTGTAAAATAAAGAATTAAAATAAAAAATATTGATATACTCACCTGTCCGGCGGCCCCTGCAACTTACCAAGGGAACCGGCGGCCTGCTTTGGTTAAAATGAGCACGTCCAGAGCCTTCCGTGACGTCACGGCTTTGTGATTGGTCGCGACGGCCCATGTGACCGCCACGCGACCAATCACAAGCCGTGGACGTCATTCTCAGGTCCTAAATTCCTAGAATTCTAAATTCTAGGAATTTAGGACCTGAGAATGACGTCCGCGGCTTGTGATTGGTCGCGTGGCGGTCACATGGGCCGTCGCGACCAATCACAAAGCCGTGACGTCATCTTAAGGTCCTTCACGCGCTGATTCTTAGGAAGGAAGGCTGCCGGAAAGAAGCAGGGCGCGTCCGAGGGTGAGTATATTCCTATTAGGTATATACTCACCCTCGGCTTCTTTCCGGCAGCCTTCCTTCCTAAGAATCAGCGCGTGAAGGACCTTAAGATGACGTCACGGCTTTGTGATTGGTCGCGACGGCCCATGTGACCGCCACGCGACCAATCACAAGCCGTGACGTCACCGCAGGCCATTCACGCGCTGATTCTTAGGAAGGAAGGCTGCCGGTTAGTACCAGGGCGCGTCAGAGGGTGAGTATATCAATATTTTTTATTTTGATTCTTTATTTTACACTTAAATATGGATTCCGATACCGATTCCCGATATCGCAAACATATCGGAACTCGGTATCGGAATTCCGATACCAGATTCAGAAGATCGCCGACCTCATGGCCGACCCCACACAGGGGTCGGGTCGGGTTTCATGAAACCCGACTTTGCCAAAAGTCGGCGACTTCTGAAAATGGCCGACCCGTTTCGCTCAACCCTAGTCAGGACTAATTAAAGATGTACCGCACAGAGTGCGAACAGCGCCTCTTTGACGGATGCCACTAACCACCCTAACTAGGGCTAGGAAAGCACACTAATTGCGCACGGCGCTGCACTGGCGGTCACTGCTGGTTTGACGCAGTAAGGATCGTGCTCTTGTACTAAGGATAGCATGGTCAGGAGCTAGGTAGCTCCACCACTCGTGAGCAGTCAACAAGACTAGGAATGGGTATGATTTACGAGCATTCACCAGAACAGGCATACATCCACACACACACATGATAACTGGTTTATACTAGAGCATGGCCGAGCGGCCATGCAAACCTTTTATAGCTGTAGCACCTCGGGACCTTCCTAATAGTCCAATTGGAGCTGCCACAGGACCTGAGCATGTGACCCCGACCTCCAATGAGAGGTCGTCCCTTGGGCATACTCAGTAGAGGAAAAACAGGACTTAGTCCCAGGAGCGTCTGCTGGCGGCAGATCAGTGCTGGTTACAATGGCTGAGCCTGGAAGGGCAGCAGTAACCAAGTGCACAGTATCTGCCTGAGCCAGATGCTGGGACTGATGTCTCTGCTGAGCAGGCTGCACTGCGGCTGGTGAAGAATGGGAGACCACATTGGAGGTGGTTCGAGATTCCCCCTGTTTAGCGGCGGCAATTCTACACCTAACAAAGCAATGCTACAGAACGCTTGGAAAGCTCTAGCATTCTGCAAGCTAATTATGCTTGTAAAATGCTAGTGTTTAGCAGGAAAACGCATGCCAATTCCGCATGCGTTTTACCCATGGCACAGTTGCAGAATTGCCCTGGAAATTTCCACGGCAATTCCGGATGTGTGCACATAGCCTAAATATGAATGCACCTTGTAGGGTGTTCAGCTGCTGGATTGGGTGTAGTGAAAGACCTGTTGGTCCCTATTTTACTATTTCTATTGTGGTGAAATTGATGCCTCTTTGGTGGTGTCTGCCAATTATTTTGGGAAATGTGAACACTCCTGGTTAGGTCTCATTCATGTGTGTTGCCTGTAGCTGTAGGCCCCCGAGTCTGACAGGCCTCCACTTCCTTGTACTCAACTACCCGTGTTACTATCCATAATTTTTTCTGAAAATGGTAGTCTAGAAAACTGATTTTTGTGCCACCTGAGTGTGGCTCAGCATGAAAGCAGGTAGAGGTGTTACATGTGGTGTCAGGGCTCCCAGAATAAAATGGGCCCTACAACGATCCCTCACCCACCTCATCTTGATGTGACGTTCATTGGAAGCTTTAAATGCTGTCACAGACCCTGATACCTCATGCCTGGCTGATTGCTGCAATACCACGCTGCAATTTGTATCATAGGTGAATTGAGGCCACTTTCCTGGTGTCTGTCCCTCATTTGTTGTGTTTTGGCAGCATTTGGAGCCATTCTAAGGTGTTGTGCATGCATTTGTTCTTGCCTCCCATTGACTGTAATGTTCAGCGAATATGCAATGAATTAATCGTCGAATATTGTAAATTCGGT
The DNA here is from genome assembly GCF_051348905.1 of Ranitomeya variabilis. Classification (NCBI taxonomy): domain Eukaryota; kingdom Metazoa; phylum Chordata; class Amphibia; order Anura; family Dendrobatidae; genus Ranitomeya; species Ranitomeya variabilis. Next base: position 150,565,887 of record NC_135234.1, on the reverse strand, counting down.
GAACGTAATCCAAAACGAATATTGAAATATTCACTGATCTCTAGTGCCAAGTCCTGCTGGAGAATGAAATTTCCATCTCCAAAAAGCTTGTCAGCAGAGGGAAGTATGCAGTGCTCTAAAATTTACAGGTAGGCGGCTGTACTGACTATAGACTTGATAAAACACAGTGGACCTACCCCAGTAGACGACATGGCTCCCCAAACCATCACTGATTGTGGAAACATCACACTAGACGTCAAGCAGCTTGGATTGTGTGCCTCTACACTCTTCCTCTAGACTCTGGGACATTGATTTCCAAATGAAATGCAAAATTTAGTTTCATCTGAAAACAACACCACTGAGCAACAGTCCAGTTCTTTTTTTCCTTGGCCCACGTAAGATGCTTCTGGCATTGTCTATCGGTCATGAGTGGCGTGACACAAGGAATGCAACACTTGTAGCCCATGTCCTGGATACGTCTGTGTGTGGTGGCTCTTGAAGCAATTACTCCAGTAGAAGTCCACTCCTTGTGAATCTCCCAAAATTTTTTTAGTTTTCTTTGCAATCCTTTCAAGGCTGCGGTTATCCCAAATGCTTGTGCACCTTTTTCTACCACACTGTTTCCTTCCACCCAACCTTCCATTAATATGTTGGATACAGCACTCTGTCAACTGCCAGCTTCTTTAGCAATGACCTTTTGTGGCTTACCCTCCTTGTGGAGTGTGTCAATGTCAATGACTGCCTTCTGAACATCAAGTCAGCAGTCTTCCCCATGTTTTTGGAGTCTACTGAAACAGACTAAAGGACCGTTTTAAATGCTTAGGAAGCCTTTGCAGGTGTTTTTTGTTGATTACTCTAATTTACTGAGATAATGACTTTTGGGTTTTCATTGGCTGCAAGCCATAATCATCAATACTAACAGAAGTAAACACTTGAAATAGATCACTCTGTTTGTAATAAATCTATATAATATGAGTTTAACTTTTTATATTGAAGAACTGAAATAAATTAACTTTTTGATGATGGTACGGTATGTACAAATGACTGTAAGTGTGTATAGAGGTCCAGAACATGGGCCATCATAGATAATCTGTTTTCAATGGTGCACATTGTGTTCAGCAGAGTTGTTTTCCATCTCAAGAGTCACTGGGTAAGTTTCCCTCTCATGTAGAGTCTAAGCTCTAATAGTTTACAGGGTCCTCTCTTTCTTTTTTCTGTAGAGTGAAAGCTGATATGGGCAGTGGGTCCTCTCTCTCTCTCCGATAAAGTGTAAGCTCTTATCATCAATGAGGTCCTCTTTATTTAACCCTATTCAAATTATTGGGGAAAATTCAGTAAATTCAGTGGATTCTAATTTCAAAAGATCTGCTCATCTCTAAGTAGTGCTTTGGTGAATTAAAGTACTGTATACAGTAAAGAAGAAAAATGTTGGTTCAGATGTACATTGTTTTATTCATAGTCATGAAACATGATAAGATGGAAAACCATGTTTAAGACTAATACAATTATTAAAAACAAACTTATAGTGGTCATCAGTTCATAATTTATTAGCCAAAATTAATGATATTCTTAAAAAACAATAAACTACCTGTTAGGGCTGGCAGAATGCATCGAGTAAATAGAGAGATGTTATTTGGTGCGTTCGCAGCCTGGGGTCCACCGTGCAGAAGAGAAGCTGCTGCTGGCAAATGGCGGCCCTATATGGCGGTAGAAGCGAACTCTGTTACTTCACAGAATCGCCTAAAGAAAGCACTGTGTCCTGTTTAACTCACAGGAGTACACAGCAACTGCCGAGCAGATAGCAGTTTGTGGTTATGCAATCAAAGAGGCAATCATACAATCTCCTCACTGGAGGAGCCAGTATTCTAGGGGCTTATTTCAGTTGGGGCCCTGAATCCATACACACAATCTCCTCACCGGGGGTATCGGTATTCTAGGGGCTTATTTCAGCTGGGTCCCTGACCACATGTACATGTAACCACACTGGCGCAAAGCACATAACTTAGATTTGATACTAGCGCATGGCCGTGCGGCCATTCAAACCTTTTATAGCTGCAGCAAGTACAGGACCTTCCTAGAAGGACCAATGAGAGGCTGCCACAGAGCCTGAGCAACTTCAGGACCTTCCTGGAGAACCAATGGGTTTTGCTGCAGTATCTAAGCATGTGACCCTGATTCTCCAATGAAAGATCTTACCCTGGGCATGCTCAGAAGGGGAGATGCAGGACTTAGTCCCAAAAGCATCTGCTCGCCGCTGCCCAGCACTGGTTTCAATGGCAGAAGCTGGAAAAGCAGCAGTAACCCTTTGCTTTGCACAGAGTCAGACTGAGCGAGACGCTGGGACAAACATCTCCACAGAGCAGGCTTAACTGCTGCAGGAGAAGAATGGGAGACTGCAGCGGAGATGGCCCGAGATTTCCCCTGTGCAGTGGCGAGAACTCGACCCCTAACACTACCTTTTATTAAAGTTACTGCCTGTCAGCTGCTCCCTTCAAGTCTTTATTGATAAGGCTGCAATGATGATGGTACTTTTATAGCATGCTACTGTTGCAATGGAGAATGGCAAATAGATGGCAGTGGAGGTAATATATTTGTTAATTTCAAGAAGGGCAAGCTCCTTGGGCATTATTTACCCATGCTCCATGATAAATATGCTAAATAAAGTATGTATTATAGTAAATATAATAGCAGCCTCAGAAGGTAAGCGCCTTCTATACAGGGCAGATGCCTGCAGTGTAAAAAAGCCAACATCTGCCTTTACCTGCAGAGATTAGACATAGGTACAATCATAGCTCCTTAAATGCCACTGTCAGCATTTAAGACACCTGCTCAAGTGTTTGTTTGGGTTCTCATTGGTTCCTCCAGTGATGCCAATACTTGGTTTTCCACTGCAGCCATTGCTGAATGCCTCCATTGCTGCCATATTGGTACTCCTATGAAGCCCAGTTTAGAAGTATACAACACGCAATTAAATGATGACAGGTTCAAGTCCCCTTTGGAGACTGAAAAATAAAATGTAAGGATAAAAAAGAGAAATAAAGATTTAAAAATATTTAAAAAAACATTAAAAATATAAAAAGGCTTATTCAAAATTGCTGCTTCCATGGAAATCCAATCTATGAAAATTAAAAATTGTTTAGCTCATTTAGTAAACATCGTGAATCAATATTTTTTTACTTTTTACCCGAAAATAGTGTGTAAAACTAGAGTAACAGACAGCAAATACAGTGGAATGAAGGACTGAAATCCCACAATTAGTAGCCCGCAGATAGATGAGGCACCTGACAGAAATATCACACTGATCAATATATGGCCTGTATTTTTTATTTCTTACCCCAAAATAGTGTACAGGACTAGGGTAACAGACAGCAAATACAGTGCAATGGAGGCCTGAAGTGTAACAATTTGTAGCCCACAGATATATGGGGCGCCTGACTGAGAAACCGCACTGTTCAAAATGTGGACTGTATTTTTTTATTTTTTTACCCCAAAATAGTGTATAAAACTAGAGTAACAGACAACAAATACAGTAAAATGGAGGCCTGAAAAGCAACAATTTGTAGCCCACAGATAGATGAGGTGTCTGACGGAGATACCACACTGTTCAATATGTGGACTGTATTTTTTATTTTTTACCCCAAAATAGTGTATAGAACTAGGGTAACAGACAGCAAATACAGTGAAATGGAGGCCTGATATACCACAATTTGTAGCCCACAGATGTACTATGAAAAGGATCTGGCTGTATTCTGCAGTGTCAACAAGCGAATGGAGAAAAAAAGGGGGCTCTGGATTGCTTTGGAATTAAAGAATCAGGATTAAGAGACAAAAAAAAAAATTGTCCTGCCCACTGAGACCTGGGGCTAGGTATATACAGTCAATATATGTAATAGGCAGCAGCAGCAAACAGTAATGGAATTGACCCTCTTGATGTATGCAATGAAGTATGCCACATACAATGCCTGCCTGCTACTGATATCTATATACCCACATACAGTGCCTGCATGCCTTGCACTGATATGTATATATGCACATACACTCCCTGCCTACCTAGCATTGCAATCTATATACCCTGTAATTAGTCCTTAGAAGGACTGTTGATTTAGGTGGATTTGTGTATTCTATCATGGTATACAAACACTAACTTACAGACCCCCAAATCTGACCCTATCTTGGCAGCAGATCTCCCTACACTAGCTGATTCCAGAGGTGAATGTGACGAGCATGGCGGCGCCAGATCTCTTATACACCTGATGACGATATGCGGCCAGCCAAGATGGCTGCGACATTACAGTGCGTTGCAGACAATCCCTGCACGTTGATTGGTGCTCTAAAGAATGCCAAACATGCAGGGAGGGGACCTGAGCTCCCACTGAAAAATCTCAGAAATGTTCGGCGCTCGCCAAGTACCGCCAGTACAGCGATGCTCAGGTGAGTATCGAGCATTACCGAGTATACTCGCTCATCACTAATTGTAACTTCTGACCATCCTGTTACTTTTGTGACAGATCATAAAAATTTAGCATTTATTGAATCTGGTTTCTTGAATGTTTTACCCCTAGACCAGCCAGATGGTCCTTTTTTTTCTCTAGATTCAATTTTTCCATCATGTTCAGACTGGGGTCTCAGAATGCTAGGGCTGATGCTTTGTCACGCAGGCAAGATTCCGTTTCTCCTCCAGAACCTCAATCCTCCATTCTTCCTCTAGAAATTGTGATTTCTATGGTATCCTTAGAATTGGAAGCTGAAATTTGTGAGGTCAGTTTGTTGGCCCCATCCGCTACTCCTGAACGTAAATTATTTGTGCCTGTGTATCTAATGCAGGAATTTCCTGACTCCTTCTGAAGTGGTAACCCGGTAGTCTCTGCTACACAGAAAGCTGTTGCTAGACTCTTCTGTTGGCCATCCATGCTTAACGGCATTAAGGATGTTATATCCGCTTGTGAGTTTTGTGCATGTGCTAAAGTCTGTCATAACCGGCTGGCCAGGGAATTGGCTTCATTGCCTATTCCAGAAAGACCATGGACTCATTTGTCCATGGACTTCATTACAGATTTGCCTTTATCGGGTGGAAAAGTGGTTATTTGGTGGTGGTTGACCAATTCAGTAAATAAGCTCACTTTTTTCCATTATCTGTGTTACTTAATGCTGAAACACTTCCCAGATTATTTATCAATCATGTGTAGTGTTGAGCATTCCGATACTGCAAGTATCGGGTATCGGCCGATACTTGCTGTATCGGAATTCCGATACCGAGATCCGATATTTTTGTGGTATCGGGTATCGGTATCGAAACAACATTAATGTGTAAAAGAAAGAATTAAAATAAAAAATATTGCTATACTCACCTCTCCGACGCAGCCTGCACTGTTGTGAAATTGGATTTTGGGCTCCCCCGGTGGCCACTGGTGGAATTGAACTTGTGTGCATCATCCCCTCTGTTCACCTGTTCCCATCAGGATGTGGGAGTCGCTATTTAACCTTGCTCCTCTGTCACTTCCATGCCGGTCAACATTGTAATCAGAAGCCTTTCTGTGCATGTTCCTGCTACCAGACAACTTCCAGCTAAGTCGGACTTTTGTCCTTGTTTGTTTTTTGCATTTTGTTCCAGTTCACAGCTGCAGTTTCGTTTCTGTGTCTGGAAAGCTCTTGTGATCTGAAATTGCCACTCTGATGTTATGAGTTAATACTAGAGTCTTAAAGTAATTTCAGGATGGTGTATTGATAGGGTTTTCAGCTGACCATGAAAGTACCCTTTCTGTCTTCCTGCTATCTAGTAAGCGGACCTCGATTTTGCTAAACCTATTTTCATACTACGTTTGTCATTTTCATCTTAAATCACCGCCAATATATGTGGGGGCCTCTGTCTGCCTTTCGGGGAAATTTCTCTAGAGGTGAGCCAGGACTATATTTTCCTCTGCCAGGATTAGTTAGTCCTCCGGCCGGCGCTGGGCGTCTAGGGATAAAACGCAGGCTACGCTACCCGGCTAATGTTAGTTGTGCGGCAGGTTTAGTTCATGGTCAGTTTAAGTTTCCATCCTTCCAAGAGCTAGTTCCTATGTATGCTGGGCTATGTTCTCTTGCCATTGAGAACCATAACAGTTTGACCGGCCCACAAAGGGTTAAATTAATTGGCAGAGAAAGGAGAGAAAAAAGAAGTCTGCTGAAATTTTTTTTTTTTTTTTTTTTTTCCTTCAGTTCTGAGTGTGCTTTCAATTGAATCACTTGCAAGTCTGCCTATATTGCAGCCTTCCTCTCTCTCTCCCTTCTAATCCTGGAATGGCTCTGTGTTCACCTGTTTAAAATGGATATTCAGAGTTTAGCTGCAGGTTTGAATAATCTCACCACGAAAGTTCAAAATTTACAAGATTTTGTTGTTCATGTTCCTATATCTGAACCTAGAATTCCTTTGCCTGAATTTTTCTCGGGGAATAGATCTTGCTTTCAAAATTTCAAAAATAATTGCAAGTTGTTTTTGTCCCTGAAATCTCGCTCTGCTGGAGATCCTGCTCAGCAGGTCAGGATTGTGATTTCCTTGCTCCGGGGCGACCCTCAAGATTGGGCTTTTGCATTGGCTCCAGGGGATCCTGCGTTGCTCAATGTGGATGCGTTTTTTCTGGCCTTGGGGTTGCTTTATGAGGAACCTCATTTAGAGCTTCAGGCGGAAAAAGCCTTGATGTCCCTATCTCAGGGGCAAGATGAAGTTGAAATATACTGCCAAAAATTCCGTAAATGGTCTGTGCTTACTCAGTGGAATGAGTGCGCCCTGGCGGCGAATTTCAGAGAGGGTCTCTCTGATGCCGTTAAGGATGTTATGGTGGGGTTCCCTGTGCCTGCGGGTCTGAATGAGTCCATGACAATGGCTATCCAGATCGATAGACGTCTGCGGGAGCGCAAACCTGTGCACCATTTGGCGGTGTCTACTGAGAAGACGCCAGAGAATATGCAATGTGATAGAATTCTGTCCAGAAGCGAACGGCAGAATTTTAGACGAAAAAATGGGTTGTGCTTTTATTGTGGTGATTCAACTCATGTTATATCAGCATGCTCTAAGCGTACTAAGAAGCTTGATAAGTCAGTTTCAATTGGCACTTTTCAGTCTAAGTTTATTCTATCTGTGACCCTGATTTGTTCTTTATCATCTATTACCGCGGATGCCTATGTCGACTCTGGCGCCGCTTTGAGTCTTATGGATTGGTCCTTTGCCAAACGCTGTGGGTATGATTTAGAGCCTCTTGAAACTCCTATACCTCTGAAGGGGATTGACTCCACCCCATTGGCTAGTAATAAACCACAATACTGGACACAAGTAACTATGCGAATTAATCCGGATCATCAGGAGATTATTCGCTTTCTTGTGCTGTATAATCTACATGATGTGTTGGTGCTTGGATTGCCATGGCTGCAATCTCATAACCCAGTCCTCGACTGGAACGCTATGTCTGTGTTAAGCTGGGGATGTAAGGGGATGCATGGGGACGTACCTTTGGTTTCCATTTTGTCATCTATTCCCTCTGAGATTCCTGAATTCTTGTCTGACTATCGTGACGTTTTTGAAGAACCTAAGCTTGGTTCATTACCTCCGCACCGGGAGTGCGATTGTGCCATAGATTTGATTCTGGGTAGTAAATACCCTAAGGGTCGTTTATTTAATCTGTCTGTGCCTGAACATGCTGCTATGCGAGAATATATAAAGGAGTCCTTGGAAAAGGGACATATTCGTCCTTCGTCATCTCCCTTAGGAGCCGGTTTTTTCTTTGTGTCTAAGAAAGATGGCTCTTTGAGGCCGTGTATTGATTATCGGCTTTTGAATAAAATCACGGTTAAATATCAATATCCGTTGCCACTGCTGACTGATTTGTTTGCTCACATAAAGGGGGCCAAGTGGTTCTCTAAGATAGATCTCCGTGGGGCGTATAATTTGGTGCGAATTAAGCAGGGGGATGAGTGGAAAACCGCATTTAATACGCCCGAGGGCCACTTTGAGTATTTGGTGATGCCTTTTGGCCTTTCAAATGCCCCTTCAGTCTTTCAGTCCTTTATGCATGACATTTTCCGTGATTATTTGGATAAATTTATGATCGTGTATCTGGATGATATTCTGATTTTTTCGGATGACTGGGACTCTCATGTCCAGCAGGTCAGGAGGGTTTTTCAGGTTTTGCGGTCTAATTCCTTGTGTGTGAAGGGTTCTAAGTGCGTTTTTGGGGTTCAAAAGATTTCCTTCTTGGGATACATTTTTTCCCCCTCTTCCATCGAGATGGATCCTGTCAAGGTTCGGGCTATTTGTGATTGGACGCAACCCTCTTCTCTTAAGAGTCTTCAGAAATTTTTGGGCTTTGCTAACTTTTATCGTCGATTTATTGCTGGTTTTTCTGATGTTGTTAAACCATTGACTGATTTGACTAAGAAGGGTGCTGATGTTGCTGATTGGTCCCCTGCTGCTGTGGAGGCCTTTCGGGAGCTTAAGCACCGCTTTTCTTCCGCCCCTGTGTTGCGTCAGCCTGATGTTGCTCTTCCTTTTCAGGTTGAGGTCGACGCTTCTGAAATCGGAGCTGGGGCGGTTTTGTCGCAAAGAAGTTCCGACTGCTCCGTGATGAAACCTTGTGCTTTTTTTTCTCGTAAATTTTCGCCCGCCGAGCGGAATTATGATATTGGGAATCGGGAGCTTTTGGCCATGAAGTGGGCTTTTGAGGAGTGGCGTCATTGGCTTGAGGGGGCTAGACATCAGGTGGTGGTATTGACCGACCACAAAAATTTAATTTATCTTGAGTCCGCCAGACGCCTGAATCCTAGACAGGCGCGCTGGTCGTTGTTTTTCTCTCGGTTTAATTTTGTGGTGTCATACCTACCGGGTTCTAAGAATGTTAAGGCGGATGCCCTTTCTAGGAGTTTTGAGCCTGACTCCCCTGGTAATTCTGAACCTACAGGTATCCTTAAGGATGGAGTGATATTGTCTGCCGTTTCTCCAGACCTGCGGCGGGCCTTGCAGGATTTTCAGGCGGATAGACCTGATCGTTGCCCACCTGGTAGACTGTTTGTTCCTGATGATTGGACCAGTAAAGTCATTTCTGAGGTTCATTCTTCTGCGTTGGCAGGTCATCCTGGAATCTTTGGTACCAGGGATTTGGTGGCAAGGTCCTTCTGGTGGCCTTCCCTGTCACGAGATGTACGAGGCTTTGTGCAGTCTTGTGACGTTTGTGCTCGGGCCAAGCCTTGTTGTTCTCGGGCTAGTGGATTGTTGTTGCCCTTGCCTATCCCAAAGAGGCCTTGGACGCACATCTCGATGGATTTTATTTCGGATCTTCCTGTTTCTCAGAAGATGTCTGTCATCTGGGTGGTGTGTGACCGTTTCTCTAAGATGGTCCATTTGGTTCCCCTGCCTAAGTTGCCTTCTTCTTCCGAGTTGGTTCCTCTGTTTTTTCAAAATGTGGTTCGTTTGCATGGTATTCCGGAGAATATCGTTTCTGACAGAGGAACCCAATTCGTGTCTAGATTTTGGCGGGCATTCTGTGCTAGGATGGGCATAGATTTGTCTTTCTCGTCTGCTTTCCATCCTCAGACTAATGGCCAGACCGAGCGGACGAATCAGACTTTGGAGACATATTTGAGGTGTTTTGTGTCTGCAGATCAGGATGATTGGGTTGCTTTTTTGCCTTTAGCGGAGTTTGCCCTCAATAATCGGGCCAGCTCTGCCACCTTGGTGTCTCCTTTTTTCTGTAATTCGGGGTTTCATCCTCGATTTTCCTCCGGTCAGGTGGAATCTTCGGATTGTCCTGGAGTGGATGCTGTGGTGGAGAGGTTGCATCAGATTTGGGGGCAGGTGGTGGACAATTTGAAGTTGTCCCAGGAGAAGACTCAGCTTTTTGCCAACCGCCGGCGTCGGGTTGGTCCTCGGCTTTGTGTCGGGGACTTGGTGTGGTTGTCTTCTCGTTTTGTCCCTATGAGGGTTTCTTCTCCTAAGTTTAAGCCTCGGTTCATCGGCCCGTACAAGATATTGGAGATTCTTAACCCTGTGTCCTTCCGTTTGGACCTCCCTGCATCTTTTTCTATTCATAATGTTTTTCATCGGTCATTGTTGCGCAGGTATGAGGTACCGGTTGTGCCTTCCGTTGAGCCTCCTGCTCCGGTGTTGGTTGAGGGCGAGTTGGAGTACGTTGTGGAAAAAATCTTGGACTCCCGTGTTTCCAGACGGAAACTCCAGTATCTGGTCAAATGGAAGGGATACGGTCAGGAGGATAATTCTTGGGTGACTGCCTCTGATGTTCATGCCTCCGATCTGGTCCGTGCCTTTCATAGGGCTCATCCTGATCGCCCTGGTGGTTCTGGTGAGGGTTCGGTGCCCCCTCCTTGAGGGGGGGGGTACTGTTGTGAAATTGGATTTTGGGCTCCCCCGGTGGCCACTGGTGGAATTGAACTTGTGTGCATCATCCCCTCTGTTCACCTGTTCCCATCAGGATGTGGGAGTCGCTATTTAACCTTGCTCCTCTGTCACTTCCATGCCGGTCAACATTGTAATCAGAAGCCTTTCTGTGCATGTTCCTGCTACCAGACAACTTCCAGCTAAGTCGGACTTTTGTCCTTGTTTGTTTTTTGCATTTTGTTCCAGTTCACAGCTGCAGTTTCGTTTCTGTGTCTGGAAAGCTCTTGTGATCTGAAATTGCCACTCTGATGTTATGAGTTAATACTAGAGTCTTAAAGTAATTTCAGGATGGTGTATTGATAGGGTTTTCAGCTGACCATGAAAGTACCCTTTCTGTCTTCCTGCTATCTAGTAAGCGGACCTCGATTTTGCTAAACCTATTTTCATACTACGTTTGTCATTTTCATCTTAAATCACCGCCAATATATGTGGGGGCCTCTGTCTGCCTTTCGGGGAAATTTCTCTAGAGGTGAGCCAGGACTATATTTTCCTCTGCCAGGATTAGTTAGTCCTCCGGCCGGCGCTGGGCGTCTAGGGATAAAACGCAGGCTACGCTACCCGGCTACTGTTAGTTGTGCGGCAGGTTTAGTTCATGGTCAGTTTAAGTTTCCATCCTTCCAAGAGCTAGTTCCTATGTATGCTGGGCTATGTTCTCTTGCCATTGAGAACCATAACACTGCACCTTACCGAGGGAAGCGGCAGCGTTCTTTGTTTAAAATTCGCGCTTTTCTTTCCTTTACTGAAGTCCCGGCTTGTGATTGGTCGCGTGCCGACCATGTGGCCGGGACGCAACCAATCACAGCAAGCCGTGACATAATTTCAGGTCCTTCAGGATTTTAAAATTACGTTCCGGCATTGTGATTGGTTGCGTCGCAGTCACATGGGCAACGCAACCAATCACAGCAAGCCGTGACGTAATTTCAGGTCCTTAAGGATTTTAAAATTACGTCCCGGCTTTGTGATTGGTTGCGTCGCAGTCACATGGGAGACGCAACCAATCACAAGCCGTGACGTCACGGGAGGCTGGACACGCGCGCATTTTAAAATGGGCGCGTGTCCAGCCTCCCGTGACGTCCCGGCTTGTGATTGGTTGCGTCGCGGTCAACCAATCACAAGCCGGGAGGCTGGACACGCGCGCATTTTAAAATTTTAAAATGCGCGCGTGTCCAGCCTCCCGGCTTGTGATTGGTTGATCGCGACGCAACCAATCACAAGCCGGGACGTCACGGGAGGCTGGACACGCGCCCATTTTAAAATGCGCGCGTGTCCAGCCTCCCGTGACGTCACGGCTTGTGATTGGTTGCGTCTCCCATGTGACTGCGACGCAACCAATCACAAAGCCGGGACGTAATTTTAAAATCCTTAAGGACCTGAAATTACGTCACGGCTTGCTGTGATTGGTTGCGTTGCCCATGTGACTGCGACGCAACCAATCACAACGCCGGAACGTAATTTTAAAATCCTGAAGGACCTGAAATTACGTCACGGCTTGCTGTGATTGGTTGCGTCCCGGCCACATGGTCGGCACGCGACCAATCACAAGCCGGGACTTCAGTAAAGGAAAGAAAAGCGCGAATTTTAAACAAAGAACGCTGCCGCTTCCCTCGGTAAGGTGCAGGCTGCGTCGGAGAGGTGAGTATAGCAATATTTTTTATTTTAATTCTTTCTTTTACACATTAATATGGTTCCCAGGGCCTGAAGGAGAGTTTCCTCTCCTTCAGACCCTGGGAACCATCAGGAATACCGTCCGATACATGAGTCCCATTGACTTCTATTGGTATCGGGTATCGGTATCGGATTGGATCCGATACTTTGCCGGTATCGGCCGATACTTTCCGATACCGATACTTTCAAGTATCGGACGGTATCGCTCAACACTAATCATGTGGTGAGTTTGCCTGGCTTTCCTTTAAACATTGTATCTGATAGGGGGTGCAATTTGTGTCTAAATTCTGGAGGGCATTTTGTAGGAAGTTAGGGATTGATATGTAATTTTCCTCTACTTATCACCCTGAATAAATGGTCAGACAGAAAGGACAAATCAATTGCTAAAAAATTTTAAGATGTTTTGTGGCGGCTCAGCAGGAGGACTGGTCTTCATTTTTGCCTCTTGCTGAACAGTCGAGTCAATCAGTCCATTGGGTCCTCTCCTTTCTTTTGTAATTCTGATTTTCATCCTCATTTTGGTGAATTCTCTAGGATGAGTTCTCAATGCCCTGGAGTGGAGGTGACCATTCAGAAACTCAGGGATGTTTGGAAGAAGGTTCAGAGGAATATTGCGGTGGCTCAGTTTTGGCAAAAAGGTAAGGCGGAGAAATTTGGCTGGTGTCACTTTCACATTTGGGGATAAAGTTTGGTTATAGTCCAAGAATATTAGGCTAAAAGTACCTTCAACAAAGTTGGGTCCAAAATTCATTGGCCATACAAGATTCTGGAGGTAGTAAATCCAGTTGCCTTTAGATTAAAGCTTCCACAGTCCCTTCATGTCTCCAATGTTTTCACAGATCCTTGTTAAATAAGTTTGTTACTTCCATATTGTCTGTTTTTTTCTCTCCTCCAGTCTCTTTTGATGGAGGTTTGAAGTATGAGATGCAGAGGATCGAGGATTCTGTGAGGCTCTGAAATTCCCTCCAATATCATTTTCACTGGAGGGGATTCAGACCTGACGAGAGATCCTGGGTTCTGGCTCATTTGATGAAGGCTGATCATTTGGTTAGAGCTTTTCATGGTAGGTTTCCTGGGAAACTGGTGGGTCAGGTAGCCCCCCTTGAAGAGGGGGTAATGTCACGATTCCACTGCTCAAAGTTTCTGGGACTCAGTGATGGGACTCTTTTCCGGTGGTGTCCGATCTGCTCAAATATACTTTTTTGTACAAAAACAATGCCTAAAATGACAGTGCATGACTGGAACAGAAACCAAATGTTGTCCAAAGTGACTCCAACTGCCTAATTTTAGTAAATACTTCTGTTGGGGGTATAGTCTGAATCCCAATTTTGAAGTGTTGTATAAACCCTGATGTAAGTGTCAGCAAAGAGCACAGGATGAATCTATACCTCACCTTATTCCAATTTTTGGAAAGCGGAATGACTCAACAGCATTTCAAGGATAGATTTTAGTTTATACCGTTTTTATGCCATTTATCATGAGGTAAAAGTGGCAAGACAGCTATGTTCTTCAGGCCAGTACAATTACAGCCATACCGCATTTATATATAAGTACTGTATATATTTATTTTAATGTTTTGTTACTTTCACACATTAAAATATTTTTTTCACCATATTAGGAGAGATATAACTTTTTTATTTTTCTTCTGACAAAGCTGTATGTGGACCTTTTTCTTTGAGGGCTGAAATGTTGTTTTCTATATTTTATTTTCCCTTACACACGTTTGCATCCTTTTGGGTGCAGAAATACCAATTATGAGTTAGGATTTTTTCTTTGTTTATTTTTGCTTTTACATAAAATCTGTTTTAATAACAGGCGTATAACAGTTTTACATCACTTATTTGTGAGGTTTTTTTTCATTTTTACAAATGTCATTTTTTTTCTTTTATTTTTACTGCAGTGCATAGAGCTGTCAGTTTTAGGCCAAGTTCACACATGCAGTATTTGGTTGGTATGTTACATCACTATTTGTAAGCCCAAACCAGGAGTGGGTAAAAAATGGCAAGTTTCTATTACACTTTTTGTCTGATTGCTCTACTCCTGTTCTGGCTTATAAATTCTGGCATAAAATATTGACCATATACTGAAGGTGTGAACATTACACTGGTACTTGGCTTGTTAGTATTGGTACTTGCCTTTCTATGGGTAATATCAGGCCTTAGGTTTGCCATTGTAACCATTGAAATGTTGGAACCACGCGGTCGCAAGGTTAGGGTTAGTCATCTAGATTCCATTTTCACTACTGATAACGATGTCTAGGATGTGATGACACCAATTGGGATCAAGGAAGGAAGGTGTATAACAGCTGACAGCTAGCTCAGATCATTTTTGTGATATCACTGAAAAGATCAGAGGCAGAAATGCAGGCTAAACCAGTCTAATTAACTCTGATTAGTCTGTCTGCACAAATACTGTAGACCCAATCATAGCGATTGCCATGTTAAACCAAAACTTTCTACTACTGGGCCGGCTTGCTGCATGTGTCTCGTGTAGGAGATAGCAATATGTATTAAACTGTCATTGTCAATTTTACTCAGTAATACACTGCATACCCTGATGTACTGTACATGGTTATGATTTTTCACTAAAGGGTTGGTAGAAATAATAAGAAAAAAATCTAATAAAATTAGTTTACGATAAATCGCCTGTTGTAGTTTTAATTTTTATATTTTAATCTTTACTATTTAACAATTCAATTTTTTAAGGATTTTAATATAAGGCAATGTCATGCACATCTTTATTCTGAATATATTTGACAATCAAATATTACAACTTTAAGCTCTAACCATTGGATGATGCATAGATTCATAAATAATCCGAAAAAATCATCAGCAAATAAATACAATTCTTTTAAAAGTGAAAACATATATTCCCCCAAAAAAAATCTTCAAAGACTCAAAATGGCAGGATCAAAAAGGGTTAGACAATTTATTAATCTCAGATCAAAGGGCCATAAATTATATTCCCTGCTGACATCCATTTAGATTGAATCCTCATGAACACACTGACCTGTTAAATATAACCTGTAAATCAAGAAAAAAATGAGAGCACTTCTGGTATATATACCTTTTAAAGCATAAAAGAGCTTGTAACATAATATATCTCTATTTGTGCTTTGGAAAAGAAAGACCTAAAACATTGGATAAATACTTCAGATTCACATCTAACAGACACAAGTACAATTGGAGCTCTGCCTGCTGGATCAGACCGATGCCAGCAATGTGATCATGTCATGTGTCATGCTGTCGATGTCACTCGCTGGCGCTGCAGTGGTGTTCCACACTGGAGATGAAGACATTGAAGATATGTTGATTAGTTACTCTTTGTGTATTTACTTTGTGTGGGGTATTTACTGTGTGTGAGAGGGTATTTACTGTGGGTGAGGGTGTATTAACTGTGTATGTGTGTGTGGGAGGTAATTACTTTGTGTATGTGGGGTATTTACTGTGTGGGGGGGATGTACTGTAACGGGGCTAAAGGAGATTTACTGTGATGGGGTATTTAGTGTAATGGGACTGGGTGAGATTTCATCTAACGGGGATAATTTGAGGACAAGTTTGAAGAGCAAGAAAGGGACACGTGCAGAGACAATATTGGGAGCGGAAGAAATTTGAAGACACTACATGTGGAGAAAGGTGTGAGATGGGGCCATGTATGGGGGATGAGTGCAGATACAGTATGATTAGCGAGGGGAAAATGTATGAGGAGACAGTATCAAGAGCGAGGATTATCAGATGGGTGCGGACACAGTATGGAGAGTCAGAGGGATATGTGAGGAGGCAGTATGGAAAGTGAGAGTGTACATGTATGAGGAGGGGGAAATATGTGAGGAGACTATTGAGGGGAATAGTGCATGGAGACAGTATGGGGAAAAAGTGTGAATGGGCACATAATAGAGACTGAGTAGTGTGGGGGAACAGTGTAAGAGCACAGCCAGGAGGTGACAGTATACCAAGTAGGGAGAGTGTGATGAAGGGGCACATTGTAACCCCTTCACCCCCAAGGGTGGTTTGCACGTTAATGACCGGGCAAATTTTTACAATTCTGACCACTGTCCCTTTATGAGGTTATAACTCTGGAACGCTTCAACGGATCTTGGCGGTTCTGACACTGTTTTCTCGTGACATATTGTACTTCATGATAGTGGTAAAATTTCTTCGATATAACTTGCGTTTATTTGTGAAAAAAACGAATATTTGGCGAAAATTTTGAAAATTTCGCAATTTTCCAACTTTGAATTTTTATGCCCTTAAATCACAGACATATGTCACACAAAATACTTAAAAAGTAACATTTCCCACATGTCTACTTTACATCAGCACAATTTTGGAACCAAAATTTTTTTTGTGACGGAGTTATAAGGGTTAAAAGTTGACCAGTAATTTCTCATTTTTACAACACCATTTTTTTTTAGGGACCACATCTCATTTGAAGTCATTTTGAGGGGTCTATATGATAGAAAATACCCAAGTGTGACACCATTCTAAAAACTGCACCCCTCAAGGTACTCAAAACCACTTTCAAGAAGTTTATTAACCCTTTAGGTGTTTCACAGGAATTTTTGGAATGTTTAAATAAAAATGAACATTTAACTTTTTTTCACACAAAATTTATTTCAGCTCCAATTTGTTTTATTTTACCAAGGGTAACAGGAGAAAATAGACCCCAAAATTTGTTGTACAATTTGTCCTGAGTACGCCGATACCCCATATGTGGGGGTAAACCACTGTTTGGGCACATGGCAGAGCTTGGAAGGAAAGGAGCGCCATTTGACTTTTCAATGCAAAATTGACTGGAATTGAGATGGGACGCCATGTTGCATTTGGAGAGCCCCTGATGTGCCTAAACATTGAAATCCCCCACAAGTGACACCATTTTGGAAAGTAGACCCCCTAAGGATCTTATCTAGATGTGTGGTGAGCACTTTGACCCAACAAGTGCTTCACAGAAGTTTATAATGCAGAGCCGTAAAAATAAAAAATCTTTTTTTTCCCACAAAACTTATTTTTGGTCCCCAGTTTTGTATTTTCCCAAGGGTAGCAGGAGAAATTGGACCCCAAAAGATGATGTCCAATTTGTCCTGAGCACGCTGATACCCCATATGTTGGGGTAAACCCCTGTTTGGGCACACGGGAGAGCTCTGAAGGGAAGGAGCACTGTTTTCCTTTTTCAACGCAGAATTGGCTGGAATTCAGATCGGATGCCATGTCCCGTTTGGAGAGCCCCTGATGTGCCTAAACAGTGGAAACCCCCCAATTATAACTGAAACCCTAATCCAAACACACCCCTTACCCTAATCCCAACAGTAACCCTATCCACTCCTCTAACCCAGACACACCGAACCCTATTCCCAACCGTAAATGTAATCCAAACCCTAACCCTATCTTTAGCCCCAACCCTAACTGTAGCCCCAACCCTAGCCCCAACCCTAACCCTAGCCCTAACCCTAGCAATAACCCTAGCCCTATCACTAGCCCTAACACTAGCCGTAACACTAGCCCTAACCCTAGCCCCAACTCTAGCCCTAGCCCTAACCCTAGCCCCAGCCCTAGCCCTAACCCTAGCCCTAACCCTAGCCCAAACCCTAGCCCCAACTCTAGCCCTAGCCCTAACTCTAACCCTAGCCCCAACCCTAGCCCCAACCCTAGCCCTAACCCTAGCCCTAACCCTAGTCCTAACCCTTGCCCTAACCCTAGCCCTAACTCTAGTCCTAACTCTAGCCCTAACCCTAACCCTAACCCTAATGGGAAAATGGAAATAAATACATTTTTTAATTTTTTTATCTTTCCCAAACTAAGGGGGTGATGAAGGGGGGTTTGATTTACTTTTATAGCGGGTTTTTTAGCTGATTTTTATGATTGGCAGCCGTCACACACTGAAAGACGCTTTTCATTGCAAAAAATATTTTTTGCGTTACCACATTTTGAGAGCTGTAATTTTTCCATATTTGAGTCCACAGAGTCATGTGAGATCTTGTTTTTTGCGGGACGAGTTGACGTTTTTATTGGTAACATTTTTGGACACGTGGCATTTTTTGATCACTTTTTATTCCGATTTTTGTGAGGCAGAGTGATCAAAAACCAGCTATTCATGAATTTCTTTTGGGGGAGGCGTTTATACCGTTCCGCGTTTGGTAAAATTGATAAAGCAGTTTTATTCGTCAAGTCAGTACGATTACAGCGATATCTCATTTATATCATTTCTTTTATGTTTTGGCGCTTTTATACGATAAAAACTATTTTATAGAAAAAAAAAATATTTTGGTATCGCTTTATTCTCAGGACTATAACTTTTTTATTTTTTGCTGATGATGCTGTATTGCAGCTCGTTTTTTGCGGGACAAGATGACGTTTTCAGCGGTACCATGGTTATTTATATGCGTCTTTTTGATCGCGTGTTATTCCACTTTTTGTTCGGCGGTATGATAATAAAGCGTTGTTTTTTGCCTCGTTTTTTTTTTTTTTCTTACGGTGTTTACTGAAGGGGTTAACTAGTGGGGCAGTATTATAGGTTGGGTCGTTACGGATGCGGCGATACTAAATATGTGTACTTTTATTGTTTTTTTATTTTATTTAGCTAAAGAAATGTATTTATGGGAATAATATATTTTTTTTTTCTTTATTTAGGATATTTTTTTATTTTTTTTTTACACACATGTAGGGAATTTTTTTTAAACTTTTTTACTTTGTCCCAGGGGGGGACATTACAGATCATTGATCTGACAGTGTGCACAGCACTCTGTCAGATCGACGATCTGCTGTGCAGGGCTGCAGGCTTACCAAGTGTCTGCTCTGAGCAGACACTCGGTAAGCCACCTCCTTCCCTGCAGGACCCGGATGCCGCGGCATCTTGGATCCGGGACCTGCGGCGAGGAGGGAGGTAGGAGACCCTCGGAGCAACGCGATCACATCGCGTTGCTCCGGGGGTCTCAGGGAAGCCCGCAGGAAGCCCCCTCCCTGCGCGATGCTTCCCTATATCGCCGGTACACCGCGATCATGTTTGATCGCGGTGTGCTGGGGGTTAATGTGCCGGGGGCGGTCCGTGACCGCTCCTGGCACATAGTGCCGGATGTCAGCTGCGATATGCAGCTGACACCCGGCCGCGATCGGCCGCGCTCCCCCCGTGAGCGCGGCCGATCGCGTATGACGTACTATCCCGTCGGTGGTCATACGGGCCCACCCCACCTCGACGGGATAGTACGTCTGATGTCAGGAAGGGGTTAAAGACTGTTCCCTATAGGGGCTACTCAGTGTGACAGAACAGTGTGAAGAGGCGGACCTAGTATGGAAAGGAGGGGCAGTGTGGAGAGCATGTACCAAAAGATGAACAGTGTGGGGTTCATATTTTGTGCAAGGAATATAGTGAGGGGAAATTTTTATTCAGGGGCTCACTGTAGGGCAGATATTTTTATTTGTGAGCATTATAGCGACACTGCTATTTTTAAGGTTGTCATTTGGGGATGTGCTGCAGAAGACCAGAGAAGAAGTATGCAGAGATGGCTGTAGATGAGAAAACTCATGGAGTCTGAACAAGATGACGAAGAAAAGAAACAGAACAAATCCAGAGAACATGTCATCTATCAGGTACCTGGAAGTATTTTTTTTTAGATACTGACTAAGGCCGGAGTCACACTAGAGAGAAATACGGACGAGTGCTATGCAAGAAAAAAATCGCATAGCACTCGGACCAATGTTAATCTATGGGGCAGCTCCCATCATGGTTTTTTTCTCGTCCGTTTTATACATGCAAGGGAAAAATCGCAGCATGTTGCGATTTCCAATGTTTCTCGGCCTAGACTAGCCAATGAAAGTCTATGGGTGTGAGAAAAAAACGGATTACACACGTACTATGCATGTGACTTGCGAGAAATATGGAAGACTTCTCCAGGTGACAGGAAATTGACTCACACCTTATCAGGAAGCTTTGGCATGCAAATTTCCCTGGCACACTCTAGAGAAAAGCAGTAAGAACGCCGTCCACCGAGTGTATAGGCCCCGTCTCACTTAGCGATTTACCAACGATCACGACCAGCGATATGACCTGGCCGTGATCGTTGGTAAGTCGCTGTGTGGTCGCTGGGGAGCTGTCACACAGACCGCTCTCCCCAGCGACCAACGATCAGGGGAACGACTTCGGCATCGTTGAAACTGTCTTCAACGATGCCGAAGTCCCCCTGCAGCACCCGGGTAACCAGGGTAAACATCGGGTTACTAAGCGCAGGGCCGCGCTTAGTAACCCGATGTTTACCCTGGTTACCAAAAAAAACAAACAGTACATACTCGCCTTTCGGTGTCCAGGTCCCTTGCCGTCTGCTTCCTGCTCTGACTGACTGAGCCGCCGTACACTGAGAGCAGAGCGCAGCGGTGACGTCACTGCTGTGCTCTCACTTCTCACTGTACGGCCGGCAGTCAGTGAGAGCAGGAAGCAGACGGCAAGGGACCTGACGGACATCAGAAGGCGAGTATGTATTGTTTGTTTTTTTTTACATTTACGCTGGTAACCAGGGTAAACATCGGGTTACTAAGCGTGGCCCTGCGCTTAGTAACCCGATGTTTACCCTGGTTACCAGTGAAGACATCGCTGGATCGGTGTCACACACACCGATTCAGCAATGTCAGCGGGGCCTCAACGACCAAAAAAAGGTCCAGGCCATTCCGACACGACCAGCGATCTCGCAGCAGGGGCCTGATCGCTGGTACGTGTCACACATAGCGAGATCGCTATGGAGGTCGCTGTTGCGTCACAAAACTTGTGACTCAGCAGCGATCTCGCTAGCGATCTCGCTATGTGAGACGGGGCCTTTACAGTATGGCAAGACACATTAATATTGAGATGCTGATAGTTCTGGCCCAGGAGAGGCCAGAACTTTGGGACCAACATGAGGCACATTATGTGGACTGTGCATGTAAGGATGCATCATGGAGGACAATCTGTGGCCACATGTCCCGCTATTTTGAGGAGCGACCTCATGAGGTGCAACAAGAAATTAGTAAGTACAATCCTTAAAAAAATTATGTAAACTTTAACACTAGGTAACAAATTATCATAACCGTATCATATGTGATGTGTTTACTAATATGTGGCATATTTCAGACTATACATATGCTAAAAGTAGCAGGCCACATTACACTGAAGCCTACATGTTTGAAGCCACACAATGTGATTGAAAGTTTCTTGTGTTTCTTGCAGTGACTGATGTCACTAGATGCTGGTGGAGTTGCCATGATCAGTACCGGTGGGAACGGCAGCTTTTCGGCAGGAGTGGCGATGCAGCCCCCAAGAAAAGAAAATATATTTATTTTGATGCCTCAATTTTCTGGCACCGGTGATGGATCTCAGACCGTATGTGCAGACATGCTCTAATGGGCATATTTTAAATTTATTCTAACTTCAAAATTATGTTTTTCAACAGAACAGAGTCAAACCTTACTGAAAGGGAGACTGCTTCAGGCTCTGAGGTCAACATTGATCCCGTTGGTGAAGGTGACGAAGTGGCTGGCTCATCTTCGCCACCAACAGGCAACAACCACCTACCACCACCAACAGCAGCGTCTTCTGCCACACAGGAGGCTAATCCAGAGGTGGAGGAAGGGACCCACAGCAGCAGTCCAACCTTGCCTCTGGATATCTCAACACAGCCTTTTGACACTGACATCAGGAGGCAGGTGGACACAGGGGTGTTGGACTATTTGTCCATGGCTGCCCATGATGATGGTGAGGAAGCATACTTCCACAGTCTGGCACGCTACTTGTGGCCCCTTCCATGTGCGGTAAGGCTGCGGACCAGAGGTGCCATACAAATATTCATCGATGTGGCCACACGCCCAAACAACCCTATTCATGTGTTTCTTTTTCTGGAAAGGTGGCAACCTTATGCTTGATGTTTGGGATCATTGTCTTGTTGGAAGACAAATCTCTGTCCCAGTCTTAGGTCTTTTGCAGACTCCAACAAGTTTTCTTCAAGAATGGTCCTGTATTTTGCTTCATCCATCTTCCCATCAATTTTAACCATCTCACTGTCCCTGCTGAAGAAAAGCATGCCCAAACCATGATGCTGCACCATCATGGTTGACAGTGGGGATATTGTGTTCAGGTTGAGGAGCTGTGTTGCCTTTACACCAAACATATCATTTGTAGTGTTGAGCATTCCGATGCTGCAAGTATCGGGTATCGGCCGATACTTGCTGTATCGGAATTCCGATACCGGGATTCCGATACTCTTGTGGTATCGGGTATCGGGTATCGCAACAACATTAATGTTAAAATGTGTAAAAGAGAGAATTAAAATAAAAAATATCGCTATACTCACCTCTCCGACGCAGCCGGGACTTCAGCGAGGGAACCGGCAGCGTTGTTTGTTTAAAATTCGCGCTATTACTTGGTTACGTGAATTCCCGGCTTGTGATTGGTCAGGTCGGCCACGTTGCCAGGACGCGGACCAATCACAGCAAGCCATGACGAAATTACGTCACGGCTTGCTGTGATTGGTCCGCGTCCCGGCAATATGGCCGCCCTGACCAATCACAAGCCGTGACGTCACGGGAGGCTGGACACGCGCCCATTTTAAAATGAGCGCGTCCAGCCTCCCGGCTTGTGATTGGTTGACCGCGGCGCAACCAATCACAAGCCGTGACGTCACGGGAGGCTGGACACGCGCCCATTTTAAAATGAGCGCGTCCAGCCTCCCGGCTTGTGATTGGTTGACCGCGGCGCAACCAATCACAAGCCGTGACGTCACGGGAGGCTGGACACGCGCCAATTTTAAAGTGAGCGCGTGTCCAGCCTCCCGTGACGTCACGGCTTGTGATTGGTCAGGGCGGCCATATTGCCGGGACGCGGACCAATCACAGCAAGCCGTGACGTAATTTCGTCACGGCTTGCTGTGATTGGTCCGCGTCCCGGCAACATGGCCGACCTGACCAATCACAAGCCGGGAATTCACGTAACCAAGTAATAGCGCGAATTTTAAACAAACAACGCTGCCGGTTCCCTCGCTGAAGTCCCGGCTGCGTCGGAGAGGTGAGTATAGCGATATTTTTTATTTTAATTCTTTCTTTTACACATTTATATGGTTCCCAGGGCCTGAAGGAGAGTTTCCTCTCCTTCAGACCCTGGGAACCATCAGGAATACCGTCCGATACATGAGTCCCATTGACTTGTATTGGTATCGGGTATCGGTATCGGATTGGATCCGATATTACCGATACTTTCAAGTATCGGACGGTATCGCTCAACACTAATCATTTGGCATTGTTGCCAAAAAATTCAATTTTTGTATCATCTGACCAGAGCACCTTCTTCAACATGTTTGGTGTGTCTCCCAGGTGGCTTGTTGCAAACTTTAAATGACACTTTTTATGGATATCTTTGAGAAATGGCTTTCTTCTTGCCACACTTCCATAAAGGCCAGATTTGTGCAGTATACAACTGATTGTTGTCCTATGGACAGACTGTCCCACCTCAGCTGTAGATCTCTGCAGTTCATCCAAAGTGATCATGGGCTTCTTGGCTGCATCTCTAATCAGTCTTCTCCTTGCTTGAGATGAAAGTTTAGAGGGACGGCCGGGTCTTGGTAGATTTGCGGTGGTATGATACTCCTTCCATTTCAATATGATCGCTTGCACAGTGCTCCTTGGGATGTTTAGAGTTTTGGAAATCATTTTGTATCCAAATCTGGATTTAAACTTCTCCACAACAGTATCATGGACCTGCCTGTTGTGTTCCTTGGACTTCATGATGCTCTCTGTGCTTCAAACAGAACCCTGAGACTATCACAGAGAAGGTGCACTTATACGGAGACTTGATTACACACAGGTGAATTATATTTATCCTCATTAGGCATTTAGGTCAACATTGGATCATTCATAGATCCACAAGAACTTCTGGAGTGAGTTTGCTGCACTGAATGTAAAGGGGCCGAATAATATTGCATGCCCCACTTTTCAGTTTTTGAATTTCCACAAAAATTTAAAATAATCAATAAATTTCGTTCAACTTCACAATTGTGTTCCACTTGTTGTTGATTCTTCACTAAAAATTTACATTTGGTATCTTTATGTTTGAAGTAGGATATGTGGGAAAAGGTTGAAAAGTTCCAGGCCGAATACTTTTGCAAGGCACTGCATGGCACTGCAGTCACAGGCCCCCCCAAATTCAACATCAACACCAACTTGGGCCCATGTATAAGTATACAGCACCTGCCCAATATGGCCACTTGAGCAAGACCCACTGTTGCATGCTGGTCCCAACATGTGTCTGCACGACATGGCCATATTGGGGGTATGACTAAATGGGTCACTCAACTACCCAGGAGTTAATGCAGCTATATTCTCCACACCACTATTATGCTCAGCCACAGGAATGAGCCTTGATCCAGAATCCTGCCTACCCATCTGCCATCCCACAGGTTGACAGTCGGGTTGGACAACCACCTAGGCCAAGTTGTTGACATGCTGGCCTCCCGCCATTACCACCACCAACCTACCAGAACCTGCAATATTTTTTTGTTTTTGCTGTCATGTAAGGCTGATCTTACAAACATAAGTTTGTGTTTTTATTATTTACGTTGTCATTTTATACTTTATTATTGGCCCAGGCTAATAGGCCTAAAATGCCATATGATGTTAATATGGTTTATTGCTTTCTAAAAAAAAATTTATGAGTAAAAACATTTGAAACAATATGAGTGTCCTGTGTTGTTAGGACGACATACATGATGTGCTTAATTACCAAGTCTGCACATTGTTTTAGGCAAACAAAGCACACACTTCAAACAGGAACATTACTACATTTAATTACTAACAAAGGCAAAAAACACTACAATGAAACAGCATTTTCTTACCATGGAGTAGATCCCTCTAGTGAAACAAAATAATTTGTTAACATATCACTCACTTTAAGTCTAGAGGGCTGACGACATGGATGAAGGACATGTGAAGTAGACAAGACATTATTTGCATACTCCACTTCATCACCAGCATTTTATGGACAGTCATGGTATCTGGTGAAGTTGTGAAGCACCACACACGCTTTAATTACCACATTCACATTGGCTTTACTAAGTTGAATGGTGGACTGCAGTACCCGCCATTTGGCACAGAGAATGCCGAAGTCATACTCCACCTGACGTCGGGCACAGGAAAGAAGGAAATTAAAAATTTGACGCCGGTGGTCCAGGCCTCTCCGTGGATAGGACCTCATGAGGCTGAGTGTTAATTGAAAAGCCTCATCTGCAACCATCATGCAAGGCACCGCTGCCATATTAGCCCCTATTAGGTGACGTGAGGGTGGGAGGTCCAACTCATTATTGTGCAACCGCTGACCCATAATGGATGAATTGAAGACTCTGGAGTCTCCAGTTTTTCCATAGGTCCCAATATCTAAAATTATAAACCTGTAGGCACTGTCGACCAGGGCCAACAGTATTACAGAAAAATACTGTTTATAATTATAATATTGGGACCCTGAGTTGAGCGGCTTACGCACTTGGATGTCCTTCCATCCAGTGTGGAAACTGGCACGTATCCTGAAATCCACAGTCTATAAGAAACCAGTCTGCCATTTTGGGCTCAGGCATGACCACTTGATGTAGTCGGGACCAGATTTCAGAGCACGTAGACTGGACAATGCCTGAGATGGTTGATTTTCCTATTAAAAATTCTAAATGCAATGCTACATAGGAAAGCCCAATGGAAAGGAAGCTAAAATTAAACAGAAACAGAAAAAAAAATTAGAATCCTTGCCACCAAATACCAGTTTATTCTTTGCTAAAAGTTATAGTCTATATCTAATAAGCCATGCCTTTACAGCATTAATCTATATGCAATGGCTATGCTCTTTAATATACAAGCATGTATCGTGAATGAACAAATGTGTTTTTTTCAACATACAAAATAAGGAGCCAAAAAAATAAGGTGTAAGGCCATGAAAGAAAAAAGGCTGTATTAAACATCATCAGCCTACGGGATGAATGTATACAGTAATGTAAGCCGCTTCTCTGCAGAAATACACTTGTGCATCCTGGTGTCCTTAAAGGTGATCCCAGGGCTCACTATCTCCAACAAAATGTCAAATGTTGCAAGGCTCATCCGACAATATTGGATAAACTTGTCCGGATAGCTATTCAGAGATGCATAGAGACGGTGGAAATGGCCTTTAGTGAGCAGTTGCCTCAAAAGCGGATGGACCCACATTCGTCTCCGCCTCCTCGGATCCACAATCACTGGGTATGGCTCCCCAAAACGTTGGGACAAAACCCAGTTGTAAAGCACCCATTCAGTTCTGTTAAAAGTAAGTCCATCTGACATGTTTGTCACAAAGCAGAAATACCCCAACACAAGCACGGACTCTACTGCATAGATTGGAGGCTGCCTCCTGTTGTAGAGCCAATACAGTATAGCTGCATGTCATCTCCTCCTATATATAGTTTATACATGTATGTCATCTCCCCTGTATATAGGATATACCTGTATGCCATCTCCTCCTGGCTGTCAATTTGCCTCCAACACTTTTCCTTTCACTTTTTCCCCGTTATATAGATAGGGGCAAAATTGTTTGGTGAATTGGATTGCGTGGGGTTAAAATTTTGCCTCACAACATAGCCTCTGATGCTCTCAGGGTCCAGACGTGTGACTGTGCAAAATTTTGTGGCTATAGCTGTGACGGTGCAGATGCCAATCCCGGACATACACACATACACACACACATTCAGCTTTAGATTCAAGATTCAAAGAAGCTTTATTGGCAGGACCAAATACACATCAGTTTTGCCAAAGCAAGTGTATAAAGGCAATAGGGATAGGGACTGTGGGGATGTTGGGTAGGAGCTGTAGGGGAGGTGGATGGGGGCAGATCCAGGGTGGGGGCTATAGTCCATGGCATAGGGAAGGTGGATGGGGGCAGATCCATTGTGGGGGCTATTGTCCATGGCATCATAGTTCTCTTTCTGGCAGTCTATGACATTCGCTTACATACCGCGCTGCTATCTCCACTGCTCTCTCTTCTTCTCCCAGCAGGATATATGTTTTCTCTTCCTCCTTCATGGTGATGAAGTCCAGGAAGAGATGTGAGAGTCTCCTGAAGTGAGTGTCCCTCACTGCTGAGTATTTGGAGCAGTGTAGCAGGAAGTGGGTTTCGTCCTCTATAGCCTCCTGATCACAGTGTTGGCACAGTCTTTCCTCTCTGGGCTTGTAGTTCTGCCTGTGTCAGCCACATTTGATGGCCAGACTGTGGGCACTGAGTCTATATCGGCTCAGGATCTTGCGATCTCTGAGGTCCGGGAGTTTCTCCAGATATGGGGCCAGTCTGCATTCTCTCTGTAGACTCCGGTACGTGTTCAGTTTCTGTGAGCTGATGATATCATTCTTCCAGTCACTGACATACCTCTCCTGGCCTTCGTCTGCCATCTTCCTCATTCCGGCTTCTGTCAGGTTGTTGTGATTGGTGTTCTGGTCCGGTTGGGTTTGGCTGGGCTGTTCCGAGGGTTCTGGTTTTTCTGTTTTACCTACATGTATCAGGGCTTTATGGTGATGGGAGCTTGGATTGCTGCTATGCAGGTGAGCCCGGAATGACAGTGCCCTCTTTAGAACTGTTAGGTGTAGAGGGAATCTGCCCAGCTCAGCTCGACAAGCACTGTTGGAGGTGCTCCGATGGACCTGGAGAAGGTGCTTGCAGAATTCCAGGTGGAATATTTCTGTTGGACTGGAATCCCACCTTGACCAGTCTGGGTAGGTGTGAGGACCCCAGACTTCGCTGCCATACAGGAGGATTGGGGCGATGATGGAGTCAAAGATTTTTAGCCAGACCCTCACTGGTGGCTTCAGATGGTAGAGTTTCCTTTGGATGGCATAGAAGGTTTTGCAGGCCTTGCCTTTCAGGGTCTCTATGGCTTGTTTGAAGCTCCCTGACCGGTGAATCTCTAGGCCCAGGTAGATATATTTGTCCGTTCCTGTGAGGTTGCAGTTGTTGAGGATAAATGATGAGTGCTGGTCTGATCTTCTCTTTCTCCTCTGGAACACCATGGTGTTGATTTTCTTTAGGTTGACCGGTACAGCCCAGGTGGTGCTGAATTTCTCTAGGATTTTCAGGTTGTCCTGGAGCCCTTTCTTGGTTGGTGACAGCAGCAGCAGGTCATCTGCATACAGCAGGAATTTCACCTGAGCGTCGTGGAGGGTGAGACCTGGTGCTGAGGAGGATTCCAGGGCGGTAGCCAGCTCGTTGATGTAATTGTTGAAGAGCGTTGGACTTAGGCTGCAGCCTTGTCTGACCCCCCGGCTCTGCTGGAAATAAGCCGTTCTTCTGCCGTTCACACTCACGCTGCAGCGGTTCTCAGTGTAGGAGCTTTTGTTGACATCGTAGGTCTTTCCTCCTATTCCACTCTCCAGCAGTTTCAGGAATTAGCCCGGGTGCCACACTGAATCAAAGGCCTTTTTAAAGTCCACAAAGCAGGTGTATATCTTCCCATTCTTTGTATTGTAGACGTGTCTCTGAATGAGGCTGTGCAGAGTATAGATGTGGTCAGTGGTGTGGTGGTTCGGCATAAACCCTGCTTGGCTCTTGCTGAGGACGTTGTGCTCGGTGAGGAAGGTGAGGATCCTCTTGTTCAGGATACTGTTGAACAGTTTTCCCAGGTTGCTGCTGACATATATGCCTCTGTAGTTGGCTGGGTCATACCTGTCCCCACTCTTGTGGATGGGTGTGATGAGGCCTTGGTTCCAGGTATGAGGGAAGTAGCCGGCACTCAGCACAATATTGAAGAGATTGACCATTGCAGCCTGTATTTCTGGTGGGCTGTACTTCAGCATTTCTGGTAGGATTCTGTCCAGGCCACCGGCTTTTCTACCTCTTATGGAGGAGAGTCTCTCGGCTACTTCCTGTAGTGTTATAGGTGTATCCACCGGGTTTTGGAAGTTTTTTATTTTTTCCTCCATTGCTTTTAGTTTTGCCATTATCTTTTCCTGTTCTTGGCTTAGTTCTTCCTTTGGAATGTCTTTATAGAGGTCTCTAAAGTATTGGAGCCAGAGGTTGCCATTTTGGATATGGGTGTTGTTTTTCTTGTCTTTGGTGCCCATGTGGTTCCAGAGCTCCCAGAAGGAGTTGTCTTGGAGGGCGTCTTGGAGTTGGTTAAGCTTGGTAGAGATGTAACTCTGCTTCTTCCTCCTGAGGATGGTTTTGTACTGCCTTTGTATGGAGTCATAGGCTTCCCTCAGACCCAGGTGGTTGGGGTCTCTGTGTTTCTTGTTGGAGGCTGTTCTCAGGGTCTTTCGTACAGCTTTAAATTCTCTGTCAAACGAGCCATTGACCTGTGTTTCTTTTTGTCTCTTGTAGTCGACTTTTTTAAGGTCGGACAGTCTGGCCATTGCGTAGAATATATTATTGAGGTCCTTTGCGGCTTGGCTCACTCCCTCTGGGTTTGGCTTGTGCTCAAGGTTGTAGAAGTGGTGGAGCATCCGCTGTATTTCAGGTCTGCTGGAAGCTTCTTTGTACTTTAGTGCAGACTTTTTGGACCACTTATAGGATGGAGGCCGGGTGAAGAGGCCGCTCTGCTGTGGCTTCTGAGTGGATGGTTTCTCTGTAGATTTCATGTACAGAAGAAGTTGGCTGTGGTTTGACAGGTGCGTTTGTGGGGTGACTATGAGGGCGCTGACATCTGCTAGGTATTAGATATGTATATCTAACTACTCCATTTGTATTTACTGTGTGTAATCCATCCTTTCTATCCTGTCGGCTCCTGTAGTGATTTTACAGAACAGGGCAGTTGAATTACCGTTTTTTCTTATATCTATCTATCTATCTATCTATCTATCTATCTATCTATCTATCTATCTGTCTATCTATCTAATATATACCATGGGTATGGAAAATATTCAAACCCCTTTATATTTTTCACTCTTTGTTTCATTGCAGCCATTTGGTAATTTCAAAAAAGTTCATTTTTTTTTCATTAATTAATTTACCCTCTGCACCTCATCTTGACTGAAAAAAAAGCAGAAATGTAGAAATTTTTGCAAATTTATTAAAAAAGAAAAACTGAATTATCTCATGGTCTTAAGCATTCAGACCCTTTGCTCAGACACTCATATTTAAGTCACATGCTGTCCATTTCCTTGTGATGGTTTTACTCCTGCATTGTAGTCCAGCTGTGTTTAATTAAACAGATAGGACTTGATTTGGAAAGGCACACATCTGTCTATATAAGACCTCACAGCTAGTGTTGAGCATTCCGATACTGCAAATATTGGGTATCGGCCGATATTCGCTGCATCGGAATTCCGATACCGAGTTCCGATAATTTTGCGATATTAGATACCGGAATCGGAAGTTCCCGTAGTGCAATAATGCAGTATAATGGAGTGTGGGCGGTGCATGGGTGGAGACTGCGTGTCTCTGTGACGGCGGGGTCTGTGCGGGACCGTGGGTGGTCTGTGCGTGCCTGCCGGGGGGTCTGTACGGCCTGCCAGGGGGTCTGTGTGGCCTGCTGGGGGGTCTGTGCAGCCTGCCAGGGGGTCTGTGTGGCCTCTCGGGGGTCTGTGCAGCTTGCCTGAGGGTCCGTTCAGCCTGCCGGGGGGGCCTGTGCAGCCTACCAGGGGTCTGTGCGGCCTCTCGGGGGTCTGTGCGGCTTGCCGGGGGGGTCTGTGCGGCCTTCCGGGGGACTGTGCGGCCTGCCAGGGGTCTTTGTGTCTGTGCAGGCATCATCTGATGGGACTACAAGTCCCATCGGGCTATGCCTGCTACAATGACAGTGATTGACACATTAGCCAATAATGGGACAGTAGTAGTCTCATCATCCGGCTAATGTGTTGAATGTAAAAAAAAACTACATACATACTACATACATACTACATAAATGCTACAAACATGCTACATACATACTACATACATGCTACATACTACATACTACATTGTTATGGACTGGTAATTTAGGAGCGACATGCGACTAGCTCTGGGCAGGTGGTAACTATAACGACCGCAGTCCCTTATCTTAACACAACACTAGCAGTAGCCGTGGAATGTTCCTGTCACTCCCTGGACATGTCGTCACAGCCGGAGAACTAGCTACCCCTAAAGGTAGAAACAGGAAAGCTATCTTGCCTCAGAGAAAATCCCCAAAGGATAGGACAGCCCCCCACAAGCATTGGCTGTGAGAGGAGAAGGAAATGACATACATAGTATGAAACAAGATTTAGCAAAGGAGGCCAATTCTAGCTAGATAGACAGTAAGGAAAGAAACACTGTGCGGTCAGTAATAAAAACTAGAAAAAGTCCACCGCAGAGATATGCAAAAATCTCCACACCTGACTAAAGGTGTGGAGGGCAAAATCTGCAGCCCAGAGCTTCCAGCTTAGCTAAATAGATACATACTGATAAGCTGGACAAATGAACAAAACATAAATGTGCTGAACAATAAGTCCACAACAAGTGGACTGCAAAAAGACAAGCAAGGACTTAACTTTGCTGAACGGGTCAGAGTGTCAGGGAAATCCAAGAGCCGTGCCTCCAGGCAAGAACAATTGGCAACTGGCATTGATTGAGGGATAATGCCAGACTAAAATAGTCGAGCAGAAAGAAGATCAGTGGAAGCAGCTGCTGATACTAAATCCAAGAAGCAGCTATACCACTCAAAACCGCAGGAGGGAGCCCAAGAGCAGAATTCACAAAAGTGCTACTTACTACCACCGGAGGGAGCCCAAGAGCGGAATTCACAACACTACATACATGCTACATACATACTACATACATACTACATACATACTAAATACATGCTACACACATACTACATACATGCTACATACATACTACATACATGCTACATACATGTTACATACATACTACATACTACATACATGCTACATACATACTACATATATGCTACATACATACTACATACATACTACATACATGCTACATACATGCTACATACTACATACATGCTACATACATGCTACATACTACATACATACTACATATTACATACATGCTACATACATGCTACATACATACTACATACATACTACATGCTACATACATGCTACATACTACATACATGCTACATACATGCTACAAACATACTACATACATACTACATACATACTACATGCTACATACATGCTACATACTACATACATACTACATACATACATTACATACATACTACATACTACATACATACTACATATAATACATTCACACATTACATACAATACATACATATAGACATACAGTACATTAAACATAGATTTCATGCTCACCATTATTTGTCACTTTGTTCCCCGAAGCCAGTGTCAACCAACATAGGGGCCGGAGGATCAACAGAGGGAACAACGGGCACCACATATTTCCGCAATAAAGATCTATGGAAGACATTATGGATAGCAAAAGAAGCCGGAAGGGCCAATCGAAAAGACACCGGATTAATAATCTCAGAAATCCTATAAGGACCAAAAAAGCGAGGCTTAAACTTAGGGGAAGAAACCTTCATAGGAACATGACGGGAAGACAACCAGACCAGATCCCCAACCCGAAGCCGGGAACTAACACACCGACAACGGTTAGCAAAATGTTGAGCCTCCTCCTGAGACAATACCAAATTGTCCACCACATGAGCCCAAATCTGCTGCAACCTGTCAAACACAGAATCCACACCAGGACAGTCAGAAGGCTCAACCTGCCCCGAAGAAA
The DNA here is from genome assembly GCF_051348905.1 of Ranitomeya variabilis. Lineage (NCBI taxonomy): Eukaryota > Metazoa > Chordata > Amphibia > Anura > Dendrobatidae > Ranitomeya > Ranitomeya variabilis. Next base: position 150,533,144 of record NC_135234.1, on the reverse strand, counting down.
AACGAGGATGAAAACCAAAATTACAAAAGAAGGGCGAAACCAAAGTAGCCGAACTAGCCCGATTATTAAGGGCAAACTCGGCCAATGGCAAGAAAGCCACCCAATCATCCTGATTAGCAGACACAAAGCATCTCAGATAAGTTTCTAAAGTCTGATTAGTTCGCTCGGTCTGGCCATTTGTCTGAGAGGATGAAATGCGGAAGAAAAAGACAAATCAATGCCCAGCTTAGCACAAAAGGCCCGCCAAAACCGAGTAACAAACTGGGACCCCTGTCCGACACAATATTCTCCGGAATACCATGCAAACGAACCACATGCTGAAAAAACAACGGAACCAAATCAGAAGAGGAAGGCAATTTAGGCAAAGGCACCAAATGGACCATCTTAGAGAACCGGTCACAAACAACCCAGATGATAGACATCTTCTGGGAAACCGGAAGATCAGAAATAAAATCCATAGAAATATGCGTCCAAGGCCTCTCAGGGACCGGCAAAGGCAAAAGCAACCCACTAGCACGGGAACAACAAGGCTTGGCCCACGCACAAGTCCCACAAGACTGCACAAAAGAACGCACATCACGTGACAAAGAAGGCCACCAAAAGGACCTACCAACCAAATCTCTGGTACCAAAAATACCAGGATGGCCAGCCAACACAGAACAATGAACCACAGAAATCACTCTACTAGTCCATCTATCAGGAACAAACAGTTTCCCCACTGGACAGCGGTCAGGTTTGTCAGCCTGAAATTCCTGAAGAACCCGTCGTAAATCAGGGGAAATGGCAGAAAGGACCACCCCTTCTTTCAGAATGCCGACCGGTTCAAGGACCTCCGGAGAATCAGGCAAAAAACTCCTAGAGAGGGCATCAGCCTTAATATTCTTAGAACCCGGAAGATACGAGACCACGAAATCAAAACGGGAAAAAAACAAGGACCATCGAGCCTGTCTAGGATTCAGCCGCCTGGCAGACTCGAGGTAAATCAGATTTTTATGATCGGTCAAGACCACAATACGGTGCTTAGCTCCCTCAAGCCACTGCCGCCACTCCTCAAACGCCCACTTCATAGCCAACAACTCCCGATTGCCGACATCATAATTGCATTCAGCGGGCAAAAACTTACGGGAAAAGAAGGCACACGGTTTCATCAAGGAACCAACAGGATCCCTCTGAAACAAAATGGCCCCTGCCCCAATCTCAGAAGCGTCAACCTCAACCTGAAACGGAAGAGAAACATCTGGTTGACGCAACACCGGGGCAGAAGTAAATCGGCGTTTAAGCTCCTGAAAGGCAGAGACAGCCGCAGAGGACCAATTCTGTTGTGAATTCCGTTCTTGGACTCCCTCCTGTGGTCATGAATGGTACTTTGGTTAGTTCTGCTCTTGGGCTCCCTCTGGTGGCTTCTAGCGGAACTGCTGATCACTAGGTTGGCTTTGTCAGCTGCTCTCGTTATGTTGCTATGCTGCTTCCCTATTTAACTCCACTCAGATCGTTACCTGATGCCAGCTGTCAATGTATCAGAATTGGTTCAGATCTCTCTTGGACTTCTCTGAGGACCTGTCTACTCCAGCAGAAGCTAAGTCCCTGCTAGTTCATTTGTTGTTACTGCTGCCTGAATATATTTTTTAGCACTGCTAAATTCTAGTCCAGTTTGCTATCATGATGTTTCCTTGCTAGCTGGAAGCTCTGGGGTGCAGTGTTGCATGTCCACACCGTGAGTCGGTGCGGGGGTCTTTTTGCATACTCTGCGTGGTTTTGTAGTTTTTTTATGCTGACCGCTGTTGTGAACTGTGTTTCTGGGCTCCCTCTGGTGGTCACTAATGGTATTGTGTTAGGTATGTCTTGTTGCAGGCCTGAGCTCCAGCTGTGTCGTTATGCAGCGGGTGTTTCCTATTTGAGTCTCTTCTGGACTCAGTCTCTTGCCTGGCATCGTTGTATCCAGACCTATTTGGTCTCCTCCGGATTCCTTTCAGTCTGCCTCATGCAAGAAAAGCTAAGTCTGTTTTGTACAATTTGGATCGTTTGCATTATTCAGTGTTTTTGTCCAGCTTGCTTTACATTTGATTTTTGACTCGCTGGAAGCTCTAGGGGGCTGATATTCTCCCTCCACACCGTCAGTCGATGTGGGGGTTCTTGAATGTTCAGTGTGGATGTTTTGTAGGGTTTTCTGCTAACCGCATAGTCCACTATCTATTTTCTGCTATCTAGACTATTGGGCCTCACTTTGCTGAATCTAGTTCATCTCTACGTTTGTGTTTTCCTCTTGCCTCACCGTTATTATTTGTTGGGGGCTTTCTATATCTTTGGGGTTCAATTTCTCTGGAGGCAAGCGAGGTCTTATTTTTTCCCTTTAGGGGTAGTCAGTTCTCCGGCTGGCTCGAGATGTCTAGAACCAACGTAGGCACGTTCACCGGCTACTTTTAGTTGTTTGTGTCAGGATCAGGTATGCGGTTAGCCCAGTTTCCACCTCCCTAGAGCAGTATTTATATTTTTGCTATCTTGCCGGAATATCAGAGATCCTCTGCCATTGGGATCATAACAGTATGCCAGGCCAAAAGAAAATGTTTAATGCATCGCAGAAGCGGGATTAAAAAGAAGTTCAGAGTTTTTTTTTTTTTTTTTTTGTTTTTTTTTTTTGCTGCAGTTTGCCTAGCTTCTTCCATCCCCTTTTTCTCTGAGTGGCTGAAACTCTGCTGCAGATATGAATGTCCAGACTTTGACTTCTAGTGTGGATCAGCTTGCTGCTAGGGTGCAAAGCATTCAGGATTTTGTTATCCATAGCCCTATGTCTGAACCAAAAATTCCTATTCCTGAGCCGTTTTTTGGAGATAGATCTAAATTCCTGAATTTTAGGAATAATTGTAAATTGTTTCTGTCTCTGAAACCTCGTTCCTCTGGTGATTCCGCTCAGCAAGTTAAGATTGTTATTTCCTTCTTGCGCGGCGACCCTCAGGATTGGGCCTTCTCCCTGGCGCCAGGAGATCCTGCATTGGTGAATGTTGATGCGTTTTTTCTGGCACTTGGTTTGCTTTATGAGGAGCCTAATCTTGAAAATCAGGCTGAAAAAATGTTGCTGGTTATCTCTCAGGGTCAGGACGAAGCTGAGGTATATTGACAAAAATTTCGGAAATGGTCCGTGCTTACTCAATGGAATGAGTGTGCACTGGCCGCAAATTTCAGAAATGGTCTTTCTGAAGCCATTAAAGATGTGATGGTGGGGTTTCCTATCCCTACAGGTCTAAATGATTCAATGGCTCTAGCCATTCAAATTGATCGACGTTTGCGGGAGCGCAAATCTGATAATTCTTTGGCGGTGCTGTCTGAACGGTCACCTGATTCTATGCAATGTGACAGAATTCTGACCAGAGCCGAGCGGCAAAATCATAGACGTCAAAATGGGTTGTGTTTCTACTGTGGTGATTCAACACATGTTATCTCAGCATGCTCTAAACGTTTAAAGAAAAAAGTTAATCCTGTCGCCATTGGTACTTTTCAGCCTAAGTTTATTTTGTCTGTGACTTTAATTTGTTCATTATCTTCTTACTCAGTTATGGCTTTTGTGGATTCTGGTGCTGCTTTAAGTCTGATGGATTTGTCGTTTGCCAAGCGCTGCGGTTTTGTCCTGGAGCCTTTGGGAAATCCTATTCCTCTTAGAGTAATTGATTCTACGCCATTGGCAGAGAATAAACCTCAGTATTGGACGCAGGTGACCATGTGCATGACTCCGGTACATCAGGAGGTGATTCGTTTTTTGGTACTGCATAAAATGCATGATGTTGTCGTTTTGGGTCTGCCATGGTTACAGACCCATAATCCAGTTTTAGATTGGAAAGCTGTGACTGTGTCTAGTTGGGGGTGTCAGGGGATTCATGGCGATTCTCCATTGGTGTCTATTGCTTCTTCTACTCCTTCTGAGATCCCTGAGTTTTTGTCAGACTTTCAGGATGTATTTAATGAGGCCAGGTCCAGTGCCCTTCCTCCTCATAGGGACTGTGATTGTGCTATAGATTTGATTCCTGGTAGTAAGTTTCCTAAGGGACGACTCTTTAATTTATCTGTGCCAGAGCATGCCGCGATGCGGAGTTATATAAAGGAGTCTTTGGAGAAGGGACATATTCGCCCATCCTCGTCCCCTCTTGGTGCAGGATTCTTTTTTGTGGGCAAGAAAGACGGGTCTCTGAGACCTTGTATTGATTATCGTCTTCTGAATAAGATCACTGTTAAATTTCAGTATCCTTTGCCATTGTTGTCTGATTTGTTTGCTCGGATTAAGGGATCCAGTTGGTTCACCAAGATAGATCTTCGTGGTGCGTATAACCTTGTGCGCATAAAGCAGGGAGATGAATGGAAAACGGCATTTAATACGCCTGAGGGTCATTTTGAGTACCTGGTGATGCCTTTCGGATTATCTAATGCTCCTTCTGTGTTTCAGTCCTTCATGCATGACATCTTCCGGAAATATCTGGATAAATTTATGATTATTTATCTGGATGATATTTTGTTTTTTTTGATGATTGGGAGTCCCATGTGAACCAGGTCAGGATGGTGTTTCAGGTTTTGCGGGAGAATGCTCTATTTGTGAAGGGCTCAAAATGTATCTTTGGGGTACAGAAGGTTTCTTTTTTGGGTTTTATTTTTTCCCCTTCTACTGTGGAGATGGACCCAGTTAAGGTCCGTGCCATTCATGACTGGACTCAGCCCACGTCTGTTAAGAGCCTGCAGAAGTTCTTGGGCTTTGCTAATTTTTACCGTCGTTTTATCGCTAATTTCTCCAGTGTGGTTAAACCTTTGATGGATATGACCAAGAAGGGTTCTGATGTTGCGAATTGGTCTCCTGCGGCCGTGGAGGCCTTTCGGGAGCTGAAGCGTCGGTTTACTTCAGCGCCAGTCTTGTGCCAGCCGGATGTCTCTCTTCCCTTCCAGGTTGAAGTTGATGCTTCTGAAATTGGTGCAGGGGCTGTTTTGTCGCAAAAAAGTTCTGATGGCTCCGTGATGAAGCCATGCGCCTTCTTTTCAAGGAAATTTTCGCCTGCTGAGCGGAACTACGATGTTGGTAATCGGGAGTTGTTGGCCATGAAGTGGGCATTTGAGGAGTGGTGACATTGGCTCGAGGGAGCTAGACATCGTGTGGTGGTCTTGACTGATCATAAAAATCTGATTTACCTCGAGTCTGCCAAGCGCCTGAATCCTAGACAGGCCCGTTGGTCGTTGTTTTTCTCCCGTTTTGACTTTGTGGTCTCGTACCTGCCTGGTTCGAAGAACGTGAAGGCTGATGCACTTTCTAGGAGTTTTGTGCCTGATTCTCCGGGAGTCTCTGAGCCGGCTGGTATTCTCAGAGAGGGAGTAATTTTGTCTGCCATTTCCCCAGATTTGCGACGAGGGCTGCAAAAATTTCAGGCTGATAGGCCTGATCGTTGTCCACCAGAGAGATTGTTTGTCCCTGATGGATGGACCAACAGAGTTATTTCTGAGGTTCATTCTTCGGTGTTGGCGGGACATCCTGGGATTTTCGGTACCAGAGATTTGGTGGCCAGGTCCTTTTGGTGGCCTTCCTTTTCGCGGGATGTGCGTTCTTTTGTGCAGTCCTGTGGGATTTGTGCTCGGGCTAAGTCTTGCTGTTCTCGTGCCAGCGGGTTGCTTTTGCCCTTGCCTATCCCGAAGAGGCCTTGGACGCACATTTCCATGGATTTCATTTCGGATCTTCCGGTGTCTCGGAAGATGTCTGTCATCTGGGTGGTGTGCGATCGTTTTTCTAAAATGGTCCATTTGGTGCCCTTGCCTAAGTTGCCTTTTTCCTCTGATTTGGTTCCTTTGTTCTTTCAGAATGTGGTTCGTTTGCATGGCATCCCTGAGAATATTGTATCGGACAGAGGATCCCAGTTTGTGTCCAGATTCTGGCGATCCTTTTGTGCTAAGATGGGTATTGATTTGTCTTTTTCGTCGGCTTTTCATCCTCAGACTAATGGCCAGACCGAGCGAACTAATCAGACGTTAGAGACTTATTTGAGATGTTTTGTTTCTGCTGATCAGGATGACTGGGTTACCTTTTTGCCACTGGCCGAGTTTGCCCTTAATAATCGGGCTAGTTCTGCCACCTTGGTTTCACCCTTTTTCTGCAACTCTGGTTTTCATCCTCGTTTCTCCTCGGGTCAGGTTGAACCTTTTGACTGTCCTGGGGTTGATTCTGTGGTGGATAGGTTGCAGCGGATTTGGAACCATGTGGTGGACAATTTGAAATTGTCACAAGACAAGGCCCAGCGGTTTGCCAACCGCCGCCGCGGTGTGGGTCCCCGACTTCGTGTTGGGGATTTGGTTTGGTTGTCTTCTCGGCATGTTCCTTTGAAAGTCTCCTCTCCTAAGTTCAAGCCTCACTTTACCGGTCCTTATAAGATTTTGGAAATCTTTAACCCGGTGTCTTTTCGCTTGGACCTTCCAGCGTCTTTTGCTATTCATAATGTGTTCCATAGGTCCTTGTTGCGGCGGTACGTGGTGCCTATGGTTCCTGCTGTTGAGCCTCCTGCCCCGGTTTTGGTTGAGGGCGAGTTGGAGTACGTGGTGGAGAAGATTCTGGATTCTCGTATCTCTAGACGGAGACTCCAGTATTTAGTTAAGTGGAAAGGCTATGGTCAGGAGGATAATTCCTGGGTTGTCGCCTCTGATGTTCATGCGGCTGATTTAATTCATGCCTTTCACGCTGCTCATCCTGATCGCCCTGGGGGTCTTGGTGAGGGTTCGGTGACCCCTCCTCAAGGGGGGGGTACTGTTGTGAACTGTGTTTCTGGGCTCCCTCTGGTGGTCACTAACGGTATTGTGTTAGGTATGTCTTGTTGCAGGCCTGAGCTCCAGCTGTGTCGTTACGCAGCGGGTGTTTCCTATTTGAGTCTCTTCTGGACTCAGTCTCTTGCCTGGCATCGTTGTATCCAGACCTATTTGGTCTCCTCCGGATTCCTTTCAGTCTGCCTCATGCAAGAAAAGCTAAGTCTGTTTTGTACAATTTGGATCGTTTGCATTATTCAGTGTTTTTGTCCAGCTTGCTTTACATTTGATTTTTGATTCGCTGGAAGCTCTAGGGGGCTGATATTCTTCCTCCACACCGTCAGTCGATGTGGGGGTTCTTGAATGTTCAGCGTGGATGTTTTGTAGGGTTTTCTGCTAACCGCATAGTCCACTATCTATTTTCTGCTATCTAGACTATTGGGCCTCACTTTGCTGAATCTAGTTCATCTCTACGTTTGTGTTTTCCTCTTGCCTCACCGTTATTATTTGTTGGGGGCTTTCTATATCTTTGGGGTTCAATTTCTCTGGAGGCAAGCGAGGTCCTATTTTTTCCCTTTAGGGGTAGTCAGTTCTCCGGCTGGCTCGAGACGTCTAGAACCAACGTAGGCACGTTCACCGGCTACTTTTAGTTGTTTGTGTCAGGATCAGGTATGCGGTTAGCCCAGTTTCCACCTCCCTAGAGCAGTATTTATATTTTTGCTATCTTGCCGGAATATCAGAGATCCTCTGCCATTGGGATCATAACAGACCGCATAGTATTCTTTTCTACCTCTGACTATTTAGTAAGTCTGGCCTCCTATGCTGAAACCTGTTTCATTCCTGTGTTTGTGACTTTCTTCTTAACTCACAGTCAATATATGTGGGGGGCTGCCTTTACCTTTGGGCGATTTCTCTGAGGCAAGGTTAGGCTTCTATTTCTATCTTTAGGGGTAGTTAGCTCTTAGGCTGTGAAGAGGCGTCTAGGGAGAGTTAGGTATGCTCCACGGCTATTTCTAGTGTGTGCGATAGGAGTAGAGTTTGCGGTCAGCAGAATTCCCACTTCCCCAGAGCTAGTTCCGTTTTTTGAGTTTACTCATCAGGTCATTCCAGGCGCTCCTAACCACCAGGTCCACAACAGTACAGCTGGCCAATAAAGTGTTAATGCATCTCAAAAGAGGGATAAGAGAAGTTCTGAACCCATTTTTTTCCCCTTAACCCCTGGGTGGTTCAGGACACAGGTGTAGATATGGATATTCAAGGTCTGTCCTCTTGTGTGGATCATCTCACTGCAAGGGTACAAAGCATTCAAGATTATGTAGTTCAGAATCCGATGTTAGAGCCTAGAATTCCAATTCCTGAGTTGTTTTCTGGGGATAGATCTAAGTTTCTGAATTTCAAAAATAAATGTAAACTGTTTCTTGCTTTGAAACCCCGCTCCTCTGGTGACCCCATTCAGCAAGTAAAAATTATTATTTCTTTGTTGCGTGGTGACCCTCAAGACTGGGCATTCTCCCTTGCGCCAGGAGATCCTGCATTGCTTAATGTAGATGCGTTTTTCATGGCGCTTGGATTGCTTTATGACGAACCGAATTCTGTGGATCAGGCAGAGAAAATTTTGCTAGCTTTGTGTCAGGGTCAGGATGAAGCGGAAATATATTGTCAGAAGTTTAGAAAATGGTCTGTGCTTACTCAATGGAATGAGTGTGCCCTGGCAGCAATTTTTAGAAAGGGTCTTTCTGAAGCCCTTAAGGATGTTATGGTGGGATTCCCCAAGCCTGCTGGTTTGAATGAGTCAATGTCCTTGGCCATCCAAATTGATCGGCGTTTGTGCATGCGCAAAATTGTGCACAGTTTGGCGGTGTCCTCTGAGCAGAGGCCTGAGCTTATGCAATGTGATAGAACTTTGACCAGAACTGAACGGCAAGAACACAGACGTCAGAATAGGCTGTGTTTTTACTGTGGTGACCCCACTCATGCTATCTCTGATTGTCATAAGCGCACTAAGCAGTTCGCTAGGTCTGTCACCATTGGTACTGTACAGCCTAAATTTCTTTTGTCTGTTACTTTGATTTGCTCTTTGTCATCCTACTCGGTTATGGCATTTGTGGATTCAGGCGCTGCCCTGAATTTGATGAACTTGGAGTTTGCCAGTCGCTGTGGTTTTTTCTTGGAGCCTTTGCAGTATCCTATTCCATTAAGGGGAATTGATGCCACGCCGTTGGCCAAGAATAAACCTCAGTACTGGACTCAGTTGACCATGTGCATGGCTCCTGCACATCGGGAAGATGTTCGCTTTTTGGTGTTGCATAATTTGCATGATGTGGTCGTGTTGGGTTTGCCATGGCTACAGGTTCATAATCCAGTATTGGATTGGAAATCAATGTCTGTGTCTAGTTGGGGTTGTCAAGTGGTACATGGCGATGTTCCATTGGTGTCAATTTCTGCTTCCACTCCTTCTGAAGTCCCTGAGTTTCTGTCGGAATACCAGGATGTATTTGATGAGCCCAAATCCAGTGTCCTACCCCCTCATAGGGATTGTGATTGTGCTATTAATTTGATTCCTGGTAGAAAGTTTCCTAAGGGCCGACTTTTCAATTTATCCGTGCCAGAGCACGCCGCTATGCGGACTTATGTGAAGGAGTCCTTGGAGAAAGGGCATATTCGCCCGTCTTCGTCACCGTTGGGAGCAGGGTTCTTTTTTGTGGCCAAGAAGGATGGTTCTCTGAGACCCTGTATAGATTACCGCCTTCTCAATAAAATCACGGTCAAATTTCAGTACCCTTTGCCTCTGCTGTCTGATTTGTTTGCTCGGATTAAGGGGGCTAGTTGGTTTACCAAGATAGATCTTCGAGGGGCGTATAACCTTGTGCGTATTAAACAGGGCGATGAATGGAAAACAGCATTTAATACGCCCGAGGGCCATTTTGAGTATCTGGTAATGCCATTCGGGCTTTCAAATGCTCCATCTGTGTTTCAGTCCTTTATGCATGACATCTTCCGAAAGTATCTGGATAGATTCATGATTGTATATTTGGATGATATTTTGGTCTTTTCTGATGATTGGGAGTCTCATGTGAAACAGGTCAGAATGGTATTCCAGGTCCTTCGTGCTAATTCCTTGTTTGTGAAGGGGTCTAAATGTCTCTTCGGAGTTCAGAAGGTTTCCTTTTTGGGCTTCATTTTTTCCCCTTCTACTATCGAGATGGATCCTGTTAAAGTTCAGGCCATTTATGATTGGACTCAACCTACATCTGTGAAGAGCCTCCAGAAATTCCTGGGCTTTGCTAATTTTTACCGTCGCTTCATCGCTAATTTTTCTAGTGTGGTTAAACCTTTGACTGATTTGACAAAGAAAGGTGCTGATGTGGTGAATTGGTCCTCTGCGGCCGTTGAGGCATTTCAGGAGCTGAAACTTCGTTTTTCTTCGGCTCCTGTGTTGCGTCAAGCAGATGTTTCGCTCCCTTTTCAGGTCGAGGTTGATGCTTCTGAGATTGGAGCAGGGGCTGTTTTGTCTCAAAGAAGTTCTGATGGCTCTGTGATGAAGCCATGTGCCTTCTTTTCTAGAAAGTTTTCGCCTGCTGAGCGTAATTATGATGTTGGCAATCGGGAGCTGCTGGCTATGAAGTGGGCATTCGAGGAGTGGCGACATTGGCTTGAGGGAGCCAAGCACCGCGTGGTGGTCTTGACGGATCACAAAAATCTGACTTATCTCGAGTCTGCCAAGCGGTTGAATCCTAGACAAGCTCGATGGTCGCTGTTTTTCTCCCGTTTCGATTTTGTGGTCTCATACCTTCCAGGTTCTACGAATGTGAAGGCGGATGCCCTTTCTAGGAGTTTTGTGCCTGATTCTCCAGGAGTCCCTGAGCCGGCTGGTATTCTCAAAGAGGGGGTAATTCTGTCTGCCATCTCCCCTGATTTGCGGCGGGCGCTGCAGGAGTTTCAGGCTGATAGACCTGACCGTTGTCCAGCGAAGAAATTGTTCGTCCCTGATAGATGGACTAGCAGAGTTATTTCTGAGGTTCATTGCTCAGTGTTGGCTGGTCATCCTGGGATTTTTGGTACCAGAGATTTGGTGGCTATGTCCTTTTGGTGGCCTTTCTTGTCACGGGATGTGCGTTCTTTTGTGCAGTCCTGTGGGACTTGTGCTCGGGCTAAGCCCTGCTGTTCTCGTGCCAGTGGGTTGCTTTTGCCCTTGCCAGTCCCGAAAAGGCCTTGGACGCATGTTTCAATGGATTTTATTTCAGATCTTCCTATCTCTCAAAGGATGTCTGTCATCTGGGTGGTTTGTGATCGCTTTTCTAAGATGGTCCATTTGGTACCCTTGCCTAAATTACCTTCTTCCTCTGATTTGGTGCCAATATTTTTTCAATATGTGGTTCGTTTGCATGGCATTCCGGAGAACATTGTGTCGGACAGAGGTTCCCAGTTTGTCTCTAGGTTTTGGCGGTCCTTTTGTGCTAAGATGGGCATTGATTTGTCTTTTTCTTCGGCTTTCCATCCTCAAACAAATGGCCAAACCGAACGAACCAACCAGACTTTGGAAACCTATCTGAGATGCTTTGTTTCTGCTGATCAGGATGATTGGGTGACCTTCTTGCCATTGGCTGAGTTCGCCCTTAATAATCGGGCTAGTTCGGCTACTTTGGTTTCGCCTTTTTTTTGCAATTCTGGTTTTCATCCTCGTTTTTCTTCGGGGCAGGTTGAGCCTTCTGACTGTCCTGGTGTGGATTCTGTGGTGGACAGGTTGCAGCAAATTTGGACTCACGTAGTGGACAATCTGACGTTGTCCCAGGAGAAGGCTCAACGTTTCGCTAACCGCCGTCGTTGTGTTGGTCCCCGACTTCGGGTTGGGGATTTGGTTTGGTTGTCTTCTCGTTATGTTCCTATGAAGGTTTCTTCTCCTAAGTTTAAGCCTCGTTTCATTGGTCCTTATAAGATTTCTGAAATTCTCAACCCTGTGTCATTTCGTTTGGTCCTTCCAGCTTCTTTTGCCATCCTGTTGTGAATTAGACTTTTTGGCTCCCTCTTGTGGTCACTAGTGGTATGACTCTGGGATTGTCTTTTTTCTGTTTGGCACTCACCTGGGTCGTTAGTCCAGGGGTGTCGCTATATTAACTTCCTGGATCCTTAGTCCAGTGCCTGGCATCGTTGTAATCAGATCCTTCTGTTGCTCCTGTCTGCTGGTCCTGGCTCTTGCAAAATTAAGCTAAGTCTTGCTTCTTGTTTTTTTAGTTACTTGCTTTGCTACTATTTTTGTCCAGCTTGTACTAAATGTGATTTCTGACCTTGCTGGAAGCTCTAGGGGGCTGGTGTTCTTCCCCCGGCCGTTAGACGGTTCGGGGGTTCTTGAATATCCAGCGTGGATATTTTAATAGGGTTTTTGCTGACCATATAAGTCATCTTACTTATTCTGCTATTAGCTAGTGGGCCTCTCTTTGCTAAATACCTAGCTCATTTTTATGTTTGTCTTTTCCTCTTACCTCACCGTTATTATTTGTTGGGGGCTTGTATCCAACTTTTGGGGTCTTTTCTCTGGAGGCAAGAAAGGTCTTTCTTTTCCCTTCTAGGGTTAGTTAGTTCTCTGGCTGGCGCGAGACGTCTAGAACCAACGTAGGCACGTTCCCCGGCTACTTCTATTTGTGGTGCTAGGATTAGATATATGGTCAGCCCAGTTACCACTGCCCTATGAGCTGTTTTTTTGTGTTTGCAGACTTGGTATTGATTCCTGAGACCCTCTGCCATTGGGGTCATAACAGTATGCCAGGCCGACATTGAATGTTTAATGCATTGCAGAAGTGGGATATAAGAAAGGAAATTCTGAATTTTTTTTTTTTCCTCTCTTCCTCCCCTTTACCTCTGAGGGGCTTGAGCTTGCTGCAGACATGAATGTCCAGACCTTGATTACAAGTGTGGACCAGCTTGCTGCTCGTGTGCAAAGCATACAAGATTTTGTTACCAGTAGTCCTATGTCTGAACCTAAAATACCTATTCCTGAACTGTTTTCTGGAGACCGATTTAAGTTTAGGAATTTCAGGGATAATTGTAAATTGTTTATATCTCTGAGACCCCGTTCATCTGGAGACTCAGTTCAGCAAGTTAAAATTGTTATCTCTTTTTTACGGGGCGACCCTCAGAATTGGGCTTTCTCGCTAGCGCCAAGAGATCCGGCATTGGCAAATATTGATGCGTTTTTTCTGGCGCTCGGATTGCTTTACGAGGAACCCAATCTTGAGGTTCAGGCAGAAAAAGCCTTGCTGGCTATTTCTCAGGGCCAGGATGAAGCTGAAGTGTATTGCCAAAAATTTCAGAAATGGTCCGTGCTTACTCAGTGGAATGAGTGTGCTCTGGCCGCAAACTTCAGAAATGGCCTTTCTGAAGCCATTAAGAATGTGATGGTGGGTTTCTCCATTCCTACAAGTCTGAATGATTCCATGGCGCTGGCTATTCAAATTGACCGGCGTTTGCGGGAGCGCAAAACCGCTAATCCTCTGGTGGTGTTGTCTAAACAAACACCTGATTTGATGCAATGTGATAGAATTCAGACCAGAAATGAGCGGAAAAATCATAGACGTCAGAATGGGTTGTGTTTTTACTGTGGTGATTCTACACATGTTATATCAGCATGCTCTAAACGCCTAACAAGGGTTGTTAGTCCTGTCGCCATTGGTAATTTGCAACCTAAATTTATTTTGTCTGTGACTTTAATTTGCTCATTGTCCTCTTACCCTGTTATGGCGTTTGTGGATTCAGGTGCTGCCCTGAGTCTTATGGATCTGTCATTTGCCAAGCGCTGTGGTTTTGTTCTTGAGCCGTTGGTTAATCCTATCCCTCTGAGGGGTATTGATGCTACGCCATTGGCGGAAAATAAACCGCAGTTTTGGACACAGGTAACCATGTGCATGACTCCTGAACATCGGGAGGTGATTCGTTTTCTTGTTCTGCATAAAATGCATGATTTGGTCGTTTTGGGTTTGCCATGGTTACAGACTCATAATCCAGTCTTGGATTGGAAGGCAATGTCTGTGTCAAGTGGGGGCTGTCAGGGTATTCATGGTGATTCCCCGCAGGTGTCTATTGCTTCCTCTACTCCTTCGGAAGTTCCTGAGTATTTGTCTGATTATCAGGATGTGTTCAGCGAGTCCAGGTCCAGTGTTCTGCCTCCTCATAGGGACTGTGACTGTGCCATAGATTTGATTCCAGGTAGCAAATTTCCTAAGGGAAGACTATTTAATCTGTCTGTACCTGAGCATACCGCAATGCGTTCGTATATCAAGGAATCTCTGGAGAAGGGGCATATCCGTCCTTCCTCTTCCCCTCTTGGTGCGGGATTCTTTTTTGTGGCCAAGAAGGACGGATCTTTGAGACCTTGTATTGACTATCGGCTTTTGAATAAAATCACTGTTAAATTTCAGTATCCTTTGCCTTTGTTGTCAGACTTGTTTGCCCGAATTAAAGGTGCCAAGTGGTTCACCAAGATAGATCTTCGTGGTGCGTACAACCTTGTGCGCATTAAGCGAGGAGATGAATGGAAAACCGCGTTTAATACGCCCGAAGGTCATTTTGAGTACTTGGTGATGCCTTTTGGGCTCTCTAATGCTCCTTCAGTGTTTCAGTCCTTTATGCATGATATTTTCCGGAAGTATCTGGATAAATTTATGATAGTTTATCTGGATGATATTCTGTTTTTTTCTGATGACTAGGACTCGCATGTAGAGCAGGTCAGGATGGTGTTTCAGGTTTTGCGTGAGAATGCTTTATTTGTTAAGGGCTCAAAGTGTCTCTTTGGAGTACAGAAGGTTCCCTTTTTGGGGTTTATTTTTTCCCCTTCTGCGGTGGAGATGGACCCAGTCAAGGTCCGTGCTATTCATGATTGGACTCAACCCACGTCAGTTAAGAGTCTTCAGAAATTCTTGGGTTTTGCTAACTTCTACCGACGTTTTATTGCTAATTTTTCTAGCATTGCTAAACCTTTGACGGATATGACCAAGAAAGGTTCTGATGTTGCTAACTGGGCTCCTGCAGCCGTGGAGGCTTTCCAGGAGTTGAAGCGCCGGTTTACTTCGGCGCCTGTTTTGTGCCAGCCTGATGTCTCACTTCCCTTTCAGGTTGAAGTGGATGCTTCTGAGATTGGGGCAGGGGCCGTTTTGTCGCAGAGAGGCCCTGGTTGCTCTGTGATGAGACCTTGTGCCTTTTTCTCGAGGAAGTTTTCGCCTGCTGAGCGGAATTATGATGTTGGCAATCGGGAGTTGTTGGCCATGAAGTGGGCATTTGAGGAGTGGCGTCATTGGCTCGAGGGTGCTAAGGATCGTGTGGTGGTCTTGACTGA
Source organism: Ranitomeya variabilis (assembly GCF_051348905.1). Classification (NCBI taxonomy): domain Eukaryota; kingdom Metazoa; phylum Chordata; class Amphibia; order Anura; family Dendrobatidae; genus Ranitomeya; species Ranitomeya variabilis. The sequence continues at coordinate 150,518,062 of NC_135234.1, read as the reverse complement.
TCATAAAAATTTGATGTATCTCGAGTCTGCTAAACGCCTGAATCCTAGACAGGCCCGCTGTTCATTGTTTTTCTCCCGTTTTGACTTTGTGGTCTCGTATTTACCAGGTTCAAAGAATGTGAAGGCGGATGCTCTTTCAAGGAGCTTTGTGCCTGACTCTCCGGGAGTCGCAGAACCAGTTGGTATTCTTAAAGAGGGAGTTATCTTGTCAGCCATTTCTCCGGATTTGCGACGTGTGTTGCAGAGATTTCAGGCTGGTAGACCTGACTCTTGTCCACCTGACAGACTGTTTGTTCCTGATAAGTGGACCAGCAGAGTCATTTCCGAGGTTCATTCCTCGGTGTTGGCAGGGCATCCGGGAATTTTTGGCACCAGAGATCTGGTGGCTAGGTCCTTTTGGTGGCCTTCCTTGTCACGGGATGTGCGGTCGTTTGTGCAGTCCTGTGGGACTTGTGCTCGAGCTAAGCCTTGCTGTTCGCGTGCCAGCGGGTTGCTCTTGCCCTTGCCTGTCCCGAAGAGGCCTTGGACACACATTTCCATGGATTTCATTTCAGATCTCCCGGTGTCTCAGGACATGTCTGTCATCTGGGTGGTATGTGATCGCTTTTCTAAGATGGTCCATTTGGTACCTTTGCCTAAGCTGCCTTCCTCTTCCGATCTGGTTCCTGTGTTCTTTCAGAATGTGGTTCGTTTACACGGCATTCCTGAGAATATTGTGTCTGACAGAGGATCCCAGTTTGTTTCCAGGTTCTGGCGATCCTTTTGTGCTAGGATGGGCATTGAGTTGTCATTTTCGTCTGCCTTTCATCCTCAGACTAATGGACAAACGGAGCGAACTAATCAGACTCTGGAGGCTTATTTGAGGTGTTTTGTTTCTGCGGATCAGGATGATTGGGTGGCCTTCTTGCCGTTGGCTGAGTTTGCCCTTAATAATCGGGCTAGTTCCGCTACATTGGTTTCGCCATTTTTCTGCAACTCTGGTTTCCATCCTCGTTTTTCCTCGGGACATGTGGAGCCTTCTGACTGTCCTGGGGTAGATTCTGTGGTGGATAGGTTGCAGCAGATCTGGAATCATGTGGTGGACAACTTAAAGTTGTCACAAGAGAAGGCTCAGCGTTTTGCCAACTGCCGCCGCGGTGTGGGTCCCCGACTTCGTGTTGGGGATTTGGTATGGCTGTCTTCTCGATTTGTTCCTGTGAAGGTCTCCTCTCCTAAATTTAAGCCTCGCTTCATCGGTCCTTACAAGATATTGGAAATCCTTAATCCTGTGTCCTTTCGCTTGGATCTTCCTGTGTCGTTTGCCATTCACAACGTGTTCCATAGGTCTTTGTTGCGGCGGTACGTTGTACCTGTGGTTCCTTCTGTTGAGCCTCCTGCTCCGGTGTTGGTTGAGGGCGAGTTGGAGTACGTGGTGGAGAAGATCTTGGATTCTCGTCTCTCCAGGCGGAGGCTTCAGTATCTGGTCAAGTGGAAGGGCTATGGTCAGGAGGATAATTCCTGGGTGGTTGCCTCTGATGTGCATGCGGCCGATTTGGTTCGTGCCTTTCACGCTGCTCATCCTGATCGCCCTGGTGGTCTTGGTGAGGGTTCGGTGACCCCTCCTTAAGGGGGGGGGTACTGTTGTGAATTAGACTTTTTGGCTCCCTCTTGTGGTCACTAGTTGTATGACTCTGGGATTGTCTTTTTTCTGTTTGGCACTCACCTGGGTCGTTAGTCCAGGGGTGTCGCTATATTAACTTCCTGGATCCTTAGTCCAGTGCCTGGCATCGTTGTAATCAGATCCTTCTGTTGCTCCTGTCTGCTGGTCCTGGCTCTTGCAAAATTAAGCTAAGTCTTGCTTCTTGTTTTTTTAGTTACTTGCTTTGCTACTATTTTTGTCCAGCTTGTACTAAATGTGATTTCTGACCTTGCTGGAAGCTCTAGGGGGCTGGTGTTCTTCCCCCGGCCGTTAGACGGTTCGGGGGTTCTTGAATATCCAGCGTGGATATTTTAATAGGGTTTTTGCTGACCATATAAGTCATCTTACTTATTCTGCTATTAGCTAGTGGGCCTCTCTTTGCTAAATACCTAGCTCATTCTTATGTTTGTCTTTTCCTCTTACCTCACCGTTATTATTTGTTGGGGGCTTGTATCCAACTTTTGGGGTCTTTTCTCTGGAGGCAAGAAAGGTCTTTCTTTTCCCTTCTAGGGTTAGTTAGTTCTCCGGCTGGCGCGAGATGTCTAGAACCAACGTAGGCACGTTCCCCGGCTACTTCTATTTGTGGTGCTATGATTAGATATATGGTCAGCCCAGTTACCACTGCCCTATGAGCTGGTTTTTTGTGTTTGCAGACTTGGTATTGATTCCTGAGACCCTCTGCCATTGGGGTCATAACACCATCCATAATGTGTTCCATAGGTCGTTGTTGCGGAAGTACGTGGCGCCTATGGTTCCCTCCGTTGATCCTCCTGCTACAGTGTTGGTTGAGGGGGAGTTGGAGTATGTGGTGGAAAAGATTTTGGATTCTCGTATTTCGAGATGGAAGCTTCAGTACCTGGTTAAGTGGAAGGGTTATGGTCAGGAGGATAATTCCTGGGTTGTTGCCTCCGATGTCCATGCTGCCGATTTAGTTCGTGCCTTTCATTTGGCTCGTCCTGATCGGCCTGGGGGCCCTGGTGAGGGTTCGGTGACCCCTCCTCAAGGGGGGGTACTGTTGTGAATTCCGTTCTCGGACTCCCTCCTGTGGTCATGAATGGTACTTTGGTTAGTTCTGCTCTTGGGCTCCCTCTGGTGGCTTCGAGCAGAACTGCTGATCACTAGGTTGGCTTTGTCAGCTGCTCTCGTTATGTTGCTATGCTGCTTCCCTATTTAACTCCACTCAGATCGTTACCTGATGCCAGCTGTCAATGTATCAGAATTGGTTCAGATCTCTCTTGGACTTCTCTGAGGACCTGTCTACTCCAGCAGAAGCTAAGTCCCTGCTAGTTCATTTGTTGTTACTGCTGCCTGAATATATTTTTTAGCACTGCTAAATTCTAGTCCAGTTTGCTATCATGATGTTTCCTTGCTAGCTGGAAGCTCTGGGGTGCAGTGTTGCACGTCCACACCGTGAGTCGGTGCGGGGGTCTTTTTGCATACTCTGCGTGGTTTTGTAGTTTTTTTATGCTGACCGCATAGTATTCTTTTCTACCTCTGACTATTGAGTAAGTCTGGCCTCCTATGCTAAAACCTGTTTCATTCCTGTGTTTGTGACTTTCCTCTTAACTCACAGTCAATATATGTGGGGGGCTGCCTTTACCTTTGGGGGATTTCTCTGAGGCAAGGTTAGGCTTCTATTTCTATCTTTAGGGTTAGTTAGCTCTTAGGCATCTAGGGAGAGTTAGGTACGCTCCACGGCTATTTCTAGTGTGTGCGATAGGAGTAGAGTTTGCGGTCAGCAGAGTTCCCACTTCCCCAGAGCTAGTTCCGTTTTTTGAGTTTACTCATCAGGTCATTCCAGGTGCTCCTAACCACCAGGTCCATAACACAATTCGTCACATCAGCGCCTTTCTTCGTCAAATCGGTCAAGGGTTTAACCACACTGGAGAAGTTAGCAATGAAACGGCGATAAAAATTAGCAAAGCCGAAAAATTTCTGAAGGCTCTTCACAGATGTGGGTTGAATCCAATCATGAATGGCCTGAACCTTAACTGGATCCATCTCTATAGATGAGGGAGAAAAAATAAAGCCCAAAAAAGAAACCTTCTGCACTCCAAAGAGACACTTAGACCCCTTCACAAACAAAGCATTATCACGAAGGATCTGAAATACCATCCTGACCTGTTTCACATGAGACTCCCAATCATCGGAAAAAATTAAAATGTCATCCAAATATACAATCATGAATTTATCAAGATAAGTCCGGAAGATATCGTGCATGAAGGACTGAAAAACAGATGGAGCATTAGAGAGCCCGAATGGCATCACAAGGTATTCAAAATGGCCTTCGGGCGTATTAAACGCAGTTTTCCATTCGTCACCCTGCTTAATACGAACAAGATTATATGGCCCCCGAAGGTCAATCTTAGTAAACCAACTAGCCCCCTTAATCCTAGCAAACAAATCGGAAAGCAGAGGTAAAGGGTATTGAAACTTGACCGTGATCTTATTCAAGAGGCGATAATCAATACAGGGTCTCAAGGAGCCATCCTTCTTAGCAACAAAAAAAATCCTGCTCCCAACGGTGAAGAAGATGGCCGAATATGTCCCTTTTCCAAAGACTCCTTAACATAACTCCGCATGGCGGTATGTTCAGGCACAGACAGGTTGAAAAGTCGGCCCTTAGGAAACTTACAGCCTGGAATCAAGTCAATCGCACAATCACAGTCCCTATGCGGTGGAAGGGAACTGGATTTGGGCTCATCGAATACATCCTGAAAATCAGACAAAAACTCTGGAATTTCAGAAGAGGAGGAAGAGGAGATTGACATCACAGGAACGTCATTATGAACCCCCTGACAACCCCAACTAGTCACAGACATAGACTTCCAATCCAACACAGGATTATGTATCTGCAACCATGGAAAACCCAGCACAATAGCATCATGCAAATTATGCAACACCAGAAAACAGCAATCTTCCTGATGGGCTGGCGCCATGCACATGGTCACCTGTGTACAAAACTGGGGTTTATTTTTAGCCAAAGGTGTAGCATCAATGCCCCTTAAAGGAATAGGGTTCTGCAAAGACTGCAAGGGGAAACCACAACGCCTGGCAAATTCAAAGTCCATTAAGTTCAAAGCGGCGCCTGAATCCACAAACGCCATGACAGAAAATGACGACAATGAGCAGATCAAGGTCACAGATAACAGAAATTTAGGTTGTACAGTTCCGATGGTAACTGAACTAGCAATTCTCTTTGTACGCTTTGGGCAGACTGAAATGACATGAGAAGCATCACCACAATAAAAACACAACCTATTCTGATGTCTGAATCCTTGTTGTTCCGTTCTAGACAGAATCCTATCACACTGCATAGGCTCAGGCATCTGCTCTGAGGACAACGCCACAGCGCGCACAGTTCTGCGCTCCCGCAAGCGCCGATCGATCTGAATGGCCAGAGACATAGAATCACTCAGATCAACAGGCGTGGGAAACCCCACCATAACATCTTTAACAGATTCAGAAAGACCCTTTCTGAAAATTGCCGCCAAAGCATCCTCATTCCATTTAGTCAGCACAGACCATTTTCTAAATTTCTGACAATACAATTCTGCCGCTTCTTGACTCTGAGACAGGGCCAACAAGGTCTTCTCCGCTTGATCCACAGAATTTGGTTCATCATATAATAATCCTAGAGCCTGAAAAAAGGCATCTACATTAAGCAAGGCCGGATTCCCAGATTCCAGGGAAAATGCCCAATCCTGAGGGTCGCCACGCAGCAGGGAGATGACAATTTTAATCTGCTGAATGGGATCCCCAGAGGAACGAGGCTTCAGAGCAAAAAACAGTTTACAGTTGTTTTTAAAACTCAAAAATTTGGACCTGTCCCCAAAAAACAAATCAGGAGTAGGAATCCTAGGCTCTAAAAGCGGAGTCTGTGCAATATAATCAGAAATACCCTGTACCCTAGCAGCAAGCTGGTCTACACGAGAAACTAATCCCTGAACATCCATGCTAGCACAAGACTCCTCAGTCACCCAGAGGAAAAGAGGGAAGAAAAGACAAAGCAGGCTACAGAAAAAAAAAAGGCTCTTTCTTCCCTTTTTCTGAGATGCATTTAACTCATTGTTGGCCAGTTGTACTGTTATGATCTGGTGACCTTGGAGCCGCATGAGAGACTTTCTCAGGAGTAGGTGGTACCTGTACTGACCGCAAACCCTAAACTAACACCGCAACTAGAAGTAGCCGTGGGATGTACCTAACACGTCCTAGGCATCTCGACACAGCCGGAGGACTAAATACCCCTATAGATGGAAATGGGAATTCTATCTTGCCTCAGAGCAGAACCCCAAAGGATAGGCAGCCCCCCACAAATATTGACTGTGAGTATAAGAGGAAAGACACATGCAGGCAGAAAAACAGGATTTAGCAAAAGAGGCACTTCTAGCTAAATAGAAAAGGATAGGACAGAATTCTAAGCGGTCAGTATTAAAATCCTAAAAATATCCACAGCAGATAATACAAATATTCCACATCTAACTAAAGACATAGAAAGTATATCTGCATCTCCTAAGAATCCAGGATGACTGAAAAATCCAAACAAAGTCTAAGCTGGACAAAACACAATAAATTACACTGAATTGCAAAGCACACTGCATGTATGCACAGAGACAAAAAAACAGACACTTACCTTAGCTGAATTGGCAGCAGGGCATGAGGAGCCAGAGAGAGATGCAATCCCTCCAAGTACAATGGACAACTGGCACAGACTCATGGATCCTGCACACCTAAATACCTAATAGAGCTGCAATCAGCAGAAACACCTGCCCGGATTACAACCCCAAGACAACTGCACTACCACCAATAACCACCGGAGGGAGCCCAAGAGCAGAATTCACAACAGATAATCTCCTGATGGAGACACAGAAAGCGTGATAGGAATGGTTTGGTGGGTAATCTGTGAGGGTAGTGTCGACCCATTTACCACTCGAACGGTTACTGGTTTGGCGAGCATAACCAGGGGTATTGCGTGACGCTGGGCGAAAGCGGATGACATATAAATTACCCTCCGCCCCAGAGTCCACACATAGCTCTACCATAAGAGTGGATGGGCCTAAGGTAATTGTCCCTTTGAAGGACAACTTTGAGGCAGACATCGCCGTGTCTAGTGTACCTCCTCCAACTGCCACTAGACGCTGACGTTTCCCCGACCACTGAGGACACTTGGAGGCAAGATGTCCTGACTGCCGGCAAACATGACAGACCTTTTGTGCACGAGCGGACTGGGACTTGGATCCCGCTCGTGTCACCTCTATGGCCTCATGTGACTTGGAAGCCTGGACAGGAGATTCCAGAGGTCTGGGGAAGGTGGGAGCCAGCCAAAACCTCTGCCTACACTGGGCTCGCTCCAACCTTCGCTCGTGAAAATGAAGTTCTATGGGAGTTGATACAGCTATGAGCTCCTCCAGTGTGGTGGGAATCTCCCTAGTAGCCAAAGCGTCCTTCACATGGTCAGCCAGCCCCCTCCAAAATACGGGAATGAGGGTTTTATCTGGCCATTCAAACTCAGATGCTAATGTCCGGAAGAGAATCGCAAAATGACTGACCATGGTTGAACCCTGAGTCAAAGCCAGCAGTTGGATCGCTGTATCATGGGTGACTTGAGGTCCTACAAAGACCTGTTTCAGAGTGTCCAGAAACCAAGGAAAACTCTGCACCACATGATCGTTGCGCTCCCACAGCGGCGTAGCCCACTCCAATGCCCTGTCCGACAAGAGAGAGAATATGAATCCCACCTTTGCCCGCTCTGTGGGAAAACGTGCAGCCAGGAGCTACATATGTATACCACACTGGCTCATGAAACCCCTACAGGACTTACTGTCCCCAGAGTATCTCTCAGGCAATGGGAGGTGAGATAAGGTCGGAACAGAGGTGGCAGTGGGTAAAGCTGCTGCAGCCACGCTAGCAGCCTGAACAGCTATTGCGGTAACATCCACCGCCGAGGTTGCACGCTCAAGAGACAACAACTGGCCCTCCAGCAGCTGGATGTACCCCTGCAATCGCTGTTCATCCGCCATTACTTATCCAGATCCTGGCGCTAGTATACTGGTAGGGTTGGCGGAAGCACCGAATATATTTATTAGATGGGATTGGTGCGTTCGCAACCCGGGATCCACTGTGCAGGAGAAAACCTGCTGCTAAGTAATTGGTGGCACTATATGGCGGTATGAACCAGCTCTGTTAGCTTCACAGAGCGGCCAAGAAAGCAAAGCTCTGTGCCCTGTTAGACTTTAACAGAGGCACAGGCTAACTACCCAAATGAGAGCAGTCAGTGGTCATGCATGCAGACAAAACTCCTCGCCGGAGATGCCAGCGCTCTAGGGGCTTATTTCAGCCAGGTCCCTGAATACACACAAACACAATCTTCTTGCCGGTGGTGCCAGCATTCTAGGGGCTTATTTCAGCTGGGTCCCTGAACACATACAAACACATGACTACAGTGGCGCAAAGCACATAACTTAGGAAGATACTAGCGCATGGCCGTGCGGCCATGCGAGCCTTAAATAGCTGCAGCACGTACAGGACCTTCCTACAAGGACCAATGAGAGGCTGCTACAGAGTCTGCACACCTACAGGACCTTCCTAGAAGGACCAATAGATTTGGCTCCAGTACCTGAGCATGTGACCCTTGATCTCCACTGAGAGATCTTACCCTGGGCATGCTCAGTGTGTGCAAAGCAGGACTTAGTCCCAGAAAAGCCTGCTCGCCGCAGATCAGTGCAGGGTACAATAGCAGAGCCTGGAGAGGCAGCAGTAACCCTTTGCACAGTATCAGTCTCAGTGAGACGCTGGGACCGACGTCTCCGCTGAGCAGGTTCCACTGTGGCCTATGCAGAATGGGAGACCGCAACAGACACGGGTTGAGATTCCCCCTGTGCAGCAGAGGAAACTCAACTCCTAACATTTATGTTCCTATTTCAGCATGAAGAAGCCCAAGATTTCATTGTGCTGCAGTGGTAAGTGGAGGCCCAGAGGACTATGTGAGGGACAGATGACCAATGAGGTGAGTATTAGTTTTTTTTTTACATGTTATGTTTATTATGCTCTGGGGTCTCTCCATAGTTTGGAGCATAAGAAGGGAAATTCAATTCACATAAAATAAATTTGCTGAAAATCCAATTCCATGTAACATAGTAACATAGCAACATAGTTAGCAAAGCCAAAAAATACATTGGTCCATCCAGTTCAGCCTGTATTCCATTAGAATAAATCCCCAGATCTACATCCTTCTAAAGAACCTAATAACTGTAAGATGCAATATTGTTATGCTCCAAGAAGACATCCAGGCCTCTCTTAAACCCCTCGACTGAGTTTGCCATCACCACCTCCTCAGGCAAGGAATTCCAGATTGTCACTGCCCTCAAAGTAAAGAATCCTCTTCTGTGTTGGTGGAAAAACCTTCTCTCCTCCAGAGGGAGAGATTGCCCCCTTGTAACAGTCACTTTCCTTGGTATAAACAGATTCTAGTAGAGATATTTGCCCCCTTATATACTTATACATGGTTATTAGATCACCCCTCAGTTGTCTTTTTTCTAGACGAAATAATAATGAGTATTGTAGTTCCCATCCCCTTTATTAATTTCGTCTCTCTCCTTTGTACTCACTCTAGTTCCATTATATGCTTCCTGAGCACCGATGCCCAAAACTGTACACAGTACTTCATGTGCGGTCTAACCAGGGATTCGTACAGAGGCAGTATAATGCTCTCATCACATGTATCCAGACGTCTTTTAATGCAGCCCATGATCCTGTTTGCCTTGACAGCCGCTGCCTGGCATTGGCTGCTCCAGGTAAGTTTATCATTAACTTGGATCTCCAAGTCCTTCTCCATGTAAGATTTATCCAGTGGTTTCCCGTTCAGTGTGTAATGTGATATTGATTCCTTCCTGTTAAATTCTGCGCAATTTAATGAATTTGAATCTCATCAGCTCTGGTTATGTCTAGAACGTACGATTGTCTATCTCATACTGCTGTATATAAACCCTGTAGTTTGATGTAGATGAGTTGCAGTGCCAGAGAGAGTGCCTCAAAATGATGTAACCACCCTTCAAATATATAGTATATGTGCAGAATATGACTTTTCAGAGAGGTCTGCTCTGAAACCTGCATGAAAAAGTGCCCTAAAAAAGCCACAAACTTGATAAAAAAAACTACTGAGAGCTCATAAAGGCACACAGACGATACCTGGCATCTTTTGTGGCATTTCAAAAACACTAAAAAAATTGTCTGAAGGGGGGGGTCCACAGAAGTTTAAAAGACGTCATGATCATGACTGCAATTTTTTCACTAAAATATTTTGTATGTGAACTTTATTTTGGTTGCTACTTTCATATGCTCAGAGTGCGTAGAATCTGTGAGGAAATCCAATGTGCCTACCAGGTGCTATGACAGCTCACAAACTTGTCATTTAATGAAATATCCCTAAGGATATTATCACCTTGTGTTCTCTGACATATATTACTTCTCCATCTATTTAGCTTTAAAGGGAACCTGTCACCACGTTTTTGGAAGATGGGATAAAAATAGCGTTAAATAGGGGCAGAGGTGGGCGTTACATTAGTGTGTGTGTTATGCGTTTATTACCCACCTAAGTTGCCGAAATAACTTTGCAAAGTCTCCGTTTTCGCCTGTCAATCAGGCTAGTCTGGTCAGATGGGCGTTGTCTTCACCCAGATTTGGCGTAGTTTTCCGTTGGTGGCGTAGTGGTGTGCGCATGCCCAAGGTCCCGAATCCTCTTCCAGGGGATTTAAAATAGCGCGGTGTTCGTTATTGCATTGGTGATCGGTGGGCGCGGCCATCTTCCTTTGGCCGCGCGTGCGCAGAAGCGGCGCTCTGCTGGCCGCGGCTTCAGGAAAATGGCCGCCGCGATATCCATCTGCGCACGCGCGGCATCGCGGCGGCCATTTTCCTGAAGCCGCGGCCAGCAGAGCGCCGCTTCTGCGCACGCGCGGCCAAAGGAAGATGGCCGCGCCCACCGATCACCAATGCAATAACGAACACCGCGCTATTTTAAATCCCCTGGAAGAGGATTCGGGACCTTGGGCATGCGCACACCACTACGCCACCAACGGAAAACTACGCCAAATCTGGGTGAAGACACCACGCCCATGCGACCTGACCAGCCTGATTGACAGGCGAAAACGGAGACTTTGCAAAGTTATTTCGGCAACTTAGGTGGGTAATAAACGCATAACACACACACTAATGTAATGCCCACCTCTGCCCCTATTTAACGCTATTTTTATCCCATCTTCCAAAAACGTGGTGACAGGTTCCCTTTAAAATGTATAGACACAAAATGTTTGGTATTTTGCAGGTGTGTTCGTTTGCTTAATTTCTTTCCACTAATTTGGACGGATACATATTTTTTACTGTCACTCATTTTGACAATTTATTGAAATAAGTCAATGCTTACATGTTTAGACCTATTCTCTCTCCAAGTTGTATACTATAATGTTGCAAATACATCAATTATAGTTCAATCCCCAAAAGATTTTGGCAAGACCACTTGATGCCTGGAAGAAAACTGAGGAACTGGTTATTTAAGATTCAGCTTTAACTTTGTCGTGGGACACATTAACAGTGCATAAATAAAATATCTAGAATTAGTACACATATAAAAATCTAAAAGTAAAATCATACTAAATAGACACGACATTAATGAACAGATGAGCCAAACAGCACAGCTTCATAGTTAGTAAATGTATCCTTATCTAAACAAAAATTATATAGTGTTAAAGTGATACATAAAAAAAATTTGATGCTCATTTTACTCAAAAAAGAACAAATAACTGCACATTTAATTAGTAATGGGTGAACCCGTGGATGTTCTGGTACGGCGGGGTCAGCCGAACATCTTAAAAAAATTGTGTATGGATACCAGAACGGTACCTGAACCAAAACCTGAACCCAGATGCATGGCGGCCCGAACATCTTTTGTTTGCCACACTATCATCTTCATGACAATGCGGCAAACACGGGCTCTTATCGGCAGTAAGATCATTACCACCGAACTGAGAGCTGTTGTTCCCATATTGTCAGATCACAGTGCAAGCTAGCAGCTGTGACCGATGGTAATAAGTTTACCTTCGTCACAGGCATCGGCTGATGAGAGAGTACTGCTCTCATCAGCCTATGCCTGCCATGGCTGAAAACAGTGAGAGCAGGTGTTGCTGATTCAGGCGCTTTGCCTGGCTCTTCTCAATTGCTTTGGTGCAGAGGCAAGAGGATTAAAGGGAACCTGTCATCCCCAAAATCGAAGGTGAGCTAAGCCCACCTGCATCAGGGGCTTATCTTCAGCATTCTGTAATGCTGTAGATAAGCCCTTGATGTATCCTGAAAGATGAGAAAAAGAGGTTAGATTATACTCACCCAACTCACCCAGGAGTGTTCCCGCTGCGGTCCGGTCCGATGGGTGTCGCGGTCCGGTCCGGTCCAGCGCCTCCCATCTTCTTACGATGACGTCCTCTTCTTGTCTTCACGCTGCGGCTCCGGTGCAGGTGAACTTTTTCTGCCCTGTTGAGGGCAAAGCAAAGTACTGCAGTGCACAGGCGCCAGGAAAGGTCAGAGAGGCCCGGTGCCTGCGCACTGCAGCACTTTGCTCTGCCCTCAACAGGGCAGACAAATTACGCCTGTGCCAGAGCCACAGTGTGAAGACAAGAACAGGATGTCATCGCAAGAAGATGGGAGGCCCCGGACCGGACCGCGACGCCCATCAGATCGGACCGCCTACCCAGGTGAGTATACTCTAACCTCTTTTTCTCATCTTTCAGGTTACATCTGGGGCTTATCTACAGCTTTCCAGAATGCTGTTGAGAAGCCCCTGATGCCGGTGGGCTTAACTCACCTTCGATTTTGGGGTGACAGGTTCCCTTTAATGGTTGTTGGGTTGATGTGAACTGTTTTATGGCCGCTGACATCAAGCCACAGGCTAGTAATGGAGAGGAATCTATAAGACAACCCGATTATTAACCCCATAGATAGATTGTAAAATAAGACCCTCTCAGAATAAAATCCTGTATTTGAAAGAAAGACACAGACTACATTATTTGAAATAAAAATAAAAAAGCACAGTTAAACTCACCTTACTCCTGTTCCTTTGAAGACCACCTATTCCATTAAAGCCCTGTAAAGTCCTGGGTTTGTATTGGACACCTAGTGTCCGGGGCTGATCTCGAAACACGGACTTCCCTTGGACGTTCGTTTTACAGTTTGGAGAGGAGAGAATGAAATATTGATTTTTCCAGCTCCAAAGATTGTGTCCCCATTGATTTCTATGGGGTTTGGGTTCAGATTCCTTTTCGGGTACACGTCTGGTACATGAACTGAACTTTGGACTAAAGTTTGGTCGATCACAACAAACCCAAGCTTCCAAAGGTCTTCTCATCTCTAGTCATGGTGAGATATTATGGATCACATTTACAATTTAGAACAATCCCTTTAGGTGGTTAATTTAGATTGTTTTTATAGAGTATATACAATAAATTGTAAAATAAAACAAGTACGATTTTGATGAGTGCACTAAAGCAAGAGTAACAAAAACAAGATGCATTTTTTATTTCTTGCATAAAGCACAATGCAAAAATTTGTCAACCACTGAACAGAGAACCTTTAACCCCTTCCCGACATGCGCCATACTAATACTGCTCTGCAGGAACTGAGTTCCCGTAAACCGCAGTACTAGTACTGCGGCACAATGGCGCGGTCTCACAATGAGCACCGCGGTAATCGCGTGCGGGTGTCAGCTGTATGTGACAGCTGACACCCCGCAGCAATGCCCTCGAACAGCGCTAGCGTCGATCGTGGGCATTTAACCCCTCTGATGCCACTGTCAGTAGTGACAGTGACATAGAGGGGCATCGCACAGGAACGGGGGCTCCCTGCGCTCTCCCACCGGAACAACGTGATGTGATCACGTTGTTCCAGTGTTCTGGAAGGAGTCCCTGGATCCAAAATGGCCACGGGGCTCCTTCCGGGTCCTTCACTGAGGTGGCTTGCCGGCGCCTGCTCTCACTGCCGGCGCCTCCTGCACTGCCTGTCAGATCGCTATGCAAAGTGTCAGATCAGCGATCTGATGTAGTATAGTGATGTCCCACCCTGGGACAATGTTATAAGATAAAAAAATAGAATGTACAAAAAAAAATCCCCAAATAAAGAAAATAATAACTAAATACATATTTTCCAATAAATCCATTTATTTATGTACAGTAAGTAAAAAAAAACAATAAAAGTACACATATTTGGTATTGCCGCGTCCGTAATGACCCGCTCTATAAAACTATCCCACTAGTTAATCCCTTCAGTGAACACCGCAAAAAAAAAAAAACGAGGCAAAAAACAATGATTTATCATCATACTGCCGAACAAAAAGTGCAATAAAATGTGATCAAAAAGACGGATATAAATAAACATGGTACCGCTGAACATGTCATCTTGTCCCGCAAAAAAAGCCGCCATACAGCATTAAAAAGTTACAGCTCTCAGAATAAAGCGATGCAAAAACAATTATTTTTTATATAAAATAGTTTTTTGTGTAAAAGCACCAAAACATTAAAAAAGATATAAATGAGGTATCGCTGTAATCATACTAACCCGAAGAATAAAGCTGCTTTATCAATTTTACCGCAAGTGGAACGGTATAAACGCCCCCTAAAAGAAATTCAGGAATTGCTGGTTTGTCAACTCGTCCCACAAAAAACAAGACCTCACATGACTCTGTTGGCCAAAATATGGATAAATTATAGCTCTCAAAATGTGGTGATGCAAAAAACTTTTTTTTGCAATAAAAAGCGTCTCTTAGCGTGTGACAGCTGCCAAACAAAAATTAAACCCCCCTTTATCACCCCCTTAGTTAGGGAAAAATAAAAAAATAAAAAAAGTATTTATTTCCATTTTCCCATTAGGGTTAGGGATAGGGTTGGGGCTAACATTAGGGTTAGGGTTAGGGCTAAAGTTAGGGTTAGGATTGGGGCTAAGGTTATGGTTAGGGTTGGGGCTAAAGTTAGGGTTAGGGTTGGGGCTAAAGTTAGGGTTGGGGTTAAAGTTCGGGTTAGGGTTGTGGCTAAAGTTAGGGTTAGGGCTGGGGCTAAAGTTAGGTTTAGGGTTGGGGCTAAAGTTAGGGTTAGGGCTGGGGCTAAAGTTAGGTTTAGGGTTGGGGCTAAAGTTAGGGTTGGGGTTAAAGTTAGGGTTTGGAATATGTTTACGGTTGGGGTTAGGGTTGGGATTGGGGTTAGGGGTGTGTCAGGGTTAGGGTTGTAGTAAGGTTTATGGTTAAGGTTGAGATTAGGGCTGGTATTAGGGTTAGGGGTGTGTTGGGGTTAGGGGTGTGGTCAGGGGTATGGTTATGGTTGGGATTAGGGTTAGGGGTCTGCTCAGGTTAGGGGTGTGGTTAGGGTTATGGTGGGATTAGGCTTAGGGGTGCTTTGGGGTTAGGGTTGGAGTTAGAATTGGGGGGTTTCCACTGTTTAGGCACAGCAGGGGCTCTCCAAACGTAACATGGCATCCAATCTCAATTCCAGCCAATTATGCATTGAAAAAGTAAAATGGTGCTCCTTCCCTTCCAAGCTCTGCGCCCAAATAGTGGTTCCCCCCACATATGGGGTATCAGAGTACTCAGGACAAATTGGAAAACAACTTTTGCAGTCCAATTTCTCCTGTTACCCTTGTGAAAATAAGAATTTAGGGGCTACAATATCATTTTCATGGAAAAAAATATATTTTTTATTTTCATGGCTCTGCATTATAATCTTTAGCGAAACACTTGGGGGTTCAAAGTTCTCTCAACACATCTAGATAAGTTCCCTGGGGGGTCTAGTTTCCAATATGGGGTGACTTGTGGGAGTTTCTTCTATTTAGGTACATCAGGGGCTCTGCAAATGCAACATGACGCCCGCAGACCATTCCATCAAAGTCTGCATTCCAAAACAGCGCTCCTTCCTTTCCGAGCTCTTCCATGCGCCCAATCAGTGGTTCCCCCCCACATATGGGCTATCAGCATACTCAGGACAAATTGGACAACAACTTTTGGGGCCAATTTCTCCTGTTGGGAAAATAAAAAATTGCAGGCTAAAAGAACCTTTTTGTGGGAAAAAAAATTATTTTTTAATTTTCACGGCTCTACATTCTAAACTTTAGTGAAACAATTGGGAGTTCAAAATGCTCACCATGCATATAGATATGTTCCTTAGGGGGTCTTCTTTCCAAAATGTGGTCACTTGTGGGGGGTTTCCACCGTTTAGGCACATCAGGTTCTCTCCAAATGCGACATTGACTCCGATCTCAATTCTAGCCAATTTTGCATTGAAAAGTCAAATGGCGCTCCTTCCCTTCCGAGCTCTGTCATGCGCCCAAACAGTGGTTTAAAGGGCCACTGTCACCCCCCCAGCCATTATAAACTAAAAGAGCCACCTTGTGCAGCAGTAATGCTGCAGTCTAACAAGGTGGCTCTTTTAGTTTTTGATTCATTTATTACCTCAATAAAGCGTTTTAAAAATTGGCCACAAATACCAGATATTGTACATGGAGGCGGTCCGAATCGTCCTCTATCAATCTCCCAACTGCCGTCACTCTTCTCTTCAAGGGCGCCCCCTTCGCGCTGTTGCTTCTTAAATCCGGCGCCTGCACTGTGCGTGCCTGCCTGGGGCCTGCACAGTCTTCATCGTCAGTCACAGCTCAGACGCAGGGTGCCTGACTGCGCAGGTGCAGGCAGTGTGGCCACCCTGTTCCTGAATCCCCGCCCCGCACTGTGTTATTCATTATGCACAGTGCGGGGCTGGGGTTCCTGGGCATGCGCACTGCGCTTGTCAGATGCTCCCCCGGTCCCCCGACTTCCAGCGTTGTTCTTTGTGGCTGTTCAAAAAGTCGGCAATGAAATCTGTATATTCCGGCAATGCTGGAAGGCGGGGGACCGGGGGAGCGTCTGACAAGCGCAGTGCGTATGCCCAGGAACCCCAGCCCCGCACTGTGCATAATGAATAACACAGTGCGGGCCCCAGGCAGGCACGCACAGCGCAGGCGCCGGATTTAAGAAGCAACAGCGCTCAGGGGCCGGCGACCATCGCCCTTGAAGAGAAGAGTGACGGCAGTTGGGAGATTCATAGGGGACTATTCGGACCGCCTCCAGGTACAATAACTGGTATTTGTGGCCAATTTTTAAAACGCTTTATTGAGGTAATAAATGAATCAAAAACTAAAAGAGCCACCTTGTTAGACTGCAGCATTATTGCTGCACAAGGTGGCTCTTTTAGTTTATAACGGCTGGAGGGGGTGACAGTGGCCCTTTAACCCCATATATGGGGTATCAGCGTACTCAGGACAAATTGAACAGCAACTTTTGGGTCCAATTTGTCCTGTTACCCTTGGGAAAATAAAAAATTTGGGGCGAAAATATCATTTTTGTGAAAATAATAATAATAATCTTTACTTTTATATAGCGCTAACATATTCCGCAGCACTTTACACTTTTGCACACATTGTCATCACTGTCCCCGATGGGGCTCACAATCTAAATACCTTATCAGTATGTCTTTGGAATGTGGGAGGAAACTAGAGTACCCAGAGGAAATCCACGCAAACACAGGGAGAACTGTTGTGAATTCCGCTCTTGGGCTCCCTCCGGTGGTTGTAAGTAGCACTTTTGTGAGTTCTGCTCTTGGGCTCCCTCCGGTGGTTTTGAGTGGTATGGCTGCTTCTTGGATTTAGCATCAGCAGCTGCTTCCACTGATCGTCTTTCTGGCTCGGCTATTTTAGTCTGGCCTTATCCCTCAATCAATGCCAGTTGTCTATTGTTCCTGCTTGGAGTCACGGCTCTTTTGGATTTCCCTGACACTCTGACCTGTTCAGCAAAGATAAGTCCTTGCTTGTCCTTTTGCAGTCCTCTTGTTGTGGACTTTATTGTTTAGCACATTCTTTGTTTTGCTCATTTGTCCAGCTTATCAGTATGGATCTATTCAGCTAAGCTGGAAGCTCTGGGCAGCAGATTTTGCCCTCCACACCTTTAGTCAGGTGTGGAGATTTTTGCATTTCTCTGCGGTGGACTTTTTCTAGTTTTTATTACTGACCGCACAGTGTTCTATCCTGTACTATCTATCTAGCTAGTAGTGGCCTCCTTTGCTAAATCTTGTTTCATTCTATGTATGTCATTTCCTTCTCCACTCACAGTCATTATTTGTGGGGGGGCTGTCTATCCTTTGGGGATTCTCTCTGAGGCAAGATAGCTTTCCTGTTTCTACCTTTAGGGGTAGCTAGTTCTCCGGCTGTGACGAGGTGTCCAGGGAGTGACAGGAACATCCCACGGCTACTTCTAGTGTTGTGTTAAGATCAGGAACTGCGGTCCGTATAGTTACCACCTGCTCAGAGCTAGTCGTATGTCGTTCCTAAATCACCAGTCCATAACAGTACAACTGGCCAAAAATGAGTTGAATGCATCTCAAAAGAAGGAAAAGAAAAAGAGTTCTGAGCCATTTTTTTTTCTTTAGTCTGTTTTGTCTTTTTCCTTCCTCTTAATCTCTGGGTGGTTCAGGATTTGGGCGCGGGCATGGATGTTCAGGGTTTGTTTTCTCGTGTGGATCAGCTTGCTGCAAGAGTACAGAGTATCCAAGATTATGTTGTTCAGACTCCGGTTTTAGAGCCTAGAATTCCTACTCCAGATTTGTTTTATGGGGATAGATCCAAGTTTTTGAACTTTAAAAATAACTGCAAATTGTTTTTTGCTCTGAAACCCCGTTCCTCTGGGGATCCCATTCAGCAAGTTAAAATAGTTATTTCTTTGCTGCGTGGTGACCCTCAGGACTGGGCATTCTCCCTTGAGTCAGGGGATCCGGCATTGCTTAATGTAGATGCATTTTTTCAATCGCTCGGATTATTGTATGACGAACCTAACTCTGTGGATTATGCGGAAAAAACCTTGTTGGCCCTGTGTCAGGGTCAGGAAGCGGCAGAATTATACTGCCAGAAATTTAGAAAATGGTCTGTGCTCACTAAATGGAATGAGGACACTCTGGCAGCAATTTTCAGAAAGGGTCTTTCTGAAGCCCTTAAAGATGTTATGGTGGGGTTCCCCACGCCGGTTGGTTTGAGCAAATCTATGTCTCTAGCCATTCAGATTGATCGGCGCCACCGCGAGCGCAAATTGGTGCACCATATGGCAGCGTCCTCTGAACAGAGTCCTGAGCCTATGCAATGTGATAGGATTTTGACTAGAGCAGAACAGAGGGGATACAGACGTCAGAATGGGCTGTGTTTTTACTGTGGGGATTCTGCTCATGCTATTTCTGTTTGCCCTAAGCGTATTAAGAGGGTAGCTAGATCTGTTACCATCAGTACTGTACAGCCTAAATTTCTCCTGTCTGTGACCCTGATTTGCTCATTGTCATCCTTTTCTGTCATGGCATTTGTGGATTCAGGTGCTGCCCTGAACTTAGTGGACTTAGAATTCGCCAGGCGCTGTGGTTTTTCTTTGCAGCCTTTGTAGAGTCCTATTCCTTTGAGGGGTATTGATGCTACACCGTTGGCCAAGAATAAACCTCAGTATTGGACTCAGCTGACTATGTGCATGGCTCCAGCACATCAGGAAGATTGCTGTTTTCTGGTGTTGCATAATTTACATGATGTTGTTGTATTGGGTTTTCCATGGTTACAAGTACACAATCCAGTGCTGGATTGGAAATCTATGTCTGTGACTAGTTGGGGTTGTCAAGGGGTACATAGTGACGTTCCTTTGATGTCAATTTCCTCTTCCCCCTCTTCTGATGTTCCTGAATTTTTGTCAGATTTCCAGGATGTATTCGATGAGCCCAAGTCCAGTTCCCTTCCTCCACATAGGGACTGTGATTGTACTATTGAATTGATTCCTGGCTGTAAGTTCCCTAAGGGCCAACTTTTCAATCTATCTGTGCCAGAGCATGCTGCCATGCGGAGCTATGTGAAGGAGTCTTTGGAGAAGGGGCATATTCGGCTGTCTTCGTCCCCATTGGGAGCGGGATTCTTTTTTGTTGCCAAGAAGGATGGCTCCTTGAGACCCTGTATTGATTATCGCCTTCTTAATAAGATCACGGTCAAATTCCAATACCCTTTACCTTTGCTTTCAGATTTGTTTGCTCGGATTAAGGGGGCTAGTTGGTTTACCAAGATTGACCTTCGAGGGGCATATAATCTTGTTCGTATTAAACAGGGTGACGAATGGAAAACTGCATTTAATACGCCCAAAGGCCATTTTGAATACCTTGTGATGCCTTTCGGGCTTTCTAATGCTCCTTCTGTATTTCAGTCCTTCATGCATGATATTTTCCGCAATTATCTTGATAAATTCTTGATTGTGTATTTGGATGATATTTTGATTTTTTCTGATGATTGGGAGTCTCATGTGAAGCAGGTCAGGATGGTATTCCAGATCCTTCGTGATAATGCCCTATTTGTGAAGGGGTCTAAGTGCCTATTTGGAGTTCAGAAGGTCTCTTTTTTGGGGTTTATTTTTTCTCCTTCGTCTATAGAAATGGATCCTGTTAAGGTCCAAGCCATTCATGACTGCATTCAGCCCACATCTTTGAAGAGCCTTCAGAAATTTCTGGGCTTTGCTAATTTTTATCGCCGTTTCATTGCCAACTTCTCCAGTGTGGTTAAACCCCTGACTGATTTGACGAAGAAAGGCGCTGAGGTGACGAATTGGTCCTCTGCGGCTGTTGAGGCCTTTCAGGAGCTTAAACGCCGATTTACTTCTACCCCTGTGTTGGTCAGCCGGATGTTTCTCTTCCTTTTCAGGTTGAGGTTGACACTTCTGAGATTGGGGCAGGAGCCGTTTTGTCACAGAGGAATTCTGATGGGTCCTTGATGAAACCATGTGCCTTCTTTTCCCGAAAGTTTTCGCCTGCGGAACGCAATTATGATGTCAGTAATCGGGAGTTGCTGGCTATGAAGTGGGCATTTGAGGAGTGGCGACATTGGCTTGAGGGAGCCAGGCACCGCGTTGTGGTCTTGACCGATCATAAGAATCTGATTTACCTCGAGTCGGCCAAGCGGCTGAACCCTAGACAGGCTCGATGGTCCCTGTTTTTCTCCCATTTCGATTTTGTGGTCTCATATCTTCCAGGATCTAAGAATGTTAAGGTGGATGCCCTCTCTAGGAGTTTTTTGCCTGATTCTCCTGGAGTTCTTGAGCCGGTTGGCATTCTTAGGGAAGGGGTGGTTCTTTCTGCCATCTCCCCTGATTTACGGCGGGTGCTTCAGGAATTTCAGGGTGATAAACCTGACCGCTGTCCTATGGTTAAGCTGTTTGTTCCTGATAGATGGACAAGTAAGGTAATTTCTGAGGTCCATTGTTCGGTGTTGGCCGGTCATCCTGGGATTTTTGGTACCAGAGATTTGGTTGCTAGGTCCTTTTGGTGGCCTTCCTTGTCACGGAATGTGCGTTCTTTTGTGCAGTCCTGTGGGACTTGTGCCCGGGCTAAGCCTTGCTGTTCCCGCGCTAGTGGGTTGCTTTTGCCTTTGCCTGTCCCTGAGAGGCCCTGGACCCATATTTCCATGGATTTTATTTTGGATCTTCCTGTGTCCCAGAGGATGTCTGTTATCTGGGTGGTTTGTGACCGGTTCTCTAACATGGTCCATTTGGTACCTTTGCCTAAATTGCCTTCCTCCTCTGATTTGGTTCCATTGTTCTTTCAGCATGTGGTTCGTTTGCATGGCATTCCGGAAAATATTGTGTCTGACAGAGGTTCCCAGTTTGTTTCCAGGTTTTGGCGGGCCTTTTGTGCTAGGATGGGCATTAATTTGTCTTTTTCTTCGGCGTTCCATCCTCAGACAAATGGCCAAACTGAGCGAACTAATCAAACCTTGGAAACCTATTTGAGATGCTTTGTGTCTGCTGATCAGGATGATTGGGTGGCTTTCTTGCCGTTGGCCGAGTTTGCCCTTAATAATCGGGCCAGTTCGGCTACTTTGGTTTCGCCTTTTTTTTGTAATTTTGGTTTCCATCCTCGTTTTTCTTCAGGGCAGGTTGAGCCTTCTGATTGTCCTGGTGTAGACTCTGTGATGGACAGGTTACAGCAGATTTGGACTCATGTGGTAGACAATTTGACGTTGTCTCAGGAAAAGGCTCAGCGTTTTGCTAACCGCCGTCGGTGTGTTGGTCCTCGGCTTCGGGTGAGGGATTTAGTTTGGTTATCTTCTCGTCATGTTCCTATGAAGGTTTCTTCCCCTTAGTTCAAGCCTCGGTTTATTGGTCCTTATAAGATTTCTGAGATTATCAATCCAGTGTCTTTTCGTTTGGCCCTTCCAGCCTCTTTTGCCATCCACAATGTTTTCCATAGATCTTTGTTGCGGAGATATGTGGTACCCGTTGTTCCCTCTGTTGATCCTCCTGCCCCGGTGTTGGTTGAGGGGGAGTTGGAATATGTGGTTGAGAAAATATTGGATTCTCGTTTTTCGAGGCGGAGGCTTCAGTATCTTGTCAAGTGGAAGGGTTATGGCCAGGAGGATATTTCTTGGGTGGTTGCCTCCGATGTTCATGCCGCCGATTTGGTTCGTGCTTTTCACTTGGCTCGTCCTGATCGGCCTGGGGGCTCTGGTGATGGTTCGGTGACCCCTCCTCAAGGGGGGGTATTGTTGTGAATTCCGCTCTTGGGCTCCCTCCGGTGGTTTTGAGTGGTATGGCTGCTTCTTGGATTTAGCATCAGCAGCTGCTTCCACTGATCGTCTTTCTGGCTCGGCTATTTTAGTCTGGCCTTATCCCTCAATCAATGCCAGTTGTCTATTGTTCCTGCTTGGAGTCACGGCTCTTTTGGATTTCCCTGACACTCTGACCTGTTCAGCAAAGATAAGTCCTTGCTTGTCATTTTGCAGTCCTCTTGTTGTGGACTTTATTGTTTAGCACATTCTATGTTTTGCTCATTTGTCCAGCTTATCAGTATGGATCTATTCAGCTAAGCTGGAAGCTCTGGGCAGCAGATTTTGCCCTCCACACCTTTAGTCAGGTGTGGAGATTTTTGCATTTCTCTGCGGTGGACTTTTTCTAGTTTTTATTACTGACCGCACAGTGTTCTATCCTGTACTATCTATCTAGCTAGTAGTGGCCTCCTTTGCTAAATCTTGTTTCATTCTATGTATGTCATTTCCTTCTCCACTCACAGTCATTATTTGTGGGGGGGCTGTCTATCCTTTGGGGATTCTCTCTGAGGCAAGATAGCTTTCCTGTTTCTACCTTTAGGGGTAGCTAGTTCTCCGGCTGTGACGAGGTGTCCAGGGAGTGACAGGAACATCCCACGGCTACTTCTAGTGTTGTGTTAAGATCAGGAACTGCGGTCCGTATAGTTACCACCTGCTCAGAGCTAGTCGCATGTTGTTCCTAAATCACCAGTCCATAACAAAGAACATACAAACTCCTTGCAGATGTTGTCCAAGGTGGGATTAGAACCCAGGACTCAAGCACTGAGCCACCGTGCTGATTTTTTTTTTTACGGCTCTACATTATAAACTTCTGTGAAGCACTTGGAGTTTCAAGGTGCTCACCACACATCTAGATTAGTTCCTTAGGGGGTCTACTTTCCAAAATGGTGTCACTTGTTGGGGTTTCCACTGTTTAGGCACATCAGGGGCTCTCCAAATGCGACATGGTGTCCGATCTCAATTCCAGCAAATTTTGCATTGAAAAATCAAATGGCGCTCCTTCCATTCTGAGCTCTGCCATGTGCCCAAACAATGGTTTACCCCCACATATGGTGTATTGGCATACTCAGGACAAATTGTACAATGACTCTTGTGTTCCAATTTCTCCTGTTACCCTTGGTAAAATAAAACAAATTGGATCTGAAGTAAAAATTTTGTGAAAAATAGGTTAAATGTTCAATTTTTTTTAAACATTCCAAAAATTCCTGTGAAGCACCTGAAGGGTTAATAAACTTCTTGAATGTGGTTTTGAGTACCCTGAGGGGTGTAGTTTTTAGAATGATGTCACTTTTGAGCTTTTTCTGTCATATAGGCCCCTCAAAGTCACTTTAAGTGTGAGGTGGTCCCTAAAAAAAGGTTTTGCAAATTTTGGTGCAAAAATGAGAAATCTCTGGTCAACTTTTAACCCTTATAACTTCCCAACAAAAAAATTATGTTTCCAAAATTGTGCTAATGTAAAGCAGACATGTGGGTTATGGTATATATTAACTATTTTGTATGATATGACTCTCTAATTTAAGGGCATAAAAACTAAAAGTTTACCAATTGCAAAATTTTCAAAATTTTCGCCAAATTTCCATTTTTTTCATAAATAAACGCAAGTTATATCAAAGAAATTTTACCACTATCATAAAGTACAATATGTCACGAGTAGTGTTGAGCATTCCGATACTGCAAATATTGGGTATCGGCTGATATTCGCTGTATCGGAATTCCGATACCGAGTTCCGATATTTTTGCGTCATCGGAAATCGGAATCGGGATCCATATTCATGTAAAAAATAAAGAATAAAAATAAAAAATATGGATATACTCACCCACTGACGGCCCCTGGCTCTCAGGCAACCGGCAGCCTCCGCTCCTAAGAATGCAGTGAGTGTAGGACCTGCGATGGCATCGCGGTCTTGTGATTGGTCGCGTGACCGCTCATGTGACTGCTCACGTGACCGTGACATCATCGAAGGTCCTTCACTCTGCATTCTTAGGAACGGAGGCAGACGCTTGCAGTGGTGACAGCCAGGGGCAGTCCGAGGGTGAGTATATCCACATTTTTTATTTTTATTCTTCATTTTTTACATGAATATGGATCCCAGGGCCTGAAGGAGAGTTTCCTCTCCTTCACACCCTGGGAACCATCCAGGATCACTCCCTATTACGTTCCGATATTTGTGTCCCATTGACTTGTATTGGTATCGGGTATCGGTATCGGCGATATCCAATATTTATGGATATCGGCCGATCCAATTTGATACCGATACTTTCAAATATCGGAAGGTATCGCTCAACACTAGTCATGAGAAAACAGTCTCCGAATCACCAGGATCCGTTGAAGCGCTTCAGAGTTATGACGTCATAAAGTGACAGTGGTCAGAATTGAAAAAAAATGGCCTGGTCAGGAAGTTGAAAACAGGCTTTGGGGTGAAGGGGTTAACATGCTGACAAGCAAATATAGTCTTCATTTTATTTCACAAATGGTATAAATTATAAATGCTTAGTGGCTTAAAATGTTAAAAAATTCTATTTGGTAAGAAGTGGAACATTGCTGGTTTATTTTTGATATTATGAGTTTAATCATGAACAAATCTGGCAAGGTCTGCAATAAATATGAAACCCTATTTATGAACATTAAATATTTAATGGCAGCTAAGAGATGTATGAATTCAGAAGATTAAAAGCAGAGTTAAAGAATCCAACTTCTTAGGTGGCATAGGATAAAAAGATACATGAGTCTATTTTTTAGGCTACCAATATTAAAGTATAATAAAATACAAACTTAAACACAAAGGAATATATTTTATTAGATCTTTTTTTTACCACTTCATTCTTTGGCAGTTGAACATAAAAATATTGCCAAGTCACATTCCTTATTGGGTATAAATACATTTCAAAGGAATATATATTTTTATTATTTATACGGCTTAATAAAATACTTGGTCAACAATTAAATATTATGACATTTGTATTTAAATATGGCTTTAGTCTCTTTAAGATTCTGTGGGGAAAGCTTATTTCGGCAAAAAAAAATAATTTACACTTATTATGGTCTTGGAATCAGTAGAAAAAAATTGCAATAAGACCAAAAGACTCCCCTGAATATTTAAATAAATAAATCATCTAAAACTGTACTTTTCATTTTTGGAAAAATAAAGTCATTTTCTTCTCTCAGTAATAGGACTTACATTTTGGAGATTAGAGATGGATGGATCAATCCACAAGGTTTAAGTTCAAGTTGAATTTCCTGAAATTCGCGTTCCTGAACATTTTGAGATTCAATTCGCCGTTCACAAAAAAACTTCACTTGTTACTATCTTTTCCCAAGAGACTTGTGTAGTCTTGAAAGCTTGCAATTTGTTACCATCTTTTCAGTTAGCCATTAAAAGGTATCAACCACTGAGGACTCTCAATTCTAAATATTTTTCTATCTACTGGCTAACACGGTACCAAGATATATATCTTTCCTGTATCTTTTCCCAAACATCTGAAGCATAAAAGAGCAGGCCAACATCCTATTGCAATGTCACTTGGGCCTCCCCTTATCACCCTGCAGTTATAACTGTTACAGATTATCTTACCTTGCACAATGGTGGTACATACTTGGGCCATGACAGATCAACAGTTCCCAATAGAACACCATTTCTATAGTACTGTCATTTTCCATGTGCAAAGTCACTGAATCAGTCTCTCTCCTGTAGAGTGTAAGCGCTTATGTCCAGTGGTGTTCTCTATCTCTCTCCGGTAGAGAATAAACTCTCATTGTCAGTGAGGTCCTCTCTCTTCTACTCAAAGGGTTTTTTTTCTGAAAAAATACAAGCTTTCCAGTATTAAGATTCCCAGAAATCTATTAATTACAAAACAAATTTGAGAAAAAATTCAGCTAAGACAGGGAATTTGAATTTCAAAGAATTTGCTCCTATCTGTTGGCGATAAAGATTTAATACATTCTACCAACCAAGTAATATCACAAGTTTTCAGCCCACTACCACCAATCCAGTTTTGTCCTTTATGACAGAGCCCCACTTATCAAATCTGACATGTGTCACTTTACATGGTAATATTTTTGGTATGCTACTTCCAATTACGGTAAGTGATTTTGAGAATATCTTTTTTGTGACACTTTGTACTTTATGGTATTGGTATACAAAGGTTGATATGATTTGCATTCATTTAGGAAAACATCAGAAATTAGTGGAACAAAATGGAAAACGTACATTTTCCAAGTGTTGAATTTTTATGCTTTAAAACAAAGTCAAGCCAAACAAAATAGTTGATAAATAATGTGTATGCAAAGGAAAAAAGGAAAGGGGAAAAAATTCAGCTCACCAATTTGAAGCAGAAGTCCTTGTGTGCAAGTTTGCTCAAGAACAAAAGTCTTGATTGACTCAGAATGAAATTAACGCAAGGAGGTGCTTGGATCAGAGGTGTTGTCCACAACAGAAAAAAAAGGAGGAAGTAAATCTCCAGCGTGAAACTTGGATAAAAGTTCAATTTATTTAGACAAATCCATTACAATCCTTGTTTCATAGTGGTACAGGAAATGATGGGGTACATGATATGACCAACGCGTTTCGACCTGTTAAGGTCTTAATCATGGTTTGGTATATGGTCAGAGCAACAAAACATATATAGAAGAAATTAAACATACAACAGGTGCAGCAATTGGAATCTTTTTTTTTTTTGCATTTGCTTGATTCCAATTGCTGCACCTGTTGTATGTTTAATTTTTTCTATATATGTTTTGTTGCTTTGACCATATACCATACCATGATTAAGACAAGACCTTAACAGGTCGAAACGTGTTGGTCATATCATGTACCCCATCATTTGCTGTACCACTATGAAACAAGGATTTTAATGGATTTGTCTAAATAAATTGAACTTTTATCCAAATTTCACGCTGGAGATTTACTTCCTCCTATTTTTTCAGTTGATAAATAATATTTCCCATATACCTTTATGTTTAAATTATTTTTAAAATGTCCTTTAACCCCCTTAGTATATTAGAAGAGTTAAAAAACTAAGAATAATTTTCTTTTTTTATTAAAATATTTCTAAAATGGATTATCAAAATATTTGTAACATTGACTATTTTTACATACTAATTTAGATTTGAAGTGACTTTGAGGGACCAGCATGGTAGAAAGCAATCCAAAAGTCAGACAGTTTAAATACTGCACTTCTCAGATTACGCAAAACTGCATTCAGAAAGGATTTTTAAGCCTTCAAGCCCATCACAAGAATTAATGCAGTGTGGAATAAAAAAAATAAAGATCACATTATTTTGTTTATAAAGTTGCTTTAGCCTGACTTTATCGTTTTCAAGCTATAATGGGAGATAATGCTTTTATAAGCAATATGTGGTTGGGATCTACTATTTGAGTACACAGTAATTTTGCTGGAAAAGATTGTGAATTTGATGTTGCATTTGCAGAGCCTCAGGGTGTCGAAACAGAAGAAACTCCCCTCAAGTGACTCCATTTTGAAATCTACATGCTTCAAGGAACTCATGCAGTGGCGTGTTGACAATTTTCGATTCAAAGGTGAATCACAAAAATTAAAAACATTGAAACTGAATAAAGAAAAATTAAATTTTTTTCTTCTAAAACTTCAGCCAAAGAGGGAAAAAATGTACTCCATAATTTGTTACCTTATGTAGTCATAATCTACTATTTGGGCATATGCAAAACAAACATCTAGTCACACTTAAAGTGGCAATATGTCAATATACTTTGCAGATTAACCCCTTAATCCCATATGACGTACTATCCTGTCAAGGTGACCTGGGACTTAATTCCCAGTGACGGGATAGTACGTCATATGCGATCGCGACTGGGTGTCAGCTGACTATCGCAGCTGACATCCGGCACTATGTGCCAGGAGCGGTCACGGACCGCCCCCGGCACATTAACCCCCGTCACACTGCGATCAAACATGATTGCAGTGTAGCGGCGGTACAGGGAAGCATCGCGCAGGGAGGGGGCTCCCTGCATGCTTCCCTGAGATGATTGGTACAAGGCGATGTACTCACCTTGTACAGAGCGTCTCCTCCCTGCAGTCCCCGAATCCAAAATGGCCATGGGGCTGCATCCGGGTCCTGCAGGGAGTACTTCCGGGTCCACAGCAGGCTCTGGTAAGCCTGCATGGCTGTATGTCAGATCGATGATCTGACAGAGTGCTGTGCAAAATGTCAGATCAGTGATCTGTGATGTCTCCCACTGGGACAAAGTAAAAAAGTAACAAAAAAAATCCTCATGTGTAAAAAAAAAAAAAAATTCCTAAATAAGGAAAAAATATATATATTATTCCCATAAATAATAATAATAATCTTTATTTTTATATAGCACTAACACATTCCGCAGCGCTTTACAGTTTGCACACATTATCATCACTGTCCCCGATGGGGATCACAATCTAAATATCCTATCAGTATGTCTTTGGAATGTTGGAGGAAACCCACGCAAACATGGAGAGAACATACAAACTCTTTGCAGATGTTGTCCTGGGCAGGATTAGAACCCAGGACTCCAGCGCTGCAAGGCTGCAGTGCTAACCACTGCGCCACATCGCCACCGCGCTGCCCTAAATACATTTCTTTATCTTAAAAAAAACCAAAAAAACAATAAAAGTACACATATTTAGTATCGCTGCGTCCATAACGACCCGACCTATAAAACCGTCCCACTAGCTAACCCCTTCAGTGAACACCGTAAGAAAAAAAACGAGCCAAAAAAACAACGCTTTGTTATCATACTGCCGAACAAAAAGTGGAATAACACGCGATCAAATAGACAGATATAAATAACCATGGTACCATTGGAAACGTCATCTTGTCCCGCAAAAAACAAGCCATGATACAGCATCATAAGCAAAAAATAAAAAAGTTATAGTCCTCAGAATAAAGCGATGCCAAAATAATTTTTTTTTCTATAAAATAGCTTTTATCGTATAAAACTGCCAAAACATAAAAAAATGATGTAAATGAGATATCACTGTAATCATACTGACCCAAAGAATAAAACTGCTTTATCAATTTGAACAAACGTGGAACGGTATAAATGCCTCCCCCAAAAGAAATTCATGAATAGCTGTTTTTTGGTCATTCTGCCTCACAAAAATCGGAATAAAAAGTGATCAAAAAATGTCACGTGTCCGAAAATGTTACCAATAAAAACGTCAACTCATCCCGCAAAAAACAAGACCTCACATGACTCTGTGGACCAAAATATGGAAAAATTATAGGTCTCAAAATGTGGAGACGCAAAAACTTTTTTGCTATAAAAAGCGTCTTTTAGTGTGTGACAGCTGCCAATGATAAAAATCCGATATAAAAATGCTACAAAAGTAAATCAAACCCCCCTTCATCACCCCCTTAGTTAGGGAAAAATAATAAAATAAAAAAAATGAATTTATTTCCATTTTCCCATTAGGGTTAGGGTTAGGGTTAGGACTAGGGTTAGGGCTAGGGTTAGGGCTAGGGTTAGGGCTAGGCTTAGGGTTAGGGCTAGGGTTAGGGATAGGGTTGGGGCTAAAGTTAGGGTTAGGTTTGGGGCTAAAGTTAGGGTTAGGGTTGGTGCTAAAGTTAGGGCTAGGGTTGGGGCTAAAGTTAGGGTTAGGGTCGGGGCTAAAGTTAGGGTTAGGGTTTGGATTACATTTATGGTTGTGATTAGGGTTGGGATTAGAGTTAGGGGTGTGTCAGGGTTTGGGGTGTGGTTAGGGTTACCGTTGAGATTAGGGTTAGGGGTGTGTTTGGATTAGAGTTTCAGGTAGAATTGGGGAGTTTCCACTGTTCAGGCACATCAGGGGCTCTCCAAACACGACATGGCATCCGATCTCAATTCCAGCCAATTCTGCGTTGAAAAAGTAAAACAGTGCTCCTTCCCTTCCGAGCTCTCCCGTGTGCCCAAACAGGGGTTTACCCCAACATATGGGGTATCAGCATACTCGGGACAAATTGGACAACAACTTTTGGGGTCGAAGTTCTCTTGTTATCCTTGGGAAAATAAAAATTTGGGGGACTAAAAATCATTTTTGTGGGAAAAAAAAGATTTTTTATTTTCACGACTCTGCGTTCCCCCCACATATGGGGTATCAGCGTACCCAGGACAAATTGGACAACAACTTTTGGGGTCCAATTCATCCTGTTACCCTTGTGAAAATACAAAACTGGGGGCTAAAAAATCATTTTTCTGAAAAAAAAAAAAATATATTTTCACGGCTCTGCGTTATAAACTGTAGTGAAACACTTGGGGGTTCAAAGTTCTCACAACACATTTAGATAAGTTCCTTGGGAGGTCTAGTTTCCAATACGGGGTCACTTGTGGGGGGTTTGTACTGTTTGGGTACATCAGGGGCTCTGCAAATTCAACGTGACGCCTGCAGACCAATCCATCTAAGTCTGCATTCCAAATGGTGCTCCTTCCCTTCCGAGCTCTGCGATGTGCCCAAACAGTGGTTGCCCCCCACATATGGGGTATCAGCCTACTCAGGACAAATTGGACAACAACTTTTTTGGTCCAATTTATCCTGTTACCCTTGTGAAAATACAAAACTGGGGGCTAAAAATCATTTTTGTGAAAAAAAAAAGAATTTTTATTTTCACGGCTCTGCGTTATAAACTGTAGTGAAACACTTGGGGGTTCAAAGCTCTCAAATCACATCTAGATAAGTTCCTTAGGGGGTCTACTTTCCAAAATGGTGTCACTTGTGGGGGTTTTAATGTTTAGGCACATCAGGGGCTCTCCAAACACGACATGGTGTCCCATCTCAATTCCACTCAATTTTGCATTGAAAAGTCAAATGGCGCTCCTTCCCTTCCGAGCTCTGCCATGCACCCAAACAATGGTTTACCCCCACATATAGGGTATCAGCGTACTCAGGACAAATTGCACAACAATTTTTGTGGTCCAATTTCTTCTCTTCCCTTTGGGAAAATAAAAAATTTGGGGCGAAAAGATCATTTTTGTGAAAAAATATGATTTTTTATTTTTACGGCTCTGCATTATAAACTTCTGTGAAGCACTTGTTGGGTCAAAGTGCTCACCACACATCTAGATAAGTTCCATAAGGGGTCTACTTTCCAAAATGGTGTCACTTGTGGGTGGTTTCAATGTTTAGGCACATCAGGGGCTCTCCAAACGCACCATGGCGTGTCATCTCAATTCCAGTCAATTTTGCATTGAAAAGTCAAATGGCGCTCCATTCCTTCCGAGCTCTGCCATGCACCCAAACAGTGGTTTACCCCCACATATGGGGTATCAGCGTACTCAGGACAAATTGTACAACAACTTTTGGGGTCCATTTTCTCCTGCTACCCTTGGCAAAATAAAACAAATTGGATCTGAATTAAATTTTGTGTGAAAAAAAGTTAAATGATCATTTTTATTTAAACATTCCAAAAATTCCTGTGAAACACCTGAAGGGTTAATAAACTTCTTGAATGTGGTTTTGAGCACCTTGAGGGGTTCAGTTTTTAGAATGGTGTCACACTTGGGTATTTTCTATCACATAGACCCCTCAAAATGACTTCAAATGAGATGTGGTCCCTAAAAAAAATGGTGTTGTAAAAATGAGAAATTGCTGGTCAACTTTTAACCCTTATAACTCCCTAACAAAAAAAAATTGGGTTCCAAAATTGTGCTTATGTAAAGTAGACATGTGGGAAATGTTACTTATTAAGTATTTTGCATGACATATCTCTGTGATTTAAGGGCATAAAAATTCAAATTTGGAAAATTGCGAAATTTTCAAAATTTGTGCCAAATTTCCATTTTTTTCACAAATAAACGCAAGTTATATCAAATAAATTTTATGACTATCATGAAGTACAATATGTCACGAGAAAACAGTGCCAGAATCTCCAAGATCCGTTGAAGCGTTCCAGAGTTACAATCTCATAAAAAGACAGTGGTCAGAATTGTAAAAATTGGCCTGGTCATTAACGTGCAAACCACCCTCGGGGCTTAAGGGTTAAAGACTAATATTTACAGTGGGGGAAATAAGTATTTGTTCCCTTGCAGATTTTGTAAGATTGCCCACTGACAAAGACATGAACAGTCTATAATTTTTAGGGTAGTTTAATTTTAACATTGAGAATCCAGAAAATCACATTGTATAACTTATATAAGTTTATTTGCATTTTGCAGTGAGAAATAAGTATTTGATCCCTAACCAACCATTAAAAGTTTTGGCTCCTACAGACCAGTTAGATGGCTCCTCACCAACTTGTTGCCTGCATTAAAGACAGCTGTCTTGCATAGTCACCATTATAAAAGACTCCTGTACACAGACTCAATGAAAGGGAATCTGTCACCCCAAAAACCATATATGAGCTAAGGCAACAGGCATCAGGGGCTTATCTACAGCAGTGCGCAGAGAGGCCTGGTGCCTGCGCACTGCAGTACTTTGCTCTTCCCTCAACAGAGCAAACAAAGTACGCCTATGCAAGAGCCGCGGCAAGAAGACGACGACATTGTATGAAGATGGGAGGTGCCGAACCCGGACCGCGACTCCCATCGGACCGGACCACAGGGGGACTGCCCCTGGGTGAGTATAATATAATCTGTTTTTCTTATCTTTCATGATTCATTGGGGACTTATCTACAGCATTACAGAATGCTGTAGATAAGCCCCTGGTGCCAGTGGCCTTAGCTCATATTTTGGGGGTGACAGATTCCCTTTAATCAGTCAGACTCTACTTTCTACAACATGGGCAAGACCAAAAAGCTTTATAAGGATGTCAGGGACAAGATCATAGACCTGCAAAAAGCTGGAATGGGTTACAAAATCATAAGTAAGATGCTGGGTGAGAAGGAGACATCCTGTCATCCGTAGGGCTTACAAAGTAAATCCAGCCCTTGTTCAATTTTAGAAGAGTCAGCCTGTCTGCATTTTCTGTTGACAGGCAAGTGCGCCTATCCATTATGATTGCACCAGCCGAACTAAAAACTAGCTCAGACAACACACTTGCAGCAGAGCATGGCACCACTTCCAAGGTGTAGAAGGCGAGGTCGTACCAAATATGGAGCTTGTACAACCAACAGTTAAAGGGCACTGAAGAATAAGGAAGGATGCTGGTATGGTCACTTAAGTAGGCCTTCACCATCTTGGCCAACTTCTCCCTGCTCAACATAATTACTGTTACTGAACTGCAACACAGAACTAGGATAGAAGGAGGAAAACTGACCCTGCACTGAGACTAGCCTGATACCCTATGATGGAGCGGGCGGCCCATTCCTTGCAAATAGACCCACCAACGATCCTAGGCTAATCTCAGTGAAGACCTATAGATAGGGGGAAGGAGATCCCTAAAAGATGTAAGGACTGGGTATAAAAAACAGGTCACCTCCCAATAGAAAACACAGAGATGGCTGCAGAAACCACATCTTCTGATTGTCTGCTACAAAACATCTTAAAAACTGCTCGATGTCCTGGTTCTTCCTTTCAGTCTGTCCATTGGACTCTGGATGAAAACCTGACGAAAATGACAAATGAACATTTAATCTGTCACAAAAAGTATGCCAAAAGGGAGCCACAAACTGTGGTCCTCTATCGGAGACAATGTCCGTGGGAACCCCATGGAGCCTGACAATCTCTTTCACAAATACCTTAGCTAGAGTCTTGGTGCAGGGTAAATTATTGAACGGAACCAGATGACACATCTTACTAAACCGGTCCACAACAACACAGATGACAGAAAACCCCCCAGAGACCGGCAGATTGGTGATAAAATCCATAGCAGGATGTTACCATTGTGAACTAGAAACCTCCAAAGGGCACTGCAACCTTGCAGCCGGGGCATGTGAGGCCTTCGACCTAGCACACACAGTACACTGTCGCACCCACTTGATAATTTCTCTTTGCCACCCTGGCCACCAGAAACTTCTACCAATCGACTTTCTAGTTTCCAAAATCCCTGGATGACCCGCCATCCGAGACTCATGACATTCAGCAAACAAAGCTCTCCTCAAGGCTCTAGGCATAAATAATTTACCATAAGGAGTGTTAGTTCGTGCAGCATTCTGGGCCTCTAGGATGCTACTCTCCAACTCAGAACCCAATGCTGCCCCCACCACCCCTCTCTGCAAAATACATTCCTCCTTCTCAGTATTAACTGCTGGAGAGAAACTACGATAAAGCATCCGCTTTAACATTCTTCATCCCAGGGATATATGTTACGGAGAAATGAAACCGAGCAAAAAACAGTTCCCACCTAGCTTGACAGGCATTCAAACATTTAGAAGCATCCAGATATATCACATTCTTATGATCAGTAAAAACCTGTATCTGATGTCTAGCCCCCTCCAAAAATGTCGCCAATGCTGAAACATGAGTTTAATAGCCAGCAACTCTCTTCCCAACATCATAGTTGAGCTCAGTCTCTGAAACTTTTTTAGAAAAGAAAGCACAGGGATGCACCCCATTCTCTCCCTCTTGAGACAGAGCTGCCCCCACCCCTACTGAAGAGGCATCAACCTCTACCAGAAATGGCTTGGTCTCATCTGTCTGGATCAAAACAGGAGCAGAGCTAAAAAACCTCTCCTTTTGATGCTCAGAAGCCTTAACAGCTTCAGAGGACCATTGAACAGTATTAGAGCTTTTCTTGGTGAGATCAGTTATAGGTTTAGCGATCACAGAAAAATTCTTTATGAATTTTCTGTAATAATTAGCAAACCCTAAAAATCTCTAAATTGACTTCAATCATTCAGGCTAGGCCATTCCAGCGCTGCCTGAACCTTCACCGGGTCCATCTCAAACCCATCACTGGAGACAAGGTACCCCAAAAACTCATTTTCTGCACCACACTTCTCCAATTTAGCAAAGAGTGAGTTTTCTCTCAAAATCTGTAGAACTTTGCGGACTCTCTGCCAATGCGACTCCAGATCAGGTGAATAGATCAAAATATCATCCTAATAAACAATAACACTCCCACTGATCAACGACCTCAGAATGTCATTAATTAAATTTGTAAAAAACGCAGGCGCATTAGTAAGGTCAAAAGGGATCACCAGACACTCAAAATTACCTTCCGGGGTATTAAAGGCTGTCTTCCATTTAACGCCCTCCTTCACCCGCAGCAAATTATATGCCCCACGAAGGTCAATCTTAGAGAACCACTTTGTTCCAGTTAGTTGGTTAAACAAATCCGGAATCAGCGGCAATGGGTAAAGATTGCGCCCAGTGATCCTATAAATCTCCTGAAAATCCAGAAATGACCTAAGGCCCCCATCCTTCTTTTTGACAAAAATGAATCCTACAGCCACAGGGGACTTATAGGGTCTTATATGACCTGCAGCTAAACTAGTCTGTAGGAATTCCTTTAAGGCCTCCCTCTCGGGAATCGTCAGATTAAATAAATGACTCTTAGGAAGTGTGGCACCTGGGACAAACTCAATAGTGCAGTCGTAAGCTCTATGGGGGGTGGTAGAGCTTGTGACTCAACCTCCGAAAATACCCTCCAGAAATTCTGAATGGCTTCAGGTAGCTCTTCACAACATCAGCAATGTGAACATTACAACAATTACCATAACACCCCTGACCCCAGGACCTTATAGTACTAGATGACGAGTCCAGCAAAGGATTGTGCATTTTTAACCAGGATATACCCAGGACGACTGGGCAAGGTAATTTAGCAAGGACAAAAAAGTCTATACACTCCTGATGTTCCATATTCACAATAAGTGGGAACGCGGTAACCTTTCGAGAAATACACCCATGTTCCAGAGCAGTGTTATCAATAGCCACAACAGGAATAGGAGATAACAATGGTTCAGAATCAAACTTATATTTGTCTAGGAATTGTTGATCAATCAAATTCAGTGCAGAACCATAATCCACCATTACCTGAAAATCAATGGAATGACCATGTTATGTGGTATTACCAGAAAAAAAAACTCCTGCAGACCGTAAAAACGCAATACGAACTGGAGTGTTACTCCTACTGATCTTTTCTTTTTCTTTCCTTATGCAAACCTCACATTGCTTAATAAATTGGTCAGCCTTACCACAATACAAGCATAGCCCTTCAGAACACCTCTTCTCCCTCCCCTGGGAACAACAGTATATCGCCCCAAGTTGCATCGGTCGACGGTGCAATCTTGAGAGACGGGGTTCAGCATTGTAAGAGCCTTCTCTTCATTCTGTCTGCCTCTCAACCTTCTATCCACAAGGATAGCTAACTGCATAGCAGTTTCCAAAGTATTAGGTGCAGGATATGCAATGAGCAAATCTTTAACTCTTTCACTCAAACCTGCTAAAAACTGACTCTTGAGCTCTGTGGACCATTATCTGAACTGGGTGCAATACCTCTCAGCATCAACATAACCCTGTTTAAGCCATCTGAGCTCTACCTCTGCTGATGTGACCCAATCAGGATCATAATTTAACAACCCCATAACAGAAAAAAATGCTTCTACTGATGTCAAACGAAGGATCATCAGGATGTAATGAAAATGCCCAGATTTGGGGTTCATTTTGCAATAAAGACATAACAATCCCCACACGCTGTAATTCACTCCCTGAGAACTGGGTCTAAGCCGAAAATATAGTAAACATGCATTTTTAAACGTAAAAAATTCCTGCTGTTTACTAGAAAAAAAGTCAGGTAATCCTACCTTAGGTTCTTCAGAGCATGCTTCAGCGTAATTACTCACATGCTGTTGCAGGTCAGCTACTTCCAAAGTTAACCCTTGCAAGCGTTGAGCAAGTTCTTGGAGGCTGCACATATTAAAGGAATCCGGGAGAGAATTTTTTTTTTATATATGTGGCTGGAAAAACTGTTACGGAACTGCAACACAGAACTAGGATAGAAAGGGGAAAACTGACCCTGCACTGAGACTAGCCTGATACCCTACGATGGAGTGGGTGACCAATTCCTTGCGAATAGACCCACTGACGATCCTAGGTTAAAATCAGCAAAGACCTATAGATAGGGGGAAGGAGGTCCCTAAAATATCTAAGGACAGGGAAAAAAACATGTAACCTCCTAATAGAAAACACAGAGACGGCTGCAGAAACCAACTGAAAACAAAAACTAAGGATAGCAGAACCAGAGATCCCAGAACTGCACAATATAAAACAGAGAAAGCTATCAAAACACCTAGCCAGAACTCTAGTGGTTAACACTGTTGTCCAGCAAGGAATGGGAGCCAGGTGCTGTGTAATAAAGGGTGATACAATCACCTGACCTAAGACAACCCAGCAACAGGGGAAAAAGACCAGCAGCCAGAAAACCACAACAAGATGGTGGATGGTCAAAAGTAAAACAGATTCTAACAGTTGCACCTACAGATTATTGATGGGATGGTCTCATGAAAATGGCTCAGTTGGTTGACATTTCCCCCTCTCCCAAGTTGCACCTGGTGAGCATGGCTGTTGTGAATTTACTTTTTGGCTCCCTCTAGTGGCTACTAGTGATTTGACTCTGGGTTTGTCAGTCATTCCTTTTATTCTCACCTGGGTCGTTAGGTCAGGGGTGTTGCTATATAAGCTCCCTGGACCTTCAGTTCAATGCCTGGCAACGTTGATATCAGAGCTAATCTGTAGTGCTCTTGTCTACTGATCCTGGTTCCTGCTTGATTAAGCTAAGTCTGCTTTTTTGCTTTTTGCAATTCGTTTTTGTTTGCATTTTTTGTCCAACTTGTATATTATCTGTATCCTGACCTTGCTGGAAGCTCTAGGGCGGCTGGTGTTCTCCCCCCGGGCCGTTAGATGGTTCGGGGGTTCTTGAATCTCCAGCGTGGATTTTTGATAGGGTTTTTGTTGACCATATAAGTTATCTTACTATATTCTGCTATTAGTAAGTGGGCCTCTCTGTGCTAAACCTAGTTCATCTCTGTGTTTGTCATTTCCTCTTACCTCACCATTATTATTTGTGGGGGGCTTGTATCCTACTTTTGGGGTCCTTTCTCTGGAGGCAAGAGAGGTCTTTGTTTTCCTCTTCTAGGGGTAGTTAGCTCTCCGGCTGGCGCAAGACATCTAGTGACCAACGTAGGCATGTTCCCCGGCTACTTCTAGGGTTGGCATTAGGAGTAGATATATGGTCTACCCAGTTACCACTGCCCTATGAGCTGGATTTTTGTACTTTGCAGACTTGCTGATATCTCTGAGACCCTCGCCATTGGGGTCATAACAGTTTGCCAGGCCAGTACTAAATGTTAAATGCATTGCAGAAGTGGGATTATAAGAAAGAAAGTTCTGAGTTTTTTTTTTCTCTCTCTCATTTTTTTTTTTTCTTTTCCCCTTTACCTTTGAGTGGCTTGTGATTGCTGCAGACATGAATGTCCAGACCTTGATTACATGTGTGGACCAGCTTGCTGCTCGTGTGCAGGGCATACAAGATTATGTTACCAGAAATCCTATGTCAGAACCTAAGATACCGATTCCTGAACTGTTTTCCGGAGACCGATTTAAGTTTAGAAATTTCAGGAATAAGTGTAAATTGTTTTTGTCCCTGAGACCCTGTTCCTCTGGAGACTCCGCTCAGCAAGTGAAAATTGTTATTTCTTTTTAACGGGGCGACCCTCAGGATTGGGCTTTCTCGCTGGCGCCAGGAGATCCGGCATTGGCTGATATTGATGCGTTTTTTCTGGTGCTTGGTTTGCTTTATGAGGAACCCAATCTTGAGATTCAGGCAGAAAAAGCCTTGCTGGCTATGTCTCAGGGCCAGGACGAGGCTGAGGTGTATTGCCAAAAATTTCGGAAATGGTCCGTGCTGACCCAGTGGAACGAGTGTGCATTGGCTGCAAATTTTAGAAATGGCCTTTCTGAAGCCATTAAGAATGTGATGGTGGGTTTTCCCATTCCCACAGGTCTGAATGATTCCATGGCCCTGGCGATTCATATTGACCGGCGGTTGCGGGAGCGCAAAACCGCAAATTCCCTCATGGTGTTATCTGAACAGGCACCTGATTTAATGCAATGTGATAGAATCCTGACTAGAAATGAGCAGAAAATTCATAGACGCCAGAATGGCTTGTGTTACTACTGTGGTGATTCTGCACATGTTATCTCAGCATGCTCTAAGCGTCTTACTAAGGTTGTTAGTCCTGTCGCCATTGGTAATTTGCAACCTAAGTTCATTCTATCTGTAACTTTGATTTGCTCACTGTCATCGTATCCTGTCGTGGCGTTTGTAGATTCAGGTGCTGCCCTGAGTCTTATGGATCTGTCATTTGCCAAGCGTTGCGGTTTTGTTCTTGAGCCATTAGAAAATCCTATCCCTCTTAGGGGTATTGACGCTACGCCATTGGCAGAAAATAAGCCGCAGTTTTGGACACAGGTTACCATGCATGACTCCTGAACATCGGGAGGTGATACGTTTTCTTGTTCTGCATAAGATGCATGATTTGGTTGTTTTGGGGTTGCCATGGTTACAGACCCATAATCAAGTCTTGGACTGGAAGGCAATGTCAGTGTCAAGTTGGGGCTGTCATGGAATTCATGGAGATTCCCTGCCCGTGTCTATTGCTACTTCTACGCCTTCGGAAGTTCCGGCGTATTTGTCTGATTATCAGGATGTCTTCAGCGAGTCTAGGTCAAGTGCATTGCCTCCTCATAGGGAATGTGACTGTGCAATAGATTTGATTCCAGGCAGTAAGTTTCCTAAGGGAAGACTGTTTAATCTGTCGGTACCTGAACATACCGTGATGCGTTCATATATCAAGGAGTCTCTGGAGAAGGGGCATATCCGTCCTTCTTCTTCCCCTCTTGGTGCGGGATTTTTTTTTGTGGCTAAAAAGGACGGATCTTTGAGGCCTTGTATTGACTATCGGCTTTTGAATAAGATCACTGTCAAATTTCAGTATCCTTTGCCGTTGTTGTCAGACTTGTTTGCCCGGATTAAAGGTGCCAAGTGGTTCACCAAGATAGACCTTCGTGGTGCGTACAACCTTGTGCGCATTAAGCAAGGAGATGAATGGAAAACCGCATTCAATACGCCCGAAGGTCATTTTGAGTACTTGGTGATGCCATTTGGGCTCTCTAATGCACCTTCAGTTTTTCAGTCCTTTATGCATGACATTTTCCGGAAGTATCTGGATAAATTTTTGATCGTTTATCTGGATGATATTCTGTTTTTTTCTGATGATTGGGACTCGCATGTGGAACAGGTCAGGATGGTTTTCAAGATTTTGCGTGAAAATTCTTTGTTTGTTAAAGGCTCAAAGTGTCTCTTTGGTGTACAGAAGGTTCCCTTTTTAGGGTTCATTTTTTCCCCTTCTGCTGTGGAGATGGACCCAGTCAAGGTTCGAGCTATTCATGATTGGACTCAACCCTCGTCAGTTAAGAGTCTTCAGAAGTTCTTGGGTTTTGCTAACTTCTACCGTCGTTTTATCGCTAATTTTTCTAGCGTTGTTAAACCGTTGACGGATATGACCAAGAAAGGCTCTGATGTGGCTAACTGGGCTCCTGCTGCCGTGGAGGCTTTCCAGGAGTTGAAGCACCGGTTTACTTCAGCGCCTGTTTTGTGCCAGCCTGATGTCTCACTTCCCTTTCAGGTTGAAGTGGATGCTTCGGAGATTGGGGCAGGGGCCGTTTTGTCGCAGAGAGGCCCTGGTTGCTCTACTATGAGACCTTGTGCCTTTTTCTCTAGGAAGTTTTCGCCGGCAGAGCGAAATTATGATGTGGGCAATCGGGAGTTGTTGGCCATGAAGTGGGCATTTGAGGAGTGGCATCATTGGCTCGAGGGTGCTAAGCATCGTGTGGTGGTCTTGACTGATCACAAAAATCTGATGTACCTCGAGTCTGCTAAACGCCTGAATCCTAGACAGGCCCACTGGTCATTGTTTTTCTCCCGTTTTGACTTTGTGGTTTCGTATTTACCAGGTTCTAAGAATGTGAAGGCCGATGCTCTGTCTAGGAGCTTTGTGCCTGATGCTCCTGGAGTCGCTGAACCTGTGGGTATTCTTAAGGAAGGAGTTATCCTGTCGGCTATTTCTCCAGATCTGCGACGTGTGTTGCAGAGATTTCAGGCTGGTAGGCCTGACTCTTGTCCACCTGACAGATTGTTTGTGCCTGCTAAATGGACCAGCAGAGTCATTTCCGAGGTTCATTCCTCAGTGTTGGCAGGGCACCCGGGAATTTTTGGCACCAGAGATCTGGTGGCCAGGTCCTTTTGGTGGCCTTCCTTGTCAAGAGATGTGCGGTCATTTGTGCAGTCCTGTGGTACTTGTGCTCAAGCTAAGCCTTGCTGTTCTCGTGCCAGCGGGTTGCTCTTGCCCTTGCCTGTCCCGAAGAGACCTTGGACACACATCTCTATGGATTTCATTTCGGATCTTCCGGTGTCTCAGGGCATGTCTGTCATCTGGGTGATATGTGATCGTTTCTCCAAGATGGTCCATCTGGTTCCTTTGCCCAAACTGCCTTCCTCTTCTGATCTGGTTCCTGTGTTCTTCCAGAACGTGGTTCGTTTGCACGGCATTCCTGAGAATATTGTGTCGGACAGAGGATCCCAGTTTGTTTCCAGGTTCTGGCGATCCTTTTGTGGTAGGATGGGCATAGATTTGTCGTTTTCGTCCGCTTTTCATCCACAGACTAACGGACAAACGGAACGAACTAATCAGACTCTGGAGGCGTATTTGAGGTGTTTTGTCTCTTCTGATCAGGATGATTGGGTGACCTTCTTGCCGTTGGCTGAATTTGCCCTTAATAATCGGGCTAGTTCTGCCACCTTGGTTTCGCCATTTTTCTGCAACTCTGGTTTCCACCCTCGTTTTTCCTCGGGACATGTGGAGCCTTCTGACTGTCCTGGGGTGGATTCTGTGGTGGATAGGTTGCAGCGGATCTGGAATCATGTGGTGGACAACTTGAAGTTGTCACAGGAGGAGGCTCAGCGTTTTGCCAACCGCCGCCGCGGTGTGGGTCCCCGACTTCGTGTTGGGGATTTGGTATGGCTGTCTTCTCGATTTGTTCCTATGAAGGTCTCCTCTCCCAAATTTAAGCCTCGATTCATTGGTCCTTACAAGATATTGGAGATCCTTAATCCTGTATCCTTTCGCCTGGATCTTCCGGTGTCGTTTGCCATTCACAACGTATTTCATAGGTCCTTGTTGCGGCGGTACGTTGTGCCTGTGGTTCCTTCTGCTGAGCCTCCTGCTCCGGTGTTGGTTGAGGGCGAGTTGGAGTACATGGTGGAGAAGATCTTAGATTCTCGTCTCTCCAGGCGGAGGCTTCAGTACCTGGTCAAGTGGAAGGGCTATGGTCAGGAGGATAATTCCTGGGTGGTCGCCTCTGATGTGCATGCGGCCGATTTAGTTCGTGCCTTTCACGCCGCTCATCCTGATCGCCCTGGTGGTCTTGGTGAGGGTTCGGTGACCCCTCACTAAGGGGGGGTACTGTTGTGAATTTACTTTTTGGCTCCCTCTAGTGGCTACTAGTGATTTGACTCTGGGTTTGTCAGTCATTCCTTTTATTCTCACCTGGGTCGTTAGGTCAGGGGTGTTGCTATATAAGCTCCCTGGACCTTCAGTTCAATGCCTGGCAACGTTGATATCAGAGCTAATCTGTAGTGCTCTTGTCTACTGATCCTGGTTCCTGCTTGATTAAGCTAAGTCTGCTTTTTTGCTTTTTGCAATTCGTTTTTGTTTGCATTTTTTGTCCAACTTGTATATTATCTGTATCCTGACCTTGCTGGAAGCTCTAGGGCGGCTGGTGTTCTCCCCCCGGGCCGTTAGACGGTTCGGGGGTTCTTGAATCTCCAGCGTGGATTTTTGATAGGGTTTTTGTTGACCATATAAGTTATCTTACTATATTCTGCTATTAGTAAGTGGGCCTCTCTGTGCTAAACCTAGTTCATCTCTGTGTTTGTCATTTCCTCTTACCTCACCGTTATTATTTGTGGGGGGCTTGTATCCTACTTTTGGGGTCCTTTCTCTGGAGGCAAGAGAGGTCTTTGTTTTCCTCTTCTAGGGGTAGTTAGCTCTCCGGCTGGCGCGAGACATCTAGCGACCAACGTAGGCATGTTCCCCGGCTACTTCTAGGGTTGGCGTTAGGAGTAGATATATGGTCTAACCAGTTACCACTGCCCTATGAGCTGGATTTTTGTACTTTGCAGACTTGCTGATATCTCTGAGACCCTCGCCATTGGGGTCATAACACATGGCCCTCCACTGTATTCCTTGTGGGTGAAAAAAGCTGGTACCTCTGCCAGCAGCATTGCCTGAGGGTAATCTTTTTAGGAAGTCTTCCACAACAGCCCACTGAAAATGGCATGTCTGCCTCCGACATGAGAGAAGCAAATATTATTGTTGTACCATGGGTCAATAGGTGCACAGCTAGTATTTCATGTTGGGCAAAATTGGTTTCATGCAATGGTCTTGGGAAAGGCATCAGGACATGAACTCTGCCATGTGTGGCAGACTACAAAAAGTCAAAGGTTCAGTGTCCTCATCAGGAAGAAAACTAACCATTTTCTCCTCCTCATGGTGCATAGCCTCCTCCTCTCCTCTTCAGGCCATCCATGGTGGACAGGCATGAAGCTGGGATTGGGAGTCCACTCTGTAGCACAGACCAAAAACTCCTGTTTTGCCTCATCCTTCTGTTCCTCATCATCACCCAATGTGGCTTGAGAATATTGTGTGAGGCTGGG
Source organism: Ranitomeya variabilis (assembly GCF_051348905.1). Taxonomy (NCBI): domain Eukaryota; kingdom Metazoa; phylum Chordata; class Amphibia; order Anura; family Dendrobatidae; genus Ranitomeya; species Ranitomeya variabilis. The sequence goes on along the minus strand of NC_135234.1, from coordinate 150,474,149 downwards.
TTGTGTGGTATCAGCCACTGTAATATCTTGCTCCATAGCCACCTGCTCAGCATTCAAAGCTTTCTCGTTGAGACTCTGCAACAAACTTTTACGTAGACAGAGCAGCAGGATGGTTTTGCTGACAATAGCAATATCAACATCATCATCAGCGTTCACCATCTTGGTGCAGTACTCAATGTTTTGAAGAACCTCAAAAATGTCATCAATCTACACCCTCTCGGCAGTTGTTGTGTGTGGGGGATGAGTGTTACCTTGACAGGCATTGAGAAGCTGGAATTCAGACACTGCTCTCTGCTGCCCAATATGCCTTGCCCACATATGAACTGCCTATTGCATAAACTAATTTATCTAACTATCCCTGTGTTGCCCATTCAAAATTTTCTTTACAGCCAGGATCTTTGTATCTTGTTCTCACACGTTTTATGCATTTAATAGCCCTCCGTGTCTGTACTTTTACACATATTGGTTGGTAACCGGTTCATGCAGCATTACATAAACACCCAATTTCTAACATTATGGCTGTCAAATCAGTCGGTGATGTGGTAAATTAAAGCACTGCTGCAGCAAAGATAGTCTGCTGAAAGCCTGAGATGACTTTCGGAAATGTGCACGGACATGCCATACCTTGGCAAGTAGGTCCAGCAAGTCAGGGTTTTTAAAAAAAAAATGCTGTGCAGCCAAGTTCAGCATGTGGGCCATGCATGGAACGTGTTTACCAGCTTGCCGAGTTTTAAAGCCGCCGCCAAGTTACACCCATTATTGCTCACAACCAGACCTAGTTGGAGGTTCAACAGAGAGAACCACTGATTGGTCTGTTCTTTAATCACCTTCAACAGCTTGGCTGCATTGTGAGCTCTATCACGTAAATAGATAAGCTTCAGCAGAGCGTGCTGCCACTTTGCCAAGGCATATTTGAAAAAACTGACCGTCACATCCATACATAGACTAAGTGTGAACAGGTGCTGAACCTAGAGTAACCAACTCATATACAGTCAAGTAAAAAAGGCAGCACACTGCAGCGCTAAGACATGCAAACATGAAACATGAAAACTGAACTGCAATACTGCACTAGAAATATGAAAAATGAGAGCGTTTAGCGCATAAAAATGGCCAATTTTATGTGTACCTGATAGCCCCTTTACGGCATCTCTCGTATATCAGGTCCTACGCTTGCCTACCTCGCTGAGAATAAACGTCTCCATGTGAATGGGTACCTGTGAAAACCTCTTCCTAGACTCATATTCTCTCTCTCTGTGGAGGGGTACTGGACCTACTGCGATTAAAACACCTGGGCTAGGAGGCGGAGTGCTCAGTCAGAAGGCTAAATAATATATTTGAAAAAACTTTGCCAAGGCAGTGCTGCAGACCTCCCAACTGGGGAGTGATGTAGGGGCTACTTTTGATGAGGAGGAGGAGGAGCGACAGGAACTGTAATTCGAGGAGACTGAAACCCTGATAGATGTTGGGATGTCTATTGTTGGTGTAAGATGTGTGATGTCCCAGCCTCTGACTCTGTCCCAGACTCCAATAGGTTCAGCCAGTGTGCCATAATGGAAATGTATTGTCCCTGTCCACAAGAACTTGTCCATGTGTCTGTTGTAAAGTGTACCTTCCCTGTGACTGCGTTGGCCAGAGAACGGCTGATATTGTGTAATGTGTTATGGACCTGGTGGTTAGGAGCACCCGGAATGACCTGATGAGTAAACTCAAAATCGGGACTAGCTCTGAGGTAGTGGGAACTCTGCTGACCGCAAACCCTACTCCTGTCACACCCACTAGAAATAGCCGTAGAGCGTACCTAACTCTCCCTAGACGCCTCTTCACAGCCTAAGAGCTAACTACACCTAAAGATTGAAATAGAAACCTTTCCTTGCCTCAGAGAAATTCCCCAAAGGTAAAGGCAGATCCCCACATATATTGACTGTGAGTTAAGAGGAAAGTCACAAACACAGGAATGAAACAGGTTTTAGCAAAGGAGGCCAGACTTCACTAAATAGTCAGAGGATAGAACAGGGAACTATGCGATCAGCACAAAAGACTACAAAAAACCATGCAGAGTAAGCAAAAAGACTCCCCACACCGACTCACGGTGTGGAGGTGCCACTCTGCACCCCCAGAACTTCCAGCTAGCAAGGGAATATAATGATGGCAAGCTGGACTAGAAATTAGCAGTACTAAGAAATATATTCAGAAAGCAGTAACAACAAATGAACTAGCAAAGACTTAGCTTCTGCTGGAGTAGACAGGTCCTCAGAGAAGTCCAAGAGAGATCTGAACCAATACTGAAACATTGACAGCTGGCATGAAGTAACGATCTGAGTGGAGTTAAATAGGGAAGCCAGCACAGCAATAAACGAGAGCAGCTGATAAAGCCAACCTCAGTGACCAGCAGTTCCGCTCGAAGCCACCAGAGGGAGTCCAAGATACTTGCGGTATCGGAATGCTCAACACTATTTACGAGACAGGGAGGCTTTTTGGATTCTATGTCTAAATACTCGAGCACCTTCTGGATTGAACCTCAGAAAAGAGATGATGTTGCATTATTAAAGTGGTCGTTTGTCATATCGAAAAAAAAAAGAAAAAAAAATGTATTACCGTTTCATGTAAAAAAAAGCCTATTTTCTCAATATATTTATGCAGTGTATTTCTCATTGTTTTTTATTTTATGTATATTTTTCATTCTGTCTTTGTGTATATATATTTTTTTTTTTTCTCACACATTTCTGTTTGGAGTGTTCCATTTGTTCTCACGTGTTAATTATCTCACCACCTGTTTTATCTCATTTATAGCAGGTCCTAAATTCCTAATTCTAGGAATTTAGGACCTGAGAATGACGTCGCAGCTTGTGATTGGTCGCGTGGCGGTCACATGAGCGGCACGCGACCAATCAGAAGCCGTGACGTCATGGAAGGCCCTAAACGCGCTCATTTTAAGCAAAGAAGGCTGCTGGCTAACAGCGGTGAGGTGCAGGGGCCTCCGGAGAGGTGAGTATATCAATATTTTTTATTTTAATTCTTTTTTTACACATTAATATGGATCCCAGGGCCTGAAGGAGAGTTTCCTCTCCTTCAGACCCTGGGAACCATCAGGATACCTTCCGATACTTGGTGTCCCATTGACTTGTATTGGTATCGGGTATCGGCGATATCCAATACTTTTCGGGTATCGGCCGATACTATCCGATACCGATACTTTCAAGTATCGGACGATATTGCTCAACACTACTCGTAAAGTTCTTTCTCTATTACCGCCCCGTATATTCCTGTCAATGTGTTCAATTGCATAAACCTTCATTGATGTGTTATTTCTATTGTGGGCTTGTATGAAATGATTGGAGGCACTGGAAACATGTCTGATGGTTGTCTGTGCAACATCATATAAATGTTCACGAAATCTATCTTTAAGTTTGCGTATTGTAGATCCAACATACAACAGACCACAAGATACGCATTCTATAATATAAATTACGTTATCTGAATTACAATTAATTAAATCCTTAATATTATATACTTTTTGATTATTTGCTCCCACAAAAGTTGCAGGGTTTTTTTGCGTGTAAACAAGTTTTGCATGGAAAAGAACCGCATTTAAAAAAACTTTTGTCGATAACCAACAGGCCCTGGATCTAGACACGTAAGATTGGACAAAACTGGGAGCAAGTAAAGTACCTAAGGTAGGGGCTTTCCTGGAGACTATTTTAATTCCTTCCTGTAAAATAGAATCTGTTATGATCTGGTGGCCTAAGAGCAGCATGAGACGTACTCTGGAGAAGGTGGTACCTGTACTGACCGCAGACCCTGAACCTAACACCGCAACTAGAAGTAGCCGTGGAATGTACCTAGCGCTCCCTAGACATCTCGACACAGCCGGAGGACTAATTACCCCTAGAGATAGAAAAGGGAAAACTATCTTGCCTCAGAGAAAATCCCCAAGGACAGACAGCCCCCCACAAATATTGACTGTGAGAGGAGAGGGAAATAACATACGCAGACTGAAATCAGGATTTAGCAAAGGAGGCCACTCTAGCTAAATAGAAAGGATAGGACAGAGTACTATGCGGTCAGTATTAAATCACTAGAAAATATCCACCACAGAAAATACAAAATCTCCATAGCTAACAAAAGATATGGAGGGTATATCTGCATCTCCAGAGATACCAGCTTGGCTAAAAAAATCCTTATACAGACCAAGCTGGACAAGACAAAACATAGAAAAGAACTGAACAATAAGACCACAGCATGTGGACAGCAAAATCAAGGCCAGAACTTATCTTTGTTGAAAAGAACTGCAAAGCAGAGAGACCAGGCAGGGATGTGAATCCTCCAGGAACAATGGACAACTGGCATTGACTAAAGAGTGAAGCAAGACTAAATAGCCCAGTCCAAATTGCAAAAAGTGAACACACCTGATAAATGCTGTGATTCAGAGACAGCAGCGCTACCACTTACAACCACCGGAGGGAGCCCAAGAGCAGAATTCACAACAGTACCCCCCCTTGAGGAGGGGTCACCGAACCCTCACCAGAGCCCCCAGGCCGATCCGGATGAGCCAAATGAAAGGCACGAACCAAATCATCAGCATGAACATCAGAGACAACAACCCAAGAATTATCCTGCTGGCCATAACCCTTCCATTTGACAAGATACTGAAGCCTCCGCCTCGAAAAACGAGAATCCAAAATCTTCTCAACCACATACTCCAACTCCCCATCAATCAACACCGGGGCAGGAGGATCAACAGAGGGAACAACGGGCACCACATATTTCCGCAACAAAGATCTATGAAAAACATTATGGATGGAAAAAGAGGCTGGAAGGGCCAAACGAAAAGACACTGGATTGATAATCTCAGAAATCCTATAAGGGCCAATAAACCGAGGCTTAAACTTAGGGGAAGAAACCTTCATAGGGACATGACGGTAAGACAACCAGACCAAATCCCCAACCCGAAGCCGGAAACCAACACAGCGACGACAGTTAGCAAAACGCTGAGCCCCCTCCTGAGACGACACCAAATTGTCAACAACATGAGCCCAAATTTGCTGCAACCTGTCAACCACAGAGGCCACCCCAGGACAATCAGAAGGCTCAACCTGCCCTGAAGAAAAACGAGGATGAAAACCAGAGTTACAAAAGAAGGGTGAAACCAAGGTAGCAGAACTAGCCCGATTATTAAGGGCAAACTCGGCCAATGGCAAGAAAGCCACCCAATCATCCTGATCAGCAGACACAAAGCATCTCAAATAAGTTTCCAAAGTCTGATTAGTTCGCTCGGTTTGGCCATTTGTCTGAGGATGAAATGCAGAAGAAAAAGACAAATCAATGCCCAGCCTAGCACAAAAGGCCCGCCAAAACCTAGAAACAAACTGGGAACCTCTATTGGACACAATGTTCTCCAGAATGCCATGCAAACGAACCACATGCTGAAAAAACAACGGAACCAAATTAGAAGAGGAAGGCAACTTTGGCAAAGGTACCAAATGAACCATCTTAGAAAACCGGTCACAAACCACCCAGATAACTGACATCCTCTGGGAAACCGGAAGATCCGAAATAAAATCCATAGAAATATGTGTCCAAGGCCTCTCAGAGACCGGCAAAGGCAAAAGCAAACCACTAGCGCAGGAACAGCAAGGCTTGGCCCACGCACAAGTCCCACAGGACTGCACAAAAGAATGCACATCCCGTGACAAAGAAGGCCACCAAAAGGACCTACCAACCAAATCTCTGGTACCAAAAATCCCAGGATGACCGGCCAACACAGAACAATGAACCTCCGAAATCACTTTATTAGTCCATCTTTCAGGAACAAACAATTTCCCCACTGGACAGCGGTCAGGTTTATCAGCCTGAAATTTCTGAAGAACCCGTCGTAAATCAGGGGAGATGGCAGAAAGAATCACCCCTTCCTTCAGAATACCGACCGGCTCAAGGACCCCAGGAGAATCAGGCAAAAAGCTCCTAGAGAGGGCATCAGCCTTAACATTCTTAGAACCCGGAAGATACGAGACCACAAAATCAAAACGGGAGAAAAACAGGGACCATCGGGCCTGTCTAGGATTCAGCCATTTGGCAGACTCGAGATAAATCAGATTCTTATGATCGGTCAAGACCACAATACGGTGCTTGGCCCCCTCAAGCCAATGTCGCCACTCCTCAAATGCCCACTTCATAGCCAACAACTCATGATTGCCGACATCATAATTGCGTTCCGCAGGCGAAAACTTTCGAGAAAAGAAGGCACACGGTTTCATAAAGGAACCATCAGAATTCCTCTGAGACAAAACGGCCCCTGCCCCAATCTCAGGTGCGTCAACCTCAACCTGAAAAGGAAGAGAAACATCCGGCTGATGCAACACAGGGGCAGAAGTAAATCGGCGTTTAAGCTCCTGAAAGGCAGAAACAGCCGCAGAGGACCAATTCGTAACATCAGCACCTTTCTTCGTCAAATCGGTCAGGGGTTTAACCACACTGGAGAAGTTGGCAATGAAACGGCGATAAAAATTAGCAAAGCCCAAAAATTTCTGAAGGCTCTTCACGGATGTGGGCTGGATCCAATCATGAATGGCCTGAACCTTAACTGGATCCATTTCTATAGATGAAGGAGAAAAAATGAAGCCCAAAAAATAAATCTTCTGTACTCCAAAGAGGCACTTAGACCCCTTCACAACCAAGGCATTATCACGAAGGATCTGAAGTACCATCCTGACTTATTTCACATGAGACTCCCAATCATCTGAAAAAATCAAAATATCATCCAAATATAAAATCATGAATTTATCAAGATAATTCTGAAATATATCATGCATGAAGGACTGAAACACAGATGGAGCATTAGAGAGTCCGAATGGCATCACAAGGTATTCAAAATGGCCTCGGGCGTATTAAACGCAGTTTTCCATTCGTCACCCTGCTTAATACGAACCAGATTATATGCCCCTCGAAGGTCAATCTTAGTAAACCAACTAGCCCCTTTAATCCTAGCAAACAGATCAGAAAGCAAAGGCAAAGGGTATTGGAATTTGACCGTGATCTTATTCAAGAGGCGATAATCAATACCGGGTCTCAAGGAGCCATCTTTTTTGGCAACAAAAAAAAAACCTGCTCCCAATGGTGAAGAAGATGGCCAAATATGCCCCTTCTCCAAGGACTCCTTAACATAGCTCCGTATGGCGGTGTGTTCTGGCACAGACAGGTTGAAAAGTCGGCCCTTAGGGAACTTACAGCCTGGAATCAAGTCAATAGCACAATCACAGTCCCTATGCGGTGGAAGGGAACTGGACTTGGGCTCATTGAATACATCCTGGAAATCTGACAAAAACTCGGGAATTTCAGAAGAGGGGGAGGAGGCAATTGACATCAAAGGAACGTCACCATAAACCCCCTGACAACCCCAACTAGTCACAGACATAGATTTCCAATCTAATACCGGATTATGCACCTGTAACCATGGGAAACCCAGCACAATAGCATCATGCAAATTATGCAACACCAGAAAACGACAATCTGCCTGATGTGCTGGTGCCATGCCCATGGTCAGCTGTGTCCAAAACGAAGGTTTATTTTTAGCCAACGGTGTAGCATCAATGCCCCTCAAAGGAATAGGACTCTGCAAAGGCTGCAAGGGGAAACCACAACGTCTGGCAAATTCTAAGTCCATAAAATTTAGAGCGGCGCCTGAATCCACAAATGCCATAACAGAAAATGACGATAATGAGCAGATCAGGGTCACAGATAACAGAAATTTAGGTTGTACAGTACTGATGGTAACAGAACTAGCGATTCTCTTGGTACGCTTAGGGCAATCAGAAATAACATGAGCAGAATCGCTGCAGTAAAAACACAACCTATTCTGACGTCTGAATCCTTGTCGTTCAGCTCTAGACACAATCCTATCACACTGCATAGGCTCAGGACTCCGCTCGGAAGACAATGCCATAGTGTGCACAACTCTGCGCTCGCGCAAGCGCCGATCAATCTGAATGGCCAGAGACATAGAATCACTCAGACCAGCAGGCGTGGGGAACCCCACCATATCATCTTTAATGGATTCAGAAAGACCCTTTCTGAAGATTGCCGCCAAGGCATCCTCATTCCATTTAGTCAGTACAGACCATTTTCTAAACTTCTGGCAATATGATTCTGCCGCTTCTTGACCCTGAGACAGGGCCAACAAGGTCTTCTCAGCATGATCCACTGAATTAGGTTCATCATACAATAACCCAAGCGCCTGAAAAAAGGTGTCTACATTAAGCAACGCCGGATTCCCAGGTTCCAGGGCAAATGCCCAATCCTGGGGGTCACCACGCAGCAGAGATTTAATAATTTTAACCTGCTGGATGGGATCACCAGAGGAACGGGGTTTCAGAGCAAAAAACAGTTTACAGTTATTTTTAAAGCTCAGAAATTTGGACCTATCCCCAAAAAAACAAATCAGGAGTTGGAATTCTAGGCTCTAAAACTGGAGTCTGAACAATATAATCAGAAATACCCTGTACTCTAGCAGCAAGTTGATCCACATGAGAAGCCAATCCCTGAACATCCATACCAGCGCCAAACTCCTGAGCCACCCAGAGGCAAAGAGGGAAGAGAAAAAAAAAACACAACAGACTACAGAAAAAAAAGGCTCAGCACTTTCCTTCCCTTCTTCTGAGATGCGGTTAACTCATTGTTGGCCAGTTGTACTGTTATGATCTGGTGGCCTAAGAGCAGCATGAGACGTACTCTGGAGAAGGTGGTACCTGTACTGACCGCAGACCCTGAACCTAACACCGCAACTAGAAGTAGCCGTGGAATGTACCTAGCGCTCCCTAGACATCTCGACACAGCCGGAGGACTAATTACCCCTAGAGATAGAAAAGGGAAAACTATCTTGCCTCAGAGAAAATCCCCAAAGGATAGGCAGCCCCCCACAAATATTGACTGTGAGAGGAGAGGGAAAAAACATACACAGACTGAAATGAGAATTTAGCAAAGGAGGCCACTTCTAGCTAAATAGAAAGGATAGGACAGAGTACTATGCGGTCAGTATTAAATCACTAGAAAATATCCACTACAGAAAATACAAAATCTCCACAGCTAACTAAAGATATGGAGGGTATATCTGCATCTCCAGAGATACCAGCTTGGCTAAAAAAATCCTTATACAGACCAAGCTGGACAAGACAAAACATAGAAAAGAACTGAACAATAAGACCACAGCATGTGGACAGCAAAATCAAGGCCAGAACTTATCTTTGTTGAAAAGAACTGCAAAGCAGAGAGACCAGGCAGGGATGTGAATCCTCCAGGAACAATGGACAACTGGCATTGACTAAAGGGTGAAGCAAGACTAAATAGCCCAGTCCAAATTGCAAAAAGTGAACACACCTGATAAATGATGTGATTCAGAGACAGCAGCGCTACCACTTACAACCACCGGAGGGAGCCCAAGAGCAGAATTCACAACAAGAATCTATCTTAGGGTCATCCCGCAAGATGTTTAGATTACGGCGCACAATATTCGAGATTAGATTGAAGTGTGCACTATAAGTATTAATACTGGTTGTTTCTGATAGGCATTTTAAGCAACCCGTTGGACTTGATTTGTAGGAATATCAGTAATGGTGGCTGAAGTGTTAATGAACTCTGATCTAGTTTTTTTATTGGTCAGATTAAACGCTCTGTCTATAGCCCATTTTGGGTATTTACTATCATTAAGTCTGTGTCGAATATTGGCTGTTTCTTTGTAAAAGGTGATTTCATCATTGCAGTTGCGTTTAGCTCTTATAGCTTCCCCTACAGGAATGGATTTTTAAAAATTAAAAACAACCGGGACATATTCATTAGAATGTCGGACAAGGGGGGCTCAGTAATTATTTTAAATAAATCTGATTATTTTAACATCATTACTGAGATGCTCAGTAACAACGAAAGTTATGTGTCTTTAAAATCTAATCCCGCTACTGAGTTTTCCTCTGTCTTGAAAAATCTAGTCAATGAAGGTGTTTCATGTGGTATTTTTTCCAAACAGCAAGCGGATTACATTTGTGTTGATCATCCCAAAATCCCAATACTTCATGCTCTACCGAAAACTCATAAGGAGATTTTTTCCCCCTCCCATGCGTCTTATTATTTCTGGCATGGGTTCATACAGTGAGCATTTGGGGGATTGGTTGGATTCCATGCTACAATCTTTAGTTCAACAGGTACCAGGTTACATTAAAGATTCTCATGACATTCTTACACATTCTTACATTTACAATGTAATCTGGGATCCTAATTGGTCTCGGTTGAAAGTGATGTTATTGCTTTATATTCATCTTTTTCTCACAGAGTAGCCTTGCATGCTGTACTATTTCACCTGTCTAAATATAGCAATTATTCTAATGATCTCCAAATATATATTATTTCAGTTTTGTCATTTTTGATTTCTCACAATTATTTTTTATTTGATAAAAAAAAAATTTTACAATCAGGCTGAGTTTCGATGGGGGCGAAATTTTCCCCCTCGGTGGCAAACCTAGTTATGTCATGGTGGGAGGAAAATTATATTTTCAATGCAAACAATCCATTTTTGACAGAAATTCAATGGTATTCGAGATTTATTGACGATTTATTGTTAGTATGGAAGGGTGATGTATCCTCGATTAATGCTTTCATTTTTTATGTGAATAACAACCCTTTCAACTTGAATTTCACATATCATTGGAACTCTGAATCAATTAATTTTCTTCATTTAACTTTATCAGGCATACCACATCAGGTGATTAAAACACAGACTTACCGCAAACACCATATTACATGCAAAAAGCTTTCATCCCTTGCAGGATGACCCTACGATAGATTCTATTTTACAGGAAGGTATTAAAATAGTCTCCAGGAAAGCCCCTACCTTATGTACTTTACTTGCTCCCAGTTTTGTCCAATCTGACATGTCTAGATCCAAGGCCTGTTGGTTATCGGCGAAAGGTTTTTTTCAATGCTGTTCTTTTCCATGCAAAACTTGTTTACACGCAAAAAAACGCAACTTTTGTGGGAGCAAATAATCAAAAAGAATATAATATTAAGGATTTTATTAATTGTAATTCAGATAACGTAATTTATGTTATAGAATGCATATCTTGTAGTCTGTTATATGTTGGATCTACAATACGCAAACTTAAAGATAGATTTCGTGAACATTTATATGATGTCGCCCAGCCAACCATCAGATATGTTTCCAGTGCCTCCAATCATTTCATACAAGCCCACAATAGAAATACCACATCAATGAAGGTTTATGCAATTGAACACATTCACAGGAATATACGGGGCAGTAATAGAGAAAGAACTTTACGAGACAGGGAGGCTTTTTGGATTCTATGTCTAAATACTCGAGCACCTTCTGGTTTGAACCTCAGAAAAGAGATGATGTTGCATTATTAAAGTGTTCGTTTGTCGTATCGAAAAAAAATAGAAGAAAAAAAAAGTATTACTGTTTCATGTAAAAAAAAGTCTATTTTCTCAATATATTTATGCAGTGTATTTCTCATTGTTTTTTATTTTATGTATTTTTTTTTATTCTGTCTTTATTTGTGTATATATATATCTATATATATATATATAGATATATATATATATATTTTTTTTTTCTCACACATTTCTGTTTGGAGGGTTCCATTTGTTCTCACGTGTTAATTATTTCACCACCTGTTTTATCTCATTTATAGAGAGTAGTTGCACCTCCCTCTGTATACTGAAGACTAAGAACACAATAGTGTTTGAAACGCGTTCAGTGAGGGCTGTTATGTGATCGCCTTTTCAGCCACTTGTTATTGGAACTTTTATTATGATATTTAAAATAAAATTGGATTGTAACTAAAAATATTTCTTTCTCCTGGAGCTGGATTTCTTCAAGTTTTTCCTAGGTTTAGATACCACCAAAATGTAACAATAACCACATTCAACTGAATGGATAATTAATTGAATCCAGAAAAATGTAACCAAAAGAGTTTGAAAGTGTAGTTAATGTGATTTTACACTCATAAAGGCTGTGTGTAAAGCCATGAAAAAATTATAAGTTGAGTCATCCATACACCTTGAAGGCAACAACCGGAGGGCCTCATTCAAATATTGGACATTAAAAACACTTTATGTGCTGTTGTCATCGGATGGTTTGGAAAGTGGGGAGTATTCCAGGCTTTGTTCATTTTTATCAGAGTGAACCTGTCATGATTCTCAGTTGACAAGTGAATGAAAACAAACCCGCTCAGACTAGCTGCCAGCGGCATGGCAGCACAACACCTCCAAGGGATAGAGGGACAGTTCAGGCCAACTGTCCATCTTTGAGACCCAATATTTGAAGGTCACAGAGAAATTAGGAAGTACGCTGGTGTGGTCAGCCAGGTAGTGCTTGACTATCTTTAAAAGCTTAGACTTGATTCGCTCTTTCCGCACGAAACAGCCGCAGTCACTTGTTGCCTTCACCTCTTTTCCCCTGCCGCTATGTGGTCATCTTCTCTTAAATAAAGAACAAACGTACAGTACAGTGAGTGCTGCATTTTCTCTTCTCTGGACATTTTCGTTGCTCTGATTTTCTGGCTGGCACCCTGATTACCGCATTTTATTATACCGGACCCTCCAGGAGCTGTTCCAGTCAGGTGCATTGGAACTGACTTTTGAGCCTGGTTCCGGGTTATGCTACACTCTTTACCCAAGTACTATTTTTTGTCCAGGATAAATATAATGCGAGGGTCAAAGGAAAGGCATCAGTACATGAAGTCGGCCATATGAGACAGTCTTCCTACAGCCAACATTTCTCTGTCTCCACCATGATGATGACTCCATCTCCTCCTCCTCCTCATTCCTTATGCCCCTCCTCAGCTTATCCATGTAGGAGAGATGGGACAAAGGTTGTGTGAGTACAAGCCTTTTGTTGTGCTAGCCAAAAGCTCCTGTTCCTTCTCCTCTTCTTCCTCAGACTCCACCTCATCACTGTTACCCAATCCATGCTGAGAAAATGAGATGAATCTGAGCTGAGTAGTATCTCTCTGGCTCATGTTTTCCTCAACTTAACCTATCCACATTCATAGCTTCATGTTTAATTGTGAGCAGCAACTGTTTAAGTAGTCACAGAAGTGGGATTGTTGCACTGACTATGGCATCATCTCCGCAAACATCTTTGTGGAGACCTCAAAGTCTTTGTGAACTGCATAAATGTCAGACATCCATGCTCATTTTTCAGTTATTATGCATGGAGGCTGAACAGCATAGCGATGGGTATGTTGAAGCTGGTATTCAACAACTGGCCTCTGCTGCTCACAAAGCCTTGTCAGCATATACAGTGTAGAGTTCAAGTGTGTGTGCAGGTCACACACCAGTCGGTGAGCTGGCATTTGCATGTGCTACTGCAGTATTGCAGCTGTATCTGACTTTCGGAAATGGGCGCTGATGGGGCGTACCTTGACCAGAAGTTCTTGCAAAAGTGTACCTTGACCAGAAGTTCTTGCAAAAGTGGGTAGGTTTTATGAAATTATTGAACTACCAAGTTGAGTACGTATGTGAGCTTGAAAAGCTTCACTTCTGCAACCAGTTTACAGCCTTTATCACACACGACCATGACTAGTTATAAGTTCAGTGGCAAAAGCAACAGATGTGTCTGGTCTGTTATTCTGTTAAGTAACTCTGCGGTTACACAAATCAGCTTCAGCAGAGCCTGTTGCCAGTTTGCTGAGGCACTGCTGCAGAGCTTCCAGCTTCTGGCTCATGTGGACGACGTGCTCTGAGATAGCATATTGGAGATAGAGGATGAGGAGGAGCAGGAGAAGGTGCAGGAACTGATGTTTGAGATGGAATAAACCCTGATGAAAATAGAGCCAGCAATCCTCGGCACGTATGCCATGCCAGGGTGTGACTAGGCCCCACCCTCCTCAATGTGACAGTGAAATGTAGAGTTCCTGGACACACTTGTCACATGTCAGTCATTAAATGGAAAATCCTAGGAACTGCAAAAATATCATCAGAACAGACATAATTTGTTTAAGCATATGTCAACAAATGACCTATCTGCCACATAGACCTATGAGAGTAAAATGACTAAACACTCCAAATGTTGGGGATGCAACACTCTGAACACATTGCCAAATATAGTCAGTTAAAAACAAAATATTTATTTATTATATCATATAAATGAAGGCAATCATATCTAATACATAGACAAAATAATTGATACAAACAATGCCAAGAGTATAACCATATCATTCACTCTTACCCATAGTTTTCCCTGTGTGACATCTGACCTGCAGCCCCAATGGAAGTTTCCCATGGGCTGAACCATCTATGGTAGAAATGCTGTTGCAGAGCCAAATATGTGAATAACTCCTTGGAAAAGCAGAGCTGAGACAGCAGTTAGATACCTTCTTGTAGCTGAGCCTGACATGCTGTAAATACCTTGCAATAGCAGAACTGATTTGGCAGTCAGGCACGTGGTTATAGCTGAGCCAAATATGCAGACAGTATGTTGAAACAGCAGAGCTTAGGTGCTGCCCCAACCTTTTGTTCTGCTAAATCCTAATCCCTTACTACTATCTAGCAAAAGTAAAGATACGTTGGCACATGATTGTAGCAGAGAACAGTAGAGCTGATTTGTCAGTAGTTACCTTGAAATAGCAAAGCACAATAATAACAGCTGGGTTTGTAGTTTAGCTAAGCAGCCTAAGTTGTCCTTAAGAGGCCAGCCTAGAGAAAAAGCTATAGTAACCTTTTGTGCAGAAGAGCAGAGGAGGTCGGCCATGCAGAATAAAGACACACCAACCAGTGCTGGAACCAGAACTAGTGAGTAACAAGTATTTTTTAGTTTTCTAAGGAAGGTCTAATCCATTGCTATAGTAACCAGGTGAAAAACATATCCTGTACAGAAAGTGCCTATATTAACTATAATCACCCAATTGATTTGTCATTATAGCATATTATTGGATGCTATTGGGTGTTCCATTCTAAGACGCAAGTGCAATGATGCAGGACTTTCTAACAATGGTATTTTAGACAGTCTTAATGTAAACTCGGTCAGTTAGAGTTAGCTAAATGGCGTTTAAGGAAAGCTTGCTGTGACTATGCTGAAAATAATTAAACTTAATATTGTTATTTCAATGATTTAGATTATCTTTCTGGTAAAATTAACAACATTATACATATTGCTATAAATAATAAACTCCTTTTGAATGTTACTTAGAATTCAGACAGAAAGCAGAGTTATAGAAACCAGATTTCACTGACACCATTCTTCTGCACCTGCTGAGTATCTGAAACATATTCTAAGGATGATTTACAGATAAAAAGTAGAGGAAAAAAAAGCCATGCCAAAACAATTACATTGGGAAGCAGATGGTTACAGTCTTGCTTCTTGGATTTCATAGTCAACATTTGCTTTAAGTTAACATTTACTGCACTAACAGAAGAGAAATGAATGCTTAAAACCAGATGACCATTTCTGTTTTTTCCATTAGATATGTACCTTTTTCAAAGACAATAAAAAATAGTTTTAGGCGATGTGATCAGTATCATGCCAGATAAACTGTTATAGCTAAGACATGAACAAGCATAGGAATTAATTACATTACATAACCATGTATTATTATTTTCCCAAAATATAAGGATGGTGTTATTGAAACCTGTTAAGTCCAAAAATGCTGTTTACCTTCAAACATAGAGTTAGCTTTAAATCATATTAAAATCTTGCCTGCCTGGTTTAATGGAAGAGTAGCTACAGGGAAAAAACGAACTAACTTCTTCCTTCAAGCTCACTTTCACTTTTATGGTAGGTGAAAAGAAGTGCTGCTGTATTCACTTCTGGAACTTTGATTGACAGTTCCTTTGTAAATGTGTGCTAAACAGACCCTAAGGGCTATATTTGGCATTCATGCTGCCATATGCACTTTAAGTGGTCAGACCCCCAACTGATAAGTCACACCAAGGGTATGAGCAGGTGACATCTATTTCATGTTGATTTATTCTTTAACCCCTTATGGCCCAAGCCACTTTGTAAGTTAATGACCAGGTCTTAATTTTGAAATCTGATCACTGTCAATTTATGTGGTTATAACTATGGAACGCATCACGGATTCCACTGATTCTGAGATTGTTTTTTCATGACATATTGCACTTTATGAGAGCAGTAAAATTTCTTCAAAATTAATTGTGTTCATTTGTGAAAAAAATGTACGTTTGGAAAAAAATTTCGAAAATTTCACAATTTTAAAATTTTTTATTTTTATGCCCTTAAATCAGAGCATTATGTCACACAATATAGTTAATCAATAAAATTTCCTATATGTCTACTTTACATCAACACAATGTTTGAAAAAAAATTTTTGTTAGGAAGCTAAGAGGGTTAAATTTTACCTCAATTTTCAAACAAAATTTATAAAACCATTTTTTTGAGTACCACCGCACATTTGAATTGACTTGGGGGCCTTTATGACAAAAAATACCCAAAAGTGACACCATTCTAAAAACTGCACCCCACAAGGTGTTCAAAACCACATTCAAGAAGTTTATTAACCCTTCAGGTGCTTCACAAGAACTGAAGCAATATAGTGTAGAAGGAAAAAATGAACATTTAACTTTATTTCACAACATTTTTACTACGGACACAATTTTTTCTATTTTCTCAAGGGTATCATCAGAAAATGTGCTGTGTAATTTCTTGTGAGTACGCCGATACCCCACGTGTGGAAGAAAACCACTGTAATAATTATAGGGGATAATTCAGGAGACTCTGCGTGGAACAAGACAACAGGACACAGTTTTATAAGTGGTAAAGTTTATATTATCACACAGTGATTCAAACAGGTGCAGAGAGAAACTCAAGTCCACAACACTTGGTGCAAATAATAAACGCAGCTTAGCAGTCAATAGGAAACTTCAGAGGTAGATGCAAACAAACAGAAAGTCTATGAAGCACAGTTATACTTGAGGAAACTTGACACAAATAGATCCTTGACTTAGTCCAGACACAGATAGATATGCTATTAGGCAGTTCAAATCATATCTTAGCTCAACCAGGGAGGCCTGGTTAATAGTCTCAGGTTTTGCAGATCAGAAACAGCTTACATGTCCAGCAAATGCAGATGCAAGTAACACGAGCAGCAGATGAAGGAGGATTACTGAACACTGGTGTATGCAGCAGGAACTCAGAGCAGAGTGGCAGGATCTCCAACACAGGTTCACAGGAGCAGGTGCAGGTGCAAGACCAGGGAGTAATCAGGAGCTGGATGCAAAGCAGAATAATCTAGCACAGACTGAAAGCTGGGGTGGAGTTTTATAGCAGGACGACAAGTGCACATGAGACCAAAGACGCCATGTTGGAAAAGGGCAGTAATGCACAAAAGGTAAAAAAAAATGTTCAGAGTCCTGACATTACTCCCTCCTTAGAAGCGGCCTCAGGATGATCCTGGACCTGGTTTCTCAGGGAATCTCTGATGAAAACGAGAAATCCTCTGTTGGGCATTGATGTTTTCCACAGGTTCCCAAGAGTCTTCCTCAGGGGGATATCTGTTGTGAATTAGACTTTTTTGGCTCCCTCTTGTGGTCACTAGTGATATGACTCTGGGATTGTCTTTCCTCAGTTTGGCACCCACCTGGGTCGTTAGTCCAGGGGTGTTGCTATATAAACTTCCTGGATTCTCAGTCCTGTGCCTGGCATCATTGTAATCAGTTCCTTTCTGTTTGCTCCTGTCTGCTGGTCCTGGATCTTGCAAAATTAAGCTAAGTCCTGCTTCCTTGTTTTTTGGTTATTTGCATTGCTCTTATTTTTTTGTCCAGCTTGTACTAAATGTGATTCCTGATTTTGCTGGAAGCTCTAGGGGGCTGGTGTTCTCCCCCCGGGCCGTTAGACGGTTCGGGGGTTCTTGAATATCCAGCGTGGAAATTTTGATAGGGTTTTTGCTGACCGTATAAGTCATCTTACTATATTCTGCTATTAGTTAGTGGGCCTCTCTTTGCTAAATATCTAGTTCATTCTTACGTTTGTCTTTTCTCCTTACCTCACCGTTATTATTTGTTGGGGGCTTGTATCCAACTTTTGGGGTCTTTTCTCTGGAGGCAAGAAAGGTCTATCTTTTCCCTTCTAGGGTTAGTTAGTTCTCCGGCTGGCGCGAGACGTCTAGAACCAACGTAGGCACGTTCCCCGGCTGCTGCTATTTGTGGTGCTAGGATTAGATATATGGTCAGCCCAGTTACCACTGCCCTAAGAGCTGGTTTTTTGTGTTTGCAGACTTGGTATGTACTTTTGAGACCCTCTGCCATTGGGGTCATAACAGTATGCCAGGCCAAGGTTGAATGTTTAATGCATTGCAGAAGTGGGATTACAAGAAAGGAAAGTCTGAGTTTTTTTTTCTTTCCTCTCTTTTTTCCTCCCCTTTACCTCTGAGTGGCTTGTGCTTGCTGCAGACATGAATGTCCAGACCTTGATTACAAGTGTGGACCAGCTTGCTGCTCGTGTGCAGGGCATACAAGATTTTGTTACCAGTAGTCCAATGTCTGAACCTAAAATACCTATTCCTGAACTGTTCTCTGGAGACCGATTTAAGTTTAGGAATTTCAGGAATAATTGTAAATTGTTTCTATCTCTGAGACCCCGTTCATCTGGAGACTCAGCTCAGCAAGTAAAAATTGTTATCTCTTTCTTACGGGGCGACCCTCAGGATTGGGCCTTCTCGCTAGCGCCAGGAGATCCGGCATTGGCAAATATTGATGCGTTTTTTCTGGCGCTCGGATTGCTTTACGAGGAACCCAATCTTGAAATTCAGGCAGAAAAATCCTTGCTGGCTATTTCTCAGGGTCAGGATGAAGCTGAAGTGTATTGCCAAAAATTTCGGAAATGGTCCGTGCTTACTCAGTGGAATGAGTGTGCTCTGGCCGCAAATTTCAGAAATGGCCTTTCTGAAGCCATTAAGAATGTGATGGTGGGTTTCTCCATTCCTACAGGTCTGAATGATTCCATGGCGCTGGCTATTCAAATTGACCGGCGTTTGCGGGAGCGCAAAGCCGCGAATCCTCTGGTGGTGTTGTCTGAACAAACACCTGATTTAATGCAATTTGGTAGAATTCAGACTAGAAATGAACGGAAAAATCATAGACGTCAGAATGGGTTGTGTTTTTACTGTGGTGATTCTACACATGTTATATCAGCATGCTCTAAACGCCTAACTAGGGTTGTTAGTCCTGTCGCCATTGGTAATTTGCAACCTAAATTTATTTTGTCTGTGACTTTAATTTGCTCATTGTCCTCCTACCCTGTTATGGCGTTTGTGGATTCAGGTGCTGCCCTGAGTCTTATGGATCTGTCGTTTGCCAAGCGCTGTGGTTTTGTTCTTGAGCCGTTGGTAAATCCTATCCCTCTGAGAGGTATTGATGCTACGCCATTGGCGGAAAATAAACCGCAGTTTTGGACACAGGTAACCATGTGCATGACTCCTGAACATCGGGAGGTGATTCGTTTTCTTGTTCTGCATAAAATGCATGATTTGGTCGTTTTGGGTCTGCCATGGTTACAGACCCATAATCCAGTCTTGGATTGGAAGGCAATGTCTGTGTCAAGTTGGGGCTGTCGGGGAATTCATGGTGATTCCCCGCCGGTGTCTATTGCTTCCTCTACTCCTTCGGAAGCTCCTGAGTATTTGTCTGATTACCAGGATGTATTCAGCGAGTCCAGGTCCAGTGCTCTTCCTCCTCATAGGGACTGTGACTGCGCTATAGATTTGATTCCAGGTAGTAAATTTCCTAAGGGAAGATTATTTAATCTGTCTGTACCTGAGCATACCGCAATGCGTTCGTATATCAAGGAATCTCTGGAGAAGGGGCATATCCGTCCATCCTCTTCCCCTCTTGGTGCGGGATTCTTTTTTGTGGCCAAGAAGGACGGATCTTTGAGACCTTGTATTGACTATCAGCTTCTGAATAAAATCACTGTTAAATTTCAGTATCCTTTGCCTCTGTTGTCGGACTTGTTTGCCCGGATTAAAGGTGCCAAGTGGTTCACCAAGATAGATCTTCGTGGTGCGTACAACCTTGTGCGCATTAAGCAAGGAGATGAATGGAAAACTGCATTTAATACGCCCGAAGGTCATTTTGAGTACTTGGTGATGCCTTTCGGGCTCTCTAATGCTCCTTCAGTGTTTCAGTCCTTTATGCATGATATTTTCCGGAAGTATCTGGATAAATTTATGATTGTTTATCTGGATGATATTCTGGTTTTTTCTGATGATTGGGACTCGCATGTAGAGCAGGTCAGGATGTTGTTTCAGGTTTTGCGTGAGAATGCTTTGTTTGTTAAGGGCTCAAAGTGTCTCTTTGGGGTACAGAAGGTTCCCTTTTTGGGTTTTATTTTTTCCCCTTCTGCAGTGGAGATGGACCCAGTCAAGGTCTGAGCTATTCATGATTGGACTCAACCCACGTCAGTTAAGAGTCTTCAGAAGTTCTTGGGTTTTGCTAACTTCTACCGTCGTTTTATCGCTAATTTTTCTAGCGTTGTTAAACCTTTGACGGATATGACCAAGAAAGGTTCAGATGTTGCTAACTGGGCTCCTGCAGCCGTGGAAGCTTTTCAAGAGTTGAAGCGCCGGTTTACTTCGGCGCCTGTTTTGTGCCAGCCTGATGTCTCACTTCCCTTTCAGGTTGAAGTGGATGCTTCTGAGATTGGGGCAGGGGCCGTTTTGTCGCAGAGAGGCCCTGGTTGCTCTGTAATGAGACCATGTGCTTTTTTCTCTAGGAAGTTTTCGCCTGCTGAGCGGAATTATGATGTTGGCAATCGGGAGTTGTTAGCCATGAAGTGGGCATTTGAGGAGCGGCGTCATTGGCTCGAGGGTGCTAAGCATCGTGTGGTGGTCTTGACTGATCACAAAAATCTGATGTATCTCGAGTCTGCTAAACGCCTGAATCCTAGACAGGCCCGCTGGTCATTGTTTTTCTCCCTTTTTGACTTTGTGGTCTCGTATTTACCAGGTTCAAAGAATGTGAAGGCTGATGCTCTTTCAAGGAGCTTTGTGCCTGACTCTCCTGGAGTTGCAGAACCAGTTGGTATTCTCAAAGAGGGAGTTATCCTGTCAGCCATTTCTCCGGATTTGCGACGTGTGTTGCAGAGATTTCAGGCTGGTAGACCTGACTCTTGTCCACCTGACAGACTGTTTGTTCCTGATAAGTGGACCAGCAGAGTCATTACCGAGGTTCATTCCTCAGTGTTGGCAGGGCATCCGGGAATTTTTGGCACCAGAGATCTGGTGGCTAGGTCCTTTTGGTGGCCTTCCTTGTCACGGGATGTGCGGTCATTTGTGCAGTCCTGTGGGACTTGTGCTCGAGCTAAGCCTTGCTGTTCTCGTGCCAGCGGGTTGCTCTTGCCCTTGCCTGTCCCGAAGAGGCCTTGGACACACATTTCCATGGATTTCATTTCAGATCTTCCGGTGTCTCAGGGCATGTCTGTCATCTGGGTGGTATGTGATCGCTTTTCCAAGATGGTCCATTTGGTATCTTTGCCTAAGCTGCCTTCCTCTTCCGATCTGGTTCCTTTGTTCTTTCAGAATGTGGTTCGTTTACACGGCATTCCTGAGAATATTGTGTCTGACAGAGGATCCCAGTTTGTTTCCAGGTTCTGGCGATCCTTTTGTGCTAAGATGGGCATTGATTTGTCATTTTCGTCTGCCTTTCATCCTCAGATTAATGGACAAACGGAGCAAACTAATCAGACTCTGGAGGCTTATTTGAGGTGATTTGTTTCTGCAGATCAGGATGATTGGGTGACCTTCTTGCCGTTGGCTGAGTTTGCCCTTAATAATCGGGCTAGTTCCGCTACTTTGGTTTCGCCATTTTTTTTGCAACTCTGGTTTCCATCCTCGTTTTTCCTCGGATCATGTGGAGCCTTCTGACTGTCCTGGGGTAGATTCCGTGGTGGATAGGTTGCAGCAGATCTGGAATCATGTGGTGGACAACTTAAAGTTGTCACAGGAGAAGGCTCAGCGTTTTGCCAACCGCCGCCGCGGTGTGGGTCCCCGACTTCGTGTTGGGGATTTGGTATGGCTGTCTTCTCGATTTGTTCCTATGAAGGTCTCCTCTCCTAAATTTAAGCCTCGCTTCATTGGTCCTTACAAGATATTGGAAATCCTTAATCCTGTGTCCTTTCGCTTGGATCTTCCGGTGTCGTTTGCCATTCACAACGTGTTCCATAGGTCTTTGTTGCGGCGGTACGTTGTACCTGTGGTTCCTTCTGTTGAGCCTCCTGCTCCGGTGTTGGTTGAGGGCGAGTTGGAGTACGTGGTGGAGAAGATCTTGGATTCTCGTCTCTCCAGGCGGAGGCTTCAGTATCTGGTCAAGTGGAAGGGCTATGGTCAGGAGGATAATTCCTGGGTGGTTGCCTCTGATGTACATGCGGCCGATTTAGTTCGTGCCTTTTACGCTGCTCATCCTGATCGCCCTGGTGGTCTTGGTGAGGGTTCGGTGACCCCTGCTTAAAGGGGGGGTACTGTAGTGAATTAGACTTTTTTGGCTCCCTCTTGTGGTCACTAGTGATATGACTCTGGGATTGTCTTTCCTCAGTTTGGCACCCACCTGGGTTGTTAGTCCAGGGGTGTTGCTATATAAACTTCCTGGATTCTCAGTCCTGTGCCTGGCATCATTGTAATCAGTTCCTTTTTGTTTGCTCCTGTCTGCTGGTCCTGGATCTTTTAAAATTAAGCTAAGTCCTGCTTCCTTGTTTTTTGGTTATTTGCATTGCTCTTATTTTTTTGTCCAGCTTGTACTAAATGTGATTCCTGATTTTGCTGGAAGCTCTAGGGGGCTGGTGTTCTCCCCCCGGGCCGTTAGACGGTTCGGGGGTTCTTGAATATCCAGCGTGGAAATTTTGATAGGGTTTTTGCTGACCGTATAAGTCATCTTACTATATTCTGCTATTAGTTAGTGGGCCTCTCTTTGCTAAATATCTAGTTCATTCTTACATTTGTCTTTTCTCCTTACCTCACCGTTATTATTTGTTGGGGGCTTGTATCCAACTTTTGGGGTCTTTTCTCTGGAGGCAAGAAAGGTCTATCTTTTCCCTTCTAGGGTTAGTTAGTTCTCCGGCTGGCGCGAGACGTCTAGAACCAACGTAGGCACGTTCCCCGGCTGCTGCTATTTGTGGTGCTAGGATTAGATATATGGTCAGCCCAGTTACCACTGCCCTAAGAGCTGTTTTTTTGTGTTTGCAGACTTGGTATGTACTTTTGAGACCCTCTGCCATTGGGGACATAACAGATATCCCTGCCATCTTATCAGATATTGGAGCCGATTCCTGCGAATCCTGGAATCAATAATTTCCTCCACCACGAATTGTTCTTGCCCATCAATCACCACAGGCTGCGGAGGTGGCACAACACATCCCTGGAAGGTATTAGGAGATACAAGCTTTAGTAAAGATACATGAAAAACTGGGTGTACCTTCATTGTCCTAGGTAACCTCAGCCAGCAGGCCACAGAGCTCACAATACCGTTGATCTTGAAAGGGCCAATGAATTTCTGTCCAAGTTTTTGTGAAGGAACATTTAACTTCAGATTCTTAGTTGCTAACCACACGGAATCTCCTACTTTGAACATGGGTGCAGGTTTACGGAATCTATCAGCCGATCTCTTATAACGTTCTTGAGCCGTGGTCAGGGATTCCTTCAGAACCTCCAGATTTTGTCTCATCGCAGTCAGCCTTTCCTCCACTGCTGGAACCGGAGAATTAATTGGAGACCTAGGTAAAATACACGGATGATAACCCAGATTGGCAAAGAAAGGTGTAAATTTAGTGGAGGCGCTCTGAGAATTATTATATGAAAATTCGGCTAACGGCAACAACTCCAACCAATCATCCTGGAGATGGCTGACATAGCATCTTAGATACTGTTCCAGCATCTGGTTGGTACTCTCAGTCTTACCATTTGTCTGGGGATGGTAAGCAGAAGAGAGACAGACATTAATATTGAGTGCAGAGCAAAACCCCTTCCAGAATCTTGAAGTGAACTGTACTCCACGGTCAGAGATGATCTCATCCGGCACCCCATGCAACCGAAAGACATTCTGTATAACCAAGTTCACGGTATCTTTAGCAGAGGGGAGGCCGGTGCATGGAACAAAATGAGCAGCTTTAGTCAGGCGATCAACTACCACCATGATTATATTCATGTCCCCCGATGTAGGCAGCTCCACAATAAAGTCAACTGATATAGACCCCCAAGGGCGGGATGGAACAGGTAATGGTTGTAGAAGACCCGTAGGTGCCACATGAGGAGTCTTGTAACGGGCACATACCTCGCAAGAGAGAACATAGTCCTTGGAATCCTTCAGGCAAGTTGGCCACCAGAAGAATCGGCTCAGGAACTCTTGTGTCTTCTGTACCCCCCTGTGACCAGTCAACTTGGAGTCATGTACCAACCTGAGGATCTGCAGACGGACGACCTCCGGGACCTAGATACGTCGATCTCTGAACCACATGCCACCCTTAAAGACAAGATTAATATCCACAGGTGGGTTGGCCAAAAAATACATCACCTTCATAGGCCTCCCTGCACTCCTTCCACAAGTCCTGATCGTGGATAACTCCGATGAAATTGGCATCAGATAGAATGGTCTTGGATGTGGCTCCAGGTACGGAATCCGCAGCATAGATTCGGGATAAAGCATCAGCCTTCCCATTACGAGAACCTGGACAGTACAAGATAACAAAGTTAAATTGATTTAAGAATAAGTTCCAACGAGCCTGACGAGGAGAAAGACATCAAGCGGATCTAAGGAACTCTAGATTGCGATGGTCAGTTAGCACTATGATCTGTTGTGCAGCTCCTTGCAGATGATGCCTCCATTCTTTGAAAGCCGCAATAATAGCCAGCAATTCCTTGTCTCCCACGTCGTAATTCTTCTCTGCTGAGGTTAGTCTATGGGAAAAGAAAGCACAAGGATGTAGCAGACCCTTCTCTCCAGTTCTTTGGGAGAGAATAGCCCACAAAGCATTATCAGAAACGTCCACCTCCACAATGAAAGGGTGTGTTGGATCTGGGTGTATCAACAGCGGTGCTGATGTGAAACAGATCTTCAGCCGATCAAAAGCTTCTTGAGCCTGTGATGACCACTTAAAGGGCTTTTCCTTCTTTGTCAAGGAAGTAATGGGACGGAAAATATCAGAAAAATTTTGAATAAAGCGTCTGTAGAAATTTGCAAAACCAATAAAACATTGGACCTCCTTAACGTTCTTGGGTGCCGGCCAGTCAAGGATAGCCTGAATCTTACCAGATTCCATGTTCAGCCCCTGGGGAGAGATGATATAACCCAAGAACTGTATCTCAGAACGATGGAACTCGCATTTCTCCGGCTTGATATACAGTTGGTTCTCTTTCAGACGTCTTAAAACAGTTTTGACATGTTCTTTATGTTCCTGTAGAGAGTCAGAAAAGATTAGTATATCGTCCAAATAGATCACCACAAACTGGTCCAACAAATCTCTGAAGATGTCATTAACAAGGTATTGAAATGCTGCAGGGGTGTTACAAAGCCCGAAGGGCATCTCAAGAGATTCAAAGTGTCCATACCGGCATCTGAATGCTGTCTTCCACTCATCCCCTGGATGAATATGCACCAAATTATAAGCCCCACGAAGATCCAGCTTAGAGAACACCTTAGCGTGGCGGACTCTTTTCAGTAATTCGGGAATCAGAGGCAAAGGGTAACGGTTTCGTACGGTTACCTTATTGAGTTCCCGATAGTCAACACAGGGTCTCAGGGTCCCATTCTTCTTCTTTACAAAAAAAATTGGTGCCCCTGCTGATGAAGAAGAAGGACATATGAAGCCTTTGGCCAGATTTTCATCAATATACTCCTTTAAGGCTTGAAGCTCAGGTGCTGCCAAAGGGTATACATGACCAAAAGGAATATCTGCCCCAGGAAGCAACTCAATGGAACAGTCATAATGCCTGTGTGGAGGAAGTTGATCTGCATTCTTCTTGTCACAGAGGTCAGAGAACTCTTTATATGCTGGAGGTAAAGAAGATACCTGTACATGTGGTTCCGTAGCCGTGGACTCAGGGACAGCTTCTGTTAACGTTGAGTTGCTCCTTGTTGGAAAGATAGTCTCCTTTGTTTCCCAGTTGATAATTGGGTTCTGAGAACGCAACCAAGGAATGCATAATATCACAGGAAAATGAGGAGAAAAAATTAGCAAGAAAGAAAGTTGCTCCTGATGATTAGGCTCCAACAAAATTTTAAGGGGTACGGTCTCCTGATCCACAGGCCCAGAGATTAAAGGTGACCCATCCTCTGTTTCCATGATAATTGGAGAGGCTCTTTGCTGAATTTTAATACCATGTTCCTTGGCAAATGTGAGATCCATGAAATTGCCACCTGCACCAGAGTCAATCATAGCTGAACTGGAAATCCACTGTCCTGAACACAGG
The DNA here is from genome assembly GCF_051348905.1 of Ranitomeya variabilis. Lineage (NCBI taxonomy): Eukaryota > Metazoa > Chordata > Amphibia > Anura > Dendrobatidae > Ranitomeya > Ranitomeya variabilis. The sequence goes on along the minus strand of NC_135234.1, from coordinate 150,447,738 downwards.
ATCTTAATAGGGAGAGAACAGTGAGAGTTCTTTTCCTTCAGCTCCTTGGGGGGTGAAGTCATAGAAAGTGAATGGAATACAGCGTTTAAAGGCAGGCTACATTCAGAGATGTCAGATTCATCATCACAGTTGTCATACTCCCCTATTGCTGCTAGCACCTTGTTAGGCCGTCTAGGACACTTATGACAATTGATCAAGAAGTGGTCAGACTGGCCGCAGTAGAAACATAGACTTTCACGAAGGTGATGCTCCCGGCACTCATTGATCTCACGTCTCTGAATGGAATCAATTTGCATGGGCACTTCCTCGACTTCCCGAGATGTTTTACCTGCAGGCTCTTTGGAAGGAAGGGAAAAGTTAGGAATACGGTTATATGCAGCAAATTTCTCCTGCCTACGCTCAGTAAGGCGAATGTCTATGCGCACACAATGCTGTATAAATGTCTCTAGTTCTTGTGGTGACTCTGAGCGAGCTAGTTCATCTTTTATAATACTAGACAGACTCCTTTTAAAAATAGGCAATTGTGCCTAACTGTCCCAATTGGTATCTACCGCCAATCTCCTGAATTCAGTGGCATACTCAATAACAGAACGTTTAGCCTGGAGTAAAGACAACAAAGCAGATTCAGCAGTTGCACGGTGATTAGGGTCATCAAACATTAATGCCATAGAGGCCAAGAAATCATCCAAGTCATTTAACCGTGGGTCACGAGACTCAATCATCGGATTCGCCCAGGCGAGCGCTCGTGAGGTCAGTAGCATTATTACACACAATACTTTGGATCTATCAGTAGGAAAATGGTCAGCATGCACATCAAAATATAGCATACATTGATTCACAAAGCCACAAAATTTGTCACGATCACCATTAAATCTGAATGGGGGCAACTTAGGTGGGCTAGCTGGTGGCGGTTGCCCAGAGGGTAAAGTCACTTGTGCAGCTATTTGCGTGCTTATGTCCTGAAAAGCCCATCCATACTGGGACTCTATGCCAGCAAGTTTGTTTTCCTGGGCTGCCATGCGATTGCTTAAGTCCTGCAAAGATTGTCCAAACACTTGTTGATTGTGTTCAAAGCTTCCAAACTTCTTTTGCAGACCTTCCACATCTTTCTGCAGTGATCTAATTATGGAAAACACCTGCTCTAATCTGCTCTCTGCAGTCATTGTTCCAGCAGTCTCCTTTTTTTATGGCTAGATTATCCTGTAATAATTATAGGGGATAATTCAGGAGACTCTTTGCGTGGAACAAGACAACAGGACACAGTTTTATAAGAGGTAAAGTTTATATTATCACACGGTGATTCAAACAGGTCCAGAGAGAAACTCAAGTCCACAACACTTGGTGCAAAAAATAAACGCAGCTTAGCAGTCAATAGGAAACTTCAGAGGTAGATGCAAACAAACAGAAAGTCTATGAAGCACAGTTATACTTGAGGAAACTTGACACGAATAGATCCTTGACATAGTCCAGACACAGATAGATATGCTATTAGGCAGATCAAATCATATCTTAGCTCAACCAGGGAGGCCTGGTTAATAGTCTCAGGTTCTGCAGAGCAGAAACAGCTTACATGTCCAGCAAATGCAGATGGAAGTAACACGAGCAGCAGATGAAGGAGGATTACTGAACACTGGTGTATGCAGCAGGAACTCAGAGCAGAGTGGCAGGATCTCCAACACAGGTTCACAGGAGCAGGTGCAGGTGCAAGGCCAGGGAGTAATCAGGAGCTGGATGCAAAGCAGAATAATCTAGCACAGACTGAAGGCTGGGGTGGAGTTTTATAGCAGGAAGACAAGTGCACATGAGACCAAAGACGCCATGTTGGAAAGGGGCAGTAATGCACAAAAGGCAAAAAAATGTTCAGAGTCCTGACAACCACTCTTTAGGCACATGGCAGGGCTCGGAATGGAAGGAGCATCATTTGAGATTTTGAATGTAAAATTGGCTGGAATCGAGGGCGGACACCATGTCGCGTTTGGAGAAACCTTGTTGTGCCTAAACAGTGGAAAACCCCTACAATTGACCCCATTTTGGAAACTAGACCCCTCAAGGGACTTATTTCGATGTTTGTTGAGCACCTGAACCCCCAAGTGCTTCACATAAGTTTATAATTTAGAGCCATGAAAATTAAAAATCACATTTTTTTCACAAAAATCACCTTTAACCCCAATTTTTTTTATTTTAACAAAGGTAGCAGGAGAAATTCTTTCTCCTGAGTATGTTGATACCCCATGTGTGGAGTAAGACCACTGTTTTGGCGCACAGCAGGGCTCAGATGGGAAGGAGCATTGTTTCATATTTTGAATGTAAAATTGTCTGGAATCAAGTGCGGATGCCATATTGCGTTTGGAGAACCCTTGTTGTGCCTAAAGAGTGGAAACCCCCCACACAAGTGACCCTATATTGGAAGCTAGACCCCACAAGGGACTTATCTAGATGTTTCATGAGTGCCTTGAACCCCCAGGTTCTTCACATAAGTTTATAACGTAGAGCCGTGAAAATTAAAAATCACATTTTTCAACAAAAATCATCTGTTAGCACCAATTTTTTTTATTTTAACAGAGTTGCAGGAGAAAATGGACTCCAAAAATTGTTGGGCAAATTCTCCTGAATACGCCAATGCCCCATGTGTGCAGGAAGATCACTGTTTGGGTGCTCGGCAGGACCTGGAAGGAAAGAAGTAAGGTTTGACGTTTTGAGCACAAAATTGGATGTAAACGAGAGCAGATTCCAAGTCACTTTTGGAGGGCCCCTGATGTGCCTAAACAGTGGAAACCCCCTACAAGAGATTCCATTTTGGAAACTAGACCCCTGAAGGAACTTACCGAAGTTTACAACAGAGCTAAAAAAATGTTAAAAAAAACACATTTCTCAAGGGTAACAGGAGGAAATGGACCACAAATTCTGTTGTGAAATTTCTGCCAATATCCCATGTGTGGGTGAAAACTACATTTGAAACACAGTGCAAAGCTCAAAAGGGAAGGAGCGTCATATTATAGTGCAGATTTCACTATTATGATTTGAGGGTGCCATGACCCACTGGGAGAGCCCCTGAGGTGCCAAAACAGCAGAACTCCTCATAAATGACCCCATTTTACAAAATACACCTCTAGATGAATTAATCTAGGATTGAAGTGATTATTTTGACACCATCGGTGTGTCACAGAATTTTAAACCATTGGGCAGTGAAGAAAAAATGATTATATTTTTACCAGAAAAAATTTTTGTTTTAGCCCCAGATTTAACAGTTTCACACAAGTGGGTAAAATTAGCACCAGAATTTGCAGCATTTGTCCCAAAATTTCTGCTGAATATAGAAATACCCTATATATGGCTGCACAGTACTGCTTAGTCATATGGAGAGTCTCGGAAGGGATGGAATGCTATTTGCCTCCTGGAGTGCAGATTTACCTAGAATAGTTTGCTGACTCCATAAACAGAGCCCCTAAGTGCTAGATAGCATAATCCCCCCAAGTGACCCCATTTTTTAAAATATACTGCTGCCAAATGTGAATGCTAAAGGTGGTTTATGCACACTTCGGCTCAGAAGGTAGGGAAGCATTTAAATTTGAGAGTGCAGAATTCACTGATTTTCTTTTGGTGATGCAAGGAGACATTTTGCTTTTCCAGAGCCTTTGTTATGCCAGTAACATGCAATCCCCCTTTATTTCCCTTAACAGATGACGAACCTGAGTTGAGACTTGCTTTTTTGTGGATTGAGTTGAAGCTTTTATTGGGACATTTTTGATAACACTTGGTATCACCTTTATCCGGCACTCTACACTGAGCACTTACTTTGGGGTTTCTGTTGTGAATTAGACTTTTTTGGCTCCCTCTTGTGGTCACTAGTGATATGACTCTGGGATTGTCTTTCCTCAGTTTGGCACCCACCTGGGTCGTTAGTCCAGGGGTGTTGCTATATAAACTTCCTGAATTCTCAGTCTGGTGCCTGGCATCGTTGTAATCAGTTCCTTTCTGTTTGCTCCTGTCTGCTGGTCCTGGATCTTGCAAAATTAAGCTAAGTCCTGCTTCTTTGTTTTTTGGTTTTTGCTTTGCTCTTATTTTTTGTCCAGCTTGTACTAAATGTGATTCCTGATTTTGCTGGAAGCTCTAGGGGGCTGGTATTCTCACCCCGGGCCGTTAGACGGTTCAGGGGTTCTTGAATATCCAGCGTGGATATTTTTGATAGGGTTTTTGCTGACCGTATAAGTCATCTTACTATATTCTGCTATTAGTCAGTGGGCCTCTCTTTGCTAAATATCTAGTTCATTCTTACGTTTGTCTTTTCTTCTTACCTCACCGTTATTATTTGTTGGGGGCTTGTATCCAACTTTTGGGGTCTTTTCTCTGGAGGCAAGAAAGGTCTTTCTTTTCCCTTCTAGGGTTAGTTAGTTCTCCGGCTGGCGCGAGACGTCTAGAACCAACGTAGGCACGTTCCCCGGCTGCTGCTATTTGTGGTGCTAGGATTAGATATACGGTCAGCCCAGTTACCACTGCCCTATGAGCTGGTTTTTTGTGTTTGCAGACTTGGTATTTACTTTTGAGACCCTCTGCCATTGCTGTCATAACAGTATGCCAGGCCGAAGTTGAATGTTTAATGCATTGCAGAAGTGGGATAATAAGAAAGGAAATTCTGAGTTTTTTTTTTTTCCCTCTCTTTCTTCCTCCCCTTTACCTCTGAGTGGCTTGAGCTTGCTGCAGACATGAATGTCCAGACCTTGATTACAAGTGTAGATCAGCTTGCTGCTCGTGTGCAGGGCATACAAGATTTTGTTACCAGTAGTCCTATGTCTGAACCTGAAATACCTATTCCTGAACTGTTCTCTGGAGACCGATTTAAGTTTAGGAATTTCAGGAATAATTGTAAATTGTTTCTATCTCTGAAACCCCGTTCATCTGGAGACTCAGCTCAGCAAGTTAAAATTGTTATATCTTTCTTACGGGGCGACCCTCAGGATTGGGCTTTCTCGCTAGCGCCAGGAGATTCGGCATTGGCAAATATTGATGCGTTTTTTCTGGCGCTCGGATTGCTTTACGAGGAACCCAATCTTGAAATTCAGGCAGAAAAATCCTTGCTGGCTATTTCTCAGGGCCAGGATGAAGCTGAAGTGTACTGCCAAAAATTTCGGAAATGGTCCGTGCTTACTCAGTGGAATGAGTGTGCTCTGGCCGCAAATTTCAGAAATGGCCTTTCTGAAGCCATTAAGAATGTGATGGTGGGTTTCTCCATTCCTACAAGTCTGAATGATTCCATGGCGCTGGCTATTCAAATTGACCGGCGTTTGCGGGAGCGCAAAGCCGCTAATCCTCTGGTGGTGTTGTCTGAACAAACACCTGATTTAATGCAATGTGGTAAAATTCAGACTAGAAATGAACGGAAAAATCATAGACATCAGAATGGGTTGTGTTTTTACTGTGGTGATTCTACACGTTATATCAGCATGCTCTAAACGCCTAACAAGGTTTGTTAGTCCTGTCGCCATTGGTAATTTGCAACCTAAATTTATTTTGTCTGTGACTTTAATTTGCTCATTGTCCTCCTACCCTGTTATGGCGTTTGTGGATTCAGGTGCTGCCCTGAGTCTTATGGATCTGTCATTTGCCAAGCGCTGTGGTTTTGTTCTTGAGCCGTTGGTAAATCCTATCCCTCTTAGAGGTATCGATGCTATGCCATTGGCGGAAAATAAACCGCAGTTTTGGACACAGGTAACCATGTGCATGACTCCTGAACATCGGGAGGTGATTCGTTTTCTTGTTCTGCATAAAATGCATGATTTGGTCGTTTTGGGTCTGCCATGGTTACAGACCCATAATTCAGTCTTGGATTGGAAGGCAATGTCTGTGTCAAGTTGGGGCTGTCAGGGAATTCATGGTGATTTCTCGCCGGTGTCTATTGCTTCCTCTACTCCTTCGGAAGCTCCTGAGTATTTGTCTGATTATCAGGATGTATTCAGCGAGTCCAGGTCCAGTGCTCTGCCTCCTCATAGGGACTATGACTGCGCTATAGATTTGATTCCAGATAGTAAATTTCCTAAGGGAAGATTATTTAATCTGTCTGTACCTGAGCATACCGCAATGCGTTCGTATATCAAGGAATCTCTAGAGAAGGGGCATATCCGTCCATCGTCTTCCCCTCTTGGTGCGGGATTTTTTTTTGTGGCCAAGAAGGACGGATCTTTGAGACTTTGTATTGACTATCGGCTTCTGAATAAAATCACTGTTAAATTTCAGTATCCTTTGCCTCTGTTGTCGGACTTGTTTGCCCGGATTAAAGGTGCCAAGTGGTTCACCAAGATAGATCTTCGTGGTGCATACAACCTTGTGCGCATTAAGCAAGGAGATGAATGGAAAACTGCATTTAATACGCCCGAAGGTCATTTTGAGTACTTGGTGATGCCTTTTGGGCTCTCTAATGCTCCTTCAGTGTTTCAGTCCTTTATGCATGATATTTTCCGGAAGTATCTGGATAAATTTATGATTGTTTATCTGGATGATATTCTGGTTTTTTCTGATGATTGGGACTCGCATGTGGAGCAGGTCAGGATGGTGTTTCAGGTTTTGCGTGAGAATGCTTTGTTTGTTAAGGGCTCAAAGTGTCTCTTTGGAGTACAGAAAGTTCCCTTTTTGGGTTTTATTTTTTCCCCTTCTGCGGTGGAGATGGACCCAGTGAAGGTCCGAGCTATTCATGATTGGACTCAACCCACGTCAGTTAAGAGTCTTCAGAAGTTCTTGGGTTTTGCTAACTTCTACCATCGTTTTATCGCTAACTTTTCTAGCGTTGTTAAACCTTTGACGGATATGACCAAGAAAGGTTCAGATGTTTCTAACTGGGCTCCTGCAGCCGTGGAAGCTTTCCAAGAGTTGAAGCGCCGGTTTACTTCTGCGCCTGTTTTGTGCCAGCCTGATGTCTCACTTCCCTATCAGGTTGAAGTGGATGCTTCTGAGATTGGGGCAGGGGCCGTTTTGTCGCAGAGAGGCCCTGGTTGCTCTGTAATGAGATCATGTGCTTTTTTCTCTAGGAAGTTTTCGCCTGCTGAGCGGAATTATGATGTTGGCAATCGGGAGTTGTTGGCCATGAAGTGGGCATTTGAGGAGTGGCGTCATTGGCTCGAGGGTGCTAAGCATCGTGTGGTGGTCTTGACTGATCACAAAAATCTGATGTATCTCGAGTCTGCTAAACGCCTGAATCCTAGACAGGCCCGTTGGTCATTGTTTTTCTCCCGTTTTGACTTTGTGGTCTCGTATTTACCAGGTTCAAAGAATGTGAAGGCTGATGCTCTTTCAAGGAGCTTTGTGCCTGACTCTCCTGGAGTCGCAGAACCAGTTGGTATTCTTAAAGAGGGAGTTATTTTGTCAGCCATTTCTCCGGATTTGCGACGTGTGTTGCAGAGATTTCAGGCTGGTAGACCTGACTCTTGTCCACCTGACAGACTGTTTGTTCCTGATAAGTGGACCAGCAGAGTCATTTCCGAGGTTCATTCCTCGGTGTTGGCAGGGCATCCGGGAATTTTTGGCACCAGAGATTTGGTGGCTAGGTCCTTTTGGTGGCCTTCCTTGTCACGGGATGTGCGGTCTTTTGTGCAGTCCTGTGGGACTTGTGCTCGAGCTAAGCCTTGCTGTTCTCGTGCCAGCGGGTTGCTCTTGCCCTTGCCTGTCCCGAAGAGGCCTTGGACACACATTTCCATGGATTTCATTTCAGATCTTCCGGTGTCTCAGGGCATGTCTGTCATCTGGGTGGTATGTGATCGCTTTTCCAAGATGGTCCATTTGGTATCTTTGCCTAAGCTGCCTTTCTCTTCCGATCTGGTTCCTTTGTTCTTTCAGAATGTGGTTCGTTTACACGGCATTCCTGAGAATATTGTGTCTGACAGAGGATCCCAGTTTGTTTCCAGGTTCTGGCGATCCTTTTGTGCTAAGATGGGCATTGATTTGTCGTTTTCGTCTGCCTTTCATCCTCAGACTAATGGACAAACGGAGCGAACTAATCAGACTCTGGAGGCTTATTTGAGGTGTTTTGTTTCTGCTGATCAGGATGATTGGGTGACCTTCTTGCCGTTGGCTGAGTTTGCCCTTAATAATCGGGCTAGTTCCACTACTTTGGTTTCGCCATTTTTCTGCAACTCTGGTTTCCATCCTCATTTTTCCTCGGGACATTTGGAGCCTTCTGACTGTCCTGGGGTAGATTCCGTGGTGGATAGGTTGCAGCAGATTTGGAATCATGTGGTGGACAACTTAAAGTTGTCACAGGAGAAGGCTCAGCGTTTTGCCAACCGCCGCCGCGGTGTGGGTCCCCGACTTCGTGTTGGGGATTTGGTATGGCTGTCTTCTCGATTTGTTCCTATGAAGGTCTCCTCTCCTAAATTTAAGCCTCGCTTCATCGGTCCTTGCAAGATATTGGAAATCCTTAATCCTGTGTCCTTTCGCTTGGATCTTCCGGTGTCGTTTGCCATTCACAACATGTTCCATAGGTCTTTGTTGCGGCGGTACGTTGTACCTGTGGTTCCTTCTGTTGAGCCTCCTGCTCCGGTCTTGGTTGAGGGCGAGTTGGAGTATGTGGTGGAGAAGATCTTGGATTCTCGTCTCTCCAGGCGTAGGCTTCAGTATCTGGTCAAGTGGAAGGGCTATGGTCAGGAGGATAATTCCTGGGTGGTTGCCTCTGATGTGCATGCGGCCGATTTAGTTCGTGCCTTTCACGCTGCTCATCCTGATCGCCCTGGTGGTCTTGGTGAGGGTTCGGTGACCCCTCCTTAAAGGGGGGGTACTGTTGTGAATTAGACTTTTTTGGCTCCCTCTTGTGGTCACTAGTGATATGACTCTGGGATTGTCTTTCCTCAGTTTGGCACCCACCTGGGTCGTTAGTCCAGGGGTGTTGCTATATAAACTTCCTGAATTCTCAGTCTGGTGCCTGGCATCGTTGTAATCAGTTCCTTTCTGTTTGCTCCTGTCTGCTGGTCCTGGATCTTGCAAAATTAAGCTAAGTCCTGCTTCTTTGTTTTTTGGTTTTTGCTTTGCTCTTATTTTTTGTCCAGCTTGTACTAAATGTGATTCCTGATTTTGCTGGAAGCTCTAGGGGGCTGGTATTCTCCCCCCGGGCCGTTAGACGGTTCGGGGGTTCTTGAATATCCAGCGTGGATATTTTTGATAGGGTTTTTGCTGACCGTATAAGTCATCTTACTATATTCTGCTATTAGTCAGTGGGCCTCTCTTTGCTAAATATCTAGTTCATTCTTACGTTTGTCTTTTCTTCTTACCTCACCGTTATTATTTGTTGGGGGCTTGTATCCAACTTTTGGGGTCTTTTCTCTGGAGGCAAGAAAGGTCTTTCTTTTCCCTTCTAGGGTTAGTTAGTTCTCCGGCTGGCGCGAGACGTCTAGAACCAACGTAGGCACGTTCCCCGGCTGCTGCTATTTGTGGTGCTAGGATTAGATATACGGTCAGCCCAGTTACCACTGCCCTATGAGCTGGTTTTTTGTGTTTGCAGACTTGGTATTTACTTTTGAGACCCTCTGCCATTGGGGTCATAACAGTTTTCCCTCTAAACCTCTGAGTGATGTGACAGATGAAACCCCGAGGGATCCATTCACTATAATAAGGCAGCAGAGTTGAATGATAATTTTTATTATACATTTTTATAGCGCCATTTATTCCATGGCGCTTTACATGTGAAAAGGGGCAAATATAGACAAATACAAGTAAACATGAGCAAAAAAAACAAGGCATACAGGTACATAAGGAGGGAGGACCCTGCCCCCGAGGGCTCACAGTCTGCAGGGGATGAGTGAGGATACACTAGGAGAAGGTAGAGCTGGCTGTGTGGTGGTTAAGTAGGTTGAGGATCACTGCAGGCTGTAGGCTTGTTGGAAGAGGTGAGTCTTCAGGTTCTTTTTGAAGGTTTCTATGGTAGATGAGAGTCTGATGTGTTGTGGTAGAGAGTTCCAGAGTATGGGGGAAGCACGGGAGAAGTCTTGGATGCGGTTGTGGGAAGAAGAGATAAGAGGGGTGTAGAGAAGAAGATCTTGAGAGGATTGGAGGTTGCATGTAGGTAAGTACCGGGAGATCATGTCACAGATGTATGGAGGAGACAGGTTGTGGATGGCTTTGTATGTCATTGTAAGGGTTTTCAACTGGAGTCTCTGGGCAATAGGAAGCCAGTGAAGGGCTTTGCATAGGGGAGAGGCTGAGGAATAGCAGGGAGACAGGTAGATTAGTTGGGCAGCAGTGTGTAGGATGGATTGGAGTGGTGCCAGAATGCTAGAGGGGAGGCCAGAGAGCAAGAGGTTGCAGTTGTCAAGGTGGGAGATGGTAAGGTCATTCACTAGCGTTTTTGTGGTGTCACGGTCAAGGAATGCTCGGATCCGGGAGATATTTTTGAGTTTGAGATGGCAGGAGGATGCAAGGGCTTGGATATGTGGCTTGAAAGAGAGGGCAGAGTCGAGGATCATCCCAAGGCATCGGGCTTGTGGGACTGGGGAAAGTGAGCAGCCATTGACATTGATAGATAGGTCTGGTGGAGGGGTAGAGTGAGATAGGGAAAGATGGTGAATTCTGTTTTGTCCATGTTCAGTTTTTGAAAGCAAGCAGAAAAGAAGGCCGAGATAGCAGACAGACAGTGTGGGATTTTGGTAAGTAAGGAGGTGAGGTCAAGTCCGGATAGGCAGATCTGCGTGTCATCGGCGTAGAGATGATACTGCATACCATGGGATCCTATGAGCTGTCCCAGGCCAAAGGTGTAGATGGAGATGAATAGGGATCCTAGAACAGAGCCTTGAGGAACACCGACAGACAAGGGGTGGAGTGAGGAAGGGGGGAGGGAGACACTGAATGTGCGGTCTGTCAAATATTATGAGATCCAGGGTAGGGCCAAGTCTGTGATGCCAAGAGATGAGAGGATCTGTAGCAGAAGGGAGTGGTCCGCAGTGTCAAATGTCCTTAATGTTCTTAATGAAGACAAGTCTGCAGATGCTGCAGGCTATGGTAACATATTTATGCCATGCAGGCAGCTCACAGTAGCACCTGCAACACACTGTCTGTTTTTGTGTTGCAAAATAGCTTCTGGAACACTTTGGAAAAATGGCCATACTACTTGTACCATAATTGATCCTTTATATACTGTAAGTTGAACATAGAAGCCACATACCAAGCCTAAGGAATTTTAGAGGTTCTGCACAAACCATGAGGGGGAATTTGCAAGGCATTGGGCTTTCATCCAGATATCTAAATACAGTTATATCATTGATCTCATTCAAATACCTACAAAGGCAATTATGGTGCATAGAAAGATTGTACTGAAAGCTGACATGGAAGTTTATCTTCTTCAGCAATGAACAAACTCGAACTGTAAAGTTTGGGGTTCGCATCGGACATAGGTGTCCAATATCGGACCCAGAACATGGAAATTTAACGGGCTATCCAGTTTCTTATTTGGATTAGGATGCCTAATAAAATTTGTTGAAAGGCTGAAGCCTCTGCGTGTACTCTGCAAACCCGCCTGTGGGAGTACTGTTCCAGAAAGCCTCTGTGTACTCTGCAGCCGTGTCTATATGGGTAGTGTGCCAAAGATATAATTCTACTCTTCAGTCATATCTTTGCCATTTTTGTTTAAAAAATGTACACTACTGCTGTATCTATACGAGTGGTGTGCCAAAAAATAGTTCTACTGTGCAGCCATATCTTTGTCATTTTTGGTCCAAAAAAGGGGCAACGTATCTCCTTATGGAAAGTGACATACTGTTATGACCCCAATGGCGAGGGTCTCAGAGGAACGTGGAAGTCTGCAGAATACAAAAATCCAGCTCATAGGGCAGTGGTAACTGGGTTGACCATATATCTACTCCTAACGCCAACACTAGAAGTAGCCGGGGATCATTCCTACGTTGATTCTAGATGACACGCGCCAGCCGGAGAATCTAGCTACCCCTAGTAGAGGAAAACAAAGACCTTTCTTGCCTCCAGAGAAGGGGACCCCAAAGCTGGATAGAAGCCCCCCACAAATAATGACGGTGAGGTAAGAGGAAATGACAAACACAGAAATGAACCAGGTTTAGCACAGAGAGGCCCGCTTACTGATAGCAGAATAAAGAAAGGTAACTTATATGGTCAACAAAAACCCTATCAAAATCCACACTGGAAATTCAAGAACCCCCGAACCGTCTAACGGTCCGGGGGGAGAACACCAGCCCCCTAGAGCTTCCAGCAAAGGTCAGGAAATAGATTAGGAACAAGCTGGACAAAAATACAAAACCAAAACAAATAGCAAAAAGCAAAAGGCAGACTTAGCTGATATAACTGGAACCAGGATCAGTAGACAAGAGCACAGCAGACTAGCTCTGATAACTACGTTGCCAGGCATAGAACTGAAGGTCCAGGGAGCTTATATAGCAACACCCCTAACTAACGACCCAGGTGCGGATAAAAGGAATGACAGAAAAACCAGAGTCAAAAAACTAGTAACCACTAGAGGGAGCAAAAAGCAAATTCACAACAGTACCCCCCCCTTAGTGAGGGGTCACCGAACCCTCACCACGACCACCAGGGCGATCAGGATGAGCGGCATGAAAGGCACAAACTAAATCGGCCGCATGAACATCAGAGGCGACCACCCAGGAATTATCCTCCTGACCATAGCCCTTCCACTTGACCAGGTACTGAAGCCTCCGCCTGGAGAGGCGAGAATCCAAGATCTTCTCCACCACGTACTCCAACTCGCCCTCAACCAACACCGGAGCAGGAGGCTCAGCAGAAGGAACTACAGGCACAATGTACCGCCGCAACAAGGACCTATGAAATACATTGTGAATAGCAAACGACACAGGAAGATCCAGACGAAAAGATACAGGATTAAGGATTTCCAATATCTTGTAAGGCCCAATAAAACGAGGTTTAAATTTGGGAGAGGAGACCTTCATAGGAACAAAGCGGGAAGAAAGCCATACCAAATCCCCAACGCGTAGTCGGGGACCCACACCGCGGCGGCGGTTGGCAAAGCGCTGAGCCTTCTCCTGTGACAACTTCAAGTTGTCCACCACATGATTCCAGATCTGCTGCAACCTATCCACCACAGAATCCACCCCAGGACAGTCAGAAGGCTCCACATGACCCGAAGAAAAGCGAGGATGGAAACCAGAGTTGCAGAAAAAAGGCGAAACCAAGGTGGCGGAACTAGCCCGATTATTAAGGGCAAACTCAGCCAACGGCAAGAATGTCACCCAATCGTCCTGATCAGCAGAGACAAAACACCTCAAATAAGCCTCCAAAGTCTGATTGGTTCGCTCCGTCTGTCCATTAGTCTGAGGATGGAAAGCAGACGAAAACGACAAATCAATGCCCATCCTACTACAAAAGGATCGCCAGAACCTGGAAACGAACTGGGATCCTCTGTCTGACACAATATTCTCAGGGATGCCGTGCAAACGAACCACGTTCTGGAAAAACACAGGAACCAGATCGGAAGAGGAAGGCAGCTTAGGCAAAGGAACCAAATGGACCATCTTGGAGAAGCGATCACATATCACCCAGATAACGGACATGCCCTGAGATAGCGGAAGATCAGAAATGAAATCCATGGAGATATGTGTCCAAGGTCTCTTCGGGACAGGCAAGGGCAAGAGCAAACCGCTGGCACGAGAACAGCAAGGCTTAGCTCGAGCACAAGTCCCACAGGACTGCACAAATGACCGCACATCCCTTGACAAGGAAGGCCACCAAAAGGACCTGGCCACCAGATCTCTGGTGCCAAAAATTCCCGGGTGACCTGCCAACACCGAGGAATGAACCTCGGAAATGACTCTGCTGGTCCACTTATCCGGGACAAACAGTCTGTCAGGTGGACAAGACTCAGGCCTATCAGCCTGAAATCTCTGCAACACACGTCACAGATCCGGAGAAATAGCTGACAAGATAACTCCATCTTTAAGAATACCAACAGGATCCGCGACTCCAGGAGCATCAGGCACAAAGCTCCTAGAAAGAGCATCGGCCTTCACATTCTTTGAACCTGGTAAATACGAGACAACAAAATCAAAGCGGGAGAAAAACAATGACCAGCGGGCCTGTCTCGGATTAAGGCGTTTAGCAGACTCGAGATACATCAGATTTTTGTGATCAGTCAAGACCACCACACGATGCTTAGCACCCTCGAGCCAATGACGCCACTCCTCAAATGCCCATTTCATGGCCAACAACTCCCGATTGCCCACATCATAATTTCGCTCGGCAGGCGAAAACTTCCTAGAGAAAAAGGCACAAGGTTTCATAACAGAGCAACCAGGGCCTCTCTGCGACAAAACGGCCCCTGCCCCAATCTCCGAAGCATCCACCTCAACCTGAAAGGGAAGTGAGACGTCAGGCTGGCACAAAACAGGCGCCGAAGTAAACTGGCGTTTCAACTCCTGGAAAGCCTCCACGGCAGCAGGAGCCCAGTTAGCTACATCGGAGCCCTTCTTGGTCATATCCGTCAAAGGTTTCACAATGCTAGAAAAATTAGCGATAAAACGACGGTAGAAGTTAGCGAAGCCCAAGAACTTCTGAAGACTCTTAACTGACGAGGGCTGAGTCCAATCAAGAATAGCTCGGACCTTGACTGGGTCCATCTCCACAGCAGAAGGGGAAAAAATGAACCCCAAAAAGGGAACCTTCTGTACACCAAAGAGACACTTTGAGCCCTTGACAAACAAAGAATTTTCACGCAAAATTTTAAAGACCAACCTGACCTGCTCCACATGCGAATCCCAATCATCAGAAAAAACCAAAATATCATCCAGATAAACAATCAAAAATTTATCCAGATACTTCCGGAAAATGTCATGCATAAAGGACTGAAAAACTGAAGGCGCATTGGAGAGCCCAAAAGGCATCACCAAGTACTCAAAATGACCTTCGGGCGTATTGAATGCGGTTTTCCATTCATCACCTTGCTTAATGCGCACAAGGTTGTACGCACCACGAAGGTCTATCTTGGTGAACCACTTGGCACCCTTAATCCGGGCAAACAAGTCAGACAACAGCGGTAAAGGATACTGAAATTTGACAGTGATCTTATTTAAAAGCCGATAATCAATACAAGGTCTCAAAGATCCGTCCTTTTTTGCCACAAAAAAGAATCCCGCACCAAGAGGGGAAGAAGACGGACGAATATGTCCTTTCTCCAGAGACTCCTTGATATATGAACGCATAGCGGTATGTTCAGGTACCGACAGATTAAACAGTCTTCCCTTAGGAAATTTACTGCCTGGGATCAAATCTATAGCACAGTCACAGTCCCTATGAGGAGGCAGTGCACTGGACTCAGACTCACTGAAGACATCCTGATAATCAGACAAATACTCCGGAACTTCCGAAGGCGTAGAAGAAGCAATAGACACAGGCAGGGAATCCCCATGAATACCATGACAGCCCCAACTTGAGACTGACATAGCCTTCCAGTCCAGGACTGGATTATGGGTCTGTAACCATGGCAGCCCTAAAACAACCAAATCATGCATTTTATGTAAAACCAGGAAACGTATCACCTCGCGGTGTTCAGGAGTCATGCACATGGTAACCTGTGTCCAATACTGCGGTTTATTTGCTGCCAATGGTGTAGCATCAATACCCCTAAGAGGAATAGGATTTTCTAATGGTTCAAGAGTAAAACCACAGCGCTTAGCAAATGAGAGATCCATGAGACTCAGGGCAGCACCTGAATCTACAAACGCCATGACAGGATAAGATGACAGTGAGCAAATCAAAGTTACAGACAGAATAAATTTAGGTTGCAAATTACCAACGGTGACAGGACTAACAACCTTAGCTATACGTTTAGAGCATGCTGAGATAACATGTGTAGAATCACCACAGTAGTAGCACAAGCCATTCCGGCGTCTATGAATTTTCCGCTCATTTCTAGTCAGGATTCTATCACATTGCATTAAATCAGGTGTCTGTTCAGACAACACCATGAGGGAATTTGTGGTTTTTCTATCACATTGCACCGAATTAGGTGTCTGTTCAGACAACACCATGAGGGAATTTGCGGTTTTGCGCTCCCGCAACCGCCGGTCAATTTGAATAGCCAGTGCCATAGTATCATTCAGACCTGTGGGAATGGGAAAACCCACCATAACATTCTTAATGGCTTCAGAAAGGCCATTTCTAAAATTAGCGGCTAGTGCACACTCGTTCCAATGTGTCAGCACGGACCATTTCCGAAATTTTTGGCAATACACTTCAGCCTCGTCCTGCCCTTGAGACATAGCCAGCAAGGCCTTTTCTGCCTGAATCTCAAGATTGGGTTCCTCATAAAGTAAACCGAGCGCCAGAAAAAACGCATCAAGATCAGCCAATGCCGGATCTCCTGGCGCCAGCGAAAAAGCCCAATCCTGAGGGTCGCCCCGTAAGAACGAAATAACAATTTTTACTTGCTGAGCAGAATCTCCAGATGAACAGGGTCTCAGGGACAAAAACAATTTACAATTATTCACGAAATTCCTAAACTTAAACCTGTCTCCGGAAAACAGTTCAGGAATCGGTATTTTAGGTTCTGACCTAGGATTTCTGATAACATAGTCTTGTATGCCCTGCACACGAGTAGCCAGCTGGTCCACACTTGTAATCAAGGTCTGGACATTCATGTCTGCAGCAAGCATAGCCACTCTGAGGTAAAGGGGAAGAAGAAAAAAAAAAAAAAAAAAAAAAATCAGAATCTTCTTTCTTATAATCCCTCTTCTGCAATGCATTAAACATTTAATATGGGCCTGGCAAACTGTTATGACCCCAATGGCGAGGGTCTCAGAGGAACGTGGAAGTCTGCAGAATACAAAAATCCAGCTCATAGGGCAGTGGTAACTGGGTTGACCATATATCTACTCCTAACGCCAACACTAGAAGTAGCCGGGGATCATTCCTACGTTGATTCTAGATGACACGCGCCAGCCGGAGAATCTAGCTACCCCTAGTAGAGGAAAACAAAGACCTTTCTTGCCTCCAGAGAAGGGGACCCCAAAGCTGGATAGAAGCCCCCCACAAATAATGACGGTGAGGTAAGAGGAAATGACAAACACAGAAATGAACCAGGTTTAGCACAGAGAGGCCCGCTTACTGATAGCAGAATAAAGAAAGGTAACTTATATGGTCAACAAAAACCCTATCAAAATCCACACTGGAAATTCAAGAACCCCCGAACCGTCTAACGGTCCGGGGGGAGAACACCAGCCCCCTAGAGCTTCCAGCAAAGGTCAGGAAATAGATTAGGAACAAGCTGGACAAAAATACAAAACCAAAACAAATAGCAAAAAGCAAAAGGCAGACTTAGCTGATATAACTGGAACCAGGATCAGTAGACAAGAGCACAGCAGACTAGCTCTGATAACTACGTTGCCAGGCATAGAACTGAAGGTCCAGGGAGCTTATATAGCAACACCCCTAACTAACGACCCAGGTGCGGATAAAAGGAATGACAGAAAAACCAGAGTCAAAAAACTAGTAACCACTAGAGGGAGCAAAAAGCAAATTCACAACACATACAAACTCTGGCTTGTCAGGGTAAGGAGGCTTATTTGCCATGCAATGCTCCCCTGGGAAATAAAATATGCAAATTGCCTCTTCAGAGAAAAAGAGGACTTAAACTCTATAGTGCCACCTGTTGGAAGTAGCGATCCTACAAGTCACAATCAACCCTTTAACGAGTCATGCAATATGACTTAGGATAAAAGCCAAATAAGTATCTCAGTTCACAGACACGGTGTTTCTGGCTGTTGGCCCTCATCAGTGCAAAGCATGAGAACTAATTTGGCTAGATGAGAAGCTCTGGATTGGGGTCTAAGGGGCATGCAACTGGACATTCTGCATCATAGGACAAAATACTGCTGCAGAAATGATGAGTCCACAAGATGCAAATCAGCCAAGCAGTCTGACCGCCACATCCATCTCCTCCAGCTCCTTTTCCAGTTGGATCTACACTGCCTGGTTATAACTTTTTAGTTTATTTTGGGTTCATTTAATGTTCTTCTTAGTCAGTTCACTAAGAGAAGGAAAATAACCCAAAAAATAATACCCAGAAAAACACGAAAACAATTTTGGATTGCTCCTTCCTTGCCTCCCTATACCGTCACATCAACCTCTTCCTCCACTTGTACCTACTCCTTCTGGTTCTAGATTGCTAGATTTCCCTTTGATTTTGTGACTTAGCATAGGTGTTTTGCTTTTGGCCTATCTCATCACTCTGCAGGGTCTTCAATTTAAACCTCACTGCTTCCTCTTTTCCATGCCGGTTATAGCTTATAACTACCCAGTTTGGTGGTGAAGGAGTAGTCCATATTTATAACAGTTGGTTCGTTTTAACTCTAGGAGTTTTCTGCTTGGTTTTCATAGTGTGTGTATTTCTTTATCCTCTCTGATTAGGTTTGTGGCTCCTACTGTTTCTTTGTTTTCCACTTTGTTGCTGCTTGTGTATTTTTGTATGATTGAAGTCTCTTTCATCCCAGTATGCTTCTCCTGTATGTGCAGTATGTGCTATCTGTTTCTTGTCAGTCCCAAACATCCCTGAGATGAGGAGGAATTGGTACAATGTGCATTCAGAAGCATAGTAAGTTTGGAGACCCAGGCCTCTCCACCTTCAAGAGTACCCCTGGAACAAGGATAGTGAGGGCAACAGCTCCAGGGATAGTTGCTGGCACCTCCCCCTTACTTCAGACCAGCATATCTTGACACTTACTATGACTATTTAACAGCCATTTTAAAGCACCGAAGTTTGGGTCACCATTGAATTCCATTGGTTTCGGGATCGGTGAAGTGGTGAACTGCGGTAAACTCACCACTGCACCTTGAGACTTTTTCTCAGCGGTGATCTCACCAATGTCCATGCAGTTCAGTGGCCAGGCTGAGAAAACAGCCTCCATGACCAGCGGTAACCTCAGTAACATCACTGGTGGTCACTGAGGCTGAGCTTGCAGCAGCACATTCCTCAGTGGTTCTCAGCCTGGATGGTTGCATCTTGGCACCATCCAAGTTAAAAACTGTGTATCCCCAGATATGGATTACTGCGTGGGACAGAATGACGGACAAGTGAGGGATATGGTTGTTTTATTCTTCTATTTATTACAGTAGACAAGGGCTTCAATGGAATGGGTGTTAAGTGAGTATAACTGTGTTTGTTATTTTTAAATGAAAATGCTTTGTGTTTATTTACAATACAACTATAGGATTAGTGATAGAGAAGTGTCTTATAGATGCCTCTCCATTACTAATCCGTGGACATAATGTTAACCCCACAAATATGATTCCCACTTGCCACTGCCGCAGTGCAAGTGGGAAGAGCTGGGCAAAGTGCCAGAATCAGTGCATCTAAGAGATATGTTTTTGGGGGGCAGCTGCGGCATGCTATTTTTAGATAAAGGGGGCCAACATCTGTGGCCCCTTACAAGCCTGAGAATATGAGCCATGAGCAGTCTGCTTTAGCTTAGATGATTGTCAAAAATGGGGAGGACCCCACACCGCTTTTTAAAATTATTTATTTAAGCTGATAGCTGAGGGTTGCAGCCTGCAGCTGCCAGTTTTGCCTTGCTGGTTATCAAAAATGCAAAAGAACCCACATTGTTTTTTTTCATCATTTATTTAGAGTGCAGGCACCGGCACAGGCTTATGAATACTCCCATTAGCCATTTCCTGCTCTAGCTGATATTAGCGTCAGCAGGCATAAGCTGATTGGAGTAGTAGTCCCATCAGCTTATGCCAGTGACCTGAGGTAAACTTTTTACCTCTGATCATAGCTGCTGACTTACGGAGTCTTTTGACAGCATAGGAACCATGGCTCTTTGACCAACAAAAATGATTTACAGTACCGCTGATCACAGTCATCAGAACCACCGTTAAGATCACAGCCTTAGTGGAAGCTTGACCATTTACCAAATTGTGTGGAAAATTCTTGGGAATCCAAACACGAATCAGAATTTGCAACGTTCATGTTAACTTTGAGATTGGCGAACAATTTCCAAACAAGTTCACTCATCTCCACTTACAACCAGTACTTCGGCCATTTTTGCAAAGAGTACAAGAAGCCATTTTATAAAATTATAATTCCAGACTGCATGTTGCTCTTACTATGGTGAGCAGCTTGAGTGATGTAATCATGCTACAATGGCCTGCAGCATCTCAGAACTTGTCTACCATTGGCACATCTGGGATGTCATTGATTGGCAATTGCAAACAGAGCTGAAGTCAGCAGATTTTAATGATTTGCATGCTTAAGTGAATTCTGCTTAGCAAAACATTCCTTGGACAATCATTAATTACCTCATTGATAGCATGCCAAGGCGTGTAAATGTGTCTATTTCTGCTTTGTGCTCATACGCAACCTTAATAAATTGAGATGCTTTAAAAATGTTTCAATTTTTCATCATTTGTAGATCATTAACATGTTTATTGATCACATGATTTCCAAAATACCACAAACTAGAGATAAGAGGATCTTTTGACATTCAAATTTGCTGGTCTCATTATATTTTTCCCCAAAAAAATGATTTGTAGCAAATAAACCTCAATACTAAAATGTTTAAAAATATACATCAGGGACAGGAGACCGAGAGAAAACCTCTATAGGAGAGAGTGCAAGAAGATGCCATTGGCCATAAGAGTCAACAATCTAGTAGAGAAAAAGAAGACCATGCTGACCATTAGAACTTTCACTCTACAGGAGACAAGAAGTATCGTTTCTCCTTGCGGAGAGTGACATGTTAAGCACGTCGAGATGAGGAGACTTAAAGCTGCAATGCTCCTCTGGGAAATATGCAAATTGTCTCTTCAAAGAGGAAGAGGACTAGAACTCTAGTGTCAACTATTGGAAGTAGCAATCCTAACAGTCAATATCGACGCTTTAACGAGCCTTGTCACATGACTTAGGATAAAAGCCGAACCAGAATCTCAATCAAGTGTCTGCAAATTGAGATTCTGGTTCAGCTTTTATCCTAAGTCATGTGATAAGGTTCATTAAAGCGTCGACATTGACTGTTAAGATTGCTACTTCCAATAGGTGGCACTAGAGTTCTAGTCCTCTTCCTCTCTGAAGAGACAATTTGCATATTTCCCAGAGGAGCATTGCAGCTTTAAGTCTCCTCATCTCAACATGCTTAACATGTCACACTCCACAAGGAGAAACGATACTTCTTGGATCCCGGTCAGACGCCTCTCACTCAGCCAAACCAGATCTCCACTTTGCACTGGCGAGCGGCAGTACCCCGAAACACAGTGTCTGCAAATTGAGATTCTGGTTAGGCTTTTATCCTAATTCATGTAACAAGGCTCATTAAAGGGTCGACATTGAATGTTAGGATTGCTACTTTCAATAGGTGGCACTAGAGTTCTAGTCCTCTTCCTCTCTGAAGAGACAATTTGCACTCTACAGGAGAAAAAGACTTACCCAGTGACTCTGGAGTTAAAAAATGAGTGTGCTATACAAACTGGGCTCCATTGGGAATTGCTGATCTGTGATGGCCCATGTCCTGACCAACACTGTGCAGTGTATGATAATTCACTAGATGTCATAGCTGCAGGACATTTTCGGAAAGAGCACACAGTCAAGCAAAAAACAAACAAAAAACAATAGCCTGCTCTCTAAAACGTCAAAAGTGTGGAAATCGTGCCAAGTTTGGGTAATTTTTTTCTTTTTTGTGTGAATCAGATCTTCATGAAACTGCAAATATTGTGAAATTTGACTTGCACTCAATCCTCTGCAGATCAATACACTCATCTCTAGCTTCAACTTTTTTCTATGGCTGTTGCAATTTCAATGTTGAGGAATGTATAAAATATATTTTCTTTATTATATATCTACTCAGAGCTATATGATGATGGTTTAGGTATTGCAAGTTCAAATACAATGTACTCCATTACTTTCTTTTTGGTAGAAGAAATGTTATGAAAAACTTAATAATGATTGCATAAAAAGTTATGAATTACATTTTTAGCACTAAATGTGATTGTAAAAGTCAAGCACCTGGTTCACCTGCTTCTAATACCACACAGTAACTAATAAAAGTTTTGTAAATGTCTCTAGTTAAAAAGTCTTAATATAATAGGTCAGAATCTGTGAAGACCAGAAAACACATCTGTTCCAACTTAAACTTCACAAGTGTGATGATTTAATAAATTTTAAGCATTTCCTACAACTGACACAGGAAAGTGATCATAAATGTACTACTCCTTCTGCTATGATATTTTATAGCACATGTCATTTCTGGTCATCTA
This sequence comes from Ranitomeya variabilis, assembly GCF_051348905.1. NCBI lineage: Eukaryota > Metazoa > Chordata > Amphibia > Anura > Dendrobatidae > Ranitomeya > Ranitomeya variabilis. Next base: position 150,425,523 of record NC_135234.1, on the reverse strand, counting down.
GAATTTCAAGGTAGTCTTGGTGGAGGCTGCTGTAATGTTAATAATTTTATAACTAGTCTACAGTCTGTAGCATTCCACTACAAAGATGCCTGTGAATGTAAATCTTACATCCTGACAATTCTAGACCATGTCTAATGTAGTAAATGTAATGGTATCACTACATAAATTAAAACATTTGTTCTGGGTTTTTTCCATGTAAACCCTCTCTACAAAATAATATTTAACAAATGCACAAAAATATATATATTTTATCTATACATCTGTGAATAGAAGTGAATGAATCTATAAAATTTTAATGTGAAAGAAGGGGGAGCGAAATGTTGTTTATCCATGCTGCTGGTGGACAATGAAGATCCAAATGGAAGCATATTAACTCTACTGTTCTGTTCATATTGGCTATATACTTCTAATAAACAAAAGAAAAAAGAGTAGCATGCAAACAAAAGGGATCACCAGGACAATAATTTTACCAAAGATTATATATAAATTTTATTAAACCACAATGCTGAAACACTACATACCAAAGTTAAAAACATTTAAAATTTGCAAAAACATAGCAAGATATAGATATAACCTAGACCAGTAATATGATCAAGCCACAATACCACCCGCCAGGCTACCTAAGGAACCATGATGAAAGATCCCTACGTGGCTATAAATGACCACACTATAGAGTGTCCTATACTACCTGACAAGATATAGCAGGCTTCCAAGGTAGCATCCCCATTGGTAGATCAGGGCAATAGAAGATGGTAAGTAAAGCAGATGGATAAAGCAGGTGGCACCGGCCACGTAGGGATCTTTCATCATGGTTCCTTAGGTAGCCTGGCGGGTGGTATTGTGGCTTGATCATATTACTGGTCTAGGTTATATCTATATCTTGCTATGTTTTTGCAAATTTTAAATGTTTTTAACTTTGGTATGTAGTGTTTCAGCATTGTGGTTTAATAAAATTTATATATAATCTTTGCTAAAATTATTGTCCTTGTGATCCCTTTTGTTTGCATGCTACTCTTTTTTCTTTTGTTTATTGTCTTGTGCTTTTGTAGCATGCTTTAGGTGATCCCGAGTGGTTGTGCCTGCCTATCTTCTGTTGGCTATACACTTCTACTGTCCGCATCAATATGACCCAACCTATTAATGTCTATTCATTTTGACATTTAGCTACTCTAAGCGTATTATTTGAATACAAGTTGCATTATTTAACTGTATGTGAAAATGGTCGGTCAAAACAAATGAAAAACAAAAATCAAAGCTTCAGTTTTCTAAAGAAATTATAAACAAAGGGTTGCATAGGTTCACTTATTGCTGCATTTAAAGATTCGTACATTCTGCACAGAGATATTTCACATGTGCTTTTCATAAAAATTTACTATGACTAGAACATGTAATATTTGTTTTATAATGTGATGATGGACAAGTGCTGCATCTTTTCCTTTTTAGCCTTTTTCCAGTGCTGGTGGAGGTTCTTGTTGTTGAACATGCTGCTGGATACAGTTTACTATGGCTGCTGCTATTTCACTTAGAGGTTTTACTTTTTATTCCCACTGCCTCTCCATTTGTAAGAAAATGCCTAATTTGATTTTCCTTGGCTTATCTTTAGGACACATCACACCTACCACCCCCTGAACAAATGTCCTACTGTAGTATTCCTTAAATGTTGTGCTTTTTTCTTATTAATCTGTTTGTAATTTCAGCCTGAAGAAGGAGCCACTGTGCTCTGAAGCTTGCAAACATATTATTTTCTGGCTAGCCAATAAAGGTATCACTCCTAGAATACTTTTGTCACCATTGGGCAGAAAAATATTCACATCGATTTTTCTGACTAACACGGTACCACAATACAATTTGTTATTGTACATCATGATAATGGAAGATACCCCAATGTACCGATAACAGATGGATTTGAATAACCTCCTGAAGAAACTGGCACAAATGAACAGCGACATCTTCTTTCTTTCCAGATGCAAGAAGAAAACCTAATCCCTAAAGGCCTCATGATAAGGAATCCAACAAAGCATACCTATAATGCCCATTTTTCACAGAAACTTTGCTACAGATCATCTGAGAGACTGCGAAATCATCTGATTGGATTTTTCTACCACAAGAAGAGGACCATCCATAAAGAGATAAATTACCTACAGGATCGAATACAAGGACCAGGTTCATGTCTAATCAAAGAGATATTGCAGGAATTTTACAACAATTTACAACATCACCTCATTATCAAAAAGAAAAAGAAATGGATAAACTCAGGAAGAAAGCAAGTCTCAATGTAACTGAAGGTAAGCCCAATTTACAGAATCATTTTAATACATCATCCTCTTTTGTAAACCTCTCACAATATGAGCCAGCCAAGCACAGGAGAAATGTATGTTCTATCAAAGGGTCTAACATTCTGTCCTACAAAACAGCTTGATACGGCTCAGTTCTGTAGTGATATCGAGGAATTCTTTTGCAGATTGTGACTCAAAGAATTATTTCATAACCATGCAGATATTACATCACAAGACAATGTGAACGACACAGCAAAAAAGAAAAAGAGGACAAACTGGACCCGCAACCTGGGCACAACCAAACTCTGGATCACTACATTGACTGTTTCAGTAAAAACATTAAATCTGACATTTTGTACAGACACCATGAAGTACCGCAAAATATCACTATGGAGGAAAGAAAAGCCATACAATCCTTAAAGCCCAATAACAATATTACCATTAAACCAGCAGACAAAGGAGGAGCTTTAGTCATAATGAACACGACAGATTACATCCAGGAAGCAAACAGACAATTCTTTGATATAAAATACTACACTCCACTTCAGGGAGATCTGACCAAAAAATACACAGAGGAACTAACACATATCATCTATGGATTTGATTCTACGTCATCCTCAGTGCTGGAACTAATACCAGAGAATCCCCAAACAGGTACCTTCTACATGTTGCCTAAAATACATAAAGAAGGTCATCCTGGGAGGCCTATCATCTCTGGAATTGGGACTTTAACTGAGAATATGTCAGGCTGGGTGGAAAACATTATGAAACCCTTGGTGAGGCATACACTTAGCTATATCCAGGACACCATAGATATCCTTTGCAAATTGTCAGCACTGGGCCCACTTCCAGAGGACATGATACTAGCTACCATGGATGTAGAGTCTCTCTATTCCAATATTCCTCATGAGGATGGAATTGCAGTATGCAAATATTTCCTTCAAAAGAACAATCTAGACACAGAACCAACACTGCAATTTATCAGGTTTGTGCTCCATCACAACTATTTTTCTGTTGGGAACAATTTATACCAACAGTGTATGGGCAGCGCCATGGGAAGCAAATATGCTAACTTATTTATGGCAAAACTGGAGGAAGAATTTTGGTCATCTTGCTCTGTTAAACCTCTTGCATACTTCCGCTACATTGATCATCTGCTAATAATCTGGACAGCCTCAAAAGATGATCTTCTCACCTTCTACAATAAGTTCAACAAGTACCAGCCAACCATCAAGCTCACCCTCAACTTTTCAAAGACCCAAATACATTTTCTGGACATGACCATATACATCAAGGACAATGCCATACGAACATAAATTTACCATAAGCCCACAGGACATCCGGCATATCTCAGATGGAACGACTTCATCCAAGACACACAAAAAAATCCATCATCTACAGTCAAGCTCTGGGGTATATTCTGATCTGTTCAGACAGTAAAGACAGGGAACTACAGCTGTTATCACTGAGGAACACAATCCTACAACAAGGATACCATGCACTGGGAATAGATGAACAGATCCATAGGGCTACAAGGATCCCAAGAAACAGCCTCTTGAATTGCAAACTGAGAGAGGATAACAACATGGTACCTCTTGTGGTCACATACAACCCCCACATGAGCATCTTAAGGAAAATTGGTGCTGATTGCCAACCCATATTCCACAGAGACCACAAATTGAAAGACATATTCCCAGAACTTACACTTCTCTCCTATAAACTGCCCCCTAACTTAAGGAATCTCCTTGTCAGAAGTGTCCTCTCATGACCATCAGCGACTTGCACATTCCCATGTAACAATAAAAAATACAAAACTTGTACTCACATATTAACAACAAATATAGTCCGCATACCAAAACAAATTGGGACTATAGGGTCACAGGTTCCTTTTCATGTACATCCTCAAACGTGGTGTACATGATACAATGTATGAGGTGCCCTGGAAGTATCTATATTGCAGAACCCTTGCAAAAACTACAAACTAGGATGAATCTACACATACAGACAATCAGGAATGAAATGGACACGCATGTGGGAAAACATTTCTCTAGACCTGGACACAGTATGACAGATTTAAAAGCCTTAATACTAAAAGGTCATTTTAAGGATGACAGAGAAAGAAAAATTTGGGAATTCAAACTAATGAAGATGTTCAATTCATTGATACAAGGACTCAATTTAACACCTGGATTTATGAGTCACTACATGGATACAATTCACACCTCCACCAGACGGACTCCAGATAACTAAGAACATCAATCCCACTGCCTCTCCATTTGTAAGAAAATGCCTAATTTGATTTCCTTGGCTTATCTTTAGGAGGCATCTCATTTACCACCCCCTGTAGTATTCCTTAAATGTTTCTTATTAATCTATTTGTGATCATGCCTGAAGAAGGAGCCACTGTGGTCTAAAAGCTTGCAAACATATTATTTTCTGGTTAGCCAATAAAGGTATCACTCCTAGAATACTTTTGTCATCATTGGGCAGAAAAGTATTCACATTGATTACTTAGATGGCATAACAAGTGACTTTTCTAATTCTTCCAAGAAAAAGTCTTTGTTTATGCAGTTTACTGGCGTTCCAATCAGGGACTATTTTCTTACCTTGGCAGAAGGCTGCAAGTTCCAAATTGCATTTTTTTAGACTGAATTGCTTGCATTAGACTAGTTGTCTGGGTATCTTGCCTCCTCAGATTCAACTTCAGAATCATAATTCTCATAATTAATCCCCCCACACTTATGTGGTCCTCATCCTCAGACACTTTCTCCAGTTGAATATCTTTTTCAGCATCTGAGGAATTGGCAAGCTTTCCCAATTCAGTTTCACTGAACGGTTGTCTTCACATTTTTATCCAATTTTCCAATTAATGGACACTCATGACTTTTACATGGTTAAATCAGTGTTGTATAATAGTACTATATGAATAAACAACAATAATAACAAAATCACAGCAAACACTAAACAGTTTATCAACAATAAGATCTTATATACTATCGTGAAACAGACCTGCACAGACCTGTACTCAAAGCCCATCCATCTGCAGAAACTTGCAAATGCATCAAGTGCGCAAACCTGCAGGAACTTTAGAAATTGATAAATAATTGTAGATGCAATAGATAATCCACAATAATACTACAGTATAAATCATTTGTGTAAATCAAGATATGGCAGGAGATCTGTTTAAAACACTATCAAACAGTACATATGTAACAATCATAATTTCATACCAAAAGAGTTAAAATTAAAAAAATCACTCATAATAACGACACCTATCCATAAACAAACTTGCCTGACCGCGATTTGCAGATCCTCATAATAACTAATCTGCAGCTTCACAAACTTTTTCCGGGTCAAATAGATCCAAACAATACAGCAGGGTTAAATTATTTTTTATTTCAGGATTTTTAGTCACTGCATTTCAAAGTCATTCCAGACTGCTTCCTCAGGACTTAAACCGGATATATGGTTTTTGTACTGAGGAAAAAAGTCTGGAATGACTTTGAAACCAGTTGACTATGGTGCCTGAAATAAAAAATCCTTATAATATACTTCCATTTGGATATTTATTGCCCACCTGCAGTGCGGATAAACCACATTTGGCTCTCTTTTATTTATTTTCTGGTTGGAAGACCCGTGGATCTGCAGCAGGTGTGTTCATGCATATTCATAGTTTTTTCTAACACAACTCTATCAGGTTAGCATATCTTTTATTTGCATAATTGATATTCTAAGATAAGTCCCTATTTGTGCTTTTTTACTCCTAAGTTTTAAAATTTGAATGTGGAACATTTGCTCGAATTCATAGAATCATAGAATCATAAAATCATAGAATGGTAGAGTTGGAAGGGACCTCCTGGGTCATCTGGTCCAACCCCCTGCTCAAAGCAGGATTCACTAAATCATTCCAGACAGATGTCTGTACAGCCTCTGTTTGAAAACTTCCATGGAAGGAGAACTCACCACCTCTCGTGGCAGCCTGTTCCACTCATTGATCACCCTAACTGTCAAAAAGTTTTTTCCAACATCTAATCTGTGTCTCCTTCCATTCAGTTTCAATCCATTGCTTCTAGTCTTTCCTTGTGCAAATGAGAATAGAGATAATAATAATCTTTATTTTTATATAGTGCTAACATATTCCACAGCGCTTTTCAGTTTTGCACACATTATCATTGTTGTCCCCAATGGGGCTCACAAGCTACATTGTCTATCTTTGGAATGTGGGAGGAAACCAGAGTGCCGATGTTGTCCTTGGTGGGGTTTGAACCCAGGACTCCAGCGCTGCAAGGCTGCAGTGCTATCCACTGAGCCACCATGCTGCCCAAAGATGATCTTTCAACAATGTGACAGCCCTTGAGATATTTGTAGACAGCTATTAAGTCACCTATCAGTCTTCTTTTTTGCAAGGCTGAGATGAGACTTAATAGCTGTCTACAAATATCAAATATTGATGCAAAACCAGTTTGCAGTTTTATTATATTTATTGTATTTTAATGTCTTCTTCAGTTAAGTCATAGCCTTATAAACAATTGGTTAAAATAAAATAAAATAATGTCCCTTACCCTTACATTTCTGGCCGTATGGCTGCCTCTGGCTCCGGTCACTCTTCTGGATAGTTCACTACTTCCGGTACTGACTAAACATCACAAATTCATGAAAGAAGACTGATTGGAGGCTTTGTTATGGGACAAGTGAGGCCCAAGAAGAATTCAACAAAATTAAATATTGCAATAGCAAAAAATATTGAATTCTGGCATATTTTTTCCCTCCTGCATGGATATTCTTGCCTCCCACACTTGATAAGGTTCACTATTAGCTTTCAAACCAATCAAGAAAGTAGAAGTTACCAAGCTATCTGCCTCTTCTTCACCTACAACCTTCACCAATACCCCAACAACTTTTCCAATCCCTCTCCCTAGCTGTCACTACTAACAAGTATTTAACATCTCTTTTTTTCAGTATCTTTTCCTCTTTCTTCATGCATGCAATCATAAACAATTTACTTAAAAAATCACTTGACCAGAACTGCTTTGCTACCTACAGACCTGTCTTTTATCTGCCCTTCATTTCTAATCTACTGAAATGCTTGGTCTACTCTCATCTAATCCTCTGTCAGATAACTCCTTGAATCTTTACAATTTGGTTTCCGATCTTTATACTTTATTAAAAAAAAAGCCCTTAATGAAGTCTCTAACAACAGTGAAATCTAATGGTCTGTCTGCTGTCTCTAACACCATGTCCTCCTTCTATCTGAAACTGAATATTTTCATTGCTGAGCTTCTTGTGATTCCTCCCTCTACTAACCAACCTAAACCTGCGGGGGCATGGCTTTATTTGATGTGGACCCCTGACTGGCCAGCCTGGTTATTTTAAAATTCCCATCCCTTGTTTTTTTCCGGTGCACATGGAAGCAGTTAATGTTAGCATTTTTCTCCTTTTTCTAATAAGCAGGTTAGCATTTGGGCAGAGTCACTTCCGGTTTTGGGGATTTATGACTTCCCTTTAGCGGGGTATATAAAGCAGTTCCTGAGGCTTTTTTGGAATCTTTGAACTTGGTGTCATCGAGCTGAGTACTTACGCTGAGTGTATGTGAGGGATGTTGTCATCGCTGGAGGCTGCTATCAGGGAGAGGGTTAGTAGGTAAGGCTCCGCCTGACTTGCGGCAGGTTTACCTGAGCTGGGAGATGGTGACGTTTTTCCTCATAAGGCTCCGGGCGGTCGTCAGTCGCGGTGTAAGCCGCCTCCACCAAAGCGTATGAGCCCGTCCCATATTTAGCCTGATGGTTCGCGTATTGCAGCGTCGCGGTCTACTGGCCCGACGCTATCTCCTGCTGTGGATGCAGGTTCGTCATTTGTTCCCCCACCTCAAAGCCAGGTTGGAAATAATAGGGGTGGGAATTCGATGAGGTAGGGCTGTACTGAGCGGTGTGATTCTGTGCCACAGCAGTCTCGGAACACTTCACAGTGCAAGGAGACGGCAGAGGGGGTTTAGGGAGCGGCTGTGGAGATAACTCCTATTTTACCTCCCTGTGTGACAGGACTATTTATTTCAATGGGGGTACTCATAGTGCCAATTCATCTTCTGTGGAAAAAGCTGGGCACAAGAGGGTAGCAGGGCGGCAGACAGGTTATTTACCTCAGACAATTGATGAACACTTAGTGGTTGATCTGTCAGTCGCAGGGAATCAACAGTTACAAGTTAACCCTCAGTCTGCCCCAATCCTCCATTAATTATATATTCACTAATTCATTAATATAAGCTAGCCGTAGCCAGCAAGTAATACCTCATTCATCTATGTCATTTGTGTCCAACCTTCCCAACCTCAGTCAGTCAGTGATGGCACCTGCTTTGTCAACAGGCTTAGGTACCTTTAGTCAACCTGTTGGTGTTATGCCAACGGCGTCACGTGGCCCTATGTCTCAGCATCAAGGAGAGGTCGCTGTATCATCTGGGGCAGACCATTCAATTGTAACACCTGGGAGAATAGCATCTGACCATTGGGGTCGGAGGAGTTGCAGGAGAAGGAGGCACGACAGGTCTTCTGCTGATTCTGGTAGAAGGTCTTCCAGATGTCAAAGTCGTCATACCCATCATAGAAGGAGGAGATCGGTCTCTAGATGCAGCCGTCAGTCACGGACCTCGCGTTTATATTCTTCCTCTTCCTCGGGGTCTTGTGGTTGTAGTCATGGAAGGAATCAACAAAGAAGAACAGCGAGGTCATAATGAAGAGGCAATTTCTGATCAATCGTAGCTCCCAACTTCTGTCGCACAGGCTGGTGAGTTCAATTATGCAGAAGCATCGGAGAGTTCGGGTAAAAATTTGTGACGTTGGAAAATCTTAGGAGCATCCTTGGTGGAGATAAATTAGTTTTGAACCCAAAGTTATTATCACAAGTAAAAGATGTTACTTCCCTTACACCACCTTTACGTTCTGATATGTTTTTTATTGTGGTGTTGCTCCATTGGGTTCTCACCTAGATCAAGAAAGGTTGGAAAAAATTTGGGCTAACGTTTATATTGATTTTTGGTCACTATTATAGCCTGAATAGAGTTCAGGTGATCGGGAACAGCGAACGGCCAATAGGCCGTATGAGCGTCATCAGAATTTGGCAAAAACTATGAATAATTGGATGCAAGCCTTTTTTGTTTTAGGTTGTGTTATGGGAAAAAAACACCCTGAGAGGTGCTCGGAATTATTCTTCTATATGGACACAATATATAATTCGTATACGATGCATGGGGGCACTGCCTGATGGAGATATGATGAAGATTTTCGATGGCATTTAGCCAATAATCCACATCTTGGTTGGGGAGTTAAGGCTACGGATTCTTGGTTGCGGCTTACGATGGCTCAAAGGAGCATTCAGCCCTTTCAATACGGGGCCCCTGGCCAACGGACAGGCTCGGGGCCAGTCCCTGTTCGCAGGCCCAAAATCTGTTGGCTGTTCAACGAAGGCCACTGCAAATTTTACTGGCTATGTAAACACAAGCACGAGTGCTCGGTATGCGGTGATTCACACTGAGTCACAAAATGCCCTCGCCCTACCTCTTAGCCCACTCTTTCAAAAACAAACTCACAGCACGAGAGTAAGGACACCAGTGAGCATCACCGCGATGGAGCTGTGGCTAAGTAAATATCATAACAAAGTGGCGGCCGGTCAGTTGCGAGTGGGTTTCATGTATGTTTTTTTATACCTTTCAATTTTGTCAAAGAATTGTTTTTTCTTCCAATTTAAAATCAGCTAGGTTGCTACCGTTAGTTGTGTCGGAAAAAAATTGCAAAGGAAGTGGTGCTCGGTCGCATGATGGGACCTTTTTCTTCACCCCCCTTTTTTAATCTAAGGGTTTCCCCACTAGGTGTAGTTCCTAAAAAAGAGCCGGGTGAGATCAGTTTAATACATCATCTTTCGTACTCAAAGGGTTCTTCGGTGAATGATGTAATTAGGTCAGAAGAGTCCTTGGTGTCCTACGCGCCTTTTGATCATGCAATTTTCAGGTGGGACCAGGGGCATTGATGGTTCTGTCTGATATTGCATTGGCTTTTTGCCTTCTTCCAGTTCACCCAGATTGTCATCATCTTTTGGGATGCTTCGTAGATGGAAGCTATTATTATGACACTTGCCTTTCCATGGGTTGTTCCATTTCATGTAGGTATTTTGAGTTATTTAGTAGCTTTCTTGAATGGGTAGTCAAATTTGAGACAGGCTCCCATTGGATTACGCATTATTTGGATGATTTTCTGTTTGTAGGTCCAGCAGATTCAGAAGTTTGTGAGAAGGTGTTGCTTAAATCTCGTGAGTTAATGAAGGTTTTCGGGGTTCCGTTATCAGAAGAGAAGATGGTGGGTCCGATGACCTCCTTATCTTTTCTTGGTATTGAAATTGATTCTGAAAACATTGGGTTTTGTTTGCCTTCTGAGAAAATTGCCAGGCTACTCAAAAAATAGATGGTTTTCTCTTTAAAAAAGGTGACCCTTGTGCAAATGCAATCACTTTGGGGTTTATTGAATTCTGCATGTCGTGTGATGCCTATGGGAAAAATTATTGCTAACAAAAAATAGGTATGAAGTTCAGTTTTTTGAAACCGTTTTGCTTTCGGCTGCTTTAGGAATCACCTTTTTCGGGGCCTTGCGGGTTAGTGAGCTGGCAGCTGCTTCTGCACATAAGCCTGGGGGTTTACAGCATAATGATGTCTCATTTTGCAATGGTGGCATTCGTATTCGTATTCGGCTGTTGAAAACAGACTCTTTTGGTAATGGTTTATGGTTTCCTTTGTTTTCCATTGCTGGCCCGGTTTGCCCCATTAATTTGGTTTCACAGTATTTGGCAATAAGACCGGATAGTCATTCATTTTTCGCGCTTATTGACGGATCACCATTGACCAGATTTCAGCTTTTGGCGGTATTGTGGCGGATTTTAGGGGTTTTGGGTCTTCCTCCTGGTGAGTTCGGTACTCACTCATTCCAAATTGGTGCGGCTACTGAGGCAGCACGTGTGGGTCTTATGGATGATGAAATTATGAGGATAGGTAGATGGCGTTTATCATGTTTCTTTTGTTATATCAGACCTCATTTGATAATGTTTTAATAGTTCTAACATGCACTTAAATGTAAGTTTTTTTCTTTCTCATTTTAGGCTTTTCCAGGCCAAGTGTTTGGATCCTGGGTCACTCCTATGTATTTTGGGTGGAGCAGAGGGCTGAGTTGCGGCCTGGAGGGAGATCACTGGGTTTTCACAACGTGGATGTGAATTGGAGAGGCATTCATGGATTAAAGTGGTCTCAAGTGCTGGTTGAGGTGGTCCAAATATATAGGTTGATGACTCACACAGTTACCCTGGTTCTGCATGCAGGGAGAAATGATTTGGATTCAATACAGATGACTGAGCTCCTTACGTTGATGCGTGCAGATATTGATAAATTCCCGGGTTTTTTCACACAACTTGTTTTTGTTTAGTCCGAGATTATCCCCAGGGTGATATGGCATGGAGCGCGATATAGGGCAGGAATGAAAGAGTACAAAGGGCAGTAAATCATCGAATTTCTCCCTTTGTACATTTTAAGGGTGGCATTTTAGTAAGGCACAAACAGCTTGAAGGGAATAATGCTAGGTTGTTGCGTCCAGATGGTGTGCATTTGACAGACATTGGCTTGGACATATTTTTATCAGTTTTGCAAGATGGGATTGAGGAGGCTTTGTTTGCTCTGAGTGGGGAGTCATAGCTCTGAGTTGTCATAGCTACTCCTTGGCGGAAGAACAAGATGGGTAACATGTGCCGGGAGTCCGGCAGCATATCCCCACAACTTCCAGTGGTTAACTGAAAGAGCTGCGACCTTACCCCTCCAACAAAGATGGGTTTGTTATAAAAGATGAGAATTGTTTTGCCATGTATTCTTGAATAAATTTATATGTTAAATATAAGAATGTCTCTTTCTTTGTGTGGGTAAAGCGGGGGAGGTGGTGCTTATGGTCTGGGCAGTCTTATATTACCATTTCTGTGGGTGTGTGGCTTTTTCATAACTCCCAAGCATCACGGTCACTGTCTTGAGGTTATAAATTACTCAAATCTTTCCTTCACTTCTTATATCCAAATACATTTAAAAGTCTTTGACAGCACTTTTGACTGAAAAAAAATAATACTGTTGCTCTGATTCATTCTCATCTGGACCGCTGCAAATCTCTAATAATCGGTCTCTCTCTTACTAAATGCTTTCCTTTTCAGTCTGTCCTGAACACAGTTGCCAAGGTTATATTTCTGTTCACCCATTCCATAGAAGCCTCCACCTGTGCCAGTCATTGTACTGGCTGCTCATTTGCTACAGATTACAATATAGACTTATCACTCTCATTTGTAAAGTGTTCTCCACTGCCAAACATTTCCTCCCCCATCTCTGTATAACAACCTACCCAAGGTCTTCATTATGCTAATCTAAGATTAAAGTACTTTATAATCTGAACTTCCCCCTTCTGTCTCCATGACTGTACTAGTTCTCTGTATTGCACTACCTCTGAAGATGTGATAATTCTCAGTATTCATAGCTTTAAGAGTGCTCTTAAAACACAACCCTGTAGTCACGCCTATCACATCGCCTCAATAATTTAATTATTCTCAGTTCACCCTTCCTAATTTTTCTTAGCATCTGGTACATTTTATCATTTGTTTCCACACACTCCATGCACTCAGTAGCACTTTGTAGCTGTACTTTTCCAAATTCTGGCAGATGACCAGGTATTGAAATTTTAATTTTTACCTTTTGTGTCACCCCTTTCTGTATATATTGTAAAGTTGTGAGAAGGGTCCTCACTTAGGTTAATTTTTAACTTATGCAGTATGTTACTCTCTAATGTTTTATACTGTTTGCACATGTCACCACTGAATTGTTAAGAGCTACGGAATATGTTGGTGCTTTAAACATGTTTTACTATTATATCTTAAACATGAACTTTGAAATTAATTTGCTTTCAGTTATATCACTTGCCTCGCACTATAATGTACAATTTAATTTAATGCTGCATCAAAATTATTACAATGTTAGTAAGGAAAAAAGCTTTCAGTGAAATAATAGGTGAGGATGCAAAAGAGAGTATACAGACAGGACAACATGGGTTTGTAGCTAATTCTATTTGTGAGGTAAAACATTTGTTGCTTGTTTTTGCACAATGTTTTACCTCTCAGAAAGAATCAGCTTTGATCTCGTGCTGTCATGTTTGTATACTTCTTTGTTTCCTTCCCTGGCCAGAAAATGGGGTTTGATCAGACCGTGTTCCTCACTGTCAGACACAGCCATTGCACAGTACACAGCAGGGTCACATTTGCAAGATTGTAGCAGCACACAGTTGTCTAACACATCCAATTGTGGAACGTATTATTATTCCAAAATCTACTGAATAAAATTTACTTGAGTCATGGGAAAACATCTTTAATAAAATACAGCTACTAAGGCCACATGATATAGCATGGGTCATTCATTTTTTCACTGTTTAATAAGAAACAATCTGGTTACATGTTACTGGGCTGTGCAGGAGAAGCTGCCAAAACAGTGCCCCTTAAATAAATTACAGCTTTTAGTATGGCAATGAGGAGTGCACTATATGACTGCCAATGAAGGAACAGCCCAAAGCAGGAAGTCTCTATGATGCAATTTGAGCCTATAACAGCAAAGCATGTGATGACAGAAAAGTGATCATATATTAATAACTATCCAGGAATGCACTGAAGGGCAGCAGCATGTTTTCGAGTTTCATTACACTAGCCTTCTAAATTATTGGAAAAGAAACCATAAAGAGTATGCCAAAAATATTATTTACAAAAATGTAAATGACGTAAGCTTTATTTCAATTATCAATAAAAATCTAGCGCTTACAATATTATTATTAGATATATCTTTCATGAAAAATCCTCAAGCAACATTTAAACCTTACAGTGCATTTTTTTCCTAATATTCCTAATTCTCATATGTAATTATAGAGGCAAACTCTTTTGAAGTTTAATAGTAAGGACTTACAATTACACAGCCAACATATGACCTGAACATTTTTATAAGTTCTCCCATATGGCAAAAACTACATCTATATGAATTTTGAAAATGTATAATTTGCACATTTTATAATAAAGAGGTAATGAGAATCATGTTCTAATATTTGAAAACGAGAAAAACTTTTATTGATATTCTTATTAAAACCTTATGAAATGCCTGATATATGTTAAAGGAATTAACATCTATTTGAAGCAATGAATAAAAGAATACTGATGAATTTATATGGATAAGTTAACTCTAAGAATAAAAGGTTATGACCAGTTGACTTTTGGCTGACTCTTTAAGACACAGTGCATATTTAAATGCAAGTTAAATCATCTTTGCTTGAGAGCACAACATCATGGGAAAGGTATTAATTCAAAAGACTACATTCTTCATGTTCAGATTACATTTATTTACTATATTAACACACACTTTACATTTTTCTCTTGGCAATTTGATCAAGAAATATCCTTCCCAATAAGATAAATAAAAATTACTTTTACTCGCACAACATACGGTATATACTCGTGTATAAGCTGAAATTTTCAGCTCAATTTTTTGTGCTGAAAACGCCCCCCTTTGGCTTATACATGAGTCATGGTCCAAAAAGCCGAGGGGAGGGGGGGCGGCGGAGCAGAGGGTGACAGGAGCCGGCGGCTGTGGCACAGTGACAGCTGCAGCTGCAGCCACCAGATAGCAGAAGAGATCATACTCACCCTCCATCGCTGCATCTCTGTCCCTGCATCTCCATTGTCCTGGTGCCAGTGGCTCTCCACTCCTGTGCTGAGCGGTCACGTGGTACCACTCATTAAGGTAATGAATATGGACACGTCTCAACTCCCATAGGTGTGGAGCGCATAGTCATTACCTTAATGAGCGGTACCACGTGACTGCTGAGCAGAGGAGAGCCGCCAGCGCCGGACAACACAGGTGCAGGTGCGAGGAGGGTGAGTATGATGGGGGGGCAATGTGAGCCATGAAGACATCCATGACAAGGGGAGCTGAGTCATGGGGGATAGGGAAGCCAAGCCATGCGGATTGGGGCAGCCGTACCATGAAGACTGGGGGAGTTGAGCAATGCGGGACCGGGGGAGTTGAGCAATGCGGGACCGGGGGAGCTGAGCAATGCAGGACTGGGGGAGCTGCGCAATGCGGAACGGGGGTGCTGAGCAATGTGGACCAGGGGAGCTGAGCAATGCAGGACTGGGGGAGCTGAGCAATACGGGACCTGAGGTGCTGATCAATGTGGGACTAGGGGAGCTGAGCAATGCAGGACCGGGGGAGCTGAGCAATGCGTACCGGGGAGCTGATCAATGTAGGACCGGGGGAGCCATGCATACAACAGGGGGAGCCACATACCAGGACAGGATGTGGTAGCCACATACCCGGACAGGACAGGGGGAGCCACATACTGGGACAGGGGGAGCTACATACAGGACAGGATGGGGAGCCACACATAGCTGGACAGGACAGAGGGAGCCACATGATAGGACAAGGGGAGCAACCCATAGCAGGACAGGTCAGGGGGAGCCACATAACAGGACAGGGGGAGCCACACATACCAGGACAGGGATGAGGGGAACAATGCATACCCGGCTTATACACGAGTCGATAAGCTTACCCAGGTTTCCATGGCAAAAGTAGGTGCCTCGGCTAATACTCAAGATGGCTTATACTCAAGTATATACGGTAAACTTTCTGATAGTAGTGTGTCCATAAAATGCAGATTTTCCTCAAAATCATAATGAGTTTGTACAGTGAAATAAATAAATGAGAAGGGACTCCCCTAATAGCAATGGTCCAAATATGCCCCATACTATGTTGCATAGATTAACTACCCATGATTAAAGAATGGTAAGCACTCCCACCCCTAATTTAGTTCTTTCGGAAATAGGATTCCTGCAAAGGGCCTCAATCCAGAAGAGGTTAGGACTATCTTTGAAGTATTTGTTAACTAATGTCCTATTCTCAATACTACTATGGGTTTTTGTTCCATCAGACATCAACTCCTCTGTAAGGTCCACAACAGTATAAGCAAAAAATGTTACCTCTTCATCACCTGCAGCTATAACCAGCCCTCACCAATACATTAAAAGGAAGTTTGTATCATGTCTTGGCACCTACAACATAAAATGCCAGGCCAGCAAAACCAATAGAAAGAAATGATTCCTTTCCCTAATTCATAAATTTCACTCATTGGTGCCCATATGGCTGCCTGTAGTACTGGCTACTTTGTAGAGAAAGTGGGTCCCAATGTTCACATTCCAGGCTAGAGAGCCCATTAAATAGTGAATAAATAGAAAAAGAAATTTGGGCAAAAAAGTCCTAGCCAGCTCACCACTCTCAGCCGCAGGTGCACAGGACCTTGTCCGAACCCGACATGTTGAATCAATGAAGAAAAAAAAAAAAAAAAAAAGGTGTTGTCCCAGCTCCTTTAAACAAATTATTTTATTGTAGACACATTAAAATTGTAAACAGCGGCTAAATCCTCATTCTGTGAAGGTGCGCTAGTGTGCCAACAGTCCAGCAACGCATTTCGATCTGAAAAGATCTTTATCACAGCTGTGATAAAGATCTTTTCAGATCGAAACGCGTTGCTGGACTGTTGGCACACTAGCGCAGCTTCACAGAATGAGGATTTAGCCGCTGTTTACAATTTTAATGTGTCTACAATAAAATAATTTGTTTAAAGGAGCTGGGACAGCTTTTTTTTTCTTCATTAGCCCATCAAATACCTGAAATTAATGAGATTTCGGAAAACATCATTTGTTTCAAGCAATTCAATTATTATCTATGTATGAATGATTATTAGGGATGAGTGTGTACTAAAATGCTTGGATGCTAGTTAATTCAGCAGAGGAATTCCTAATGCTCCAATGCGCGTTTCAATTATCGAGTATAATGGGACGCAATGGAATTTCTAAGCATTTTTTGGGCAAACCCCACATGGAGTTGTGGGGGGCAGTGAAAATGTTGAAATTATTGGAAAAGTGCTGAATGGAAGGAGAACAGCATGGGGAAAACCCCTGGAAGCATTTCTGAATAACAGATCGCTACTGAGAGCAATGGTGTCACACGTTTACTCTACTTTAAGTGCTTTAAATGCTGACTAAAATATTCAAAATCGATAAAAAATTGGAGTTTACAGGAAAAAAAATGTTAAGAAACATTCTTTCCTGTATAATGATTTGTATTTAAGGCAAAATTTAGAAATAATTTAAAAAAATTATAATTTAAGTAAACCAAAATTGAATTCTTTATTTAATCAATTGGACATTTCATTGTAATTTATGAAAGAAGAAAGAACTGCCACAAATTTAACAGAAGAGAGACTCAGATACATCCTTTGTTATACATAAAGGAGGACCTCTTACAAATGATGTTCAAATAATCATGTAGTTGTACTCCTAGATTCATTCAGGCTATGCAAAGCCTGCCAAAAATGACCAAGGCAACAATTGTAGAATCTCATTCAAATATTGTGAACAATGTTCAGTTGTACTACTCCCACACTAATAAAAGCTTTGCAGGCAAAGCTAAGCCTGCCGATAAATTACAAGCAAGGTCATCCATATACAGTTCAATGTAACAATTGCAGTATCTCATTCAAATATTGTGAACAAATAATAGTAATAATAATAATAATAATAAGCTTTGTATAGTGCAAACATATTCTGCAGTGCTCTACAGTTAAACAGTTTCAAACGCAACAGTCATAAGTAACAGCATTAACAATAATATAATGATTAAAGCAAAGCAAACTGTACAACTACAAACTGTAGTTATGGTACTTCCACATTAGTAAAAGCTCTGCACACAGTGCAAAGCCTGACAAAAATTACAATCAGGGTCATCCATACACCTTTTTAAGCACCAGCTATAATATCTCATTCAATTATTGTGAATAATGTGTAGTTGTGATACTCCCATACACAGTGCAAAAACCTGTCAAAGATTACAAGCAAGGCTATCCATACATCCATCATACAGGAGTGCCTTATAAAGCAATTAAGTCATTACAGTTCTGGCACTTCTACACGCATAAAGGCTCTGCAAACAGTGCAATGTCAGAAAAAAATTCTAAGAGGGTCATCCATACATCCATACATCCTTGAAGGCAACAACTGGAGGGTGGTGTAGAAAAGTCTAAGCTAATCCTGACTTTGTTCATTTTCATCAGTGTTCCAGTCAGCATTTTCTGTTGACAGGTGAAAGAACATGTCTGTTTTTACCCCAACGGTGGCACTAAAAACAGATAACACTCTAGAGAAAGTGCAGAACAACATCTCCAAGGCACTAAAGGACAACTCATGCCAGGTATTCAGCTTTGGAACTCAATAGTTAAAGGTCACAGAGGTATGAGGGAGTACACTGGTTTTGTCTGCCAGGTATTGCTTGACCATCTTTTAAAACTTTTCCCTCCTTGTCAAAAATAGTCATCAGGGCCTGGACTATGGGAGGGTGCCATGAAATATGTCCAAGGCATTTGATAATGTACCCATGCCTCTGCTGTACTGGGTGTGTGTCTACTTCGCCTCTCCTCCTTGGCTGGGCAAGAAAACTTGCCCCCTGATCGTTGTCTGATGGGAATGTTTTCAACATATTTTTCACAATGGCTTTCAGGTATAGCATAATTTTAGTAGATCTCTTGACCTCAGGAAATAAAGATGCAAAGTTTATCTTGTAGCATGGGTCTGGCAAGTCACAGGTACAACTGTACAAAGAGTCAACCATATGTGCCAAGCTCCCTACAGCCAACACTTCCACCATAATGATGACTCTCCTTCTCCTCCTCCACCATCTTTTCATCTGAGCCCACGAACAAAGGAGAGACAAGACAAAGCTTGTGTGGGCACTAGTTTCTGTTGCTCTAGCAAACAGCTCCTGTTTCTCCTCCTCCTCTTCAACTTCTACATTCTTACCCAACCTGCTCTGAGAAAATGAGATGAGGCTGGACTCGTATCTCCCTATATCATGTCTTCCTCCATCTCTACCTGGAACATATGCAAAGTTTAATGTTTAATTGTGACTAGCAACTGTTTAAGTAGGCACAAAAGCAGAATTGTTGCTCTTATTATGGTGTTATCGCCACTAACCATCTTTGTGGAGTTCTCAAAGTCTTAAAGAACCACATAAATGTCAGACATCCATGCCCACTCTTCAGTTGATATGTGCGAAGGCTGACCAGAATACCAACGGGGGTTTTGGAGCTGGTATTCCATAACTGGCCTCTGCTGCTCACAAAAAATGTTTAAATCACCGTAATTTTACACAAAGCGCGTTCAACTGTATGAATGGCAATAGTCAATTTTTGAAGCTAAATATTTTGTGAACTGTAGAAGGACAAGCAAATTTTAAACCACCAGAATTTTACACAAAGCACGTTAAACTGTATGGATGACAATAAACTCAATTTTTTTTTACCAAAAAAGAAATTTTAAAAAATGCAGCTATACGTTTAGCAACGGACTGCAAAGCCCTAAGCACTGTCTAGAGATTGTATTCAGCCACTCTCTTTGCTCCAGTAGTTTTCCCTAGGCTAAATGCAGAATGTATTGCATAGAAGCAGAAAAAGAACAATATGAGCCCTTAGAAGGATTTCTGCTATGATGGCTCAGCATCAGCACCAGTACCACTACTAGAACTCTGATTAAAGAAACTGTGCACATACAGGTCTGTATAATAATAATAATAATCTTTATTTATATAGTGCCAACTAGTGTTGAGCGATACCGTCCGATACTTGAAAGTATCGGTATTGGATAGTATCGGCCGATACCCGAAAAGTATCGGATATCGCCGATACCGATACCCGATACCAATACAAGTCAATGGGACACCAAGTATCGGAAGGTATCCTGATGGTTCCCAGGGTCTGAAGGAGAGGAAACTCCCCTTCAGGCCCTGGGATCCATATTAATGTGTAAAATAAAGAATAAAAATAAAAAATATTGATATACTCACCCTCTGACGCGCCCTGGTTGTAACCGCCAGCCTCTGTTCATAAGAATGAGCGCTTGAAAGTCCTTAGATGACGTCGCGGCCTGTGATTGGTCGCGGAGCGGTCACGTGACCGCAGCGCGACCAATCACAAGCCGTGACATCATCTAAGGTCTTTCAAGCGCTCATTCTTAGGAAGGAAGCTGGCGGTTACATCGGTAAGGTCCAGGCTGCATCGGAGAGGTGAGTATTTCAATATTTTTTATTTTTATTCTTTATTTTACACATTAATATCGATCCCGATACCGATTCCCGATATATCACAAAAGTATCGGATCTCGGTATCGGAATTCCGATACAGCAAATATCGGCCGATACCCGATACTTGCGGTATCGGAATGCTCAACACTAGTGCCAACATATTCAACAGCGCTTTGCAATTCAACAGTTCACATATAACAGTCAAATTAAAATTAACAATAATACAACAATTAATGCAAAGGTAATGACGACCCTGCCTGTAAGAGCTTACAATCTGCAAGAAGGTGGGGGTAACAAAGTGCTAATTTACAATGATGGTCCAGCCATCTTGATTAAATAGAGGGTAGATAAATGCTGTGTGAGCTAGCCTTTGATGAGGTAGTGCGGCCAGCCAATCATAGCAATGCCACTACCAAAATGGATACGGCATTACAGTATTTGGAAGGCAATCTCCATATGTTTATTGGCTGTGTAAAAAGCGCCAAACATGCAGGGCGGGAATTCAATCTTTCAAATCGATCACCAGTCAATGCTCAATGAGTGCCAAGCATATCCGAGCACCTAGATACTCGAGTGACAGCCGAGTATAACCTAGCACCTTCGCTCATCACTAATGCTTATCCCTGGCCCAAGTGGCTGACATAAGGCCTCTCTTTTATTTTATTTATTTACTAGTGAGTGCCCAAGACGTTTTTCTTACAATGTGAAAAATACAAGGTTTAACCTTTGAATTTAAGCTTTCTTAGCCATATATTTTAAAGAGATGATTTTCACATTTGGGGTAAATTTAACATTGGTGTTAAATGACCAAATATTTATAGTTTTTAAATAATACATTATTTAAAAGTTTTATATAAGCCTGGCTGGTTATATTACTGCAAGATTTTCCTTAATATAAGGAACTTCATCCATGATAAAGTGTGGCTAGAAACACATATTCCCAAAAGAGAGGGAGGAGGTCAGTGGTAATACTGATTGTGCCAATATATCAGCTGTAGGATGGGTTCAGAGAGGAGAATGGCTTAAATACTGTGGTTTATGCAACTCTGGAGACTAAGGGAAAACAAAAGAAATAGATGTGTTCTCCAAAAATGTGATTTAGTGATTTGAAATTTTGTATTGTTTGTTTTATTGTAAGAAACAGCTCTTCAACTATGATAACGAGAAACAAAAACTGTGAGTAAAAATACATATGCATGAAAAATGTGCTAAAACATATTAGAATCAACAGACTGAATTATTAACATTCTTGTGTTTTGAAAGGAAGAAATGTTTAAAATGATTTTAAAGGCTGTTTAAAAAACAATCTGTTTAGTTGGTGTTATTGTGTTCACTAGTATGCACAATACCATAAAAGCTTGTATTTTTAACAGAACTGTGATAACTGGGCTGCAGCTATTTTTAGAGGGGAATTCTGAACTACCCCAGTGACTTTATTTGAGTGTGGAATGAATGATGGCAAAAAAAAAGTATTCAAGACTAGTGTTGAGCGATACCGTCCGATACTTGAAAGTATCGGTATCGGAAAGTATCGGCCGATACCGGCAAAGTATCGGATCCAATCCGATACCGATACCCGATACCAATACAAGTCAATGGGACTCAAGTATCGGACGGTATCCCTGATGGTTCCCAGGGTCTGAAGGAGAGGAAACTCCCCTTCAGGCCCTGGGATCCATATTAATGTGTAAAAGAAAGAATTAAAATAAAAAATATTGCTATACTCACCTCTCCGACGCAGCCTGGACCTCACCGAGGGAACCGGCAGCGTTCTTTGCTTAAAATTCGCGCGTTTACTTCCTTACGTGAAGTCCCGGCTTGTGATTGGTCGCGTGCCGCCCATGTGGCCGCGACGCGACCAATCACAGCAAGCCGTGACGTAATTTCAGGTCCTTCAGGATTTTAAAATTACGTTCTGGCTTGTGATTGGTCGCGTCGCGGTCACATGGGCGACGCGACCAATCACAAGCCGTGACGTCACGGGAGGCTGGACACGCGCGCATTTTAAAATGCACGCGTGTCCAGCCTCCCGTGACGTCACGGCTTGTGATTGGTCGCGTCGCCCATGTAGCCGCGAAGCGACCAATCACCGCAAGCCGTGACATAATTTCAGGTCCTTCAGGATTTTAAAATTACGTTCTGGCTTGTGATTGGTCGCGTTGCGGTCACATGGGCGACGCGACCAATCACAAGCTGTGACGTCACGGGAGGCTGGACACGCGCGCATTTTAAAATGCGTGCGTGTCCAGCCTCCCGTGATGTCACGGCTTGTGATTGGTCGCTTCGCCCATGTGACCGCGACGCGACCAATCACAAGCCAGAACGTAATTTTAAAATCCTGAAGGACCTGAAATTACGTCACGGCTTGCTGTGATTGGTCGCGTCGCGGCCACATGGGTGGCACGCGACCAATCACAAGCCGGGACTTCACGTAAGGAAGTAAACGCGCGAATTTTAAGCAAAGAACGCTGCTGGTTCCCTCGGTGAGGTCCAGGCTGCGTCGGAGAGGTGAGTATAGCAATATTTTTTATTTTAATTCTCTCTTTTACACATTATTACATTAATGTTGTTTCGATACCGATACCCGATACCACAAAAGTATCGGATCTCGCTATCGGAATTCCGATACCTGCAAGTATCGGCCGATACCCGATACTTGCGGTATCGGAATGCTCAACACTATTCAAGACTGAATCAAAACCGAGAAACCAAAAAAAACAAACAAAGCCATGAATCATTTTTCTTTATTGGAGGACAGCGTAAATCCCGAGTATAGATGAGTGAACTTTTTGGAAAACATTTGCCAATCTTAAATTCGGCACAAGCATAGTACATTCGGACTCGTGTTCGGTTTCAAAACATTTTTACTCAAAGTTGGCAAAATTTGATCACAGTTTGGTAAATCATCACGTTTCCATTAATGCTTTTGTTATTACTTTAGCTATAATATAGGTGCTGTATGATGAGCAGAGGGAACATACTTGATGAGGGGAGGGGTGGTGGAGAGGTTAGTGGAGCGGCACGCTTTTTTTTCTCCTAAACTTTATGTGTGTTCATTCAGGTAACCAATCAGGACTCAGAAACAATCCACATATCCAGAACCCTACTGCAGACTTACAGCAGGAGTCTGTGCACGAGATAAAGATGGCGGGGGTGAGAGGGGAGTGCTGCGGAGAGCTTGACTGCCGGACCGCAGGACCTGAAACACGCGATGACCGAGGGAGGGGCCAGGGGCGGAGCCAGATGCCAAGTAGCAGCGGTGACTGGCAAAACTGGAGAGTAGTCTGAATGTGCCGAAGTCAAACCAGGAGGTCAATGAAGTACTAAGGAATGAGACGCTGAGAGTGGTCAGGACATAGCAAAAGGTCAGGTAACCGGAGATAGCGGTGCAGTACAGGAGATTAGTAAGAGTACCAAACCGAAGGTCAGAGCTAGAAACAGATAGTAAGCACGGAATCACAAAGCAATGCACAGAACGAGAACACGGACCTGATCATACACGAGAAGGCAAGCGGATTACACAGTATGCAAGCAAACCACGGGGTCAGACACAAGGCCAGAAGAGATATATCACTGACAATTATCCCCAGACGAAGGCGGGTAAATATTGCCCACCTCAAACCAAAAGGAGGCCATAAAATATTAACCCTGAGAGAACAGGGAAGGAACCCTGTCACCTACCATGACAGTACCCCCTCTTAAAGGGGGCCACCGGACTCCCAGGCTTCTTAGGATACCTGGCATGAAAAGCTCAAACCAACAGGTCGGCATGCACTGAACCGGCCATGACCAAAGATCGATCCTCCGGACCATACCCCTTTCAGTGCAACAAATGCTGCAGATTCCAGTGCACCAACCGAGAATCAACGATGCATCCCATCTAATATTCCAGATGGCCCTCCACCAATACAGGAGGACTGACAGATGAGGAGTCCTCCTCGACCACTCCCAATGGTTTCAGAAGGGACCTGTAAAACATTAGATATTTTGAAGGAGGTGGGAAGTTGTAACCTGTAGGCCACTGGATTGACGACCTCCATAATTTTATATGAGCCAATGAACTTAGGACCCAGTTTGGCCAAGGGGACCTTGAGCTTAATATTGCAGGTGTATAACCATACCTTCTCACCCACAAGGAACGTGGGTCCCAATCCCCTTCTCTTGTCTGCAAAAAATGTAAACCTTCCCTGGGCCTTGGTGATGCTTCGCTGAACCTCCACTCACAGGGTCTTTAAGCATTGTACCATACCCTCTGCACCTGGACAGCCTGAGTCTATGCAAAAAAACTCCCCAAAATGAGGGCTTAACCCACAATTGACCTTGAAGGGAGACATTCCCGTAGACTGACTCACATGACTATTGAAAGCAAACTCTGCCACAAGTAACACAATACACCAGTCCTCCTGTCTGGAAGATGCCAAACATCTCAGAATTTGCTCCAGGGACTGATTAGTGTGTTCGGTTTGCCCATTAGACTCCAGATGATAGGCAGAGAAAAAGACAGAATGATTCCCAACTTTTTACAAAAAGCCCTCCAAAACTTGGGCACAAACTGCATACCTCTGTCAGACACCACATTCATAGGCACACCATGCAGATAGACCACATACTGCACAAACAACCTGGCCAAGGTTTCAGCAGACGGTAAAGTGGGCAGAGGTACAAAAGAGCTTGTTTGGAAAATCTATCCACCATCACCATACAATGGAGTTACCCATGGAGAGAGGGAGATTAGTGATAAAATCCATGGACAAATGTGTCCATGGTCTATCCGGAATTGGCAAAGGCACCAATTCCCTGGCTGGCCATGAGAATTCTTAGAATGGGCACAGACCCCACATGCAGACAAAAACCTTTTAACATCTGCAACAAAAGAGGGCCACAAGAAAATCCTGGTAACTGCCTCCTGGGTGGCCAAAATCCCAAGATGAGCACTCAATGCAGACTCATGAAACTTCCGCAGGAGTTTAAGACGAAAGTGTTCCAGTACAAACAATTTACCCACAGGTTTATTACTGGGAGCCAGAGCCTGGGCCTCAAAAATCTCTCTCTCTTAATCAGAGGAGATTTCAGCCTCCACCACCCCAGGTTGAAGGATGGAGGATGGGGGTTCAGAAGGAGACACCGGATCAAAGCTTTGGGACAATGCATCTGTCTTAACATTCTTAGACCCTGGACGGAAGGTTATAGAAAATTGAAACCATGAAAAAAAACCGACCACCGAGCCTGCCTGGGGGTCAGTCTCTTGGCAGACTCAATATAGGCTAAATTTTTGTGATCCTGATCACGGTTACAGGATAAACAGCCCCCTCCAAAAAATGCCTCCATTCTTCAAAGGCCAACTTGACCTCCAGAAGCTCTCTATTCCCCACATCATAATTTCTCTTGGCTGAAGAAAACTTTCTGGAAAAGAAGGCATAAGGTTAGAGGTTGGTAAGCATAGCAGGACACTGAGACAACATTGCCCCCACTCCCACTTCAGAAGCTTCTACCTCCACGATAAAAGGTCTAGATGGGCCTGGCTGGACCAACACTGGGGTGGAAATAAAACACTTTTTTAAAGTCAGAAAATATTTTTTTTGCCGACATAGACCAATTCTTTCAGATCCATGCAAAATCCCTCACAAGAGACAAACAAACCCAAAAAAGACAATTCCTGCACAAAGAGCGAGCACTTCTCCAACTTAGCATACGAATGGTTTTCTCTAAGGGTACCGTCACACAGTACCATTTACATCGCTACGACGGCACGATTCGTGACGTCGTAGCATCGTATGATTATCGCTCCAGCGTCGTAGACTGCGGTCACACGTTGCAATCACGGCGCTGGAGCGATGCCGAAGTCCCCGGGTAACCAGGGTAAACATCGGGTTACTAAGCGCAGGGCCGCGCTTAGTAACCCGATGTTTACCCTGGTTACCAGCGTAAACGTAAAAAAAACCAAACAGTACATACTTACATTCCGGTGTCTGTCTTCCGGCGTCTCAGCTTCTCTGCACTGTGTAAGCACAGCGGCCGGAAAGCAGAGCGGTGACGTCAGACGTCACCGCTGTGCTCGCTTTCTGGCTGGCAGGCGCTCACAGTGCAGAGAAGCTGAGACGCCGGAGGACAGACACCAGAATGTAAGTATGTACTGTTTGTTTTTTTTACATTTACGCTGGTAACCACGGTAAACATCGGGTTACTAAGCGCGGCCCTGCGCTTAGTTACCCGATGTTTACCCTGGTTACAAGCGAACACATCGCTGGATCGCTGTCACACACAACGATCCAGCGATGTCAGCGGGTGATCAAGCGACGAAAGAAAGTTCCATACGATCTGCTGCGACGTACGATTCTCAGCAGGGTCCCTGATCGCTGCTGCGTGTCAGACACTGCGATATCGTATGGATATCGCTAGAACGTCACGAATCGTACCGTCGTAGCGATCAAAATGGCACTGTGTGACAGTACCCTAAGTCTCAGAAGAACCGTTAGCAGATGGTGGAAGTCGATTTGACTATCAGGGGAGTACACTAAAATGTCATCGAGATAGATGACCACAAAGCACCCAATCAGATGGGAAAAAATTACATTAATGAAATTTTGAAAGAATTCAGGGGTGTTAGTCAGACCAAAAGGCATGACCAGGTTCTCAAACAGTCCTTCAGACGTGAGAAAAGCCATTTTCCACTCATCCTCTTCACGAACCCTTATCAGGTTATAGGCCCCCCCATAAATCCAGTTTGGAAAACAATTTGGCCCCCAAAAGTTGGTTACACAGATCCAGACTGAGGGGTAGTGGATACGTGTTTCTCATGGTAATCTTGCTAAGTTACCGAAAGTCAAGGCACGGCCACAAACCACCATCTTTTTTTTAACAAAAAAGAACCCAGCGGCTACTGGTGAGACAGAAGGACAAATATGCCCTTTGCGGAGCCTCTCTACAATATATTCCTTTATTTCTTGGCACTCGGGCCCAGACAAATTAAACAAACGAGCCATGGGAAGTTAAGCCCCAGGAACTAATTCAATGGTACAATCGAAAAGTTTATGTGGTAGAAGCGCCTCAGCCTCGATTTCGGAGAACACATCTTCAAAGTTTTTTAGGTACTCGGAATACCATCCAGACCGACAGACGACACAGATACAGATTTTAACAGGGTGGACATTGGTACAGAATTGCAACACACACAGGTACAATTGGACCCCCATTGAACAATTTCCCCAGTTAACCAATCAATAACAGAGTTATGATGTTGAAGCCAAGGCCTAATACCAGACCAGAAGACAAATTATTCAAGACAAAACAGCTTATGTTTTCCACATGAGCAGGACCCACTCTTAATGAGAAAACCTCAGATGCAAAACAGATTCCCTCTCGGCTGAGAGGAGAGGAGTCAATGGCCACCACCTTGACTGGGGACTCAAGCCTAACTGTCCCTATCTTGTAAACAGTCACAATACAAGAGTCAATTAAATTGATGGTAGATCCACAATCAACTAAAGCGGCAGTCAAAACAGGACCACCACAGCTGGTTATCTCTGCGGCGTCTGCTCTCTCTCTTTGACTAAAATGGCTCCCACTTCCATTGGTTCTGCAAAGGTGTCCCCTGAGCAGGATTATAAAGGGGTTTCCTGCTGCATCACCCCTCTGGCACGAAACCTACGGTCCATACGGACAGCCTGGTTCATGGCATCCTCCAAGGTATCCGAGGGTGGATGCAACGCCTGTGCATCCTGCAAACAGTTGGACAGGCCTCTATGGAACAACCCTCTTGAGGCGGAATCATTCCAGGATATCTCAGATGCGCAGTGCCTGATCTTGGCACAAAACCATTCCGCTGAGTGCTTCCACTGTGTCACACTCATCACCATGTCCTCAGCCAAATGCACTCTATCCAACTCATCATAAATATGCCCAAGAGCCTCAAAAAACAGATTCACAGACATACGTTCCAGAGCGGAGGGAGAGAGAGAAAAAGCCCAAGCCTTTGGAGCACCCCTCTTAATAAAGAAATAATAATTCCCACCCTCTGACTTTTATTCCCAGAGGCGTGCGGACACAGAGAGAAAAATAATGTACACCCCTCTGTGAACACCCTGAATAATTTTTTGTCCCCAGAACAGATGTTGGGTAACTTAACCCCTTTCTGACATTAGAAGTACTATCCCATCGAGGTGGGGTGGGCCCGTATGCCCACCGATGGGATAGTACGTCATAGCAATCGGCCACACTCACTGGGGGAGCACAGCCGATCACGGCCAGGTGTCAACTGACTATCGCAGCTGACATCCGGCAGACTGCCCCGGCACATCAACCCCCAGTACACTGTGATCAAACATGATTGCAGTGTTCCGGCAGTATATGGAAGCATCGCGCAGGGAGAGGGCTCCCTGCGAGCTTCCCTGAGACCCTCGGAGCAACGTGATGTGATCGCGTTGCTCCGAGGGTCTCCTACCTTCTTCTCCCTGCAGGCCCCTGATCCAAAATGGCCGTGGGGCTGCATCTGGGTCCTGCAGGGTGGTGGCTTAGCAGCGCCTGCTCAGAGCAGGTGCCAGGAAGCCTCCAGGAGTGCACGTCCCCTGAGTGCATTGCCCCTGGGGCAATGTTTGAATAATAAGAACGGAGCCACATATAAGTCCTAAGACGGACAGGAAAAACTCCCAAGCAGTACATATATAATCCAAAGAAAGGAGTCACAAAACTGCCATTAAAGTATAAAAGAATAACAGCATTTATTAGTTAATATAACAATAACATAATAGGGTAACTATGTGAATAGCGGACATAGGTAACAGACACCATATACCACACCTAAGGTCTACGACTTGAGATCACAAGTTCACCCAAAACACAGTCTATACTAAATAGTTACATATAAATAAACCCACTAAGGGTTTTAAGACAAGTGTAATACCACAATGTATGTGACTGGACCTCACCCATATTAGTCGTGGTGTGTATGTGGCAGCACCAGCCCCTACACGCATTTTGCGTAGGCTTCTTCAGGGGGCTGAATTCGCTGGGGCAATGTTATACTGTAAAAAAAATATTCAGATGTGTAAAAAAATTAAAAAAAATCCTAAAAAAATAATAATAATAAAAACATATTGTTCCCATAAATACATTTCTTTATCTAAATAAAAAAAACAATAAAAGTACACATATTTAGTATTGCCACATCCGTAACGACCCGACCTATAAAACTGTCCCACTAGTTAACCTCTTCAGTGAACACCGTGAAAAAAAAAAAACGCGGCAAAAAGAACGCTTTATTATCATACTGCCAAACAAAAAAGTGGATTAACACGCGACCAAAAAGACGGATATAAATAACCATGGTACTGCTGAAAACGTCATCTTGTCCTGCAAAAAAATGAGCTGCCATACAGCATCATCAGCAAAAAAATAAAAAGGTTATAGTCATCAGAATAAAACGATGCAAAAATAATTATTTTTTCTTTAAAATAGTTTTTATCGTATAAAAGCTCCAAAACATAAAAAAATAATATAAATGAGGTATCGCTGTAATCGTACTGACCTGAAAAATAAAACTACTTTATCCATTTTATTAAACGCGGAACGGTATAAACGCCCCCCCAACAGAAATTCATGAATAGCTGGTTTTTAGTCATTCTGCCTCACAAAAATCGGAATAAAAAGCGATCAAAAAATGTCACATGCCCGAAAATGTTACCAATAGAAACGTCAACTCATCCCACAAAAAACAAGACCTCACAAGACTCTGTGGACCAAAATATAGAAAAATTATAGGTCTCAAAATGTGGTAACGCAAAAAACATTTTTTGCAATAAAAAGCGTCTTTCAGTGTGTGACGGCTGCCAAACATAAAAATCCACTAGAAAACCTGCTATAAATAGTAAATCAAACCCCCTTCATCACCTCCTTAGTTAGGGAAAAATTTAAAAAATTAAAAAATGTATTTATTTCCATTTTCCCATTAGGGTTAGGGCTGGGGTTAGGGTTAGGGCTAGGGTTAGGTTTACGGCTAGGGTTAGGGCTAGGGTTAGGGCTATGGTTAGGGTTAGGGCTAGGGTTAGGGTTAGGGCTAGGGTTAGGGCTAGGTATAGGGTTGGGGCTAGGGTTAGGGATGGGGCTAGGGTTAGGGTTTGGATTACATTTACGTTTGGGATTAGGGTTAGGGGTGTGTCAGGGTTAGGGGTGTGGTTGGGGTTAGGGGTGTGTTTGGGATTAGTGTTAGAGGTGTGTTTAGGCTAGGGTTTCAGTTAGAATTGGGGGTTTCCACTGTTTAGGCACATCAGGGACTCTCCAAACGCAACATGGTGTCCCATCTCAATTCTAGTCAATTTTGCATTGAAAAGTCAAACGGCGCTCCTTCCCTTCCGAGCTCTGCCATGCACCCAAACTGTGGTTTACCCCCACATATGAGGTATCAGCGTACTCAGGACAAATTGCACAATAACTTTTGGTGCTCAATTTCTTCTCTTACCCTTGGGAAAATAAAAAAGTGGGGGCGAAAACATCATTTTTGTGAAAAAATATGATTTTTTATTTTTACAGCTCTGCATTATAAACTTCCGTGAAGCACTTGGTTGGTCAAAGTGCTCACCACACATCTAGATAAGTTCCTTAGGGGGTCTAGTTTCCAAAATGGTGTCACTTGTGGGGGGTTTCAATGTTTAGGCACATCAGGGGCTTTCCAAATGCAACATGGCGTCCCATCTCAATTCCAGTCAATTTTGCATTGAACAGTCAAATGGTGTCCCTTCCCATCCGAGCTCTGCCATGCACCCAAACAGTGGTTTACCCCCACATATGGGGTATCGTGTACTCAGGACAAATTGTACAACTTTTGGGGTCCAATTTCTCCTGTTACCCTTGGTAAATTAAAACAAATTGGAGCTGAAGTAAATTTTTTGTGAAAAAAAGTTAAATGTTCATTTTTTTAAAAGCATTCCAAAAATTCCTGTGAAACACCTGAAGGGTTAATAAACTTCTTGAATGTGGTTTTGAGCACCTTGAGGGGTGCAGTTTTTAGAATGGTGTCACACTTGGTTATTTTCTATCATATAGACCCCTCAAAATGACTGAAAATGTGATGTGGTCACTAAAAAAAATGGTGTTGTAAAAATGAGAAATCGCTGGTCAAATTTTAACCCTTATAACTCCCTAACAAAAAAATTTGGCTCCAAAATTGTGCTGATCTAAAGTAGACATGCGGAAAATGTTACTTATTAAGTATTTTGTGCGACATATCTCTGTGATTTAAGGACATAAAAATTCAAATTTGGAAAATTGCAAAATCTTCAAAATTTTCGCCATATTTCCATTTTTTTCACAAATAAACGCAGGTAATATCAAAGAAATTTTACCACTATTATGAAGCCCAATATGTCACGAGAAAACAGAATCACTGGGATCCGTTGAAGCATTCCAGAGTTATAACCTCATAAAGGGACAGTGGTCAGAATTGCAAAAATTAGCCTGGTCATTAATGTGCAAACCACCCTTGGGGTAAAGGGGTTAACACGTGGTTAAGGGGAAACTAAGGAAACATCTGTGGCACCCTCATCCTGAGCCCCAAAAGAATAGAAACCCCGCATGGCATCAGCAACCTCCCTCTGAACCTGTTGGTGTGACTGAGCCAGGGTTAGCTGCTCCACAGATAGTCTTTGCATCATTTGAGTGAGGCTATTCACTTGCTCAGAGAGAGCATGCAGTGGATCCATGACTAAAGGAAAAAAAGTGCAAAACCCCATTTACATGTTCAGGTCAGTGATAATATCAAGAACCCTGCTGCAGACTTACAGCAGAAGTCTGTACACGAAATACAGAATGACAGGGGGTGAGAGGGGAGTGCTGCAGTGAGCTTACCTGCCAGAGCACAGGACTTGAAACACGTGACCACCAGGGAGGGGCCGTAGGCGGAACTAGACGCCGGGTAGCGGCGGTAACCAGTGAAATCGGAGAGTAGTCTGAACGTCCCGAAGTTAAGCCTGGAGGGCGATGAAGTACTAAAGAATGAGACACTGAGAGTGGTCAGGGCATAGCAAAAGGTCAGGTAGCCAGAGAGAGTGGTGCAGTACAAACGGGGCAGACAGGAGATTAGTAAGAGTACCAAGAAGAAGGTCAGAACCAGATATAGACAGTAAGCACGGAATCACAAAGCATTGCACAGAATGAGAACACGGACCGGATCATACACGAGAAGGAAAACGGACTACACAGTATGCAAGCACAACAGGGGGTCAGACACACAGCCAGAACAGATGTATCACTGACAAGGATCCCCAGTCGAAGGCAGGTAAATATAGCCCTCCCCAAACAAAAAGGAGGACAAATAAAATTAACCCTGAGAGTACAGGTAAGGAACCCTGTCCACAACATGACACCACAAACATCATGACATAAGGTATCCTGTGATTGGCTGTGGAAGTCACATGTTCCTGGCCATATAAAATTCTGACATCTTGTTTTGTTGGCACCATTTTCTCAGTATTACAGTGCAGAGAAGCCATTCATGATAGTGCTGCAAGTTAACTAGTCAGGTAGCTAGATAGCATCCTGTCCTGTGTGAAATTGATCTTCCAGCATCTAACTAGATTGAGCAAAAAGTGTGTGGCAGACTCAGGATGCCTCATTTGCTAATCCAATTCAATTGTGATAAAACTGTATTTCATTCAACTCTGGCTGTGGCCAGCACTGGTCATGACTGTGCAGTTTGCAGAGGCTGCAAAAGTTGCAAAGCCTGGGCCTCTTTTCAGACCACAAAGGATAACCCAACTCACATTATCTGACAAATTTTCAACAAAAAAAACTCAGGAGAGGCAAAAATTGCAATAATTTATCAACGACATGCATGAACAGCCACCGATTAATATGCCTTAGTCTGGGAATGTCACTGCACTAAAATACCGAATAGCTGGCCTCTCCACCCACAGGCCGCCCCATCAACCACATCTGCTGCATATTCTTCCTGTGTCACTATGCCAAGTGTTCTCACACAGGTCTCTGGAAGTGAAAAATCCACTTGTTTACCCCATCCAGTAGGAGTGAGTGAGAGACTGTCAGCTGTTACAGAAGCAAACAGGCCAGCTGTTTTTGTGTCGCCTAGCACAACACATTTTTCTTAATCCGCCATAACCTCTCCAAGTCTGCACCTCACTCCCAGTCAAGAATTTTGTCCTATTCACCCTCTCTCAGAACATCAGCCAGTCCTCAGGCCAAAATTGTGGTCACGGAAAGGGATGTTTCCTCCTACACATGCCATAGCTAAGAGGTTGAACTTCACCATCTCCAATCTGTTGGCCACGCAAATGATGCCTTTCTGCCTGATTGATAGAGATGGTTTCCAAAAGTTTATGACCATTGCAGTCCACCAGTACTAGTTGCCCAGTCGCCATTACTTCTCTATGAAAACTGTAACTGTGCTGTACCAGCATGTCACAAACAACATCACCCGTTCCCTGAAAAATCTATGTCTGCCATGGTGCATTTCACCACTTACCCCTGGACAAGCAAACGTTGACAGAGATGTTACATCTCACTGACTGGGCACTGGGTGACTCTGGTGGCAGTGGGGGCTAGCGGTCAAGGGGCTGCTTCACTAGCATTTGAATCCCCAAGGCTTGCGGGACAAACCTCTGTATCTAACAGTTCCTCCACTGCTTCTGACTTCTCTACCTCCTTTAAGGTCTCCACCTGTGCCCTCAAACTCTCCCTCAATCAGAAACACATTCCAACAGTGCAGCTAGAATCACCTCCGCCTCTGTACTGCTCAGCCATGACTCACTACATTCAGGCAGTATTCAAATTAATATGCCTTGGAGATCGCAGTCACACAGCTAAAGATTTGTGAACAGTTATTCAGGTCGAGGTAGAGCGATTGCTATCTCCACTCAACTTGGAGCCAGGGAAGGCCGTGTGCTATAACAGTGTAAACCTGGTGGCGGCCCTATATAACCTTAAACACGTGCCTTGCATGTTTCACTTCCTCAATCTGATGGTACAGCAATTTCAGCACCACTGTCCCAGCCAGGATGCGCTGCTGCAGAAAGCACGGTTGCTGTGTGCTCAATTCCAACAATCGCACTCCAGAGGTCATTGACATGCATTTCTATAGAGGTCTTTTGGCCTACTGGTTAACCGTTTGATTTGTGATGTTCTGACATGGTGGAATTCCAGTCTGTACATGCTACAGTGACTGTGTCAGCAGCAATGAGCCCTGGTTCAGTAGGTTCTTTTGCATAGCCTGGGCCAACACAGTATAGATGTTGTGCAAATCACACTGCCAGAGTGGGCACAGATGAAGGACCTCTGCACCCCTCTGCACCCTTCTGCACAGTTTTGAAATGTCTACTAAGATCGTTATGTCATCATCAACATTGCTATTACGATGATCTACATGGTGGGGCACACTTTAAATAGTCTGCTTAACAAGGTGGTAGTCCCAGAGGAGGAAGTAGAAGCAGAGAATTATACAGAAGGAATAACAATATCTCAAAGTTCCAGACTGTCGGCTCACAGGCGGGTGACATTAGAGTGTGGATTACAGCAAACAAGTGGGGATCATGGTACCAGACAAACAGTTCATGAAGACGCCAGAGCCTAGGAACAAATGAAGGAGGATGAGGAAGAGGTGATGGATGCACAAAAATCAGGAGATGAAGAGGATAATGATCGCCTCTCTGTTCTCCATTGTTGGCGAGAGGGGACAGAGGAAGCATCCTTGAGTGTTACCCTGCCAACAACACATCATGAACTTGGACCTCATAAAAGCACCAAAGACAAGTGCGCCTTCTTGCTACACTATCTTCAACATGATGGCAGTATTCTTAGGGTTAGAAATAGTGCAGACTACTGTATTGCAATTCTGTTAGATTCATGGTACAAGAGTAAATGTAGCAAGTTGCTTCCCCCCCTGGAAAAGTGACATGCTGTAGTATTGAAGCACACTTGTAGACACTCTCAAGAGTGGTTTTCCCCAAGACAGCAATGAGGCCTTCAGTGATCATCACAGTTCTAGACATCAGGAACGTCAAGTCATCATCGCAAAAACATTAGCATCAGCAGCAGCAGTGGAGGTGGCATAACCAATTTCTGTGAGTTGTTTCACACATTCTTTAGCCCAGCCCGTGCACAAGCAGAAAAGAGTACATGTCTCACATGCTGTGAACGACTGGAGAAGAAAGTTCAAGAGTATCTGGAGCTCAATATTAATGCTATCGGGGGGGGTTTGAACATTTTTGCATTTTGGTCTTCAAAAATGGAAGAGTGGCCTGAGCTCGCCTGTCATGCCTTGGAGGTTTTGTCATGCCTTGCAGCCAGCATTCTCTCAGAACGTGTCTTCAGCGCTCCTGATGGAATCTTGATGGATTTGCACATCCGGCGGTCTCTGAAAGTGTAGACTGCCTAAATTTCATCAAAATGAACAAGTCAAGGATCTCCAATGACTTTTGCACCCCAGTCACCAACTAGGCAGACTAGGCGATGGTGTCGTTTTAAGTGTCATGCATTAATAATGCATTATTGCAGTCTGTGACATCTTAGTCATGGCTTCTGTTCCTGCTGTTGCTACTGCTGCTGATTTTACAAACTTTTTTTGAAATGTGGACACTCAATGTTGGCTTTCCATCTGGTGGGTTGCCTCTAGTGGAAGGTGTGTCAGAGGCTTATTATAGTGTTTTTACTCTGTGGAAATTAATGCCACTTTTGTGGTGTGTGACAATAATTTTTTGAAATATGGAGACTCCAAGTTTTGTCTCCATCTGATGGGTTGCCTGTAGTGTAAGGTGTGTCAGAGACCTATTATACTATTTCTACTCTGTGAAAATTGATGCCACTTTTTTTGGTGTGTGACAATAATTTTTTGACATGAGGAGACTCCAAGTTGGGTCTCCATCTGGTGGGTTGTTTGTAAGTAGGGCTCCCAAACAGGCAGTGATGCACTTACATTCACCCAACTACCTGTGTTACTTTCTTTAAATTTTTCTACCAATAGTACTGTATGAAATTAATGTTTGTGCCATCTCAGTGTGACTGGAAAAAATAAATTGGAGGTGTTGCATGATGTATCAGGGCTCCCAGCAAATAAGGCTTACACCTCTCCCTTAACCATCAGGTTTTCATTGAAGCTTCAATTCAAAGTTGTAAATGCTGGCCCAAGCCATGATACCTCATGCATAGCCCATGGCTGACTACTTCTGAACCATTATAAAAGGTTTTACTGTGGGTCACTTGATAATTCAATACCTGGGTTACTTTTAAATTTTTATATCTATAGTAGTATATGAAACTAATGTTTGTGCCATCTGAGTGTGACTGGAAAAAATAAATTGGAGGTGTTGCATGAGGTATCATGACTTCCAGCAAAGAAGGCTTAAACTGCTCTCTTAACCACCAGATCTTCATTAAAGCTTCAATTCAAAGCTGTAAATGCTGTCCTAGACCCTGATACCTCATGCATGGCCTTTGACTGACTGTTTCTGTGCCATTATGAAAGGTTCTACCGTGTGTCAATTGTAATTGATCAGTCAACTACCTGTGGTACTTTATTTACATTTTTCTAACAATATTACTGTATGAAATGAATGTGCCATCTGAGTTTAGCTGGAAAAAAATAGGCCTGTTGCATGAGGTATCATGTCTCCCAGCAAAGAAGGCTTACACCAATTCCTTAACCACAGGGTCATCATTGAAACTTACATTCAAAGCTGTAAATGCTGGCCCAGACCCTGATACTTCATGCATGGCCCATCGTTGACTTCTTTTGTGCCTATATAAAAGGTTCTACTGTTGGTCAATTGATCAGTCAACTACCTTTTGTAACTTTACTTACATTTTTCTACCAATAGTACTGTATGAAACTGATGTTTGTGCCATGTGTTAGGTGTTGAGTTCCCGCTGCTGCACAGGGGGAATCTCGAGCCACCTCCGCTGCAGTTTCCCATTCTTCTTCAGCCACAGTGGAGCCTGCTTAGTGGAGACTTTGGTCCTAGCGTCTGGCTTGGGCAGATACTGTGCTCTTGGTTGCTGCAGATCTTCCAGGCTCAGCCATTGTAGCCAGCACTGTTCTGCGGCGAACAGATGCTCCTGGGACTAAGTCCTGCTTTTCCGCTACTGAGCATGCCCAGGGGACGACCTCTCATTGGAGGTTGGGGGTCATATGCTCAGGTACTGAAGTGGTTCCTATTGGACCACTAGGAAGGTCATGGAGAGCTTTCTCTATAAAAGGTTTGCATGGCTGCACGGCCATGCGCTAGTATCAACTTATGTTTTTGAGCTTAGCTACCTTGTGGCCTGTGTCTGCATGTGTTCAGGGTCAGCTGTATAGCCACTAGAATTCCGGCACCTCCAGAGAAGAGTTTGTGTATGTGAATTTAGGGCTAGCGTATAGCCACTAGAATTCTGACACCTCCAGGGAGGAGTTGTTTGTGTGCTATGCTGACTGTATGACCACTGTATGCTCCCTGCTCTGTTAGTAACTGTGATCCTCTGTGAGGTTAACAGGGCACAGCGTTATCCTAATCCTGACGACTCTGTGAAGCAACAGAGCTCGCTCCTATAGACCGGGTGACTGAACCCGTGTCTATTCAGGCATTGTACCGCCATATAGTGCCGCCATATACTAGCAGCAGGATCCCCTCCTGCATGGTGAACCCCGGGCTGTGAACGCACTTATATTATCTCAATATTTACTCGGTGCGTTCCGCCAGCCTTAACACCATGTGAGTGTGGCTGGAAAAAAAAACTTGGAGTCGTTGCATGAGGTATCAGGGCTCCCAGCTAAAAAGGCTTATATATCTCCCTTAACCACCAGGTCTTAATTGAAACTTCATTTCAAAGCTCTAAATGCTGGCCCAGACCCTAATATTTCATATGTAGCCCATGGCTAATTGCTGCTGTACTATTTGCAAATTTCTACTGTGGGCCAATTGATGCCACTTTTCATGGTGTCTGCTCCTAATTTTTTGTCACCCCTTAAGGTGTTGTCTATTTATTTGGTTTGGCCTCCCATTGAACTTAGTGGTGTTTGGGCACAATTGTCGACCTGTTTGGCAAACATGTTCTGCGAATGTCTAAACGTTCGGCGAATCAAACGATCAGAACCTTGAAAGGTTCTCTCATCTCCATTAAGCAAGAGGTCCAAGAACTTGGGTACCCTTTGATCTGCTGTTAGGAAAGGACTATGTATTAGATAATAAATTATGTAGTAAACCATTGACATATGAAAACTATACAACAACAGAATGGCCAAATATGAAAAAAAATGCTATATGTAAAAGTATATGCCTAAATCTTGTATTTTAAAAATGGTAGTCTTGCATTACTGATCTTTATATACTTTGAGCCAAAATACAAGGTAAGGAATGACACATCTGTACCTTTCATTGAAAGTTGGTACCTGCTATAGTCATGCCACACATACAGTTGTGCTCAAAAGTTTAAAAACCCTGGCAGAATTTTTGCTTTCTTGGCCTTTTTGCAGAGAACATAAATGACAACACCAAAACTTTTTCTCCACTTATGGTTAGTGGTTGGGTAAAGCCATTTATTGTCAAACTACTGTGTTTTCTTTTTTTATATCATGACAACCCAAAAAATCCTGGGTATGTAAACGTTTGAGCACAACTGTACAGTATATAAAAAGGAAATAATCAGCCTCAGAAGAAAATGTCTAAATTTACATATGTCTTATACATGGAATTGATCAGGGTTAAGTGGGGACCAGCTCTAATCTCATGTTTACATGCTACTGTGATAAGTTCAATGCCATAAAGAGAGGGACAGAAATTTTGTTATCTATGAATCTTATGAATAAGAAGGATAAATTAAAAAAAATATACAGAATCTCTTCAAGAACCGCCTAGAAAACCACTGATTTTATTACAATATTTTTTCTATTCACATTCCTTTGTACAAGTCTTTGGATTAATAACATGTTGTCTCCTATCTTTGCCACCCTCAATTTCACAAGACAAGATAATCCTTATTGAACAAATTAAAAAGAAAAAAGTCAAGACTTTGGCACATAATACTGATTATTAAAACAAATGGGAAGACTAAACCAATCTAATGCCATGAGATACTATCAGACATATATGTTAACGAGGTTACATATATGATAACGAAAGTTCAAAAACAAAGTGTCATGGCTTAGTTTGGGGACTCAATCCCGTGACCTTTTGCTGTGTGGTCAGCTTCCCTCCCTGCTCAGCCACAGCCTTTTTAGACTCTGTCCACCTGCTAATAGTTAATTTGTCTTTTTTCCTTTCCTTGGTTTGCTTCTAATCAGGCATCTCTCACTTTCTCATTTGGTTCTGTCCTATCACATCTTGGGCGGATCTATTTATACTCTATTTGCACCTGCCTTCTTTGCTGGCTGGGATTATCTTGCTATGTTGCTTTTCCTGAAGTTTGTTTATAAGTCTCCAGCACCCTTCCCTTTCTTTTATGTTTAGGATCTGGGAGGTTTCCAATTATTCTGTATGTTTGTTTGTTATTCTTATTTTCCTCCATCTTTCCTGTGTGACTGTGTGGACAGGTTCATAGGCCTGTGCATGACCGTCAGATTTATGTGTATTTCATTTTCTAGTAACAATTGCTTTAGTGTTGCACAGTATCTGTAGATCAGGTGCAGTTAAGAACATTCATGGTCAGTTGACATCGAGTGGGGGTGCCATTATGCTTAATTAGGATACCAACATCTGGGATCAGGCAGGGAAAAGTCAAGGTTAAATTAGGGCATTTTTTAGTCTGACTATATTAACAGGGACCTGTTGTTTGCATGTATTGTGTCTTTCCTGATTTGTCCGTTACCCGTATGAGTGTGTTTACACAGTAATAACACAAAGATGCTTTTGAATGGGAGACTACAGAACCTCATTCACTCCAAAAGTGGATCAAAAAGGTAGACAGTAGACACCATATGCAGAATGGATGGAAGAGCTAATAAAGTGTGAATATAGGCAGCACTTCCATTATACAGATATTTGGGATCTTTGACTATAGTTTTTTATCATGAGGAGCCTCATTTCATCTTTGTCACCTTATCTTTTTCACCTACCCTTCTCCCTCATGAGCTAGCACATTATTGTTCTGGCTTTGTCGTTGATCAATACAATAAATATTCAATCCCACCCTTGTCTTTCCACATGTTTAGTTTTTCACTATGAATCTACGGTATATGTACATATCTGCCAACTAGCTACCAGAAGATGAACCATTTAAACTTTTAACTAATTATTTCTGCCAAAAATGTAAGAGTACAAAAATTAAAATCTGATATTGTATATATAGTCTGTTGTTATGTTTTTAATCTTTTCTGTAATGTCTTTCTTTATGTGCACTCCTATGAGAATAGATTACACACGAATTAGTGATATAATATAACTACTTTTGTTACATCAATAAATAAATAAAAATTGTGAAAAATAAGACCTGCTTAGTAATTTTTACAAGTAAGAAACTGTTTACCATTAGGTTCTTAACATTTACCATTTGATCATACTGAGCCTAATGCATAGAAATCCCAGTTCATAATACATTATCATTGCAATGCATTAATATTGTTCACATTTCAGTTCTACACTTTTTACATCTTTCTACATACATAATCATCAAGAAAGAGCTTCGAAGAATAAGTTATATAAAGGAAAAAAGAGAGCATTATGGCAAGCTAAAATTGATCTAAAAGACCAATGATAAATGCTGTTTATATCATGACACCCAAATTCTTGACCTATTGGGTAAAATAAAGGTGGAATATATGTGAAATAAATGAAGATACCGAAAAAATGAAATTACAAATGCTGCCAACCATATGTAAAATGTGATCAGTGCTAGATATTAAAAACAATTCTGCTGTATTTATGATTATTTTCTATGTAAGATTATTTTATCGCTTGCCGATATTGCATATTAGATGTTATTGATGGCTGCCTTCATCTGAAGGTATTTTTCTAATATTGTCTTCTTTTCTGGACTTATTGCATTAACTAGTAAAATATACAAAGTATATTCTTATTGGTTAAATGCACAAGTAAGTATTAAGCAACTGGTGATATAAACAGTTTAGTGCTGGCTATACCGAAAAGGTTAATCTGTTATTTATAACAGCAGGCAAAGATTTATTATTTGGTTTCCTGTGATATTTGTTTTTCTATTGATAAATTATGTAAGACATTTCCATACGTACTATAAAAATGACAACCTGGTAGAGCTGAGCAAAATGATTGCAGAAACCTGGACCAAGGTCCTTTTGCCTGCCAGCATCCTCAGCACCACTTTTTGTTAGTAAACCCTGCACTAAATCATCTGAATGAATAATCAAAAAAGGAGCTTGAGTTTGGAAAAGCTAGAAGGAGGTTTGCAGGGCTCAGATCCAGTGTCCATGGACTGTCAACATAGTTGCTGGAAATAATTTTGGTAAAGTTTACTATCTAGCTGTCATCACTCACAAGGATCCTTTGATTAGGAATTGATTATTTTAACTTTGGTACCAGTATAAAAGTACAAACTGCAAATATGAGTTCATCATTTTGATACAGAAATTGAATAAATTACTCCTTCTTTTACTTTTAAAAATGAATTCCCTTAATCCTGTGATTTGCAGTCCAAGTGATTGCCGGATCTAAACATTTAGACGTTCAGGAGGGTTTTCTCTACGATAAAAGTAATGGTATCCTGCACAATGAATAAAAAAAAAAAACAATGACTCAACAGCATTTATTGGTCCTTAACCCCTTTCTGACATCTGACTACTATCCCGTCCATGTGGGCTGGGCCCGTCTGACCATGGATGGGATAGTACGTTGAAGCCGATTGGCCATGCACATGGGTGGTGTGTGGCCGATCGGGGTTGGGTGTCAGCTGATTCTCACAGCTGACACCCGGCACTAAGTGCCAGGAGTGGTCATGGACTGCTTCTGGCACATTAACCCCTGGAACACTGCGATCAAACAAGATCTCAGCGTTCCGGTAGCATAGAGGAGCATCGCGCAGGGAGGGGGCTCCCTGCGCTCTTTCCTCAGAACAACGAGATCTGATTGCATTGTCCTTAGGGTCTCTATGGAGACCCCTGGCACCAAGATGGCCACGGGGTCCTTCCGGGTCCTGCAGGGAGGTGGCTTCTCAGTGCCTGCTAAGAGCAGGCATCAGCAAGCCTCCTTCACTGCCTGTCAGATCGCTGATCTGATACAGTGCAATGCAAAGTGTCAGATCAGCAATCTGACTTTATATAGTGATGTACCATCCTGGTAAAATGTAAAAAACTAAATAAAAAAATATTAGCATGTGAAAAAATATTTTTCTAAAAATTCCTAAATACAGAAAAATAAATAAATCAATATTTTTCCAATAAATACATTTATTAATGTAAATAGCAAAAAATCAATAAAAGTACACATATTTAGTATCGGCGAATCCATAACGACCCAGCCTATAAAACTGTTCCAGTTAAGCCCTTTAGTGAACCCCATAAAAAACAAGGCAAAAAAACAATACTTTATCATCATACCACCAAACAAAATGTGGAATAACAAGCGATTATATAGACGGATATAAATAAACATGATACTGCTGAAAATGTCATCTTGTCCTGGAAAAAAACGAGCCACCATACAGCATCATCAGCAAAAAAACAAAAAAGTTATAGCTCTCAGAATAAAGCAATGCAAAAATAATAATTTTTTATGTAAAATAGTTTTTATTGTATAAAAGCACCAAAAAATAAAAAAATATGTATTTTTGTAATCGTACTGACCCAAAGACTAAAACTGCCTTATCAATTTTACAACACACGGAACGGTATAAATGCCGTTGCTGGTTTTTGTTCATTCTGCCTAACAAAAATCGGAATAAAAAGCGATCAAAAAATGTCATGTGCCCGAAAATGGTACCAATCAAAACATCAACTCATCCTGCAAAAAACAAGTCCTCACATAACTGTGTGCCAAAATCTGGAAAAATTGTAGCTCTCAAAATGTGGTGATGCAAAAACTATTTTTTTGCAATAAAAGGCGTCTTTTAGTGTGTGACAGCTGCCAAACATAAAAACCACTATAAAACTAAAGTAAA
Organism: Ranitomeya variabilis; assembly: GCF_051348905.1. Lineage (NCBI taxonomy): Eukaryota > Metazoa > Chordata > Amphibia > Anura > Dendrobatidae > Ranitomeya > Ranitomeya variabilis. Next base: position 150,381,987 of record NC_135234.1, on the reverse strand, counting down.
TATAGTAAAATAAAAAAATATATTTATTTCCATTTTTCTATTAAGGTTAGGGCTAAAGTTAGGGTTATGGTTGGAGCTAAAGTTAGGGTTAGGGTTGGGGCTAAAGTTAGGGTTAGGGTTGGGTCAAAATTTAGGGTTAGGTTTAGAGTTGGGGCTAAAGTTAGGGTTAGGGTTGGGGCTAAAGTTAGGGTTTGGATTAGGATTAGGGTTGGGATTACATTTGCGGTTGGGATTAGGGTTATTTTTGGAGTTAGCGTTAGGGGTGTGTCAGGGTTAGGGGTGTGGTTATGGTTATGGTTGGGATTCGAGTTAGGTGTGTGTTGGGGTTATGTGTGTGTTGGGGTTAGGGGTGTGTTGGGCTTAGGGCTGTGGTTAGGGTTGTGATTATGTTTAGGGATGTGTTTGGGTTAGGGGTGTGGTTAGAATTATAGTTAGGGTTTGGATTAGGGCTGGGGGTGTGTTGGGGTTAGGGGTGGAGTTAGTTTGGGGGGTTTCCACTGTTTAAGCACATCAGGGGCTTTCCAAACGTGACATGGCGTCCAATCTCAATTACAGACAATTCTGCGCTGAAAAAGTCATACGGTGCTCCATCCATTCCGAGCTCTGCCGTGCGCTCAAACAGTAGTTTATCCCCAGATATGGTGTATCAGCGCACTCAGAAAAAATTGTATAACAACTTTTGCTGTCCAATTTATCCTGTTACCCTTGTGAAAATACAAAATTGGGGCTAAAAATTCATTTTTGTGGAAAAAAAGATTTTTTATTTTCAAGGCTCTGCATTATAATTTTTAGTGAAACACTTGTGGGTTAAAAGTTCTCACAACACATCTAGATAAGTTCATTGAGGGTCTAGTTTTAAATATAGGGTCACTTGTGGGGGTTTCTACTGTTTAGGTACATCAGGAGCTCTGCAAGTGCAACGTGACGCCCGCAGACTATTCCATCAAAGTCTGCATTCCAAAACGGCACTCATTCTATTCCGAGCTGTGCCATGCACTGAAACGGTGCTTTCCCCCCCACATATGGGGTATCAGCATACTCAGGACAAATTGCACAACAACTTTTGGGGTACAATTTCTCCTATTACCCTTGGGAAAATAAAAAATTGGGGGGGAAATCATTTTTGTGAAAAAAATATGATTTTTTATTTTTATGACTCTACATTATAAACCTCTGTGAAGCACTTGGGGGTTGAAAGTCCTCACCACACATCTAAATAAGTTCCTTATGGGGTCTAGTTTCCAAAATAGTGTCATTTGTGGGGCGTTTCCACTGTTTAGACACATCAGGGGTTCTCCAAACGCGACATTGCTTTTGATCGCCAATTTTGCATTGAAAAGTCAAACGACGCTCCTTCCTTTCCGAGCTCTGTCATGCGCTCAAACAGTGGTTTACCCCCACATATGGGGTATCAGCGTACTCAGGACAAATTGCAAAACAACTTTTGGGGTCCAATTTCTCCTGTTATCCTTGGTAAAATAAAACAAATTGGATCTGAAGTAAATTTTTTGTGGAAAAGGTTAAATGTTCATTTTTTTAAACATTCCAAAAAATTCCTGTGAAGCATCTGAAGGGTTAATAAACTTCTAGAATGTGGTTTTGAACACCTTGAGGGGTGCAGTTTTTAGAATGGTGTCACTTTTCTGTATTTTCTATTATATAGACCCCTCAAAGTGACTTGATGATGTGGTCCTTAAAAAAAATGGTGTTGTAAAAATGAGAAATCGCTGGTCACATTTTAACTCTTAGAACTCCCTAACAAATAAATGTTGGCTCCAAAATTATGCTGATGTAAAGCATGTGGGAAATGTTACTTATTAAGTATTTTGTGCAACATATCTGTGTGATTTAAAGGGAACCTGTCACCCCCAAAATCGATGGTGAGGTAAGCTCACCATCACCAGTATATTGCCCTCAACAGGGCAGACAAAGTACGCCTGTGCCAGAGCCGCGGTGTGAAGACCAGAAGAGGACGTCATGGAATGAAGATGGGAGGCACTGTACCGGACCTGAAATGCCCATCGGAGAGGGACCGCCTCTGGGTGAGTATAATTTAACTAGATGGTGGCCCGATTCTAACGCATCAGGTATTCTAGAATATGCATGTCCACGTAGTATATTGCACAGCCCAAGTAGTATATTGCCCAGCCACGTAGTATATTGCCCAGCCACGTATTATATTGCCCAGCGACGTAGTATATTGCCCAGCCACGTAGTATATTGCCCAGCCATGTAGTATATTGCCCAGCCACGTAGTATATTACCCAGCCACGCAGTATATAGCCCAACCACATAGCATATTGCCCAGCCACATAGTATATTGCCCAGCCACATAGTATATTGCCCAGCCACATAGTATATTGCCCAGCCACGCAGTATATTGCCCAGCCACGTAGTATAATGCCCAGTCACATAGTATACAGCACAGAGCCACGTAGTATAGAGCACAGACATGTAGTATACTGCCCAGTCACGTAGCATATTGCCCAACCACGTAGTATATTGCCTAGCCACGTAGTATATTGCCCAGCCACGTAGTATATTGCCCAGCAACATAGTATATTGCCCAGCCACATAGTATATTGCCCAACCACATAGTATATTGCCCAGTCACATAGAATGCAGCACAGAGCCACATAGTATACAGCACAGACACGTAGTATACATCACAGAGCCACATAGTATACAGCACAGACATGTAGTATACTGCCCAGTCACATAGTATATTGGCCAGTCACGTAGTATGCACCATATCCCTGTTAAAAAAAAGAATTAAAATAAAAAATAGTTACATACTCACCCTCCGTTGGCCCCCGGTTCGAAGCGGCCAGTTACCGATGCTCCTCGCGTGCTCCGGTCTGAAGAGTGCATTGCGGTCTCACGAGATGATGACGTAGTGGTCTCGCGAGACCGCACATCATCATCTCGCGAGACCGCAATGCATGGAGTGGTCACCGGGGCATCGCGAGGAGCGTCGGTAACCGGCCGCTTCGATCCTGGGGCCAACGGAGGTTGAGTATGTAACTATTTTTTATTTTTTTAATTACTTTTAACATTAGATATTTTTACTATTCATGCTGCATAGGCAGCATGAATAGTAAAAATTTGGTTACACAGGGTTAATAGCAGCGTTAACCGAGTGCGTTACACCGCGGTCAACGCTGCCATTAACCCTGTGTGAGCGCTGACTGGAGGGGAGGAAGGAGCGGGCACTGACTGCGGGGAGGAAGGAGCGGCCATTTTTCCACCAGACTGTGCCCATCGCTGATTGGTCGTGGCTGTTTTGCCACGACCAATCAGCGACTTGGATTTCCATGACAGACAGAGGCCGCGACCAATGAATATCCGTGACAGACAGACAGAAAGACAGACAGACAGACGGAAGTGACCCTTAGACAATTATATATATAGATGTCTTTTTCTCCTCTTTCAGGTAACATCGGCGGCTTATCTACAGCAATCCAGAATGCTGTAGATAAGCCCCTGATGACGGTGAGCTTACCTCACCATCGATTTTGTGGGTGACAGGTTCCCTATAAGGGCATGAAAATTAAAATTTGGAAAATTGCAAAATTTGCCAAATTTTTGCTTATTTACTTTTTTTTTCACAAATCAATGCAAGTCATATGAAAGAAATTTTACCACTATCCCGAAGTACAATACGCCATGAGAAAAAAGTGTCAGAATCACCGGGATCCACTGAAGCGTTCCAGAGTTATAACCTCATAAAGGGACAGTGGTCAGAATTGTAAAAATTGGCCGGGTCATTAACATGTAAACCACCCTTGAGGGTAAAGGGGTTAAAAAGTAATTAAAACCTTTGCACCCTCAAATGATACTAATAAAAAATGCAGTTTTTCATGTCATTATAAGAAAACTGCAAAGTTCTCAAAATGAGGTGACATTTAAACGACATTTTTTTAATGTTTATATTGTGAAAAAATTGGAAATAATATGAAACTGTTATATTTTGCGGCATTATAAAAGTACTGACCTGCTGAAAAAGTTATGGTGTAAACAAAACCCAAACAACCCAGAAACTAGATCCATTTACTAGAGACGATCAAGTTTTTTTAAATTGATTTTCCCAGTTTGACAATTTGTTCTAAAAAGTTGGAATCAAAATTAATCAATTGGCTGTGAATCCCAATACTAAAAAAGTCGCTATTTAAACGTGGGCAACACTTTGAGGTCTCATATCTAGCTAAGTACAAATGATTTGTGACTAGTGGTAATGGTTTACTAACCTGTAGAACAGCCAGACTTTTCATGACTTTAAACCCCTGAGTATGTCAATTTTAAATTTAATGAACAGGCCAAATTTTTTAAATCTGACTAGTGTCAATTTTTGAGGTAATAAATGATGGAAACCTTCAATGAATGCCACTTATTCTGGCAGAGTTTTTTGTGAAATATTGTACTTCATGATAGTGATATAGTTTGTTTGATATGACTTGTGTTTATTTGCTAAAATAATGGAAATTTGGCAAAAATTTCGCAATTTTCAAACTTTTAATTTTTATGCCTCTAAACCAGAGAATGATGTCACACTAAATAGTTAATAAATAACATTGAGTGCATGTCTACTTTTCATCTGCGTTATTTTTGAAAAATATAAAATCTTTTCTTAAGAAGTTAGAAGGGTTAAAATTAGACCAGTAATTTCGCTTTTTTCCAACAAAATTTGCAAAACCATTTTTTTAGGGACTACATCATATTTGAAGTGACTGGGGGGGCTATATGACAGAAAATTCCCAAATGTGACACCATTCTAAGAATTACACCCCTCAAAGTCATCAAAACCATATTCAAGAAGTTTATGAACCCTTTTGGTGCTTCACAGCAACTAAAGCAATGTTGAATGATCATTCTACTTTTTTTTCACAAACATTATCATTAATTAGCCCTAATTTTTTTATTTTTGTAAGGGTAAAAGGAGAAAATGGAAACCAAAAATTGTTGTGCAATTTCTCCTGCGTACACTTTTACCCCACATGTGGGTAAAATCTACTGTTTGGGCGCACGGCAGGACTCGGAAGGGAAGGAGCACAATCTGAGTTTTTGAACTAAAAAATGGCTAGTATCTAGAGGGGTTGCCATATCGCATTTGTAGAGCCCCTGATGTGCCTAAACAGTAGAAAAATGCAACAAATTATCCCATTTTAGAAACTACACCCCTCAAACAATGTATTTAAATGTGTGATGAGCAACTTGAACCCCCAGGTGCTTCACAGAAGTATATAATGTGGAGCTGTAAAAATGAAAAATAACATTTTTACCACAAAACTGTATTTTAAACCCCATATTTTTTTTCATAAGAGTAACAGGAGAAAATGGACCCCCAAATTCATTGTACAATTTCTCCTGAGTACGCCGATACCATACATGTGAGGAAAAACTACTGTTTTGGAGCATTGCAGTCTCAGAAAGGAAGGAGTGACATTTTGGAACACAGACTTTGATGGAATGGTCTGCAGGTGTCATGTCATTTTGGAGAGCCCCTAACATGCAGAAATAGCAGAAAACCCCCACTAGTGGCCAGTGGCCACACATCAAGGGTTAGAAAAAGTGTGTGCTATTTGGCATTTTGAGCACGGGTTTTGGTGCATTAGTTTATCAGCGATAATTGTGAAGCCCCAAGGTGCTAGAACATAAAAAAACAAACAAAAGTGACTCCATTGTAGAAAATGCACCTTTCAATGAATTCATCTACGGCTGCAGAGACTATTTCGTAACATCTGCACCAGGCTTTCTTTCAGGAGAATTGCAAATATGCCAATTTATGGCCCATACATTGTGCCCTCATAAAGTGCAGAGCCTCCACATGTTGTAGCACTCCCATACATTGTGAACAGCCTGTACTTCTGGAGACAAACACCCCATAAATTGTTAGATGCTCTGTACCCACTTCAATAATGTCAAACATGTGGCTGCTTTTTGAGGTTTAGGCACTGTAAGGCTCAGAAGGATTTGGAAGCACAGAAATTACAAGTTTTTATTTCAGAGGGTGTCTTTGTTCTGTCTGTAATGTGGTAACCCCCTATAGTTCCAGTGACAGATGACACCTGAGTGGTGGCTGGTAGAGATGGGCAGACAGCTGGATGTTTGGGCCGGCCAAACAGTTGCAAAAAGTTTGAGTTCAGGTACCAGAATAGTACTCGGACCCAAATTCGAACCCGGCCCCGATTCACTTGAATGGGGGTCCGAACATCCAGTGTTTGCCATGCTGTGATGTGTGTCATGTGTCAGAAGCACGACAAACACCACTTCTGATCTGCGGTAAAATCATCCCTGCCAATCAGAGAGCCAGGGTTCCCGCTCTGCAGTTGTGATTGGAGGTGTAAAATTTACCTCCGGTCATTGGTGTTGGCTGATAAGACTACTGGTCCCATCAGTTGACACCTGCTGCCGCTATTAACAGTGAAAGCAAGAGCAGCTGATGGGAGTATTCATCAGACGGATCCTGCACTGTAATTAAATAATAAGAAAAAACCTGCGTTGGTTCACCTGCAATTTTGATAACCATCCAGGCAAAACTCACAGCGGGAGTCTGCAACCCCCAGCTGTCAACTCAAGCAAGGCTGGTTATCAAGAATAGAGGGTTCCCCATGAGGTAATTTTTATTTATTATAATTTAAAAAAATGGCGTGGGTTCACCCCCTATTTTTGACAACCAGCCTTGCTAAAGCTGACAGCTGAGGGCTAGTGTTCTCAGGCTGGTAATGGGCCATGGATATTAGATGCACCAATTCTGGTGCTTTGTCAGGCCCTTCCCGCATGCCCTGTAGCGGTGCAAGGGGGGTTCATATTTGTGGGGTTGATGTCACCTTTGTTTTGTAAGGTGACATCAAGCCCACGGCTTGGTAATGGAGAGATGTGTATAAAGACACCTATCCATTACTAATCCTATAGTTGAATGGTAAATAAAAATACAGCAGCAATAAAGCCCTTTATTAGAAATAAAACAAATACATTTTCTTTTTTTAAAAAAACAAAAAAACAAACACAGTTATACTCACCTAATGCCTAATTCCACTGAATCCCTTGTCTACTGTAATAAAACAAAAATAAAAAACACCAATATCCCTCATCTCTCTGTTGTTCTGTCCCATGCCGTAATCCATGTCTGGGTGATAAAGTTTTCAACCTGGACAGTTCCAAGATGCAACCGTCCAGGCTGAGAACCACAGGTGACTGAACTGCTGCCAGCGCAGCCTTAGTGACTGGTGGTGACATCATCGAGGTCGCCTCCGGTCACTGAGGCCGCATTCCCAGCTGGGCTGAACTGCGGTCACCTTGGTGAGATCCCGGCTAGCACCATGAGAGTTTTACATAGCGTGGATTCCCCCCCCATTTTTGATAACCAGCCAGGCAAAACTCACAGCTGGGGGCTGCAACTGGTGGGGATGAATTTACTGCCAATCAGAAGCAGTGTATGTCATGCTGTCATAGTTAGGACAGCGTGACAAACACCCAGGTGAAGTCCATGTTTGGTGTCCGTGCCTGAACAGTAGGTGTTCGGTATTGATGCTGAACTTTACTGTTTGGGTTCACCCATCTCTAGTGGCTGGTTTTGTGTAAAATCAATTATGTTTTTTTGTTGGTAACATTTTGGAGTGCATAATATTTTTTGATTGCTTTCAGAATAAGGCTAGATCACATTCTTGTGTTTTACGCTTATCAGTTACATCTGAGTTTCAGTGTAAATCTCACAAAAATGTTTAAAGCGAAGCCCCCAACAAAACTACCCATCATAATGAGGCAGATGCAGACAGTTTGGAGTCTGTTTGGCATCAGTTCCAGTGGTATTCATCTTTTAACCCCTTCCCGACATGCGCCGTACATATACTGCTATGCGTCAGCTGCATTCCCGCAAAGAGCAGTATATGTACAGGGGCATGATCGCATGGCCTCATTCTGAGCGTCGCAGCAATCAGGTGCAGATGTCAGTTCTGTATGAGAATTGACATTCTGCAGCAATATCCACAATCGGTGTTAGCAGCAATCACGGGCATTTAACCTCTCTCATGCCACTGTCAGTAGTGATAGCGGCATAGAGGAGCATCGCGCACGCTTCCATCAGGACAAAATGGCCGTGGGGTACTTCTGGGTCCTGCAGGGATGGTTGCAGGGGATGGTTGCAGGCGCTGGCATGCCTCCTTCTCTGCCTGTCAGATCCTAATGTGATACTTTGCAATAATGTTCCATCCTGGGACAATGTAAAAAAAATAGAAAGTGTGAAAATATTTTTTTTAACAATCTCTAAATAAAGAAAAAAAAAGAAATAAATATTTTTCCAATATACATTTAATTATGAAGATAAAATAAACAATAAAAGTACACATATTTGGTATCACCGCATCCGTAATGACCCGCTCTATAAAACTGTCCCACTAGTTTACCCTTTCAGTGAACACCGTAAAAAAATATATAAAAATCAAGGCAAAAAACATTGCTTTATCATCATACCACCAAACAAAAAGTGCAATAAAAATGATCAAAAAGAGGGATGTAAGAAAAAATGGTACTGCTGTAAACGTCATTTTGTCCCACAAAAAGATGCCACAAAGCTCTATCAGCAGAAAAATAAAAAAGTCATATCTCTCAGAATAAAGCAATGCAAAACTAATTATTTTTTTCTATAAAATAGTTTTTATTGTGTAAATGAGCAAAAACATAAAAAAAACAAAATATTTGTGGTATCACTGTAAACGTACTGACCCGAAGAATAAAGATGTCTTACCATTTTTACCACACACGGAAAGGTAAAAAAAAGCAATTCCTGAGTTGCTGATTCCTGTTTATTTTGTCTTCCAAAAATCAGAACAGAAAGCGATCAAAGAATATCATGTGCCCGAAAATAGTATCAATAAAAACGTCAGCTCGTTCAAGCCCTCACATGACTCTGTTGGCCGAAATATGAAACAATTGTAGCCTTCAAAATATGGTGATTCAAAAACTAGTTTTCATAATAAAAAGCGTCTTTTAGCATGTGAGAGTAGCCAAACACAAAAACCTTATATAGATCTGGTATGGCTGTAATCACACCGATCCGAAGAATATAGTCACCTAATCACTTATAATTTACTAAGAACGATGTAAAAAATAAATAAAACCAATTCTTTACATGCTGTTGATTTTTTCATTCTGCCTCCCAAAGATTAAGGGTATGTCTCCACATTCAGGATGTGCTAAGCCCCGCCCCCTTTCTGGGACGCGATCATGCCGGATGTGTTAACTCTTCACATCCGGGATGATCGCTCTGTCCCATAGGGCCCTGTGATATGCCTTGCGGGGACGTTGCGTCCCCGCAAGGTGTACGGACATGCTGCGATCTGAAAAGACGCGCAGCATGTCCGGAGTCGCAGGGCCGCCGCGTGCGGGTTTCCACGCATAGTGGAGACGGGATTTCATAAAATCCCCTCCACTATGCTGGAACATCTGGACGTTGCTTGTTTGACGCTGCAGCTCTGCGCAGCGTCAAAAAAGCAGCGTTTCCTGACCGTGGAAACATACCCTAAGGCTTGCTGCACATTTATCCTGCGCTCTGCTCTTACACCAGGGTTTCTGTGTAAATCTCTGAAATACATGATTCGGACAAAACCCCCAGTGGAAGAATCCCTATAATGAGGCACATGGAGGCACTGTGGATGCAGTCTGACCTTTGATCTGGTGGTGTACTTCTATTTATTATTGCATAAAAGTCCTGTTGGCCACAGTTTTGTGCGCTTCTGAAAAGGACACAGCTGAACAGAGGCTAGAGTGAATCTGCTGCCTCATTGTATTGAACAGATCCCTTGAGGGTTTCATCTGAATCATGTCAATCAGAGATTTAGATGGAAATCCCAAAGTAAGTGGTCAGCGTAGAGTGCCGGATAAATGTGATCCCAAACGTAATGTAAAATGTTCCCAATAAAAGCTTCAGCTCAATCCGCAAAAAAGTCCTCACTCAGGTCTGTCATCTGTTAATGGAAATATAGTTGGCTTCCATGTTACTGGTAGCACAGAGGCTCTGGAAAAGTGAAATAATAATAATAATAATTTTTATTTATATAGTGCCAACATATTCCGCAGCGCTTTACAACTTATAGAGGGGACTTGTACAGACAATAGACATTACAGCATAACAGAAATCACAGTTCAAAACAGATACCAGGAGGAATGAGGGCCCTGCTCGCAAGCTTACAAACTATGAGGAAAAGGGGAGACACGAGAGGTGGATGGTGACAATTGCTTTAGTTATTTGGACCAGCCATAGTGTAAGGCTCGGGTGTTCATGTAAAGCTGCATGAACCAGTTAACAGCCTAAGTATGTAGTAGTACAGACACAGAGTGCTATTAACTGCATAAAGTGTATGAGAACACGATGCAAGGAACCTGATTATGTGTTTTGGTTTTTTTTCTATTTTTAATAGGCCACACAGGGATAGTTAGGTTAATGCGTTGAGGAGGTAGGCCAGTCTGAACAAATGCGTTTTTAGGGCACGCTTAAAACTGTGGGGATTGGGGATTAATCGTATTAACTTAGGTAATGCATTCCAAAGAATCGGCGCAGCACGTGTAAAGTCTTGGAGACGGGTGTGGGAGGTTCTGATTATTGAGGATGCTAACCTGAGGTCATTAGCGGAGCGGAGGGCACGGGTAGGGTGGTAGACTGAGACCAGAGAGGAGATGTAGGGTGGTGCTGAGCCATGGAGTGCTTTGTGGATGAGGGTAGTAGTTTTGTACTGGATCCTGGAGTGGATGGGTAGCCAGTGTAATGACTGGCACAAGGTAGAGGCATCGGTGTAACGGTTGGTGAGGAATATGATCCTGGCAGCAGCATTCAGGACAGATTGGAGCGGGGATAGCTCTTTACCCGAAAAAAAAAATTCAGCAAATTCTGTGCTCCCAAGTCCAAACTCTCTTCTGAGCTCCAGTGTGCCTATACCACATTTAGCGCCCACATGCTTGCCATTTCTGTACTGATGAGAGCCCACCTAATTTTCAGGTGCATGTCCCCACAAGCACGGGCTGGGCATAATGTACTGGTGACTGCAACATACTGGTCACTACAGCGTACTGGTCACCACAACAGCAGTTTGCAATTTTCACTCAGTAATATCCACTGCTGCCTGTTTCTGGAAAGCGCCAATGGAGTCAAAATCGTCACTACTTCTATAGATGAATTCCTAAAGGGTCATAATTTACAAAATGTGGTCATTTGAGGGGAATTCTGCTTTTCTAGCACTTAAAGGGCTCTTTGTATGGAATCCGCAAACTAGTCTAGGAAAATCTGCTTTGCAGGAGGCAAATAGCACTCTATCCCTACCGAGTCTCTCTATATGGCAAAGTAGTTCTGTACATCCACATATGGGGTATTTCTACATTCAGCAGAAATTGTGGGACACATTTTGATGCCATTTTTACCCATTTCCCAGTGTGCAAATAAAAAACTTGGGGCTAGCACATAATCTTGGTGGTAAAAATGTAAATTATTTTTTCTTCACTGCCCAATGGTATGAAAGTATGTGACACACCTGTGGTGTTAACATAGTTACTGCACCCTTAGATGAATTAATTGAGAGGTTTAATTGGTAAAATTGGGTCACTTATGGGGGGTGTAGGGAGAGCTGCTGCTGAGATAGGGTCAGAATCGTGCTTTTAATAGTTAGTGTAGGTATGCAACTGTTCAGTCCACGACTCCTGAGAAACCAAGAGTCCTTTTTAGGGCTAATTCGGGGGTCCCGAGATTGCAGCACTAGGTAGGCAGGGCACAGCATATCCACATCAGCGCAAGGCCTGCAGGCACTGTATGTGCGTACATAGCTCCCACTGCATCCCTCCCAAAGCTCCATAACTGTCTGCTGCTGCTTATTTACTATATACCTATCAGAAGTGTTTTTTTTTTCTTCAAAAATTCACCAAAAAAAAAATTATGCAGTCTGTTATGTCAGACTGAGGCCTGGTGTATCTGTTTAAAAATCATAGATTTGCAGGCATTAGCAAAGTTCTGTGTGCTAGCCTTGTTGTACTCTTTTTTTTTCATAAATTCACCCAAAAGCAAAAAAAAAAAATATTACAGTCTGTTATGTCAGGCTGGGGGCTGATGTTTCTGTTTTTGAAAAAGCGTATTTCCACAGGCATACGTAGCATAGTTCTGTGTGCTAGCCTTGTGCCACTCTTTTTTTTTTTTTTAATTCACCCAAAAGCCAAAAAAATGTAATACAGTCTGTTATGCTCCGCTGAGGGCTGGTGTTTCTGTGTTTGAAAAATCGTATTTCCATAGGCATACGTAACATAGATCTGTGTGCTATCCTTGTTCAATCTTTTTTGTTAGATTCATCAAAAAGCAAAAAAACACATTAATACAGTCTGTTATGTCAGGCTGAGGCCTGTTGTATCTGTGGTGGAAAAATCGTAGATTTGCAGGCATAAGTTTCATAGTTCTGTCTGCTAGCCTTGTTCCACTCTTTTTGTTTATTTTTAAAATTCTCCAAAACCCTAAAGAAATTTAATACAGCCTCTTTTATTTATTTTTTTTATTTTTTTAAATTCACCCAAAAGCAAAAAAAATGTAATGCAGTCTGTTATGTCAGGCTGAGGGCTGATGTTTCTGTTTTAAAAAAAATTATATTTCTGCAGGCATGCATAGCATAGTTCTGTGTGCTACTCTTTTTTTTTTTTTTTTTTTTTTTTTTAATTCAGCCAAAAGCCCCAAAAAAGTTAATGCAGTCTGTTATGTCAGGATGAGGGCTGATGTTTCTGTGTTTGAAAAATTGTATTTCTGCAGACGTACGTGGCATAGTTCTGTGTGTAAGCCTTGGTCAATTTTTTTTGGTTAAATTCACCAAAAAAACGAAAAACACATTAATACAGTCTGCTATGTCAGGCTGAGGCCTGTTGTATCTGTGGTAGAAAAATCGTAGATTCACAGGCATAAGTTTCATAGTTTTGTCTGCTAGCCTCGTTCCACTCTTTTTGTTTATTTTAAAAATTCTCCAAAACCCCCCAAAAATGTAATACAGTCTGTTACCTCAGGCTGAGGGCAGGTGTTTTCGTTTTGGAAAAATCGTGTTTCCGCAGGCATATGCAGCATAGTTCTGTGTGCTAGTTGTATTTCCCCAGGCATACGTAGCATAGATCTGTGTGCTATCCTTGTTCAATTTTTTTTTTTGTTAAATTCACCAAAAAGCAAAAAACACATTAATACAGTCTGTTAAGTCAGGCTGAGTCCTGGTGTATCTGTTTTTGAAAAATCGTATTTCCGCAGGCATAAGTAGTGCATTTCTGTGTGCTAGCCTTGGTCAATTTTTTTTGTTAAATTCACCAAAAAACAAAAAACACGTTAATACAGTCTGTTGTATCAGGCTGAGGCCTTTTGTATCTGTGGTGGAAAAATCGCAGCTTCACAGGTATACGTTTCATAGCTCTGTCTGCTAGCCTTGTTCCACACTTTTTGCTTATTTTAAAAATTCTCCAAAACCCCCCAAAAATGTAATACAGTCTGTTATGTCAGGCTACGGCCTGTTGTATCTGTGGTGTAAAAATCGTAGCTTTGCAGGCATAAGTTTCATAGTTCAGTCTGCTAGTCTTGTTCCACTCTTTTTGTTTATTTTAAAAATTCTCCACCACCCCCCCAAAAAAAATGTAATACAGTCTGTTATGTCAGGCTGAGGCCTGTTGTATCTGTGGTGGAAAAATCATAGCTTCGCAGGCATAAGTTTCAAAGTTCTGTCTACTAGCCTTGTTGTACTCATTTTTAATTTTTTGCCAAATTTCACATACAAGAGAAAAAAAATATACAGTCTGGTATCTGCCTCTGGGGGCTGTTGTGTCTGTGGTGGAAAAATCGTAGCTTTGAAGGTGTACTGATCAGATATAATTTAACTCCAAATAAATACATTTGTGTTGAGCTTTTGAAATAGTTCAATACTCCATTTAAAATGGGCAAGTCAAGGGGCAAGGGATGGGGAAGTGGACGTGATGCTGATGGTGCATGCAGAAAATGAGGCCGTGGCCAAGCTGAAAGTGTGCCACAACAAAGACCCACATCTTCTCGCTCAACCTTCCTGTCCCAGTTTCTAGGGGATCGCAGCACACCACTATTGAAGCCAGAGCAGTTTGAAACGGTTGTTGGTTGGATAGCGGATAATGCTTCCAGTCACTTAGCCACCATCACCACCACCATGTCTACCACATGGTCAAGTGTGAGTAGCCGAGAGTGTGGACTGGATAATCCTCACCCTGATCCTCCTTCCTTCCACCATGCTGAGTGCTGTGAGACAACCGATCCCAGACTTGGACACTCCGAAAAGCTGTTCAGTTTTCCCTTTCAAGATTCTGGACTCTCGGACGGTCAACTTGAAGTGGGGCCAGATGAGATCGCATGGAGCGATGCCCAAAGCTTTGACCAGCAACGGTCACACAAAGGCGATGGTGGGAAAGTGTCACAAGAGGTGGATGATGATGAGACACAATTGCCAGAAAGTTAGGAGGAGGAGCAGGGTGCGGATGTGGAAAGCGAGGTGGTGGATGACTATGTGACTGACCAAACCTGGCAGGAGGACATGCAGAGCAAGGACAGGAGCACACATGGGGAAGGAGGCATATCACCCCAACAGGCAGGAAGAAGCAGAGTGGTGGCCACAGACAGAAGGCGTGCATCCGTTCCCCGTAACACCAAGATGAGGGAAATTGCCATTCCAACTGTTAGATTTTCCCGAGTCTGGTTATTTTTTAAAGACTGCCAATAACCTCAAACAGGCCATTTGCAGCACCTCCCATGCCCGCATCAGCAAGGGTAGCAAAACTACCAGACTGCCCCCCACCAGCATGATCAGGCACGTGGCAGTAAAGCACCTACCTTTGCGGGCTGACCCCAAGGATTCAGGAACACTGTATGCAGGGGACACCACTGCTTCTTCCACTGTTTTGCGTAGTAGCCAATCCCCAGTCCACCGTGCATGTGAAGATGCCTCTAACCCTGCACCTGCTGTGGCCCACAATCAAGCAGCATCATCATCAAGCCTGTCCACACCCTTGTCCCAACACAGCCTTCAGTTGTCTATACCTCAGTCATTGGAATACAAGTGGAAATACCCAGCCAAAGCCCCACAGGCCACAGACCTAAATTCTAACATTTTTCTTCTGCTTGCGCTCGAAATGTTGCCTTTTAGGCTCATTGAGAGGGAAGCTTTCTGCAACCTGATGGCAGCTGCCGTCCTAAGGTATTCAGTCCCCAGTCGCCACTATTTCTCCCGGCGTGCCATACCGGCAATACACCAGCATGTGATCCACAACATTACCTGTGCCCTCAACAATGCTGTTACTGGAAAAGTCCACCTAACCACGGACACGTGGACAAGTGTTTGTGGGCAGGGACAGTACATCACACTGACAGCACACTGGGTTAACATAGTGGAAGCCAGGATCTAGTCGGACCTTGGGATGGAACACATCCTCCCCATGCCAAGGATTGCGGGCCCTACGTCAATCAGGGTTGCCCCCACAGTCTACAGCTCCTGCACCTCCCTCTCCTCCTTCTCCTTTTCTTTATCCCCCATCTCTGAAATCAACACATCAGTCAGAAGCTGGAAGCACTGCAGCACTGCCTCAGCCAAGCGGCAATAGGCTGTGCTGAAGCTGATCTGCATAGGCGACAAACTGCCCAATGCTGAAGAGTTGTGGACAGCACTGAAAGAGCAGTCAGATATTTGGATGACATCACTTAACCTACAGCCAGGCATGGTCGTGTGCGACAATTTCCAGAACCTGGTGATGGCTCTAAGACAAGGTGAGCTCACACACGTATCTTGCTTGGCCCATGTGCTTAACCTCATGGTTCAACGTTTTCTGAAAAGCTACTCTGAGCTACCAGATCTGCTAGTGAAAGTACGCCATCTGTCTGCCCATTTTAGAAAGTAAGCTACAGCTTCAGTCACCCTTGCCGTGCTTCAGCAGCGTTTGCAGCTTCCGGTTCACCGACTGGTGTATGATGTCCCACACGCTGGAACTCTACGCTGCATATGTTGAAAAGGATTTGTGAGCAGAAGAGGACAGTTGTTGATTACCAACATCACAAGGCCGTTGATATTCAGTTCAGACTCCACACATAAGACCTCAGGAGTGGACATGGATGTCAGACATATGTTCTATCCTACAAAACTTTGAGGAACGCACAAAGATGGCAAGTGGCGATGATACCATAATTAGCATCACCATCCCGCTCCTCAGCATTCTAAATACCTCTCTGCTCACAATTAAAGAGGATGCATTGCAGGCAGAGCACGAGGACATGGAAAAAGGAACCATACGAGGGGATTACATTCAGCCCAGCCTCATGACTTCCTAATGTGGATTGGTAGGCAATGGGGAGGAGGAGAAAGAACAGGAGATACTTTCTTGCACTATAGATGGTACTACAAACACAGCTGTCATACTGTATGTTCAGCGGTGATGGCCTGAGGACAGGAAGGAGGAGGAGGAGGACAGCATGGTCAATCGTTTTGTTGGTGAGGACAAGGAAGTTTTGCCTGTTAGCAGTTTGGCACGCATAGCTGACTTTATGTTGCACTGCATTTCACGTGACCCTCGCATTATAAAAATTTTTGGTGACACTCATTACAGGGTGGTGACACTACTAGAGCCACGCTACAAGGAGAACTTTCAATCTTTTCTGCCAGAGGCAGAGAGGTGTACTAAAATGTTGCAATACCAGAGGGCCCTTGTGGTGGTATTACTTAGAAAATTCCCATTTGAGAACGCTGGCAGCAGACGTCAGAGTTTGTTGTACAACCAAGGAGTCCAAGCGAGAGAGACAGAAGTACAATCCAGCTCAGGCAGGGGAACAATGTCAAAGTTCTGGGACAGTTTTCTCAGACCCTCCCATCATGCCAGGACAGAGGCAAGGGATGCTGTCACAAGAAGTGCAATGTTTGGGAAGATGCTGAGGGAGTACCTTGCAGATCGTACAAACATCCTCCGGGATTCCTCTGTGCCTTTTAATTATTGGGTATCCAAGCTGGACACGTGGCATGAACTGGCTCTGTATGCCTTGGAATGCCTGGCCTGCCCTGCTGCTAATGTTCTGTCAGAGCTGGTTTTTAGTGCCACTAGTGGAATTATAACAGATAAGCGCATCCGCCTGTCAACTGAAAACGCTTACAGGCTGACTCTTATAAAAATGAACAAGGGCTGGATTGGGAAAAACTTCTGTACACCATCAAGTGAAAACAGCGAAACATAACCTCTAACACATTCTCTTTTTTGGGGAGATGTATTCTCTTGCACCTCTTCACAACCACACATATACGCTTCCAGATTTGGTCTGTTTGTTGTTATGTTATCCTCCTCCTTATCCTCATCCTCATCATTCACAACCAGTAAAACACCAGGGTGAACGGATTCTGTGATGCCAAAGTCACAATTTTGTTTGTGCAAGGGTGTTTTTATGATGCCCGTTAATAATTGGAAACCAAAACAATTGTTACTCTCACAGGGGAAAATGTCATAAAAAAGAGATGCACGTCTATTATTCCCATTTATTCATTTTCCATATCTCTGGAAAGTCCTCTAATGAGGTAGTGTATACATCTACAATAGAAAATAATTCAAAGACTTTTATATTAAATTTTTATTTATAGCCCTGGCTGAGCTGTTGCTAGGGACAAATATATCTCGTTGGACACATTCTGGCTTCAAATCTATGAACCTGTGTTCGCCCCTCTCATTTGTTATTTACTTTCATCGGTGGATTCACATTTTTTATGCATTTGTTTTATTTCATTATGATTTATCTTTATGCCTCCTCATTCTCTACCACTAGATCACCAAGGTTAACGTCTTCTGTGCTGCTATAGGCAGTCCAATTTTTGGGCAAGGGTGTCTATGATCCCCATGAAATATTTTTAACACATTTTCCCCCCATGGGCAAATGCTTGTCAGGCCATGCACTCCATTATAAGTCTCAGAGACCCACACCCCTAAATTGGGCCTCCTTCTTATCTCAGTTTCCTGCAATGTCTCTTCCTTACCTACCAATAAATGGCCAGGGTTAACGTGCTCTGTACTGTTATAGGCCACTGAATTTTGGGCAAAATGTGATGGTTCTAGTTTATTTATTAAAAAAGATATCCCCCATTGGGGAATTGTTTGCCAGCTCATGTACTCCATTACAAGTCTCAGAGACCCACACCCCTACATTGGGCCTACTTCTTAACTCAGTTTCCTGCAATGTCTCTTCCTTATCTCCGACTACATGACCTGGGTGAATGTGTTCTGTACTGTTATAGGCCACTGAATTTTGGGGAAAGGGGGCTGTGATGGCAATAGTTTATTTATTGAAAAAGATACCCCCCATTGGGGAATTGTTTGTCAGCTCATGCACTCCATTACAAGTCTCAGAGACTCACACCCCTACATATGGCCTACTTCTGAACTCGGCTTCCTGCAATGTCTCTTCCTTACCTGCCAATGGATGGCCAGGGTTAACGTGTTCTGTACTGTTATAGGCCACTGAATTTTGGGCAAAGGGGCTGTGATGGTTCTATTTTATTTATTAAAAAAGATATCCTCCATTGGGGAATTGTTTGTCAGCTCATGCACTCCATTACAAGTCTCAGAGACCCACACCCCTACATTGGGCCTACTTCTTAACTCGGTTTCCTGCAATGTCTCTTCCTTATCTCTGACTACATGACCTGGGTGAACATGTTCTGTACTGTTATAGGCTGGTGAATATTGGGCAAGAGGGGCTGTGATGGCTGTGATGGCAATAGTATATTTTTTAAAAAAGGTACCCCCCATTGGGAATTGTTTGTCAGCTCATGCACTTAATTACAAGAAGAGATGAGCAGTGTTCGAGTTGAACTGTTCGCCAATTTCAAATTGGAGCTGTTTTGGGCAGTGTTCGAGTCGTTTGTTGAACTCGAACAGTTTGCTTAAACTTCGGCTGTTCGAGTTTCTGTTCGATAACTGTTTGTTCACCAAAAGCCTAACTTGATTTGCACATTAAAACTGTTTATCATTGTTAATAGACTGTTTCAGTGTATAGTGGGTGGGGGTGGGGGATAGATCTGTGCTGAAATAATGCCGATCTTCATTTTTTTTTCTTTCCCACATTTAGAGTGGGGCGGTGCAGTCTGTCAGCCTATCAGCAGTGCACACACACACAGCAATGTGCATGTGATGCACACAAGCAAGGGCATGTGTCATTGCCTGTGTATGTCACATGTCCTTGCCCTATAAGAACCAGCCATTTTCCCCGTCGCCTCCATTTCCTCACTGCTGCAGCTTAGTGTTTGACGGCACCTCTACAGTCAAAGAGTCTTTTTTTTAGAGCGAATTTTCTGAGAGAAAAGCCCTTTTCAGGGTAGGTTACAGAAGTTAGCACTTTTTGCCAGGCAGGTCTGTGCCAGTGCTGTGCAAGTGTTTTTCATAGCATTTGGTGTAATCTAGCTCAGCCAATCCTTTTGGGCTAGTAGCATTGACTGGTAGTCATCTGAGTAGCCCATCTGTGAAGCTAGCTACACCGCCTATGTATCTAAATTTTTACTACATCTAACCCAGGAAATCGTTTTGGGCTTAGTAGCAGTGTCTGCACGTTAGCGGAGTAGCCCGCCTGTGAAGCTTGCTACACCGCCTGTGTATCAAAATATTTACTGCATCTAAAACAGTAAATCTTTTTGGGCTTAGTAGCAGTGTCTGCACGTCAGTGGAGTAGCCACCTGTGAAGCTAACTACACCGCCTGTGTATCTAAATTTTTCCTGCATCTAACCCAGTATATTGTTTTGGGCCTAGGAGCAGTGTCTGCACGTCAACGGAGTAGCCCGCTTGTGAAGCTAGCTACACCACCTGTGTATCTAAATTTTTACTGCCTCTAACCCAGTAAATAGTTGTGGGCCTAGGAGCAGTGTCTGCACGTCAGCGGAGTAGCCCACCTGTGAAGCTAACTACACCGCTGTGTATCTAAATTTTTACTGCATCTAACCCAGTAAATTGTTTTGGGCCTAGGAGCAGTGTCTGTACGTCAGGGGAGTAGCCTGCCTGTGAAGTTAACTACACTGCCTGTGTATCTAAATTTTTACTGCATCTAGCTCAGTAAATTGTTTTGGGCCTAGGAGCAGTGTATGCATGTCAGTGGAGTAGCCCGCCTGTGAAGCTAACTACACCGCCTTTGTATCTAAATTTTTGCTGCATCTAACCCAGTAAAATTCTTTTGGGCCTAGTACCACAGTTTGGCCACTCAGCTCTGCTTGGTTTTCATCCATCGTTTTTTGTGCCAACAACTACAGATACAGAGTTGCCAATTAGTTAAGCACCAAAATGAGTGGCAAAAGGCCTGCTTCTGGTGGAAAGGGGAATAGGTGTGTTGGAAAGGGAAAAAAAGGTTGTGTCCGTGGGGTAGGTGATAAAGCAACAGAAACATCTGCAGAAGAAAGACAATCTTCCAGCTAAAGTAAGATGTCTACTTCTTTTCGTGGACAATCTGATATGATCCCTTTCTTACGACCATCGCTATGAGCATCGCTACAAATTTCAAATGAGGCACAAAAACAGCAGGTGCTTGAACGGATATCAAGTGCTCGTTCAAGTGGGCTCTCCTCCATGTCAATTTCAACATCACAACTACTCCAGTCCTCAGAGGTGTCATCCCAATTGCACTTGCTACCTCACAGCTCCCAAGTCTCCAGCCACCCATCTGAGTATGGGGTAACACAGATGGTTGAGTCTGCAGAGCTGTTTACTCATACTATAGCCTGGGAAACAGAGGTCTGTGTAATAATTATAGGGGATAACTCAGGAGACTCTTTGCGTGGAACAAGACAACTACAGGACACAGTTTTATAAGTGGTAAAGTCTATATTATCACATGGTGATTCAAACAGGTGTAGAGAGAAACTGAAGTCCACAACACTTGGTGTAAATATTAAATGCAGCTTAGCAGTCTATAGGAAACTGCAATCACGCAGAAAGTCTATGAAGCACAATTATTCTTGAGGGTACTTGACACGAATAAGTCCTTGTTTTAGTCCAAACACAGATAGCTATGCTTATAAGGCAGTTCAAATAATATCTTAGCTCAACCAGGGAGGCCTGGGTAATAGTCTCAGGTTTTTGCAGAGCAGAAACAGCTTACATGTCCAGCAAATGCAGATGGAAGTAAACACGAGCAGCAGATGAAGGAGGATTACTGGAAACTGGTGTATGCAGCAGGAACTCAGAGAAGAGTAGCAGGATCACCACACAGGTTCACAGGAGCAAGTAGAAAGCCAGGGAGTAACCAGGGTCAGGAGCTGGATGCAAGGCAGAATAGTCTAACACAGACTGAAGGCTGGGGTGGAGTTTTATAGCAGGAAGTCACAGTGCACATGAGACCAAAGACGCCATCTTGGAAAAGGGCAGTAATGCACAAAATGTAATAAAAATGTTCAGAGTCCTGACAGTCTGCTCCAGAACTTCTGTGAATCCAGATGAGGAAATGATCTGCACTGATGCCCAGAATCTTTGTGAGTCGGATCCAGGCCCAGATGAAGAAGGTTCTGAGCATAATGTAGACCCTCGTTCCCAAACTGTAACTCCTGTTGGTGGAGACAATGAGGAAGATGATGATGAGACTGAGATACCTGATTGGAATGAAAACTTGACTTTTTGGTCAGGGCAGGAAGAGGTTGGCTCTAAGGACGACGGGTGTGAGAACACACAGGATGATGATGACGAGGTTGGAGACCCCACTTACTGTCAACCCACAGTCTGCCAGTTCATGAGGTCAGCTGAGGAGGTGGAGGAGGATGCTAGTGACAAGTCTGATGGTGAGGGTAGGGTGCACCTTCCTGGACAGAGACGGAGTACTGGAAGCACGTCAACAACTGTATCCTCAATCCCAACAGTGCCTCTGAGCAGAAGTCATGGTGGCTCCTCAGGTCGCATGGGCTCTAAGCCTTGCATAGCCTGGGCATTTTTTGAGATCGCAAAGGATGACCCAACTCATGTTGTCTGTAAGATTTTACACCAAAATCTCAGTAGAGGTAAAAAAATGACTAGTTTGAGTACTTCATGCATGAATCGTCACATGGATATGAGGCATAATATGCAGTGAGACGCTCACTGTGCTACAATGTGGCCTAGTGAGCCGGGTCACCACTGTCTGCCCCATCAAGTGCATCCGTGTCCTCTTCATCCTCTGTGACTGTGGGGACAGCAGTCACACATGGTTTTGGACACAGACCTTCCACCTCTTTACCCACAGCAGCCAGTGTGATTGGCAGGTCGTCAGGACATTTGCAAGTGGAAACACCTGCTGGTGTTGAGCGCTTTCTGACATCGAAACCACATTTTGATCAAGGCAACATAACATCTCCTCCTGTACCTTCCTCACCCACAGACCAGCAGTTTGCCAGGGACACCTGTTGTGAATTTGGATTCTGGGCTCCCCCGGTGGCCACTTGTGGAATTGAACTTGTGTGCATCATCCCCTCTGTTCACCTGCTCCTATCAGGATGTGGGAGTCGCTATATAACCTTGCTCCTCTGTCAGTTTCTTGCCGGTCAACAATGTAATCAGAAGCCTTCTGTGCTTGTTCCTGCTACTAGACAACTCCCAGCTAAGTTGGACTTTTGTCCTTGTGTGTTTTTGCATTTAGTTCCTGTTCACAGCTGCTGTTTCGTTACTGTGTCTGGAAAGCTCTTGTGATCGGAAATTGCCACTCTGGTGTTATGAGTTAATGCTAGAGTCTTAAAGGAATTTCTGGATGGTGTTTTGTTAGGGTTTTCTGCTGACCATGAAAGTGTCCTTTCTGTCTTCCTGCTATCTAGAAAGCGGACCTCGATTTTGCTAAACCTATTTTCATACTACGTTTGTCATTTCATCTAAAATCACCGCCAATATATGTGGGGGCCTCTGTCTGCCTTTTGGGAAAATTTCTCTAGAGGTGAGCCAGGACTGTCTTTTCCTCTGCTAGGATTAGGTAGTTCTCCGGCTGGCGCTGGGCATCTAGGGTTAAAAAACGTAGGCATGCTACCCGGCCACTTCTAGTTGTGCGGCAGGTTTAGTTCATGGTCAGTATAGTTTCCATCTTCCAAGAGCTAGTTCTCATATATGCTGGGCTATGTTCTCTCGCCATTGAGAATCATGACAGTTTGACCGGCCTAAAAAAGGGTTAAATTTCTGGCTGAGAAAGGAGAGAAAAAAGAAGTCTGCTACAATTTTTTTTTTTTTTTTCCTCTAGTTCTGAGTGTGCTCTTAATTGAATCACTTGCTAGTCTGCCTATACTGCAGCCTTCCTCTCTTTCTCTCCTTCTAATCCTTGAATGGCTCTGTGTTCACCTGTTTCATATGGATCTTCAGAGTGTAGCTACAGGTTTGAATAATCTCGCCACAAAGGTACAAAATTTGCAAGATTTTGTTGTTCATGCACCTATGTCTGAGCCTAGAATTCCTTTGCCTGAATTCTTCTCGGGGAATAGATCTCACTTTCAAAATTTTAAAAATAATTGCAAATTGTTTTTGTCCCTGAAGTCTCGCTCTGCCGGAGACCCTGCACAGCAGGTCAGGATTGTAATTTCCTTGCTCCGGGGCGACCCTCAAGACTGGGCTTTTGCATTGGCACCAGGGAATCCTGCGTTGCTCAATGTGGATGCGTTTTTTCTGGCCTTGGGGTTGCTTTATGAGGAACCTCATTTAGAGCTTCAGGCGGAAAAGGCCTTGATGTCCTTGTCTCAGGGGCAAGATGTAGCTGAAATATACTGCCAAAAATTCCGCAAATGGTCTGTGCTTACTCAGTGGAATGAGTGCGCCCTGGCGGCGATTTTCAGAGAAGGTCTCTCTGATGCCATTAAGGATGTTATGGTGGGGTTCAACATTTTCTCAGTCTTTTCTCTCCGCACTCTCTCTCTCTCTCTCTCTCTCTCTCTCTCCTTTCCTCTTCCTCCACATTTTTTCTCTTCTCTCTCTTCCCCTCTTTCTCCACTCCTCTCTTCTCCTCCCTCTCTCCTCCCTCCACCCTCCATCTTCTCCTCCCTCCTTATCCACTCCCCCACCACACCTTTCTTCTCTCTCTCTCCACATTCTCTCTCCCCTCCTACTATTCCTTTGTCTCACTCCTCAACCCCTCCTCCTTCTTCTTCCTCTTTTTTTCCTCCGTGTTGCCGGCTGGGCCAATGCCCAATTCAAACAATATGGTGCTTACAGCACAAGGTGTCCCTGGCACAGTCCAGCCATTGCCAGTTGTGATATCGGGGAGAGAAGGTGAAAGCCCCCCCTACAGTGGGCAGCCCCAGACATATCAGGCAGCAGTCAGCTCAGCCCTGGGTGCAGAGGGGGGGAGGAGTGATATCAGAACGAGCTCACTGACAGATCCTCCGTTACCTCATTTCACAGTCAACAATATTGTAACCCTTCAGGTTTTACATGAACTTTGATATCACCATGTATTGATAATGTACAGCTTCAGCACCGGTCAGAGCTGCCTGCATCCACATTCACACCAACATGAAACTATAATCCTAATCCATCATAGCTTCAGCAAGGGGGGAGACATCCTCACACAAAAAAGCAACTTCTAAGTTCAAAATCAGTCAGTGTACGACTCCAGTACAAGCTATCACAACTATTCCTCTGATGAAGATGAAGAGGGAACATCATACATGCTGTCTAGTACTAGAAAAGAAACCCACAGGCACCAAGAATGCAAGGGCAGATAGAGGCACCACCATTACACTATGTGCACTGCACATCAAGTCAGGTGACAATAGTCCAGACCCAGGGATGCATCCCATGCCATTTTACCGAAGAAAGTAGCAGAAGCAGCAAACATATGCAGCCACCTGGAATGATCTCTGGGCCATGAATGAAAATAGAAGCAGGTGATGCACTCTGGCCAATCATGAAGGAACAATTCAAACCTCCAGCAGAATCAGACATACACGCTTGGGAGTCAGGGCCACAGCTAATTGAACAGCTCAGAGAGTGGGCCAAAGGCAGATTGGCAGGACAAGCCATGACATGAGCCAAGATAAGACAGAGTCTGTAAAGAAGTTTCATTGCAGAGTAATGCAAGTATTCCAAGACTTGGGCTTCACCATTCATGACCAGATACACAGGCCTTTGGGCATGGACTGAGACAGCCAATCAGGAAACCACTGATAGTGGCTAGGCCTAGGAACAGGTCAATAGCAGTGGACTGACCCAGAAAAAATGTTTTATGTGCGCCTAGGAGACTGTCTATTGCCGATTGTCACCAAAACTGCCACCATTATAGCACCACAAAGAGCGCGAAGAAGGAAACGGGTGCCGTGCTGCTGAGAACGCTCGAAGGGGAGCCAGAGGTGAAGACGCTGCAAAGTGCCGACCAACACACCACCAGAAGAACCGCTGCAGACTCCAGAGAGGAGACACCGACCTCAATAAGGTTAGCAAAGGGGAGAAGCTATGTCAGACCAGGGGTAAGAAGTGACGGCAGATGCAGCCGCAGCCCCTGTAACGCCCCAAGACCTTGGGTTGGATGCAGCCGCCGGTCTCATGGCACCCCGGGCCTCGCCACTAATGCACCTGCAGGCCCCGTCTTACCACCGCAGCTTCAATCAGCAGGCCGGACCCCGCTGCCGCTACAGTACCCATCATGCCGTTGTCCACAGTAGCCAAAGGGATTGAGTCCCAACCAGGGGTGCAGAAGACAGCCCCTCTCATGGTGACCACTGACCTGAAAGCGCAACCACCCTACAAAGACAGAAAAAGTGTCAAGTGTTACATCTGTGGCAAGTTTGGCCATTTCCAGAACCAGTGCAAAGCACTCACGCCCCCGAAGAGACTGGACCCATGCAATCCAAGAGTTGGTCCAGAGAAACAGGTCAAGGAGGAAGTGCAGAAAGCAGTGAAGTACCCCGTCCATAGGACAGAGGCAAGCAAGCCAGGTCTGCAAGACACTACGCTCCTGACATGTAAAACTTCATCTGCAGGACCAATACCTCAAATTACCTTTAAAAGTGGATGGCGTTGTCAGATCCAAAGTGGTGCAGCCAGAAGTGTGATGACACCTGTGGAACTCGCTCATCCCACCTGCCTATCAGAATCCTCTGTGTCTCGCATGGGCATTGATGGTCAAGTCAGACATTCTCAGCTTACAAAGCCACTGAGCGTGTGCACTCAGCCAGGACACTCTATCCTGTCCCAGTTTGTGGTGTAAAGGACCTGCCACTCAACGTACTGGGAGCGAACCTACTGCAGAAGCTGAAGGCAACCACAGTGTTCCAGGGAGATGGGACAGTGACACTTTCTTCATCCCTGACCCAAGAAGAGTCATGCTGGCGGCCCTACAAGAACATTAAGCAACCAATGAGGCCTACTCAAGGAGGTACTGGACGTAGTACCAGAAAGTCTATGGTCTAAGGGACCCCAGCACGTGAGAAAACCTCAAGTTGCCCCAGTACGGGTGTCACTCAAGCCATGTACCCCGTACCCTCGTAAGGCCCAGGCCAGGCCTAGAGTCAAGCTGCCTCTGACCAACTGAAGGTCTACCTGGAAATAGGAATCATTGTTCCTCGCAAATCGCCTTGCAATACCCCGCTTTTCCCCGCCAAGAAAAAGACTGTAAAAGGAGAGCCAGCCAAGTTCAGAATGGTATATAACCTGAGAGCTGTGAATGACACCACAGTGTTTGAAACTGCAATTATGCCGAATCCGCACACTCTGCTCTCGAATGTGCCTGCCACAGCAAAAGTGTTCACAGTGACTGACCTGGCTAATGTTTTCTCCAGTGTTCCCCTTCATCCGGAAGACCAGTTCCTGTTTGCCTTAATGCACCAGGGGGGACACCACACATGGACAGTGATGCCACAGTGGGCCCAGAACAGCCCTTCACAGTTCACCAAAGCAATGTCCACAGTTCTCACCAACTGAGTCACAGAACAAGCAGAAGTAACCCTGCTACAATACATGGACAATCTACTCCTTTGTGCAGTTGACTTTGACACGTGTAAAGCCCATTCCTTGTATCTCCTACTCTACCTGGCGGAGCAGCACTGCAAGATCTCAAAGAACAAAGTCCAGTGGTGTCTGAAGCAAGTTACGTTCCAGAGACACTGTATTGCTCACCAGGCGAAACACCTGACAGATGACCGGCAGACCACAGTGGAGAAGATGGTCCCTCCGACAACTCCAAAGGTGCTACAGGCCTTCCTTGGTCTAGTTTCATATTGCAGAGCCTGGATCCCTGATGCTTCCGTCCTAATGCAGCCTCTGTGTGAATACGTCAGTGTGACCCCGTTCCTCCAGACAGATGTGGCCTTCAGTTCGTTCAAGAAGTTAAAAGGCTCTGTAGTCTCAGCGCCAGCACTAGGCCTATCTGACTACAAGAAGCCATTCCGTCTCTACTTGATGAGAAGAAAAGGCCTTGCTACTGGAGTCCTGACACAGCTTCAGGGGGGAAAGCAGAGACTTTCGGACTACTTTTCAGCTTGCCTGGATCCAGTTGCAAGGGAAGCCTCTTCCTCCCGCATGAGAGCAGCAGTTGCAGCACACGCCCTCCTGGACAGGACTACTGACATCAGTGGTAAAACCATGGGAAATCCTGGCTCTGCATGACATCTCAGCAATCCTCAACCAAACCCAGCCAAAACATCTCTCCACCGCCAGCATTCTTCGCCTCCAGTGCTCTCTACTCCTGCCCCAACAATGTCACCATCTCCAGATGCACAGTCCTCAATCCGCCCACTCTACTCCCACTCCCAAGGGGGGATACAGATATGGGTCCTCGGATAAAAAGTCTGATCAAAATCTGCATGATACCTTCTGCAGGGATCTGAATTTGCTCCGGACGGATGACCATGATTGCTTCAGCATCATGCAACAGGAAACAGCAGGGCTACCCAAGGTGGCAGAAGAGCCACTGACCAACCCAGAGTTGATCCTTTATGTGGATGGCTCCAGATTTGCAGATGATGAAGGAAGATTCCACACGGGAGGTGCAGCGACCAGCAATCAAGAGATCCTGTGGTCCAGAAGTCTGCCGCCCAGTCTGTCAACCCAGGAAGCAGAACTGATAGCGCTGATGAAGGCCTACCAGATGGCAGAAGACAAGACTGAGAAAATGTTTACCGATTCAAGGTACTTGCATGGCATAGCACACGACTTCGGACCCATCTGGGCTGCAAGGGACTTCCTCACAGCAAGCGGAACAACCGTGAAGTATCAATGGAGCCATTAAGGACCTGCTGAACACACTTCAACTTCCAAAAGTGGTGACAATGCTAAAAGTCAAAGCGCATGGAAAACTGAACACAGTAGGGGCACGAGGCAACAACATGGCGGATATGGCAGCCAAAGAAACAGTCAAGGGAAGACAATATGGACAAGTGGAAGAGGTCGTAGAGCCGGACGGCTACTACAGGACGGCTGAAGACAGAAAGCCTGACAAGATGACATCCTGGGATCTGCTCAAAAAAAAGTTGCAAGAGCAAGCCCCAAAGGACAAGAAGGAATGCTGGATGCAGAAGTGAGCAACACATGAAGAAGGAAGGGTATACTCAATGGACTACAAACCCTGTTTACCCCGAAGCATGTACCCTATGGTGGTCCAGTGGGCACATGGGCCCACGCACAGATTAAAGACACAGATGAATGATCCGATTGGTGCTTACTGGTTCGCTCCAGAAATCTCCACCCTAACAGCCAAGTTCATAAACAGCTGTCTGACCTGTGGCAAATGCAACCCTGGAAGAATGAAGAAAGTTCCCACACATCAACTTGCCAGACCACTGTACCCCCTTCCAGAGGATCCAGATAGACCACATCCAGATGCCGCCAAGTGGAGAATTCGAATATGCCCTTGTGGCCGTGGACATGTTCTCAAGATGACAGCCAGAAGCTTTCCCAGTGAAGAACCAGTCAGCAAAGACTACTGCAAAGAAGCTACTCTCAGAGACGAGATATGCAGCTATGGGGTCCCAGAAGTGATAGAGAGTGACCAGGGACCTGCATTCACAGCAAACCTCACATGAGAGATCTAGTCAGCAGTAGGGTCAGACTTAGGCCTACACACTCCCAATCACACTACTCAGTGTTCAGGCACACTCCCAGAGGCCCAGGAAAGCTGTCACCATATGAAATTTTGTTTGTGTCTGGTCCCAGGTTAGGGGTATCCTTTCCCTTAGCAGCTGATTATGTAATATGATACTTTGTCTGCTTATGTAATTGAAATCACCAAGAAACTTGCTAACATCCATTCTCGAGTTTTTTCTTCATTGCCAGATCCAGATTCAGTGTCCGGTATGCACTCCTAGAAGCCAGGAGACTGGGTGTTGGTGAAAAAGCTTGTAAGGAGAACACCACTCGATCCCAGATTTGATGGTCCTGCTCAAGTGCTGCTGATGACACCAAACTCTGTGAAACTGGAGGGAAGACTCGCTTGGATCCACTCATCGCATGGCAAGAAAGCTCCCCTACCAGAAGATGACACCCAAGCCAGAATGATGTCGTGGATGCCCTGCCTGACCGAAGAGATGACCTACCTGATAAAGACTGCACATCGCTCACTACACATGCTATTGACTAAGAGACTGATTGCAACGAACCCCCGTTAGGGACAGATCTCCTGACCGCCCATTTGCGAAAAGTCTGTATGGAGTGGGGCACAGGCGTTAGGCTTGTGTCAGTTCGCCAACAGCACAAAAGAGTTGCAGCGCTTTGGGACAGGAGGCTAGGATTAGGGCAAGTGATATCTAAGGGGGGCTTGTGATAGAAATATATATATCATGTAGATCTCACTTGCATGTATACTCCTCTATAATCAAATATATACTTATATGCTCACAACTAATATATACATTATAATCAATGGTTTAAAATGGCTGACACAATCTGAACTGATATAAGCCTGATATAACCCAGACAGATCATATGGGGTTTTCCACCCCTAAAAGCAGAAGAGAGTCAGATGTTTGGTGACTGCTGGTCAGGTGTCTCCACTTTGTCCTAGACAGAGAACTCGAGTTTAGTTGCTTGATCAGCAGTCATATGAGCATTAATCACAGTATTCCATATATGTTTAGATAACCAATGACAGAGGAGCTAGACAATATGGTAATTAACTAACCACCCCTGACAACCCCTAACCACTCCTTTCTATGTGAAAATATAAAACTATGTATGTACAATAAAGATTCAGTATTGATGGAATGTTGTTCTGTCACAGTTGTGTACAGTCCATTCTTGATGAGCGCTCAAAATACTCAGTCTAATTGGGAGCGGCCACAGCACACACAGGGATATATTTATCCAACCCTAATATTTCCATAACACCTGCGAGTCTGAATGAGTCCATGACGATGGCTATTCAGATCGATAGGCGTCTGCGGGAGCGCAAACCTGTGCACCATTTGGCGGTGTCTACTGAGAAAACGCCAGAAAATATGCAATGTGATAGAATTCTGTCCAGAAGCGAGCGGCAGAATTTTAGACGAAAAAATGGGTTGTGCTTCTATTGTGGTGATTCAACTCATGTTATATCAGCATGCTTTAAGCGTACTAAGAAGCCTGACAAGTCTGTTTCAATTAGCACTTTACAGTCTAAGTTTATTCTATCTGTGACCCTGATTTGTTCTTTGTCATCTATTACCGCGGACGCCTATGTCGACTCTGGCGCTGCTTTGAGTCTTATGGATTGGTCCTTTGCCAAACGCTGTGGGTATGATTTGGAGCCACTGGAGGCTCCGATACCTCTGAAAGGGATTGACTCCACCCCATTGGCTAGTAATAAACCACAATACTGGACACAAGTGACTATGAGTGTTAATCCGGATCACCAGGAGGTTATTCGCTTTCTGGTGCTGTATAATCTACATGATGTTTTGGTGCTGGGATTGCCATGGCTGCAATCTCATAACCCAGTCCTCGACTGGAGAGCTATGTCTGTGTTAAGCTGGGGATGTAAAGGAACTCATGGGGACGTACCTTTGGTTTCCATTTCATCATCTATTCCCTCTGAGATTCCTGAATTCTTGTCTGACTTTCGTGACGTTTTTGAAGAACCCAAGGTTGGTTCACTACCTCCG
This sequence comes from Ranitomeya variabilis, assembly GCF_051348905.1. NCBI lineage: Eukaryota > Metazoa > Chordata > Amphibia > Anura > Dendrobatidae > Ranitomeya > Ranitomeya variabilis. Next base: position 150,350,961 of record NC_135234.1, on the reverse strand, counting down.
CACCGGGAGTGCGATTGTGCCATAGACTTGATTCCGGGTAGTAAATACCCTAAGGGTCGTTTATTTAATCTGTCTGTGCCTGAACACGCTGCTATGTGAGAATATATAAAGGAGTCCTTGGAAAAGGGACATATTCGTCCTTCGTCATCTCCCTTAGGAGCCGGTTTTTTCTTTGTGTCTAAGAAAGACGGCTCTTTGAGGCCGTGTATTGATTATCGACTTTTGAATAAAATCACGGTTAAATATCAATATCCGTTACCACTGCTTACTGATTTGTTTGCTCGTATAAAGGGGGCCAAGTGGTTCTCTAAGATTGATCTCCGTGGTGCGTATAATTTGGTGCGAATCAAGCAGGGGGATGAGTGGAAAACCGCATTTAATACGCCCGAGGGCCATTTTGAGTATTTGGTGATGCCTTTTGGTCTTTCAAATGCCCCTTCAGTCTTCCAGTCCTTTATGCATGACATTTTCCGCGATTATTTGGATAAATTTATGATTGTGTATCTGGATGATATTCTGATTTTTTCGGATGACTGGGACTCTCATGTCCAGCAGGTCAGGAGGGTTTTTCAGGTTTTGCGGTCTAATTCCTTGTGTGTGAAGGGTTCTAAGTGTGTTTTTGGGGTTCAAAAGATTTCTTTCTTGGGATACATTTTTTCCCCCTCTTCCATCGAGATGGATCCTGTCAAGGTTCAGGCTATTGGTGATTGGACGCAACCCTCTTCTCTTAAGAGTCTTCAGAAATTTTTGGGCTTTGCTAACTTTTATCGTCGATTTATTGCTGGTTTTTCTGATGTTGTAAAACCATTGACTGATTTGACTAAGAAGGGTGCTGATGTTGCTGATTGGTCCCCTGATGCTGTGGAGGCCTTTCGGGAGCTCAAGCGCCGCTTTTCTTCCGCCCCAGTGTTGCGTCAGCCTGATTTTGCTCTTCCTTTTCAGGTTGAGGTCGACGCTTCTGAAATCGGAGCTGGGGCGGTGTTGTCGCAGAGAAGTTCCGACTGCTCCGTGATGAGACCTTGTGCTTTTTTTTCCCGTAAATTTTCGCCCGCCGAGCGGAATTATGATATTGGGAATCGGGAGCTTTTGGCCATGAAGTGGGCTTTTGAGGAGTGGCGTCACTGGCTTGAGGGGGCCAGACATCAGGTGGTGGTATTGACTGACCACAAAAATTTAATTTACCTTGAGTCTGCCAGGCGCCTGAATCCTAGACAGGCGCGCTGGTCGTTGTTTTTCTCTCGGTTTAATTTTGTGGTGTCGTACCTACCGGGTTCTAAGAATGTTAAGGCGGATGCCCTTTCTAGGAGTTTTGAGCCTGACTCCCCTGGTAATTCTGAGCCCACAGGTATCCTTAAAGATGGAGTGATATTGTCTGCCGTTTCTCCAGACCTGCGGCGGGCCTTGCAGGAGTTTCAGGCGGATAGACCTGATCGTTGCCCACCTGGTAGACTGTTTGTTCCTGATGATTGGACCAGTAGAGTCATCTCTGAGGTTCATTCTTCTGCGTTGGCAGGTCATCCTGGAATCTTTGGTACCAGGGATTTGGTGGCAAGGTCCTTCTGGTGGCCTTCCCTGTCACGAGATGTGCGAGGCTTTGTGCAGTCTTGTGACGTTTGTGCTCGGGCCAAGCCTTGTTGTTCTCGGGCTAGTGGATTGTTGTTGCCCTTGCCTATCCCGAAGAGGCCTTGGACGCACATCTCGATGGATTTTATTTCGGATCTGCCTGTTTCTCAGAAGATGTCTGTCATCTGGGTGGTGTGTGACCGTTTCTCTAAGATGGTCCATCTGGTTCCCTTGCCTAAGTTGCCTTCTTCTTCCGAGTTGGTTCCTCTGTTTTTTCAAAATGTTGTTCGTTTGCATGGTATTCCTGAGAATATCGTTTCTGACAGAGGGACCCAATTCGTGTCTAGATTTTGGCGGGCATTCTGTGCTAGGATGGGCATAGATTTGTCTTTTTCGTCTGCTTTCCATCCTCAGACTAATGGCCAGACCGAGCGGACTAATCAGACCTTGGAGACATATTTGAGGTGTTTTGTGTCTGCGGATCAGGATGATTGGGTTGCTTTTTTGCCTTTGGCGGAGTTCGCCCTCAATAATCGGGCCAGCTCTGCCACCTTGGTGTCCCCGTTTTTCTGTAATTTGGGGTTTCATCCTCGATTTTCCTCCGGTCAAGTGGAATCTTCGGATTGTCCTGGAGTGGATGCTGTGGTGGAGAGGTTGCATCAGATTTGGGGGCAGGTGGTGGACAATTTGAAGTTGTCCCAGGAGAAGACTCAGCTTTTTGCCAACCGCCGTCGTCGTGTTGGTCCTCGGCTTTGTGTTGGGGACTTGGTGTGGTTGTCTTCTCGTTTTGTCCCTATGAGGGTTTCTTCTCCTAAGTTTAAGCCTCGGTTCATCGGCCCGTACAAGATATTGGAGATTCTTAACCCTGTGTCCTTCCGTTTGGACCTCCCTGCATCCTTTTCGATTCATAATGTTTTTCATCGGTCATTGTTGCGCAGGTATGAGGTACCGGTTGTACCTTCCGTTGAGCCTCCTGCTCCGGTGTTGGTTGAGGGTGAGTTGGAGTACGTTGTGGAAAAGATCTTAGACTCTCGTGTTTCCAGACGGAGACTCCAGTATCTGGTCAAATGGAAGGGATACGGTCAGGAGGATAATTCTTGGGTCACTGCCTCTGATGTTCATGCCTCCGATCTTGTCCGTGCCTTTCATAGGGCTCATCCTGATCGCCCTGGTGGTTCTGGTGAGGGTTCGGTGCCCCCTCCTTGAGGGGGGGGGTACTGTTGTGAATTTGGATTCTGGGCTCCCCCGGTGGCCACTTGTGGAATTGAACTTGTGTGCATCATCCCCTCTGTTCACCTGCTCCTATCAGGATGTGGGAGTCGCTATATAACCTTGCTCCTCTGTCAGTTTCTTGCCGGTCAACAATGTAATCAGAAGCCTTCTGTGCTTGTTCCTGCTACTAGACAACTCCCAGCTAAGTTGGACTTTTGTCCTTGTGTGTTTTTGCATTTAGTTCCTGTTCACAGCTGCTGTTTCGTTACTGTGTCTGGAAAGCTCTTGTGATCGGAAATTGCCACTCTGGTGTTATGAGTTAATGCTAGAGTCTTAAAGGAATTTCTGGATGGTGTTTTGTTAGGGTTTTCTGCTGACCATGAAAGTGTCCTTTCTGTCTTCCTGCTATCTAGAAAGCGGACCTCGATTTTGCTAAACCTATTTTCATACTACGTTTGTCATTTCATCTAAAATCACCGCCAATATATGTGGGGGCCTCTGTCTGCCTTTTGGGAAAATTTCTCTAGAGGTGAGCCAGGACTGTCTTTTCCTCTGCTAGGATTAGGTAGTTCTCCGGCTGGCGCTGGGCATCTAGGGTTAAAAAACGTAGGCATGCTACCCGGCCACTTCTAGTTGTGCGGCAGGTTTAGTTCATGGTCAGTATAGTTTCCATCTTCCAAGAGCTAGTTCTCATATATGCTGGGCTATGTTCTCTCACCATTGAGAATCATGACAGACACCCTACTCAACCCCGTCTAAACACAGCAGCCAGCCCTCAGCCCCTCAGATGTGGACAAGTAAAAGACCATTTTCTCCCAGCCATGCAAAGCTAAGAGGTTTAATTTCACCATCTGCAAGCTGTTGGCTATAGAAATGCTGCCTTTCCACCTGGTGGACACGGGATTTTCGAGACCTTATGTCCTTCGCAGTGCCCCAGTACCAGATGCCCAGTTGCCACTACTTCTCAAAGAAAGCTGTGCCAGTGCTACACCAGCATGTTGCACACAACATCACCTTTTCCTTAAGAAACTCTGTGTGTGACAGGGTGCATTTCATCACAGACACTTGGATGAGTAGACATGGACAGGGGCATTACATGTTGGTGACTGGGCACTGGGTAACTATGGTGACATCAGGAGAAGGGGCTGCTGTCCAAGTCTTGCCGTACCCACGAGTTGCTTATCGATCCTCTGTATCTAGAAGTTCCTCCACTGCTTCTGCCTCCTCAACCTCCTTTCGGTCCTCCACCTGCACCCAAAGCCTGTCTGGTAATGCCACCCGCGTTCTATCTGTGCAGAAGGAATCCTGCACATCTCCTTTCTATGCTGTCACCAGGGCTCAACAGCATCAGGCGGTGTTTACATTGAAATGTCTGGGAAATGTGAGTCACACAGCTGAGGAGTTGTGGTCAGCTCTGGAGACCGAGTTCCATCAATGGTTGTCTCCATTGAACCTGCAGCCAGGGATGACTGTGTGCAACAATGCTGCAAACCTGGGTGTGGCCCTTCGCCAAGGCAATGTCACACACGTGCCTTGTATGGCTCAAGTTTTGAATCTGGTTGTCCAGCAATTTTTATCCAACTATCCCAGACTAGATGGGCTTCTGCAGAGGGCACGGTCACTGGGTGCTCACTTCCGCCGTTCGCATTCTGCAGATCAACAACTTACATCTCTACAGAAGTCGTTGGGCTTGCCAGTACACCGGCTGAAATGCGATGTGCCCACATGGTGGAATTCAATTCTGCACATGTTGCAGCGAATGTGGCAGCACCAACGAGCCCTGGTGCAATACCTTCACAGAAGCAGCCCAATGGGAGGACACTATTCGGAGGCACAGGTAGTAACCGGAACGCCCCCTTAATGTCTGTTTTGCCCCTTCCCAACTTCTTGACCCGCCTGATTGCCTCGTCAAAGGAGGTATAGTACATAGTACTGTACTTGGTTCCACGTCTATGTTGTCGTTTACTAACCTGCCCCTTAGATATGACAAATGGTGGATTAGTCTGAATGTATTGGACTCTATTTTTGGCACGACTCCCAATGGGGATACCACTACGTCTTCTAAGGAAAGTGTTCTGAATGGACCCGCTGCCATTCTACCTAAAGATATATATATTTTTTTAAAATTTGTCACGACGTCTGGGTGTTGGTAGGGTGATTTTAGATTTTTACTCCAGCCTTTCTTGATTTTAGAAGGGCATGACATGTCTATATCTGTGTCTCCTCCTCCTTTTACTCCTCCACCTCTTTTCTTTTCGCATGACTATATGTAGTTGTGACTTTTCCAAGTGTTTGTTGTGTCTTCTGAGCAGTTTGTCAGCTTTTAGACACCTTTCAAAGTGTTTTCTATGTGTTTGTATGTGTTTGTGTTTACCTGCCATTGGTTTCAATGGGGTTCAACGGTGTTCGTCGAACCTTCGACGAACATTCATCGAACATGCCCCAGTTCGACGAACCGAACCAAACTGAACTCAAACACTAGGGGGGTGGCTCAACACTAATTACAAGTCTCAGTTACAAGTCTCAGAGTCCTACGTCCCTACATTGGGCCTACTTCTTAACTCGGTTTCCTGCAATGTCTCTTCCTTATCTCCAACTACATGACCAGGGTTAACGAGCTCTGTACTGTTATAGGCCAGTGAATTTTGGGCAAGGGGGGCTGTGATGGCAATAGTATATTTTTTTTAAAAAATGATGAAATCATATCCTTGTTGGCAAAGACTTCATAACATTTGTGTACCTTAAAGAGCTCATTTGAAAAGTTCCTTTTTGTGTTGCCTGGTTGCTCACATTGGACACAATACACTTCATATAAATTTGATAAAGCAATGCTGTTAGTTTGGCTCAGTAGTTCATTGTAAATATTTATTTGTCCTCAATATTAGTTTCTCTCCTTGAGAGCTATAACGTTGGCTGCATCAAATGGTAAGAGTTCAATACAAAAAAGTGATGTGTGAATGCTTGTAGATGCAGAGGACTTAATCAATTTTGGCTAAGATAACTTGTATGAGGGAGACTGCATGTTCCTTCTTTCTTTCTAAGATTATAAACAGGAATGATAATAAGTGTTCTTTTTATCTGTAAAGTAATTATTTGAAAGGATGTCAGATCATCTATTGTGTCTCCAGTATTTACTACACAACCGAACGGAACAGTTATGGAAAATTGAGCATAGTCACAGTTATTTTTTAGAACATATTCACATTCTTGCAGTTCTCACTTTTATTTCCGGAATACATAGAAGCAGCTATTTTTAACATTACTTATCTATAGATACTGGTCAAGAAGATTTTCATGATTATTCAGAGTACTCAATGGGTTAAGCTTAAGTTTTTCTAGAAAGGCTGAATATAGATATGACTGCTGCTAATAATGTAGTGCAAATATACAAATGGCGATTTTGAATCCAGATTGAAATATACCGAATGCATTCAGACAATTACATAGCTGAATTTCTTTTAAAACATTTACAGATGTGACAGACAATGCTCATAGTGACACAATCTTGAGAAATGTTTGTTCATTCATTTCACAAACAGTTCTAAGCTTCTATGTTTCTGTTGTTTGGCATTGTAAAACATTAAGGTTTACTGAACCTCTGCCTGTGGTGGTTTTATCTAAATCCTTGCGGGGTTCTCTGTCTTGGTGTTGCTTCTCTGATATTCCAGACAGATGATGTTTAAAAGCCTCTTGGTGATGATATAAGTACACTGCAAGTAGTTAATCTTTATAGATACTTAATCATTATATGTAGTTAATCCAAATATGTACTTAAGCTTTGTATGTTAACATATGCAAAAGTGTACACACTCATACTATTCAATCATACTATTCCTTGATTTTTGTACTTTGAAATAAAATTGCATTGTATTGCAAGTATTAGCTTTCTTTAAAGCCGTATCTGAATCTTAGTGTTACAAACTTTGCAAATAAAATTGTCAAAATTCTCCTGTAAATCATTCTGCAAAGAGTGAACCATCATACCATTAAAAAGACAAAAAGTTGATTGTCCTTCAATGTAGTGCATCCTGCTCTCAACATATTGCCAGGATTCCATTACCATTTGAAAACCAAGAAAGGGTTTGACAGTTTGCGGTTTCATGGTACACAAATTTTTTTTCAAGGTAACAGTTTCCTGTCTACAATCATGTCATTCAGACTGCATTATTGGGTATCTCAAAAGCTTAACTGAAAACAGACTTCATTTTGTGTCACATTAGTAAACTTTATAGTCTTGCAAGGATTTAAAGTAATCTGTTTCACTCGCTTTTGCACTGATTGGTGATATTTTTTCAGCCACAAATCTGAAGTGTTAGCAAGTTTTGGTTAAAGAGATACAAAATCCTTTCCATTTTTTTCCTTGCAGTCAGTTCTCCTTAACTCTGTGATTTTATATGTGATTTTTTTATTTGAACATTGAGAAATGGATTTGGTAGGGGAAGAACGGACTTTTCTGACATTTGAAAAAAAGAGAACCATGCCTTGTTTAACGTCCACCATCTTGCAATGTACGATCTTTGCCTACAGTTTAACAGTTCACTTCATGCTTTTCTTTTTCATCAGAAGACGGTTTCAGGGAAGCAACATTGTTTTCTTTATGTGATACAATAACAGTTGAAAAAAAAATATCATGATCTTCAAGTGTTTCTGTGGAGAAAACGCACACTTTGAATGGAGGTGTAATTATTTTTTTTGGCGTGGAAATGCCATTTACTTTTATATGTTGGAAATCTTGCACTGAAGCCCCATTAATAATTGCTTGGGTAGATTAAGTTAGACATTTTACGTCTATCATTGGCAACTTATGGATGTACAAAATGCATATTGTGAAGTTGATTTTCATGGGCACATCCAGTATGTGGGTTCCAAGGCATAATGAGGAGCATATGAATATGCAGCAGGGCAGAGATTGCTGTCACAAGGTAAACAAAGGAGTACAGGAGTACAAAATGAATGTTGTGAAGTGGATTCTCATGGGCCCATCCAGTATGTGGGTTCCAAGGCCTAATGGGGTGCATATGACTGACTACACAGCAGGGCTGGCCTTGCTGCCAATGTGTAAAACAAAGGAGTACGAGAGCACAAAATGCATATTGTGAAGTGGATTTTCATGGGCCGGTCCAGTATGTGGGTTCCAAGGTGTAATGGGGTGCATATGACTGACTGTGCAGCAGGGCTGGCCTTGCTGCCAATATGTAAAACAAAGGAGTCCGGGAGTACAAAATGAATATTGTGAAGTGGATTTTCATGGGCCCATCCAGTATGTGGGTTCCAAGGCATAATGGGGTGCATATGACTATGCAGCAGGGAAGAGATTGCTGTCACAAGGTAAACAAAGGAGTACAGGAGTACAAAATGAATATTGTGAAGTGGATTCTCATGGGCCCATCCAGTATGTGGGTTCCAAGGCCTAATGGGGTGCATATGACTTACTATGCAGCAGGGCTGGCCTTGCTGCCAATGTGTAAAACAAAGGAGTACGAGAGTACAAAATGCATATCATGAAGTGGATTTTCATGGGCCGGTCCAGTGTGTAGGTTCCAAGGCGTAATGGGGTGCATATGACTGACTGTGCAGCAGGGCTGGCCTTGCTGCCAATATGTAAAACAAAGGAGTACGGGAGCACAAAATGAATATTGTGAAGTGGATTTTCATGGGCCCATCCAGTATGTGGGTTCCGAGGCATAATGGGGTGCATATGACTATGCAGCAGGGCAGACATTGCTGTCACTGTGTAAAACAAAGGAGTGTGGGAGTACAAAATGAATATTGTGAAGTGGATTTTCATGGGCCCAACCAGTATGTGGGTTAGAAGGCGTAATGGGGTGCATATGACTGACTATGCAGCAGGGCTGGCCTTGCTGCCAATGTGTAAAAGAAAGGAGTACAGGAGTACAAAATGAATATTGTGAAGTAGATTTTCATGGTCCCATCCAGTATGTGGGTTCCAAGGCGTAATGGGGTGCATATGACTATGCAGCAGGGCAGACATTGCTGTCACAGGTTAAACAAAAGAGTACAGGAGTACAAAATGAATATTGTGAAGTGGATTCTCATGGGCCCATCTAGTAAGTGGGTTCCAAGGTGTAATGGGGTGCATATGACTGACTATGCAGCAGGGCTGGCCTTGCTGCCAATGTGTGAAACAAAGGAGTACGGGAGTACAAAATGCATATTGTGAAGTGGATTTTCATGGGCCCACCCAGTATGTGGGTTCCAAGGCGTAATGGGGTGCATATGATTATGCAGCAGGGCAGAAATTGCTCTCACTGTGTAAACAAAGGAGTACGGGAGTACAAAATGCATATTGTGAAGTGGATTTTCATGGGCCCATCCAGTATGTGGGTTCTAAGGCGTAATGGGGTGCATATGACTGACTATGCAGCAGGGCAGACATTGCTGCCAATGTGTAAAACAAAAGAGTACGGGACTGCAAAATGAATATTGTGAAGTGGATTTTCATGGGCCCATCCAGTATGTGGGTTCCAAGGCGTAATGGGGTGCATATGACTGACTATGCAGCAGGGCAGACATTGCTGCCAATGTGTAAAACAAAGGAGTACGGGACTGCAAAATGAATATTGTGAAGTGGATTTTCATGGGCCCATCCAGTATGTGGGTTCCAAGGTGTAATGGGGTGCATATGACTGACTATGCAGCAGGGCTGGCCTTGCTGCCAATGTGTGAAACAAAGGAGTACGGGAGTACAAAATGCATATTGTGAAGTGGATTTTCATGGGCCCACCCAGTATGTGGGTTCCAAGGCGTAATGTGGTGCATATGATTATGCAGCAGGGCAGAAATTGCTCTCACTGTGTAAACAAAGGAGTACGGGAGTACAAAATGCATATTGTGAAGTGGATTTTCATGGGCCCATCCAGTATGTGGGTTCTAAGGCGTAATGGGGTGCATATGACTGACTATGCAGCAGGGCAGACATTGCTGCCAATGTGCAAAACAAAGGAGTACGGGACTGCAACATGAATATTGTGAGGTGGATTTTCATGGGCCCATCCAGTATGTGGGTTCCAAGGCGTAATGGGGTGCATATGACTGACTATACAGCAGAAAGAACAAAAAGACAGCGCCACAATGGATGGTGAAAAAATAGGAGCTTACATTTATTCTGCCTCCTGTAGCGACGTTTCGGTCAACAGACCTTTATCAAAGGTCTGTTGACCGAAACGTCGCTACAGGAGGCAGAATAAATGTAAGCTCCTATTTTTTCACCATCCATTGTGGCGCTGTCTTTTTGTTCTTTGTGGTCTTGATACTGGCCGGGATGGGCTCCCTGGTTTTGGACGTGTGCCCTTGTGTCCACTGAGACCTTCAATTTATATATGAAAGGGTGCGGTTTTGACTTTCTTTTGTTTTGACTCTGACTATACAGCAGGGCTGGCCTTGCTGCCAATGTGTAAAACAAAGGAATGCGGGAGTACAACATGAATATTGTGAGGTGGATTTTCATGGGCCCATCCAGTATGTGAGTTCACAGGCTTATTGGGGTGTATATGAATTGGTAGCAGGGCAAGCCTTGAATTCAATGCAACATTTTTTTCAGGATGCCCTCCTGGACATCTTATGAAAGGGGTATTGTGGTGCGTCGTAATTCTTGGCAGCCCATTCACTCACAGCATAGGCTACAACATTTTAGGAGACCCACAGATTAATAATGGCCCTTTAAGAAGATTAATGCCTCGTGATTCACCAGTACAAATAGGCTCTGTGATTTTAAGAGACCCTTCTTCATAAATGAAGCAAGATGGGTCTGCTTATGTGTCACACACCACATGGCCAGCTAGAGTTGTTAAATGTTACAATGACATTTTCCTTTGAATGCTTTTATAGTGGTTGAAAGCAATGTTAAATTTGAAAAATGCTTCAAAAGCACTGCATCTGAACTAAGCCCAAGTGGTGGAGGAAATTTTCGGTCTGGGGTTAATTATTTGGCCTTACAGGCAAGTCATTAACCTGCAAAGGATGTACCTTAACAGTTTTAGTGTGTTTTTTGTTGCACCGGAAAAAATGGCATGAATCTCTGAAAAAATAATTTACAGCTGTGAACTAGGAGTCAGGAATGCTTCCAGAGGCGATCCCCATGATGTCCCTGTGTCATTTGAGCAGTGTTTCCATCATTTTCAGCCATTTTTAGACCTTAAAAGGACCCCCCGGGGGTATCGCGGTAAAAATACTCGGGTCTCCCATAGACTTACATTGGGCTCGTTGCTCGGGTCGAGTACCCGAGTATTCGACCCGAGAATGAGCACCTGAGCATTTTAGTGCTCACTCATCACTACAATATTCAACGCGCTTCAGAATTTTACAGAACTCCTTCATCAGGAAATGCCACAAGAAAGTCGTCAAAATTGTAAAAATTGGCCTGTTCATTAACCTGCAAATAACCCTCGGGGGTAAACGGGTTAACCACTTTAAACTTTATGGATGACTAACTCAATCCAGAAAAAAGTTTGAATTATATTTTTGCGTTTTATATGTGACTGTAGTGTAACACTGACCACCTAAAACTCTATGGATGACTAATTCAATCCGAGAAAAAAGTTAACTTTTTTTTAGTTTATTTATCACTGTATTGTACCATTAAGCACATTGGTAGGGGTCGAGTTCCCACCTCTGCACAGGGGGAATCTCGGGCCATCTCCGCTGCGGTCTCCCATTCTTCTCCTGCCGCAGTGGAGCCTGCTCAGCGGAGACGTTGGTCCCAGTGTCTCGCTCAGTCTGACTCTGTACAAAGAGTTACTGCTGCTTTTCCTGCTTCTGCCATTGAAGTCAGTGCTGGGCAGCGGCGAGCAGACGCTTCTGGGACTAAGTCCTGCTTTTCTCGTTCTGAGCATGCCCAGAGTAAGATCTCTCAGTGGAGATCGAGGGTCACATGATCAGATACTGCAGCTAAGGCAATTGGTCCTTCAGGAAGGTCCTGTAGGTGCTCACGCTCCGTGGCAGTCTCTCATTGGTCCTTCTAGGAAGGTTCTGTAAGTGCTGCAACTATTTAAGGCTCGCATATCTGCATGGCGCCAGTGTGGTCATGTGAGTTTGTGTTCAGGGACCCGGCTGAAATAAGCCCCTAGAATGCTGGCACCTCCGGCGAGGAGATTTTGTGTGTATGTATTCAGGGACCTGGCTGAAATAAGCCCCTAGAATGCGGGCACCTCCAGCGAGGAGTTTGTGTGCATGCATGCCCACTGACTGCTCTCAGTTGGGTAGTTAGCCTGTGCCACTGTGAAGTCAAACAGGGTGAAGTGCTTTGAGTTTCAGCTACTCTGTGAAGTAACAGGGTAAGCTCATACCGCCATATAGTTCACCATTTGCTAGCAGCAGGTTCTCCTGCTCGGTGGACCCCGGGCTGCGAACGTATCAATTTTAATAAAACCTCTATATTTACTCGGTGCGTTCCACTAGCCCTAACACACATTAAACAATACTGTAAGTTTTTTCACCACCAAAAATAGAATGTGATCACGTGCAGCAGCTATACATTTAGCAATGAGTTTCAAAATCCCAAGCCCCGCCTAGAGGCTGTATTCTGCCACTCTCCCTGCTTCTGCAACTGTTTCTAGGCTAAATGCAGAATGTATCTGATGCAAACAGCAAAGCACAGGATTAGAAATTAGAAGGAATGTTAGTGTGATTCTTCACAATTCAGATTAGTTAACCGGCGCACTATGTCCCGGAAGTATTTTGCTGTGTTCCGGGACATAGTGCGCCAGCGCATGCGCACTAATGCTTTTCGGCTTTGCCCGCAGTTGGGCAAAGCATACTGCACGTGTGCAGGGCAAGATTGCCTTGCGCAGGCGTGTTCTATGGAGGTAAGCGAATCAACTTCAAGCCAATATTGCGGCCAGCATGCAGCCAGCGGGAAAGGAAGGGGTGAATAAAACACCCGAAAACACCGCCCATCGGACCGAAAAAAGGTCCCACAAAATTCAGGTGACAGGTTCCCTTTAATAAGCTCTGATGAGGTAATGTGGCCAGCCAATCATAGTAATGTCACATCGAAGATGACTACAACATTACAGTAATTGGCAGGAATCCCTACATTCTTATTGCCTGTTTAACAGGTGTCAAACATGCGGGGCTGGGATTCAAGCTTCTATTCCAAGCATCAGCCAATGCCCATCAAATGGCGAGTATATCCGAGGACCCAGATACTCAAGTGATATCCGAGTGTCACTGAGCACGTTCGCTCATCACTACCTATGAATTAAAGCTAATTCTTACATCATTCAAGGGAATTTGGATACATCACGAGTAGTGATGAGCGAATATACTCGTTGCTTGGGTTTTCCTTAGCATGCTTGGGTGATCTCTGAGTATTTGTTAGTGTTAGGAGATTAAGTTTTCTTTGCAGCAGCTGAATGATTTACAGCTATTAGCCAGCTTGATTACATGTGGGGATTCCCTAGCAACCAGGCAACCCCCACATGTGCTCAGCCTGTCTAATAGCTGTAATTCATTCAGCTGAGGCGATGAAAACTTAATCTACGAACACTAACAAATACTCGGAAGTCACCCGAGCGTGCTCGAGAAAACCCGAGCAACAAGTATACTCGCTCATCACTAATCATGAGAAACAGTTGAGATGAAATAATAATGACCTATATGACTGAGCTCACAAAAATGTAGTTTAAATAAACGTAAGGGAATCATAAAGATTTCCACTACTGCCAGGTAGCAGAATAAACAGAATATAGCAAAGTGAGAGTATAGTGGTAAGAGGACATTTCATCTCCATGTCCATTAGTCCTCAGTGAACACATTTTCAGTGACTTTAAAATAGTTTATAGTAAATTTCCAAAAATCTGTAAACTGCAAAAAAAATAAAAAAAGATAAACATTTATTGCCACTTAAATTCTCCACAGCTTCAGCACTTCTGCCTATGTGATCCCTTCATGTTCTGGAAATTATGATCTCATCCATCATTCACTTGAAAGTTGCAGCCAATCATTAGCCTCAGTGTTGTTTACATGTTCTTTATTTAGCTTAAATATATTAGGCCCTGTGTTGGTACAATATCTGTTTAACCTGGTGCTAAATTTCAAAGATGACTGTCACTACCTACAAAGGCTTTACAATAATTAAGCAACTTATCAAAAATCTTTCTAAAGACACAAAATGGAAAAAAAATTGCTTTGTAATACAAAATCTCATTTCAAAATGTTTACTTGCTACAATGCATCAAATGATCGTTTATGTATATTATAAATATACATATTACAGTATATACAATATATTATATATTTATTATAATAAATTAGTCCAATTGATAATTTTGTAAATTTCTAACTGCATTGTCACTTGAACATTTTTTTAGGATCTATTGCAAATGATTGTATTAACAGCAAAACTAGATTCATCAATGAGGAACACACACAATCAGAATGCTGAACTTTAGAATCCTTACTTAAGGTTTGGTGTCAAAGGTCACAAAAACATCATATAAATGTGTGTTTTACTATTGAAAACATTGACATATGGGCTTTACTTTAAGAATAAGCATTATGTGGTTCGAGATTTTGTAAACCTAAGATCTGGAACATATGGCTGCAAATCCTCATGAATTAAAGATCACCTAGTTAAATCTTTGGCCATATGTCCAGTACATTTCTGTTGAGCAGTGGAAAAAAAATATTTGTATATATATATATATATATATATATATATATATATATATATATATATATTTATATACTAGATGGTGGCCCGATTCTAATGCATCGGGTATTCTAGAATATGTATGTAGTTTATTTATTAAGATTTCAGAATAATGCAATGAATGCACAGGATTCGGCCGGGCGCGACTGCATCTTTTGCTGATTGTTCGTGGCTGGCCGGGTGCGACCAATCAGTGAAGCCAGGGCCAGCTCCAGGTTTTTGAGGGCCCCGGGCAAAAGAGTCTCACAGCCCACGTAGCATGTAACACAGCCCACGTAGTATATAGCACAGCCACGTAGTATATAGCACAGCTGTGTAGTATATAACACAGCAACATAGTATATAGCACAGCCACAAAGTATACTGCACAGCCACGTAATATATTGCACAGCCAAGTAGTATATAGCACAGTAACGTATTATACAGCACAGCCCACGCAGTATATAACACAGCCCATGCAGTATAGTTGGAGCGCCCCCAGACACAGGGCCACGGGGTACTCAGTACCGGGCCTCTCTGTCTCAGTTCTGGGGTCGTCACGGTGGCTAGACCCGGTTCGTGACCCTGCTAAGGGGCATCCAATGAAAGGTGTGATGATGGTGCGTGGTGCAGGTCGTGATGAATAATGAGGACACAGGGTTGCAGTCTCTTTGCCTCTTTACTGAAGGCTTCAGGATCCTCAATCCAGAGCACTGCTAACAGGGCTGGCTGAGACCGGCCGGTCCGAAGGCACATCCAGAGTTCCCTTTGCAGGTGGAAATCAGTGCCTACCTTCTAGCGCCTGTGTGTTGTAGTACCTCCCTGCTGAGCACCACGGGATAGTCCTCACAACTGTTGTGTCTGTTTCTGATGTTCTTCTCCGTCCCCCAGATGATATGGATAGGATGCACCCGTATGACAGGTAGGCCTGGAGTTCTTCCGGGACCCTAGCGTCGCCCCTCTCTCACAATTGCCCCCTATGTCTTCTTAGGTGATTTAGGTGACACAGCCAACCTAAAATTAACTGTCCTGCCGCTGTTTAAAGTATTGCTTGGAGCCTAATACTTCCTCGGCGTTTTGGCCATTGGCTACGCGCCTCAGTAGGATGTTGCCTCGATCTTACGGCATGACTCCTACTGGCTTTATCTCCTTTTTGCTGCGATCTCATTTCTCACTTCTCCACAATAAACCTCGCTTCTCTTCCTTTCTTAGGATGCCACCGCATTCGAGTGCAGGCGCGGCTCCGTAAAGTTCTGTTCTGTTCGCTAGGCCACTGTCAGGATCCCACCCCTGACAGAGACCCCCCTGAATCTTCCCCTGCAACACCCTCTGCCACAGGATGTTGCCTGGTTCCAAGCCAGTCAGCTTCTGAGTAACTTCCTATCCAGCCCCCAGTTTACCAGATTGTGAGGAGTGGCCTAATGCATAGAACCCTTTGCTCCCCCTGGTGGCCAGAATGTGAAGTGTAAAGTGTGACTGTGACACCTGGTCAGGTGAACTCCTTAAGTGCCATCAGACGTACCATCACTCCCCTTAGCGGCGGAGCATCAGTACTGCAACGACCAGGACTCTGGGGTGCTGCACTCCACCCCGGTTAAATCCAGTACTCCCAGACTGGGAAGAAAACAACAATACATGTCAGCAAAAGACATACAAATTTTGAAATGCAATAAACAAGTAATAAGTAATAATAACAGTGCTTCCCTTTATAGGAGGTGAGGACTCTTGAACGTTACAAACAAAACATGGTTAAATATTTTAAATAACATACTATAAATAACTTCTATTACCCAGCCGGGTATTCTACTAAGTGCATATTCTGAACAATAATTTAACTTTTCCTTTAAGGGCGTATAGGCTGAACCCACTAAAGGCTTACTATAAAACTTCTAAAATATAAATTAACTTTTTCTCTTCTAAGTGCAACATTTTCTTTTTACTCTCTGATTCTTCATATGCAGGACCGCCTGTCTATCTGCCCAGGCCTACTGCCTCTTTTCTTAGTACAGGATCACTGAGCCATCTGTCTATGGTTCCTAGGAAGACTCACTCCTTAACCCCTACGGGTCTACTTCTTGTCCTCAATCTCTAGCAACATTATCAAACATTCTCTATAACTGTCTAGCTAACTACATATTACTCCTATGTAAAACATTATTACCATCTACTTTCTTTAAGGCAACATTATACTTTAAGTGCAACTAGTGAACCTTCCCTTTAAGAAGGAACCAAGTCTCTTTGAGGTAATGCAGACTCTCTTTATCTGCAAGTCCAGTTAAGGCAAGAGCGTCCATGCTGTACTCAGGAACAGTCTCTTTGCAAAGCTCTCCTTCTTGTAAAACCAGTAAGGGGCACCTTTAAGAAGGTGCAAACTATTTACATTACAGTTTGTGAACCATTCACCGTCCATGATTCGGCAGTCTTTGTAAAATTGTGGAACAAAAACAAAAAGGAAAACAAAAGCAAAAATAAAAGCAATAGGGATCCCGGGTAAATGAAGGGATCCCTTTAAGAATAACCCTAGTCGGGTTTAAAGCAGCAAAAAGCAAGGAAACAAACAGTTAACTATTTACATACTCGTGGTTCCGAGGTTTATCCTTACAGGAGGTTACACTGCATCAGCTGGTGACGGGCACTCTCCGGCCAGCAAGGCTGCGGTCCTCTGTCCTCGGCGGATGCAGAATCGGTATAGTTTGTGGGTCTCCCAGGCACGGTCAGATCACCCGGCATCTGGATTCGAATGGCAGCTGTGGTTGCAAGTTCAGTAGCGGCGATAATACACACCGTGGCGACAGTAGTGGCGTTGGTCAAATCCGGGTTAGTCGTAGTCGGGACAACAGGTGGCGCTACTTCCGGCTCGCATCGTTGGACGTCTCGAGCGCACCACCCCTGCGCACTCCGGTGGCGAGTGTAGGTTACCTGGTCCCCTTTACATGGTAGCTGATTGTCACATCTATTGCGGAACGGGGTTTTCACATTGTAGCTGGTAAAGAAGATTTCAGTCAGCAGTCCTGGTTCTTGTATAGAGCCCCAACCCCGCTTCGGGTGAAAGGCTAGTACAGTCCCCTGCCTTACCGAGTTCCTCCTGTTGTGTTCAGTCTTTGGTCTTTGTACTTTTGGTGGGTAATTTGGTTCTGTCTCTTTTTGGTTTTGCCATTGTAGAATTAAGCATTGCTTATACTGTTCCCAGGTGAGCGCAGCAATGCTGAGGCCCTCCTGCCTGGCCCCATCCGGCCTGATCTGTGGGGTGTCCCACTGGAAGATCACCCCCTCTGAGCTCACATCTAGCGGTTTCCCCATCGTTGTTGGTAACGGAGGCACCAGCTTCTCCATGGTGCCTGGGGTTAGCACTACCAGCTCAGCGGTGAAAACTCAGTTATTGTTGGGCTGGGGAGCGGTCACGAGAGCAGGATTGGTCGGGGGAGCAGGGATGCTTTCCATACCTGCGTCTGATGTGGTTCCACCGATGTCGATCTATTCCATTGACGAGGACACTGGAATCGGCTGCAGCCTGGACCGCGGTTCCTCCAGGGCGGCCTTCTGGCACAGCTCCGACTTCCATTGCTTCGCATCGGCTGGCTCCATGTTCGGGATAGGCTGGTTCGTCTCCGCCGCCTGTAGCTCCGAGAGGTCCGGATCCTCCAGCTGCGGTGGATTCGCGTCCATCTCCGGTGGACGAGGACAGGCCGGGATCACTTCACCGTCGCTCTGGGACTCGCTGGTCACCATCCCTGCTCCGGGATCTTCGGCAGCATATGCATGCTGCTCCTCCATTTTCTGAGGGCACAGCTATTTCTTCCTCTCGTTCCCGCCATTGCAAATCAGGGGGCGGTTCTCCTCTGCTTCTGGGCAGTTCGTCATCTTGCAACAGTAGTCGGAGGCGGCGGTCGCCACTTTTGGCGCTGTTTTGGCACTCCCGTGGCATGCCCTTCTTCTTCTTCTGTGGTCCCCGTGGCGCTGCAATGACGGCGGTTTTGGCGGGAACTTTTGGCAGCAAGTGGCAATCCACAGGCTTTGCAATAAATCACAGTTCAAGCACAATTCAGACACAGTTCCAAGGCACACATGACCTGATTCTGCAGTCTTAAGTAGATCCTGTTCGTGACGCCAAGTTGGAGCGCCCCCAGACGCAGGGCCGCGAGGTACTCGGTACCGGGCCTCTCTGTCTCAGTTCTGGGGTCGTCACGGTGGCTAGACCCGGTCCATGACCCTGCTAAGGGGTGTCCAATGAAAGGTGTGATGATGGTGCGTGGTGCAGGTCACGATGAATAACGAGGACACAGGGTTGCAGTCTATTTACCTCTTTACTGAAGGCTTCAGGATCCTCAATCCAGAGCACTGCTAACAGGGCTGGCTGAGACCGGCCGGTCCGAAGGCACATCCAGAGTTCCCTTTGCAGGTGGAAATCAGTGCCTACCTTCTAGCGCCTGTGTGTTGTAGTACCTCCCTGCTGAGCACCATGGGATAATCCTCACAACTGTTGTGTCTGTTTCTGAAGTTCTTCTCCGTCCCCCAGATGATATGGATAGGATGCACCCGTATGACGGGTAGGCCTGGAGTTCTTCCAGGACCCTAGCGTCGCCCCTCTCCCACAATAGCCCCCTATGTCTTCTTAGGTGATTTAGGTGAGACAGCCAACCTAAAATTAACTGTCCTGCCGCTGTTTAAAGTATTGCTTGGAGCCTAATACTTCCTCGGCGTTTCGGCCACCGGCTACGTGCCTCAGTAGGATGTTGCCTCGATCTTACGGCAAGACTCCTTCTGGCTTTATCTCCTTTTTGCTGTGATCTCGTTTCTCACTTCTCCACAATAAACCTCGCTTCTTTTCCTTTCTTAGGATGCCACCGCATTCGAGTGCAGGCGCGGCTCCGTAACGTTCTGTTCTGTTCGCTAGGCCACTGTCAGGATCCCACCCCTGACAGAGACCCCCCTGAATCTTCCCCCGCAACACCCTCTGCCACAGGATGTTGTCTGGTTCCAACCCAGTCAGCTTCTGAGTAACTTCCTATCCAGCCCCCAGTTTTACCAGATTGTGAGGAGTGGCCTAATGCATAGAACCTTTTGCTCCCCCTTGGTGGCCAGAATGTGAAGTGTAAAGTGTGACTGTGATACCTGGTCAGGTGAACTCCTTAAGTGCCATCAGACGTACCATCACTCCCCTTAGCGGCGGAGCGTCAGTACTGCAATGACCAGGACTCTGGGGCGCTGCATATAGCACAGCCCACACAGTATATAACACAGCCCACGCAGTATATAACACAGCCCACGTAGTATATAGCATAGCCCACGTAGTATATAGCAATGTGGGCACCATCCCTGTTAAAAAAAGAATTAAAATAAAAAAAATTATATCCTCACCTTTCGGCGGCTCCTGGATCCAGCCCAGGCCTTTAGCGATGCTCCTCGCTACACTCCATTCCCA
The DNA here is from genome assembly GCF_051348905.1 of Ranitomeya variabilis. Taxonomy (NCBI): domain Eukaryota; kingdom Metazoa; phylum Chordata; class Amphibia; order Anura; family Dendrobatidae; genus Ranitomeya; species Ranitomeya variabilis. Next base: position 150,331,114 of record NC_135234.1, on the reverse strand, counting down.
GTAATGCCTTGCGGCAATAACCCATGATGATTTAGCGGTCTCGCAAGACCGCTATGTCATCTGGGTCATTGCCGCAATGCATTCTTGGGACAGGAGTGTCGCGAGGAGCGGGAAAGGCGGCCGCGGACGCCGGAAGGTGAGAATATAATGATTTTTTTAAAATTATTTTTAACATTATATGTTTTTACTATTGATGCTGCATAGGCAGCATCAATAGTAATAAGTTGGTCACACTTACAGGGTTAATAGCAGTGTTAACAGACTGCGCTGCATCGCGTTATGCCGCGGTGTAACGCAGTCCGTTTAACTGACTGCTAAAATGCTATGTGGGTGCCTACTGGAGGGGAGTATGAAGGGGGCACTGACTGGAGGGGAGTAGGGAGGGGCCAATTCACGGCTGGACTGTGCCTGTCACTGATTGGTCACGCCCAGCTGGCCGCGACCAATCAGCGACGTGGGATTTCCGTGACAGACAAACAGATGGAAGTGGACCTTAAACAATTATATATAAAGATATATATATATGTATATACTGTATATACAGTATGTATATAATATTTCACCTTTATAATTTTTATTCATTCTTCACCTACTCGACTTAGTAACATTTGTAACATTGTGCTCAAGACAGTAAAAATAATCATCTACACGTATGTGAGCAAAGTTAACCGGTAAGTAATTTTTGTAAATTTATACATGTTTTTACACTTTTTCTTAAAAAGTCAGAACTAGAGTATTAAGAATTTGCACTAAAATTTGCACTAAAAAGAATTTCACATTTACAATGTTTCTCATATTATAGATAATAATTTTGTTTTGTGTGTTTCCACTTCTGGAACCCTAAAATTATTTGAAGATATAATCAATACTAAAGGGGTTTTCAATTTTTATAGCCCCCCTGCCACCAGACGCAGTTTAAAAAACAGCATTTTTTTCTTTTCTCTTCCTACCCAGATCCAGTGCTGACTCTCTACTGCTTTTCTGTGTGTTAATGATTTTCTGCAGAGCTCATGACAAGTTGATAGCACTGAAGTCAATCAGTGAGCTCAATGGATTTACTAATGTTTACAGCATATAATGACAGAGCTGTAGGCAATACCACATGTGAGATGTTCTTTTCTTGAAATTTTTTGCCCTATTTTTTCTCCAAGCATACCTTTGAACATTGTGGTCAAATAGTTTTATTTTAGCCTCATAGGTCCACCACAGTTGTTTCCAAAATGCATCAGGTTTGTTTAGATGATTCATACTTCTGACGCTGAATTTCATGGTGAACACACAGGAGAGGTTTTCTTCTCATGACTGTTCCATGAAGCCATATTTATGCATGTGTCTCTAAACAGTAGATCAATGTATCCACAGCTTCAAAGTCTGCTAAATCTTTCTGAAGGTCTTTTTCAGTCAAGTGCGGGTTCTAATTTGCCTTTCTAGCAATCCTACGAGCAGCTCTTGCAATCTTCTTTTAGCATTCTACACTATTTTATTTTTCAGATTGCTAGGCAGCTGCTCAGAGGAACCCATGGCTGCTGTTTTTTGGCACAAGATAAGCGGAGGCTGGCTTTTTATAATTCAAAGAAATTTGCATCACCTAGCCTTTCCTAATGATGAGAGTGAACAATCCATAACACTAAGGGTATGTTTCTGTGGTCAGCAAACGCTGTGGATTGGACATTGCGTACAGCTGCTGCGTCCAATCCGCAGCGGCCAGATGTTACAGGACAGTGGATGGGATTTTATGAAATCCCATCTCCACCATGGGTGCAGGGATACCTCCAGCATATATTCACATGTGGCGTGCCTTTCTAGACTGCAGGAGACACTCCATCTTGCGGAGATGCTCCATCTCTACAAGATAAATATCACAGCCAATATATAGGATGCGGGGATTCCGCGTGGTTCAATGAACACATTCGCAATCACAGCACGTACAAAAGCTGACAGCGCTTTGGACCAAGTGGACATGTGATGAGTCCAAAGCGCTGTCAGTTTGTGCCCTGGAAGCATACCCTAACAGGCTAATTAAGACATAAAAGCCTGGTCAAAGTTATCTTAGCACAGAAATCTCTATGTGTTCCCAAACATTTGCTTCAACCTATTTTCCCTTTGGTAATTTTTAAAATGTAAACAATAAAAAATTATATTTGTCTAAAATACAAAGAAAATGAGTCATATTTAAATTTAGGTCTTTTAGAGATCATTTCATCTTCAACTTGCTTAACTGTTCATAATAACAGTAATATCGACTCAGGGTGCCCAAACTTTTACATGCCACTGTACTTCCATAATTCTGCATCCTGACATTCTTTTTATTTTACCTAGTCCTCATTAGCTTTTTATGGTATTGATCTAATTATTGATGGCCCAACTAATTAATGGAGTTGCTAAATAAAGCACAATTATCATTTTTTATTTTTTTAGTTAGGCATATTTTGGAGAAAACAATCTGCGGTGGTTTTCTCATTCGGACATCATTTTTTATATGAAAACTATATAGAGTTGTGTTAGTTTATCACTAGTGTTGAGCGATACCGTCCGATACTTGAAAGTATCGGTATCGGAAAGTATCGGCCGATACCGGCAAAGTATCGGATCTAATCCGATACCGATACCCGATACCAATACAAGTCAATGGGACTCAAGTATCGGACGGTATCCCTGATGGTTCCCAGGGTCTGAAGGAGAGGAAACTCTCCTTCAGGCCCTGGGATCCATATTAATGTGTAAAAGAAAGAATTAAAATAAAAAATATTGCTATACTCACCTCTCTGACGCAGCCTGGACCTCACCGAGGGAACTGGCAGCGTTCTTTGCTTAAAATGCGCACGTTTACTTCCTTCCGTGATGTCACGGCTTGTGATTGGTCATGTGCCGCCCATGTGGCCGCGACGCGACCAATCACAGCAAGCCGTGATGTAATTTTCAGGTCCTGAATGCCAAATTCTGCATTCAGGACCTGAAAATTACGTCACGGCTTGCTGTGATTGGTCGCGTCGCGGTCACATGGGCGGCACGCAACCAATCACAAGCCGTGACGTAATTTTAAAATGCACGCGTTTCCTGCTTCCCGTGACGTCACGGCTTGTGATTGGTCGTGTCGCCCATGTGACCGCGACGCGACCAATCACAAGCCGGAACGTAATTTTAAAATCCTGAATGCCTAGAATTTGGCATTCAGGACCTGAAAATTACGTCACGGCTTGCTGTGATTGGTCGCGTCGTGGCCACATGGGCGGCACGCGACCAATCACAAGCCGTGACGTCACGGAAGGAAGTAAACGCGCGCATTTTAAGCAAAGAACGCTGCCGGTTCCCTCGGTGAGGTCCAGGCTGCGTCGGAGAGGTGAGTATAGCAATATTTTTTATTTTAATTCTTTCTTTTACACATTAATGTTGTTTCGATACCGATACCCGATACCACAAAAGTATCGGATCTCGGTATCGGAATTCCGATACCCGCAAGTATCGGCCGATACCCGATACTTGCGGTATCGGAATGCTCAACACTATTTATCACAATACAGTCATGATGACATGGACACAGCACTTTTCTCTGTATTGCATCCTTGCACAATTCTTACCCAGGTTAGCAGAAAACACAACAGTCACATGATGTAAGGCTAGGTTCACATTGCGTTAGGGCAATCCGTTTAGCGCTAGCAGATTGCGCTAACGCAATGTTTTTGTAGGGGCTGCGTTTAGGGGTCACGCTAACGTCCCCGCTCTCGCAGATCCCTGATCTGTGAGAGCGGGGAACGGACCTCGGGCGCGCCGCGGACGCTGCAAGCAGCGTCCGAGGCGCGCTACAAAAGAACGGCACATCGCTAGCGCGAGCCGAAAAAGGCACGCACTAGTGATGCGCTACAGGCGAAATTTACATTGCTGTCAATGGGTGCGCTAACGGACCCGTTGCACGGCGTTAATTGCGACATTTTCGCCATGCAACGCTGTCCGTTAGCGATCACCCACTAACGCAATGTGAACCTAGCCTAAAAGACTACATAATTCATCAACCAGGTCACCTTCTTCTGTTGCTCTCTGGTCAGGTTCTAAATGCTCTGAAATTTACTGTGTTCTGACACTTTTCAATTATAACAAAGTACTATCTTTTTCAGACAATTGTACAAAGTAGCTGTTCTATTAAAGTGGACCAGGTGTGTTCGCCTATTTTTCTACATATCTGAAAGATCCTCTAGCACCCATGATCCTATCATTAGCTTACCAGTTGTCCTTCATTAACCACTTCTGGTAGCTACTAATCACTCTATAATGGGAACACCAAAACATTTTTTAGATCATTTTGAAGGTGCTTTGACCCAGTCTCCCAGTCTTCCAGCCATCACAATTTGGATTTGTTAAGCTTGCTTGAATTGTTATACTTGCCAATTTTTATTTCATGAAACATATTCAAGAACTGACAGTTTACTTGTTGCCTACAATATCACACGCCTTGGCAGATGCCATTTCTACAAGATAATTTATGTTAATTACAGATGTAACAACCCCAATATAATAGCTTAGCACACTACAGCAATTTCATTGCACACCATTTGTATTGCATGATGCACAACAAAGTGAGAATGGTCACAAGGTGCAAAAAGCATAGAGCACAATAGGTGGCTCCACAATTTCTACTTCACGATGTCTTACTTGATCAGTGTCTATGTTTTCTACCTTTTCAATTTTTAAATTTAAATTTTATTTTTAGAGATTGAAGGTATGATTAAGGGTATTTTATGTATTATTATTCTCTAATATATGTTATGATCTGTATGGTACTTAACCTTTTTGATATTAATTTTTATTTTGTTAAATACACATATATTATGAAGACATGGCTTTACCTGGGATGGGTATGGTGTTACTGCGATGCAGTGTGGCTGAAAAACAAGCTGTGTCCTACCCAGGTCCTGACAAGTGCTGTTTCACAACTAAGTTTCTTCCAGAGGGGGGCATGGAAGAAGCTTAGTTGCAAAACGGCGCTCATATGGTATTTATCTTTCCATGATCTATTTATTTGATACATAGAGACTTCAGAACGGGTATTGCATTAGGACTATTTACATATTTTTTCATTTATTGGGTCTGTAGCTAATTCACGTGGCCTCTCTAACTCTGCATAATTTTGCATATATATTTTTTGATGCGCATTTGGATTTCAGTTGGTCAGTCTCTATACCCTTATAAGATTTCTTGACCTTTTTAAAGCATTGATGATTCACACTGCATGCTATGTATCTCTAATACTATTGTTACAGTGCAGTTGTTTGGGACTTGCTGGTTCCTCTCCATTGTTTTTGGAGGTTTTTTCCTTCCCCTTATCTTTTTAATACCCTGTTACGACTGGCAGAATGTACCAAATATAAATAAGAGGCGATATAAGATGCGTTCGAAGTCCGGGGTCCACCGTGCAGAGAAGACACCTGCTGCTCGGTTATGGCGGACTATATGGCAGTATTAAGAGAAGACACACACGGGTTAGCTTCACCCGGTATAACGGAAGTGAACCCTGTTACATCACAGGGCTGCGATACCGCACAGAGAGCGCAAGAAATGAGTCACAGAACTCTGCCCCATGATTCAGGGTCAGAGTCCCTCGAGACCTCTTGTGCTCGACACCGCTACAGTGGTGTCAGGAGTAAACTAAAAATAGATTTAGCATGCTGGGTGTGTGCAGCGCCGCTCTGGTGAACACTAGAGTTGAGCGACTTTTACTTTTTTCGGATCGAGTCGGGTTTCGCGAAACCCGACTTTGTCAAAAGTCGGGTCGGGTGAAATCGTCCGATTATTGCGAAAAGTCGGGGGCCGACTGAAACACGAAACCCAATGCAAGTCAATGGGGAATCAAATTCGGCAGTGAGTGGAGGACAGGAAAACACCTACAGTGCCCATTTTAATGCCAAAAACATCAATTCTTATTACTTAAGCTTGTCAATCTTAATTTACTTTATAATAATAGTTAGGCATTGAAAACTGGGGGTCATTTGGCTAAAGTTGTGGGGGGGTAGGGCTGGCTCAAGATTTTCGTGGGCGCAGGAAAAGCGGAATACGTCACGGCGGTGGAGCAGGGAGAGGTAAGTATTTCAACTTTGCATGTGCTGTGATCCTGAGCAAGCAGGGGGCCCACTCGTTGGCACTGGCACAGGGCCCCTCATAGTATGGCGGTGTGTTTGACGGCGAGTGGCGCCTCCCACTGGCAGAGACACTTTTGCATACTATGAGGGGCCCTGTGCCAGTTACGTTGCCAACAAGCATGCCCCCTACCTGATGAAGGAACCTGCACTTTCATCTGCACCTTCCTCTTTGTCCCTGTGTAAGGTATAGTATGCAGGAAGGGGAACCTGACTTTCAGCAGGGTCAGATTCTGGCTGTGTAGAGTGCAAGGGGAATGTAGTGGTCTGGGTCAATGTACCAGCAGACTCATATAGCAGTGGCTGGGCAATGGGCAGGATGAGGAGGAAACACTGATATAGGCCCAAATAATAAAGTAGGCTAAATGCAGTTCAAAATTGGTAACATGACTAAACAGGCGGCATTGTTTTGTTCAGTGGAGGAAAACTGTAATGAGTGGCAGACACAGTTACAGTAGTAGGCCCAAATAATAAAGTAGGCTAAATGCAGTTCAAATGTGGTAACATGACTAAACAGGTGGCATTGCTTTGTTCAGTGGAGGAAAACTGTAATGAATGGCAGACACAGTTAGTAGGCCCAAATAATAAAGTAGGCTAAATGCAGTTCAAATGTGGTAACAGGACTAAACAGGTGGCATTGCTTTGTTCAGTGGAGGAAAACTGTAATGAGTGGCAGACACAGTTAGTAGGCCCAAATAATAAAGTGGGCTAAATGCAGTTCAAATGTGGTAACAGGACTAAACAGGCGGCATTGCTTTATTCAGTGGAGGAAAACTGTAATGAGTGGCAGACACAGTTAGTAGGCCCAAATAATAAAGTGGGCTAAATGTCTGCCAAAAAATTGTTCATAAATAAACAGACGACATTGCTTTGCTCAGTGTCGGAAAAATGTAATGAGTAGCAGACTAAGTTAGTAGGCCCAAATAATAAAGTGGGCTAAATGTCTGCCAAAAAATTGTTCATAAATAAACAGGTGGCATAGCTAGGTACAGGGGTGGGCTCCTCTGCTTAGTAGCAGACAGTAGTAGTAGGCGCAAAGTATTAACTGGTCTAAATGGAGGCCAGGGCCCCTCTATATTTTAACTATCATCTATCATTTCAACAAATTTATATTGGCAGTGCCATTGAAGGATTTAACAGCACAGACTACACAGTAGTGGAGCACGGAGAGGTAAGTATTGCAAGTGGTAGCGCACTGTTCGAGCTGGGGGAACACTCTTTCGTGGGCGGCGGTACTGGCACAGGGCCCCTCATATTATGACAGTGTGTCTGACATTGGTTGTGCACCACCACCGTCAGAGACACTTCATTGTCCTAAGAGGGACCCTGTGCCAGTGCCGTTGCCCAAAAGTGGGCCCACCCACCTTTCCAGGCAAACGGCACTGGCACGGGTACTTGCGTCATGTGGTGACCACGGCCCTGTGGGGGGAGTCAGCCCATTTAGGGAGGTATAAAAATGGCCTATGGTGGACATTCAGCAGCTGCAAATGAAGGAATTGGATAAGTCAGTAAGAGTAAGAGCTGCCTTTATATTTGGAACTTTCTGAAGAGGAGGCGAAAGAGCTAGAGGCTGAGTCAGCAAGGAAAGCCAAAACTTTTTCCTGCTGCTCCGGCTTTAAAAGCTGTTTTCCTACTCCCAGATAAGGGAGCCTTCGAGGCCTTGTGTAGCCAGACAATGACGCTGGCTCAACACCTCCAGCCTTAGGTGCTATTGTGCTTTTGCCACTACCACCAGATGCACCACCACCACCATCAGTACCAGCTGGCAACCACCACCCATGGGCTCTTCCACCAGACTTCCTCATTTTTTGGAAAATTGTCAGGACTCTGAACATTTTTTACCTTTTGTGCATTACTGCCCTCTTCCAAGATGGCATCTTTGGTCTCATGTGCACTGTGTCTTCCTGCTATAAAACTCCACCCCAGCCTTCAGTCTGTGCTAGAGTATTCAGCCTTGCATCCAGCTCCTGACCTCTGATTACTCCCTGGCTATACACCTGCTCCTGTGAACCTGTGTGGTGATCCTGCTACGCTGCTTTGAGTTTCTGCTGCATACACAAGTTTCCAGTAATCCTCCTTCATCTGCTGCTCGTGTTTACTTCATCTGCATTTGCTGGACATGTAAGCTGCTGCTGCTTTGCTATAACCTGAGACTATTTACCAGGCCTCCCTGGTTGAGCTAAGATATGATATGAACTGCTTATAAGCATATCTATCTGTGTCTGGACTAAGACAAGGATTTATTCGTGTCCAGTATCCTCAAGAATAACTGTGCCTCATAGACTTTCTGCTTGATTGCATTTTTCTCTGAACACTGCTAAGCTGTGTTTATTATTTGCACCAAGTGTTGTGGACTTGAGTTTCTCTCTGCACCTGTTTGAATCACCGTGTGATAATATAGACTTTACCACTTATAAAACTGTGTCCTGTAGTTGTCTTGTTCCACGCAAAGAGTCTCCTGAGTTATCCCCTATAATTATTACAAAAATCTAACCAAAATAACAACCGTTATATGGTACTGTAAAACAAGGTAGAAGGTGTATATATACTTGTTGAGAATTTAAATCTCCCTTTTTTTGGGAGACTGAACCAAAACTCAGGCCCTGTGCATAAAACATTGCAATCTAAGTGGCAGAAAGTGGCTGGCTGACATACGACAAACTAACAGGACTGAAGTATATCCACTTTGTGTGAATTTGAATCTCACTTTTTTGGGGGGAGACTGAACCAAAACTCAGGCCCTGTGCATAAGACAACACAATGCAAGTGGCAGAAAGTGGCTGGCTGACATACGACAAACTAACAGGACTGAAGTATATCCACTTTGTGTGAATTTGAATCTCACTTTTTTGGGGGGAGACTGAACCAAAACTCAGGCCCTGTGCATAAGACAACACAATGTAAGTGGCGGAAAGTGGCTGGCTGATATACGACAAACTAACAGGACTAAAGTATATCCACTTTGTGAGAATTTGAATCTCACTTTTTTGGGGGGGAGACTGAACCAAAACTCAGGCCCAGTGTATATAACAACACAATCTAAGTGGCAGAAAGTGGCTGGCTGACATACGACAAACTTAGGCTGGTTTCACACTTGCGTTTTTATCTGCATGCGTTTTTTAAAAAACCGCATGTGTGAAAAAAAGGCATTTAAACGCGGTAAAACGCATGCGTTTTTTAGACGCATGCGTTTTTATAGAAAAACACAAGAAAACAAGAAAAAAACAAAAAACCCTACCCCTAACCCTACCCCTAACCCTACCCCTAACCCTAACCTGAAATACGTGGCACTGAAATACGTTTATATACGTATATACGTATATAAGTGCCACGATATTTCAGTGGCCACGTATTTAAGTGCCACTTATTTAAGTGCCACGTATTTAAGTGTCACGTATTTAAGTGCCACGTATGTGCCACGTATTTAAGTGCCACGTAAGTGCCACGTATTTAAGTGCCAAGTAAGTGCCACGTATATAAGTGCCACGTATTTAAGTGCCACGTATGTGCCACGTAAGTGCCACGTATATAAATGCCACGTATGTGCCACGTAAGTACCACGTATTTAAGTGCCACGTAAGTGCCACGTATATAAGTGCCACGTATTTAAGTGCCACGTATGTGCCACGTATATAAGTGCCACGTATATAAGTGCCACGTATTTACGTGCCACGATATTTCAGTGCCATGCATAACCACGTAGTTATAGTATTCATAGTACATGGCACTGAAATACGTGGCACTGAAATACGTGGCAATGAAATATCGTGGCACTGAAAGAAGTGGCACTTAAATATGTGGCACTGAAATACGTGGCACTGAAATATGTGGCACTGAAATAAATGGCACTGAAATACGTGGCACTATGACTGTCAGAAAATGTTCATTAAACGGTTAGGGGTGAGGTTAGGCGTAGAGTTAGGGTTAGGGTTTGGATCCCTTCATCACCTTGATGGTGGTGGGTGGCTTTTCAGTGTGTTTTCTGTTTTTTTTTCTATAAAAACGCATGCGTTTTTAACACAAAAACCGCATGTGCTTAAAAACGCATGCGTTTACATAGACAGCAATGCATTTTTTTGCCGCGAAAAAACGCATGCGTTTTTTCGCGGCAAAAAAAACGCGCAAAAAATACTACAGGTTGCATTTTTGAAAATGGACGCACGCAGAAAAAAAACGCATGCGTTTGAAAACGTGACCAAACGCGTACAAAAAAACGCATGCGTTTTCAATGTTAAATATAGGGGAAAAAAATCCATGTGTTTTTTGTGCAAAAAACGCTGCAGACAAAAACGCAAGTGTGAAACCAGCCTAACAGGACTGAAGTATATCCACTTTGTGAGAATTCGAATCTCTCTTTTTTTGGGGGGAGACTGAACCAAAACTCAGGCCCAGTGTATAAAACAACACAATGTAAGTGGCAGAAAGTGGCTGGAAGATATATGAGAAAATACAAAGACTGTAGTACAAATTCAATCTCCCTACAATGATCTCAAGTATGGCAGCAATAAAAAGGACTGCTGCACATAAAAGTGTGGACAAATAAAAAAGATAACTGTGCAGAAAGGAGCAACAGGATTTTTGCTTTTAAAAAAGCAGTTGGTTTGCACAGCAGCGTGCAAACAGCAATGCAGCTATCAGGGAGCCTTATAAGGCAGCCTAATAAGCTACAGAGCTGATGCACAAAAATATAGCCTCCACTGTCCCTGCAAAAAAAAGGTGGTGTTGGACAGTGGAAATCGCTACAGCACAAGCAGTTTGGGGGTTAATCTTCCCTCCCTAACTATATCCCTTCTTCTGATGAAGCTGCAGCAACCTCTCCCTATGCTAAGATCGGCAAAAGTAAGATGGCGTTCGGTGTGCATGCCCCTTTATAGTCCCTGTGACGCCGCAGAAAGCAAGCCAATCACTGTCATGCCCTTCTCTAAGATGGTTGGGACCGAGACCTATGTCATCACGCTGCCCACACTCTGTGTCCTCCTTCATTGGCTGAAAAATCGTGATGAAAGGGCCATATGAAACGCGACTTTTGCGCTCAGATCGCCGACCTCATGGCCGATCCCACACTAGGATCGGGTCGGATTTCATGAATCCCGACTTTGCCGAAAGTCGGCGATTTTTGAATTTGTCCGATCCGTTTCGCTCAACCCTAGTCAACACCACTAACCACCCTAACTAGGGACAGGTAAGTGCACTGGTTACGCATGGTGCTGCACTGGCTAACGCTGCTGATTGATGCTATAGATTGTGCCTGGTGCTGGATGGCACTAACTGGCAGAACCAGAACATGCATACATCCACACACAAACAATAATTGATTTATACTAGTGCATGGCCATGCGGCCATGCAAACCTTTTATAGCTGTAGCTCTCCAGGACCTTCCTAGTATTCCCATAGGAGCCGCTACAGGGCTTAAGCATGTGACCCCGACCTCCAATGAGAGGTAGACCCATGAACATGCTCATTAGGGGGAAAGCAGGACATAGCCCATGGAACGTCTGCTCGCCACTGATCAGTGCTGGCTACAAGGGCTGAGCCTGGAAAGGCAGCAGTAACCAAGCGCACAGTATCAGCTTGAGCCAGACGCTGGGACCAACGTCTCTGCTGAGCAGGCTCCACTGTGGCTGGAGGAGAATGGGAGACCGCAGCGGACATGGTTCAAAATTCCCCCTGTGAAGCGGCGGAAACTCGACACCTAAAACACCCCTTTTTAAATATTGTAATCAATAAAGATATTTTAGTTTTATTTCATTTTCTTGTCACTTCTTACTGTTATGGCACCATAACATATCAGTGTGGAGAGCAGCTGAGAGTATCTAATGTCCAGTGGAAGATCTCATTCAGACATCTTTTTTTCTCATGTACTAGAAAAATGAACTGACTTTTTGTTATCAAACTTTGATCAGAGTTTGATCAGAGTATAATCAATTTTTCACATAGATGGTGAAAAAAAAGTTCCTTTACCTTGACTTCAATAGGATGAAAAGATTGTCTGGAGTCAAGTATAAGGTCTCATTCAGACATCCAGTTTTTCTCATGTATGAGAAAAATAGACTGACTTTTTGATCAAACTTTGATCAGTGTTTAATCATAGTTTAATCAGTTTTTCACATAGGTGTTGAAAAAAAAATTTCCTGCACCTTTTCCTTTCTGACAGTCCATGAAAACCATGTAAGTGACATTCAAATTTTTCATAGATACATAGACTTGCATTTCCCATTTTGATCCAACCCTAGGACCAAAATAGGACATCTGAAAAATTCTAGTCATGAGAATAGAACCATAAACTATTGCAGCTACAAGTGCTAACTGTGACAACCAAGGATAGCACTAGTACTTGGATATTGGACTTCTGAATGAGGGCTAATAGAGGAAGACTTGACCAAAAATATTATACCCTGACTTGATTGCTGTCAGTCACAACTTCCATCTTTATATTTCAAAATAAAATGTATGCTTGGGAAGCATTGGGAGAGATTTTTAATATCTATAGAAATATAGATATTTATAGTTTATAATGTATTACCTCTTTACAGACAGGGCAGCACACACAAATGTGATTGGTTTAACCCTGCTGTACTGTTTGGGTCTATTTGACCTCAACAAAAAGTTTGTGAAGCTGCAGATCATTTATTATGAAGATCTGCAAATTGTGGCTAGGTGAGTTTATTTATGGCTAGGAGTTGTTATTATAAGTGTTGTGGGTTTTTTTTGCTTTTTTTGTATGAAATAATGATTGTTACTAGTGTTGAGCATTCCGATACTGCAAGTATCGGGTATCGGCCGATACTTGCTGTATCGGAATTTCCGATACCGAGATCCGATACTTTTGTGGTATCGGGTATCGGGTATCGCAACAACATTAATGTAATAATGTGTAAAAAAGAGAATTAAAATAAAAAATATCGCTATACTCACCTGTCCGACGCAGCCGGGACCTCAGCGAGGGAACCGGCAGCGTTGTTTGTTTAAATTTTGCGCTTTTACTTGGTTACGTGAAGTCCCGGCTTGTGATTGGTCAGGGCGGCCATGTTGCCGGGACGCGGACCAATCACAGCAAGCCGTGACGAAATTACGTCACGGCTTGCTGTGATTGGTCCGCGTCCCGGCAACATGGCCGCCATTAACCAATCACAAGCCGTGACGTCACGGGAGGCTGGACATGCGCGTATTTTGAAAAGCGCGCGTGTCCAGCCTCCCGTGACGTCACGGCTTGTGATTGGTCAGGGCGGCCATGTTGCCGGGACGCGGACCAATCACAGGAAGCCGTGACGAAATTACGTCACGGCTTGCTGTGATTGGTCCGCGTCCCAGCAACATGGCCGCCATTAACCAATCACAAGCCGTGACGTCACGGGAGGCTGGACATGCGCGTATTTTGAAAAGCGCGCGTGTCCAGCCTCCAGTGACGTCCCGGCAACATGGCCGCCATTAACCAATCACAAGCCGGGACGTCACTGGAGGCTGGACACGCGCGCTTTTCAAAATACGCGCATGTCCAGCCTCCCGTGACGTCACGGCTTGTGATTGGTTAATGGCGGCCATGTTGCCGGGACGCGGACCAATCACAGCAAGCCGTGACGTAATTTCGTCACGGCTTGCTGTGATTGGTCCGCGTCCCGGCAACATGGCCGCCCTGACCAATCACAAGCCGGGACCTCACGTAACCAAGTAAAAGCGCGAATTTTAAACAAACAACGCTGCCGGTTCCCTCGCTGAGGTCCCGGCTGCGTCGGACAGGTGAGTATAGCGATATTTTTTATTTTAATTCTTTCTTTTACACATTAATATGGTTCCCAGGGCCTGAAGGAGAGTTTCCTCTCCTTCAGACCCTGGGAACCATCAGGAATACCGTCCGATACCTGAGTCCCATTGACTTGTATTGGTATCGGGTATCGGTATCGGATTGGATCCGATACTTTGCCGGTATCGGCCGATACTTTCCGATACCGATACTTTCAAGTATCGGACGGTATCGCTCAACACTAATTGTTACATATATACTGTTTTATAGTGTATTACACAAATTTCCCGCCATATTTTTAGTCACATAAACAATCTATGATATCATGGTGGATTTTTTATTGCATCTACTATTGTTTATCGATTTCTACAGTTCCTGCAGGTTTGTGCATTCGATGCATTTGCAGTTTACTGCAAGTGGAAGGGCTTTGAGTGCAAGTCTGTTTCACTGTCGTATATACAATCTTATTGTTGGTAAACTGGTTAGTGTTTGCTGTGATTTTGTTATTGTTGTTTATTCATACAGTGCTATTCTATTCTAACACACTGATTTTACCCCGTGAAAGTCATGAGTGTCCATTGTTTCGAAAGTTGTATGAAAATGTGGCGAAGACATCCATTGAGTTGTCAAAAGCATGCCAATGGCTCAGAGTCTGAAATAGATATCCAACTGGAGAAAGTGTCTGAAGATGAGGACCACACAAGTGGTCGGGAAAGTGATTTTGAGAATTCTGATTCTGAAGTTGAATCTGATGTGGCACGATACCCAAACAATTAGTCTGATGCAAGCAATTCAGTCTAAAAATGAAAATGTAATTTGGAACTAGCAGCCTTCTGCTCAGGCAGGAAAATTGTTCTGTGCTAACACCAGATAATTCTCTAAACACTAGCTGCTATTAGAAAAGTTTGGGATAAATGGATAGAAATTCTTCCAAAATTATGCAATACTGGTGAAAATGTCACTGTGGATGAACAACTTGTGTCATTCCGAGGTAGGTGCCATTCAAACAATATATACCAAGTAAGCCAGCAAAGTACGGCATCAAGATATTGGAATTTTGTGACAGCAGCAGTTCATAAACACTCAGGTAAATAAAGAAAAAAAGCCTGGATAAAAGCCTGAAAAGAATTAGGGTATGTGAGTCATTTCAGATTTGACTTATGAACTAAGAGAACAAAATGTGACATGTGACAACAACAACATGTGACAATGTGACATGTGACAACTTATTTACATCACACTAGATAGGGCAGCTGTTGCTAAAAGGAAGACTTACAATTCTGGGAACTGTAGGAAAAAGCAAGCCTGAGCTGCAGCAAGGTATCCTTTGTAAAAGAGATGCTCATAGTTAAACATTTTTTTTTATTGGGGATATGACAGTGGTTTCTTACATTCCCCAAAAAAACCAAACATGTCATTCTGATTAGCATGATGCGCCATAACAATGCATTAAGTAGTCGAGATGGCAAAAAGCTGCAGATGATATTAGATTATAATTCCAACAAAGGCTCAGTTGAAGAGCAACTAATGTGGGAGATTAAAATTATCCAGATATTTGTTGGAAATCTCTCTTATGCAGAAGTAATGGATCCAGAAAATTCTTATCTTCTTTTGCTGACAACTTTATCTTTCAAAAGGTAGAAGACAGTGCAAGAGGACCTGCAATCTTGGACCTGATTCTTACCAATAGGGAGGAAATTGTTTAAGAAGTAAAAGTGGTTGGGAATGTAGGAGGCAGTGATCATACTATCCTTGAATTTTGGATTGCAAGAGGAGGTATATCACTGAGGACTCAAGCTTTAAAGTTGGACTTCAGAAAGGCAGATTTTAATTAACTCAGAAAGAGGGTAAGAAAGGTCCAATGGCTGGTTGTTCTAAAAGACAGAAATGTCAAAGAAGGATGGGAAATATTGCTAAATGAAATTCTCACTGCATAATCAGTAGCGATCCTGAAAATAAGGAAGAATTGGAAGCATTTAAAAAGACCAGGATGTAAAAACAGAGTACTTAATAATTTGTTAAAAAGGAAAAAAGTATTTTAAATGGAAAGAGGGGGCATATATAAAGGAGAATATAATGCTGTTTGCAGGGAATGCTGGGCAAGCGTTAGGAAAGCTAAAGCCAATATTGAAGTGAGGCTTGCAAAAGAGACCAAAAGCAGTAAAAATGATTTTTGGGGGCATGTCAAAAGCAAAAGAAAAGTCAAAGATGCTATAGGATTTTTACAGGATGAAAAGGGTGAAGTGGTCAAAAATGATGTTGAGAAGGTAACGTTTTTAATTTTCTATTTTGCATCTGTGTTCTCTTAGGAAGCTGATCTTCACGGTCCCATAGAAGGAATAAAAGAATATACATG